>NC_060120.1:972384439-973584439 GCF_021461395.2 Schistocerca americana | reverse complement strand
GAAATCTTATGGGACTTAACTGCTATGAAATTAAAAAAAAAAAAAAAATGTTCAAATGTGTGTGAAATCTTATGGGACTTAACTGCTAAGGTCATCAGTCGCTAAGCTTACACACTACGTAACCTAAATTATCCTAAGGACAAACACACACACCCATGCCCGAGGGAAGACTCGAACCACCGCCGGGACCAGCCGCACAGCCCATGACTGCAGCGCCTCAGACCGCTCGGCTAATCCCGTGCGGCTATGAAATCCTGTATATATATTGAAGGTATGTTTGATTTTGTAAATAATTGTATTGCATTGTCCTGGATACGAAAATAATAATAATAATAATAATAATCATTTAATTTCATTTGATTAAAGCAGCTATGCCTGTGTTTCCGCCAGGATCACCCATTTCGTTTGATGCCAAGATCCAATCCCAATACAGCTGGAGAGACTTTGCGATGCTGTTCGGGTACAGAGGGAGTAACAAGTGGACCTCGGCGCGAATGGGAATTTTGACTGTGGAGGGAGGTGTGCCAAGGTAGTCCATTCAGTGGTGCTAAGCCACTGCACCAGGGCGGCGTAGTGGTTAACGTATTTGCTTATTGTGAGCAGGAGACCCGAATTACAACACCAGCCTTGGTGCAAACTTAATTCGTCGCTTCAGCCTGGATATGTCCGCCCCGATAGCTGAGTGATCACCGTGACGGATTGCCATCGTACGAGCCGGGTTCGATTTTCGCTGCTCAGGGTCTGGGTCTTGTCCTCATCATCATTTCATCCCCATCCGAAGCGCAGGTCGTCCAATGTGGCGTCGAATGTAATAAGACCTGTACCAAGGCGGCCGGACCTGCCCCGTAAGGGGCCTCCCTGCCAATGACGCCTAACGCTCATTTCCATTCTGCATATATACATCTACACTTACGTCGATGCAAGCATTTCTCGCCAAGTTTCGGTACTTCTGACTACGCCATGGAGTTTGATGTACTTACATCAATATCTGACTCATGATTTACTTCTTCTCTCTGTTCATCATCCAGATCCTCACTTGCAATCGTGAGGATACCGCGCACCACAATTCTTCTGGCCCCAGGATGAAGTTTCTCAGATCGTAGGATCATAACGTTGGTTATGCCACATTTTCAGTCTTCCGATTTAATCTCCCAGAAACATGGCCATTCCCCAGACATATTCCTGAAAGGCCACCAAAACACTTCGTTTTCATTGAGCGACTTTGTTGACATAGCGATGATGAGAGCCAGAACAACGAAAGGAACAGTGAACAACAGGACCGGTGAAAAACATAGAATAGAACACAGAGTTTGGTTTGACAGGTAGCGGTTTGGGAAATAAGGTAGCGGATGGCTGGTGAAACCGATGCACCTGGACCAAGGATCCGACCGTGAACTCATCGCCAATGCACGAGCGGAAATGTTCGGGAAGACCTGTTCCGTGCGTGGTCGGTGTGTGACTAGGGGCCTTAAGGACACATATCCGCCCCCCCACACCCCCCCCCCCTCCCCCCCCGACACCACAACCCTCCACACCTGGGTAGCGCGGATCAGAGATTGACAATGTGGCAGATGTGGTGCATAAGACCATAAGACAGTCTCACTGGAAGACAAGCGGTATCAGGTCTGCCTGAACGTCGGAGCAAGATAACTTGCTGATATATAGAACAAATTCGGACGATGCCATTTGGTTGAATACACGAGAATATTTCGCTATCCTTTTAACCTTCTTTTGTACTGGCCGTCTCGCAGGGTAGTCGCGAGGTCTTGGGCGCCTTGCCACGGTTCGCGCGGCTTACCCTGGGCATGGGTGTGTGTTTTGTCCTTAGCGTAAGTTAGTTCAACTCAGATTAAGTAGCGTGTAAGTTGAGGGACCGATGACCTTAGCAGTTTGGTCCCATAGCACCAATCAAAGAAGAATTCTAGCATGTATCATACAAGTATTTAGAAAGCACTCTCTTTTGTAGACTAATTGCATATACCTAGTACCCTGCCAATGAATGCAAGTTTGCTAATTGTTTTATCAACTGAGCCTATGTAATCGATCTGCTTCATACCCATACAATCCAGGTATTGTGTGAGTTGCTTAATTCCTGTTATGACTCATAAGATGCTGCAGTCATACGATGCTACCTTACTACGTTTTGTAAAGTGTAGAATTTTTCATATCGATACATTTATGGCAATCTTTCACGGCACTGAAAACTAATCGAGCAATGCTTGGATAGTTTCGCTGATTTATCGATGTATTGCTTCATTACAAACAACTGCATCACCTGTAAAAATTAAGTGATTACTATTAACATTGTCTGTCACTAAACGTCCAAATACACTTCCTTGGGGTATGACTAAAGTTATTTCTTCGTTTGTCGACATCTTTCCATCCAAATAACATGCTGCTTTCTCGCTACCAGGAAATACTCCATACAGTCACAAATCCTTTGTAATGTCTCATTTTCTATTGCTAATAAATATTGGTGTGACATCGAGCTAAAGGCTTGTCACAAGTCAACAGCTGCTGCATTTTCCTAACTGCTTTGTTTTATGACTTTTAGGCTGCCCTGTAAGAAAAATGCTTCCATTCCAGCTGACCGATGTCCTCTGAAGAGACGTAGGTGAATAAAAAAAAACAATTGCTGGAGGTTATCCAGGTTACAGTATTGTAACTTCTCGATGTTGATGGATGGATGGATGGATGGATGTCGCTGTGGAATTATGCTTACATCAGCTTAATCTCTGAAGAAGAAAACCTTTAAATCCTATATGTTGTATCACCGACATACAAACTGACGTCATCAAAGAAATAAATAAATAAAATAAAAAATCTGCATATAGATGAGTGAGAGGCCATACATCAACGTGATAATAGATTTTTTAAAAATATTTATTGTTTTCTTACATTTCTGGGGCAGGATTTTTAAGAAACACATGACCACTGACACCAATTACCAAGTGAAATTACAGAGAAAATACATTTTTGTCAGCTCAATATCCCATGTAGAGTTGGCTATTCCCCCATAGGGCGTCTCTCTAGGTGGCGGATAGGAGACTACTCATCAGATATGGTGAGAGACATGGACATAAAATACTTGTGGTGGACGAAAATTAGCACATTAGGACAGATCTCGAAACCGTAGAGAAGGCTGTCTGTCTAGCAGTGATCGAGTCTAATAATATCAGCTGTCCTTCCCACTCGCAGCATCTGCAGCACAACCAGGTAACACTCAATATTCCTAAACACCCAAGGATAATTTCATGCCACATTGATCAGTATATGCCAACCCACGAGAGAAACAAGGTAAAGATCAGGGACAAATCACATTTACCAAAAACATTTAAAGTAGCAATGTGCAATGTAAGTGGTCTGACACATAATGAAACAGAACTACAACAAGAATTGAGCAAAGCTAACGTCGTTATTGCTGCCAGAAACTAAAAGGAAGTTACAGAGAAAGATAGAATTTCAGAATTATGTGATGATCAACTGCGGAGTACCACAGGAGCAAAGACCTGCTGAATGCGGGAACCATTAATCCTCTAAATTACAAAATTTATTCTTCAAATCTATCAATGACATATATGTCATCATGTACCCTGTTGCATATTAATGAACAAAACTGCTCATTTATTACCTACTTCCAAGTCCAACACTTGATATTGGGCAGTAAATATTCGTCCTACTCATCACCACATAATACTTAAATGTCCATAATTTTTGTAGTAAATATAATGTACTAGTTTTATTCTGTAAATCTTTAGATAATATGTGATGTGCTTTTAACGCTACAAATTATTTTGTGTTACGTTGTATTTATCCTATGTTAATGCTGTTGGGCGAAGGTTAGTAACAGTAATATCGTTGGCAGAGAGTAAAGACTTGTGGAGAAGCACTCTGTCTGGAACTCAGTGTGACGTCATAGGAGAGTGCACAGGAGAGTTATTTGGTTGTGAGACATAGGAGTGGAACACATGCAAGTGGCGTGCACTGTCGGACCAATGTGAGGCACAGTAGGGAGGCCCCAAGAGCATGACGTGCGTGGGCACTTGTTAGAGACTCCATTAATATCAAGATCCTGCACCATAACTGGTCGATGCGAAACGGGTGTCCCGCAATACTGAATTGAGCAATGTGAGCAATTTAGACGACAACCAAGACAATGACTTTATTTCATAGTAAGTGTTATACCTAAGAACTGTATGTAACTGACCTAGTCGTTATCCTTGGCCATTGTCACCTGCTTAGGGTCATATGTCTTTTGGGTTATTGAACAGCCAAGTATCTTTTACAAAATAGTTAAAGACATCGACTAAAAGTCTACCATTGCCAGTTGTACCTGTTTACTAGAAAATAAAAGAAAGTAATTGATAATGAAGCTTCAATAAGTCAACATTGTTGGTTATTCTTACTAACTGTTTGCAGACTACGCAAAGTAATGTAACTAAAATTATAGAAATTCTAGTAATCTCGAATCAAAGAAGAGAATAAATTATTTTCACACATGTCACATCTATATCAATAGTGGGGAAATGGCGGCACAGGTACAATTTGATATCAAATTTACATGCAAATTAATTAAATTTATCAATTAATTCCCCCGTCACCCTAACCAATCCCACCCCCAACCCTGACCACGCCCACACTAACCCCCAGAAGACGACATGTGCTTCCCACAGCCTCCACGTTAGCCCCAGCCCGCTCACTGCTCTCCACCCTCCGCCCAGCCCCCATCCACCACGTACACTATTGGTGTGAATTTCGAATTTTGTTGGAAATTTCTAATTTTGGTGGAATTTCGAATTTTGGTGCGAATTTCTTTGGTCCTGGGCTGTTCCGATGTCCCCACCCCCAGGAATTGGCGGAAAATTAAAATTGGCGGTGCCCTTTCTGGGACTCGAACTCTGGTCCTCCTGGGCAGAAAGCCCAAGTGCACCCCACCTAATACAATTATACCACGAGAGGTGCATGTAATTGGCAAGAAATTAAATATGGCGGTGCCCTTTCTGGGAATGAATCCCATGTTCTACTGGATACAAAGCCCAAGTGCTCCCCACAACACATGGAAACAGTCTAGAAGCAGGAGAGGAAGGTTAGGTTAGTGTCCTTTATTTATTTAGGTAGGAAAAATTAAGTAAAGATAGATAGTAATTATGTAATTAACCATACAGATCTGGCGTAATTACACAACTATATGTATAGCGCTACACAAGGGCTGCCTAAAATAGTAATAAAGCTAAAAAATTGACGGTACCATATATCTGGTGTTATCCTAAGTATTGTAACAAGGCCAGTCCCATTCCAAAATCCCGTTATCCATGATGGCGGCCATGACGTCAGAGTCATTATGAAATGTTTTCATAACACCGTCACCATTCCAAAGCATCGTTAGTCGACAACAACAAGGTCGCACGCAGTGTATCCGGCACGTGTTGCCTCTCTAGTCTTTATTACCGCCACCAGAGTAATCTGTCATCAAGTCAGCTGATGTTTTGTGGGGTGGTGGAAATGGCTGTATCCAATACGATCCCTTAATTGAGTCACATGTTCGACTTCTACCAATAGGATTCAACTATCCTATGACCTCATTGTAGGACATATATAGGTTAAGTTCCGGGACCTCAGTCTTGGTCACTCAGTCAGCGGGAGACTAAGAAGAACAATCATGAAGCACCAGTCGACCTCCAGTGCAGTCACTCAGAACAGGATCCAACGGAAAAGTAAGTATCATATTTCACATTATTCTATCTCGTTCATTATCCTTATTATTCAATGGTTTGACTTATTCGCTAATATCTAATCATTCATCTTCTTTTTTCAACAGAGTCAAACGCAACCATGCATAGCTCCGCAGACGCATCCGAACCTGCATCATCATTAGCTTCATTAACCATCTCATCCGGACGTACACCAGCGACAGCCGACTCATTTGATCCAGTAGCGACCACGTGGGATCCTGTAGCCCACCTAACTCACATGTTGGAGCAGGACAAGGAGTTGCTGCTCTCCGTCCCACTCAGCAACTTGTGTGATGAAGACGCTCGATCTGCTCACCACACAACGAATTCAACCACTGGTGGTGTTAAAGATCAACTAAATGGTGGTCAGTACTGGATGCCTACATATAACTCATCACAATCGAACACTCCCGTGATAGTGCAACCACCGAGGTTAGACACTGTAAATAAAAAGAATACATCTAGTGCGGCTACGCTATTCACCATGACATATAATTTAACCTGCAGTGGTTCCAAACGTGTGAACATTGCTACAGACGTCCATCATGTCTGGGGGATCCAAGCTATAATGGAGATTGAAAATATTTCCAAAAGTGTTAAAGTCCCGATTTCCGAGTTCGACTGGGCCGGGATCTGTCATGCAGGGCGCTACATCAATCAACAAATGACCACCGAATATGATCCAACTCATCCCCCACCAGAAATTCGTCTTGCCGATGGCACAGTTTCCATTACTACTGTATATGATGACTGCGCCTTATGCATTAAATCAGGTGTCGACAGCGTCTATCTAAGGCATCCGTCAGTTATCAAATTATTCAACCTAGACTCCTCTATACGGTTTGCTCTCGAGAGACTGAATCGTTGGGTTCCTAGCATAGAGGCAGCATATAGTGGTGTTAAAAACTCTCTACGTGTTAATAATATACATATTGACGATTTTGTGCAGCATCTTCGTTCGCATATGGCCATTAAAACTACAGACATCCAATTGAAATGCGTGTGTCAAAAACCAGAGTACTCAGAGTCACCTATCGGATTGCGTGAGATACGTGCAGAATTTATTGCCAACCAAAGAGAATTATTTGGTATATATTGTACAGGTTCTAAGAAGAAACGTGCAGATTATGATAACACCTCAGAAATAGTACATCCAATGAATGATTTTTAAATAAATAATTTATGTTTAATCTTATCTCCTGTTTCTCTTTTATTTCAGACCACCACTCCTATTATAATCAAATTGATCCAATAATTTTTTAATTCTACTCAAATTATGACCATCTTACTCTTCATACATGTGTTCCTCGTGTAGGCAGTATAGCTCAATCGGTTAATTGATCGAACTATACTGGCTACACACAAATATTATTATTATCCTCTCAGTTATATTTTCTATATATGTCAAGTACTTGTTTGTACATGGCTCATTTACTACCATGGCTGGCTGGGTGAAGCACCCTCACCACAAGGACTTTGTTGTCGGTGACTGGTCATGTGAAGATTCAAGTGAAGAGCAGAAGAAGAAGAAGAAGAACAAGAAAAACGGAATACTCCTTCCCGATAATATAACAGCAATTATTGTAGGCCCATCCAACTGCGGCAAGACTAATGTCCTCATGACTCTGCTAACTCATGTGCAAGGTGTCCGATTTGAACATGTCTGTCTATTCTCAAAAACACTCTTTCAACCCAAGTATCAGCTATTGCATGAGATATTTCGAGGTGTAGATGGCGTTACATACACAACATTCAGTGAAAGCTCTGATATCCCCCCACCTGAAGAAACAAAACCAAACACAGTATTCATATTTGACGATGTTGCAGTAGAAAACCAAGACCAAATTCGCAAATATTTCTCTTTCGGTCGCCATATGGGTGCTGACGTGTTTTATCTAAGTCAAACATATTCCAGAATCCCCAAACAACTTGTTAGGGATAACGCAAATCTCATTATAGCCTTCAAGCAAGACAATCTTAATTTAAGACGCATTTACCAAGCACATGTGGGGACGGATATGTCGTTCAATGATTTCTTAAAGATATGTGCAGACTGTTGGAACCATTCACAGTATGGGTTTCTCGTTATTGATAAAACAAGAAAACTGTATGATGGTAGATACAGACGAAACTTTCAAGAATTTTTGCATATATAACAAGGTAATAGACGTTAGCACATCAGTCTACGTCATACCATGGACAAATTCGCGCGTATGTCCACCTCTCAACCTGAGATGATTGGTGTACACAGACAGGACATTCGCTTGTACATGGATGCGAAAATTCAAGCTATGGCTCTTAAAGTTGCAAGTATGCGCAGGGAACTAGAGACATATTACCAAACCCTTCTGAGAATGGTGAATCAGTTAAATGAGCTAGTTAATCAAGTCAGTAAGAAAGTAACCGACTTAACTGAAAAGGTCGATCATATTCAGAGAAAAATAGATGTAGACCTGATTGTTGTCGATAAGGGCGATCGTGATCATACTAAGAAGCTGAAGAAAATGAATGCATATATAAAGCCTCATGTCGCAGAGACGTCTGATTAGTATACGTTGAGATGTCGACGACCAAACAGAAAGTCATTCAAGCCCGTAAAGCAGTCCGAGAGAAATTACGGTTGCTTAGGTTAGGGTATATTGATCGTCAGCAAACACTAAGAGAGACCTTTAAGCCCGTTACTGAAACTCTCCGACAGCTCTCACCAAAAACAAAAACGACCCAAAACGACAGTCAAGCCATTGATGAATTCATTATTAGTCACGCACCAGGCCAGATAGATAGAACATTCGGTGTTAGCCCGAGAAGACCATACATGTTGGGCACGCATCCCATAACTGTAACAGAAGACAAAATACAAATAGCTGATAGACAGTTTGACCGAACACCAGGCTTAATGAATCTTATTTTCCTAAGACCAACTAAAAAACCTATAAATTATTCAGTTAGTGATAAGGACACGTACCGTCAAATACTACACATGACTGGTGTACACAAGATCACCAAAAGCCTAACCAATAGGAAGTATAAAACCATTATAAAACCAATACTTGAAGACCAAAACAACAACAACGGTGCCAGCAGCGGAGATGGTATTGACATTGGTCTTAAGACAGTGAACAATCGAGTCCCTCAGTATATATATTATGACGACCCCAACGAACTAATAGATCGACTACGTCTGCTCATGGCATCAGCTGCTGCAGGTAATACAGCTCATTCGAATGAAGTTATCTCCATAATCTCTGAGCTTCGAGAGAGAGGTATCATCGAATAAGTATGGAGACCGTAGTTCGAGAACTACACAAACCAGCACGCAAAACATACCCGCGCGGGCATGTCATGATTAAAGGGATGGATGACTTCTGGCAAGCTGATCTTGTAGATATGCGACAATATTCACATGAGAATAATGGCTTCAAATACAGTTTAATTGTTATTGATACATACTCCAAATTTGCATGGGCAGTACCAGTCAAGACAAAAACCGGACCAAATTTCGCTGATGCTTTCGAACGCTTGCTACAGATAGGAACCAATCGATGCCCGGACATTCTCCAAACCGATCATGGTGGTGAGTTCTACAATAGGTACTTCAAGACAGTGATGCAGCGGTATGGAATACATCACTATTCGACATTCACTCACCTGAAGGCAAGTATCGTAGAGCGCTTGAACAGAACAATAAAAGGCAGAATGTGGAGGCGGTTTAACCTTCGTGGCTCATACAAATGGACAGATATCCTCCCAGAAATAATTGCTCAATATAATAGAACCAAACATAGCACAATAAAAATGCGACCAATTGATGTTCGTGATAACACACTCATGGATACGATATACTTTCACATTAAGATACTGGATCCACGCAAACAGAAATTTAATGTAGGTGATTTGGTGTGTATCTCAAAACACAAGACCGCATTTGAGAAATCATACCTACCGAACTGGTCAACTGAGATATTTACAGTTTCAAATGTGCAGCGAACGAATCCTAGAACTTATTTATTGAAAGACAGTAAAGATGAAGAAATTGTAGGCTCCTTCTACACTAAGGAGATGCAGAAGAGCTCACAACCAGATCTTTTTCTCGTGGAGAGAGTCATAAGACGACTTGGAAATAAAGCCCTAGTCAAATGGCTTGGTTTTCCTGCTACACAAAACAGTTGGATTGATGCCAGGGATTTGCTATATAATGAACATTCATCGTCCACAACCACCACAGTAGCCTGACATGCGCGATCGAGGGCACATTAGAGGAGGCGGTGGTGTTCTGGACAAACTACCTTTGGAATTACACATCCCGGGGTATAACTACTGCGGACCTGGGACAAAGCTTCAGAAACGCTTGGCGCGAGGTGATAAGGGAGTGAATACGCTTTACGAAGTGTGCATGGAACACGACATTGCATACGAAGCAAATAAAGATCTACCAAGTCGTCACATTGCAGATAGGATTTTAGCTGATAAAGCTAAGGCGATACGGAAAAGAAAAGATATTGGTATAGGTCAACGCATCGCGGCATTCGCAGTTGATAAAACCATGCGCGGAAAAATCAAGTTAGGATTAGGAGTGATGAATTTCAAGCGCGTTATGAACGCTGCACGTCGCGCACTAAACATGAAGAACAAGAAGGGTTGTTTGAAGAAATGTATCCTGACAGCGATGTATGCAGCTAAAAACGCAATGAAGGACAAAGAACCACCAACGAGAAGATCCGTTAAAGCACCTCGCATTTTACCAATACCCAAGACAAATGTCACCGGGTTATTTGGTAACCGTGATAGCGTTACGGAGATGTTTAATAAACTCAAGTGGCAGACTCTGCAAGAGAGGCGCTCTGCATCGCGGTGTAGCTTGCTCGCCAGGTTTCGAGAGGGTGCGTTTCTGGATGAGGTATCGAATATATTGCTTCCCCCTACTTGTACCTCCCGAGGAGATCACGAATGTAAAATTAGAGAGATTAGAGCGCGCACGGAGGCTTTCAGACAGTCGTTCTTCCCGCGAACCATACGCGACTGGAACAGAAAAGGGAGGTAATGACAGTGGCACGTAAAGTGCCCTCCGCCACACACCGTTGGGTGGCTTGCGGAGTATCAATGTAGATGTAGATGTAGAAATCCGGCGGTTTTATTCCTTTTCTCATCCCAGCCCTCTCCGCGCTCTCAGCGGTAGGTTCACTCGCCGGTGGGGCTGCAGCTATCGCTCGAACAGTCAAGAATGCGCAAAACTCGCAAACCCAGTTAGAAGAGGCGAGAACACATAACCGCATGATGGAAGCAGCAGTCATTGGAAAAGGCCTATACTTGAAACCGTACAAGAAGGGTTTTGGTCTATTCATAAATAAAAAAAAAAGCCCAATAGCGGTCCTACCAGATCGACCACTCACAAATACAGACCTTCTTAAGTATGTTAGACATAAATTCAAGATACCAAGATTCCGTGGTGTGTTTATGAGGGATACATTACCTAAGACTTTGTGGAAAACTGATGAATGCGGTATTGTGAATTTAGATGTTGTCGGAGGTCCTGGCACCCACTGGGTGGCGTACGCTATGAAAGACGCTGGGGTAGTCTACTATTTCGACTCCTTTGGTGACCTGCAACCACCCGAAGAATTACAGCAATACTTCACTCACAGAAGACATGTGCTATACAATTATCAACGGTATCAGGACTTTAATACATACCTCTGCGGGCATCTTTGCATCATCTTTCTCTTGACGTTCACAAAGAAGAAGAATAAGAACAAGAACTAACGTATATAAGCAGGATGTTTAAACCTTCATTCATCAGTTGACGTTCAGATGCAATGTCGTACACTTTGACGTTGAAAGGACGGTCATCTGTATTGCGTGCAAATTACTTCCCACCAATTGATTTGAGTGCAGGTCAATGGAGTGTTGCATTGATTGGACTGGAGACGTACAACAGCATCCCGAATATCACCAACACTAACAATAAACTGCATCTCGATATTAATGGTGAAAAAGATATTCTTGAAATAGAATCTGGTGCATACGATATTGACGATTTAAACGAACTCTTAAAACAGTCTGGAAAAGGTATTGAACTACGTGCAAACATCAATACACTTAAATCTGAAATAAGGACTCTAAATGCAACTATTGACTTTAGCCAGAAACATTCAATAGGACCCCTGCTTGGATTCACAAAAGGGCAGATTTTGAAGAAAGATCCAACTAAATTTTACAAGTCCAATCAGTCCGTGGATATACTCCCAGTCAGCACAATACGTGTCGAGTGTAACATTGCTACGAATTCCTATCTCAACGATACTCTCATTCACACTATTTACGGATTCTTCCCCTCAGTTGCAGCGGGGTATAAGATTGTTGAGACACCTGCCAATGCAATATACCTTCCAGTGACTGCTCAGACATTGGGCTATTTGGAGCTGCGTATTGTGGATCAGAATAATAAACTTGTCGACTTTCGCGGTGAGGAAATCATTACACGATTACATCTAAAACAAGATGGGCTTGCGGTATAAAACAAGTGCACGCAATACACAGCGCGCCACTTCGCTACTGAACAGCAAACTGATAACACCTGTGAACTACGAATTTCTTAAATCAGTTCGTCTCAAACCCTGCAATGACGTCATCACTCAATATAACCAGTCCAGTAGAGTATGATGACAGAATTATACGTCAAGAATACTTCTCTCATAAATCTTACGCTTCAACCACGTTTAACAAGAATGATGAAATCAGGATTGTCATACAGCACCAGGACACACTCACTCTTCCGTGCAAGAGTTTCATATATCTCGAAGTGTCATTCAAGAAAACTGATGGCACCGATACAGTGGGGTCCAAGCTGACACGCAGCGCATTGGCATTCCTCTTCCAAGAGATTCGCTATGAACTGAATGGTTCTGAGATTGATCGTACACGCAATGTTGGTCTAACATAGACCCTTAAAACATACGTCTCGGCATCACCAGCAGATCTGCACAGTTTAGAAAATGCTGGATGGTTCATAGACGATGCGGAGGGTAGAACACCCCAGGAGTACAAACGATTTACTGCATGCATACCTCTAAAAATACTTATGGGATATTTTGAGGATATGAGACAGATTATTATGAACGCTAAACAGGAAATTATTCTCGTGCGGAGTGCGACAGACAATAACTCGTACATTCAAGGAGCTCAAGAAGAGAATAGGATCACAATCAACAAATTAATATGGAAAATGCCTCACGTCGGTGTATCCGACGAGGAACGATTGAAGCTTTTGAAAGTGTTGAATTCAGGTACATTTCTGTCACTGACCTTCCGCTCATGGGAGATCTTTGAGTATCCAGTGTTACCGACCGCGAGCAGACAAACATGGGCTATTAAGACCTCCAGTCATATCGAGACACCCAGATTCATTATACTTGCGTTTCAGACTGATAGAAGAGCAAATACATCAAACTATTCCACCGTGTTCGATAACTGCAAGTTAACTAACGCCAAAGTCTACCTCAATTCAGAATTCTACCCATATGACAATCTACATCTGCAATGGAATGAAAATGTATACAGCCTCGCGTATGACATGTATGCAAGGTTTCGTCCTTCTTACTATGAAATTGCTGAAGGAGAGGGAGGGGGGTGTCTACTGAGTCCTCGTAAGTTCAAAGAGCTTGTAACCTCCCCACCTCCCCACAAAAATTTTAAAGGACAATATTTAATAGAAATGGAACCCAAGCGTAACCTCCCTAGCAATTAAATTTAATGACAATAAAAAATGAGAATCGCAATCTGACTCTGGTGTAAGCTCCCACCAAAATAAGGAAAAAAAATTCAGTGCTAATGAAACTTCAGTGACAATGAAAATTCAATTAAACCGAAATATCGGTGTTTGACCCTGTGCAAAAATCAGAATTAATTTCTTACCTCATTGAAACTGCATGTCAAATTTCTGCTCTTATTGTTGGCCACGGGTTGGAGGAACTGCATCGCAAGTATTACTTTTTTTTTTTTTTTTATAAATTTAACTGAAACTTTTCTTTAGAGGAAATGGAAGGAAATCGTTGGTTCAATTAACTGGTTCTTTTGTTGAAAATTGCTTTGAAATCAAAATTATTATTGTGGCAATTATTGCACAAAATAGTTACAGTTAATTTACCTTATTAGCTGAGCGCATTTAAAAATAATATAGCTCGTCCTGTATCTTGACCAGAATGCCATGTCGACGCTCGCCGACTCCTCACACACAACTGCACTCGACTGCTACTACCGACATACTGCACTGCTCACAGACTGCCCACTGACAGACTGCTCGCACGACGACTACTACTCACCGAGTACTACTCGCAACTGAACTGAGCTACTGCTACCGACAGAGTGCTGCTCGCAACTCTCGCGCGGTCAAGCGCAGACTAACCACGATAAAAGGCTCTCTGGTCAAAGATTTTATCATGCCTCACCATCGCTGCTACGTTACATGCGTGTTTCATAACCCTCCACTGGGTGGGCAAAAATTTGGCAGCGATGGTGAGTCATTTGGACTTACCATCGCAAGAAATTTTTACAATTTACAAAATACTCAAATGTAGTACATAAATTAAATGTGGTGCTCACGCACCGAGTACAAAATATATCAGACAAAGACAAAATGTGAGTACAAAACATAGTAGCAAATCAGAAAAATGTATTTACAAATTATTTGACAGATAACAAAGTGCACACGCACTGAAAAAATTCTTTAGCATTTTCAGAACAAATAAACAGAATGGCAAAAAATCATATTGACAAGTGACATGAGTGCACATGCACTGCAGTTCAGAACATATCAGCAAATGACGAAATGCATATACAATGAGCAACAAATGACTGAAGTATTGAACATAAAGAATGACTATGGCAATATGTAGATATAAAGACTATTTTATTTATTATGATTGTCTTTGAAAAAATAATGATTATATTTACATACACACACACACACTTAACACAAGTTCGCGCTCATTCGCACACTCAGACATGCATGGAAGCACGCAAACTGATACACGCAACGAAACACTCTCATCAACTATTTACACTATGATAAAAGAGCCATACTATTTCCACGCATAGCCCACATTCATAACATTCACACGCTCATTCCCTCTCTATCACTCAACCAGAGTCCCCCACCCCTACTTTCGTTTCAAGTAAATAGTGTGAGTATGGGAGGGTTCCCACCCCATCCTCACAAATGACTCTTTTATCGTCATGAGGAGACAGTCCGACTTTAGACTGCAGCACAGTGTACACCTCGTGAGCTCTGGTGATCGAATGCTAGTTTGTTGAACCATGTGTGGATGAGCGCCTTCAACGCTACGACCGTACAGGCACTGCAAATAGTCCTCGACCGTAAGCACACGAGACGCGATCCGTCTAACACCCTTCGCCCGCCTCAGAGTGCTCCCGTCTACTCATCTGCCTCTGCATTGCAGAAGAAGTACTCTTTACTTGTCATTACTAGTATTGCTGCATGTAGCAGTCCCTCATCTTCTTGTCAAGTCCCATTTCTTTGTTGAACTCAATATCTTTGCCTTTGGATGCTTATTCTTTCTTCTCCTTTGTTCTGCAGCCTCCAGGAGTCTGGGCTGGCAGCAATCTCCAGCATGTCTGAACCAGTAGCAGCTCGTTGGGACCAGCAGTGAACTCCAGCCTGTCAGGACCAGCAATGGCACCAGCAACATGTGATCCTGTAGCACATCTGACCAGCATATTGGAGCAAGACAACGAGTTACTATTATCCATCCCACTCATTGATTTGTGTAATTAAGACACCTAACAAGGCCCTGACTCTCAGAAGAACTGTGCTGGGAGCCATATACCACATGATGCGGGTCAGTACTGGTCACTAACATATGTGCAATTCCAGAACATTATGGTTGCAACAACAGAGTGTTGATGTGGTGAATGAGGAACTGTCAGTTCCTCTCAGTGTTCTACTGCTTTTCACTTCAGCTTATAATTTAACAGCTAGCTGTTCAAAGCACTTAAATATAGAAGCATCAGTGGACAGTGTGGTGTCACCGCCAGACACCACACTTGTTAGGTGGTAGCCTTTAAATCGGCCGCGGTCCGCTAGTATACGTCGGACCCGCGTGTCGCCACTATCAGTGATTGCAGACCGAGTGCCGCCACACGGCAGGTCTAGAGAGACTTCCTAGCACTCACCCCAGTTGTACAGACGACTTTGCTAGCGATGGTTCACTGACAAATTACGCTCTCATTTGCCGAGACGATAGTTAGCATAGCCTTCAGCTACGTCATTTGCTACGACCTAGCAAGGCGCCATTATCATTTGCTATTTATCTTGTGATGCATGTACCGTCAGACCGATGTTCACCAATTATGAATTAAAGTTAAGTATTCTAGTAGTTACTTACGTTCTTTGCTACTATAAATTCCCTTAACTGTTCCAGACCTCACGCCAGCCTGCGTGAGCTTAAACGCGTGCCTTTCGGCTATCTCCTAGTGGCTTGGCTGTCTTGCCAAGTCACAACAGACAGTGACTGTCTTGTTACAATAGAGATTGGAAATGCATCAAAAAGTGTTCAAGTGCAGTTTACAGAGTTGGAATGGGATTAACTGTGTAATGCAGAACCCTACACGAACCATGTCCATCTCTGAACATTTCCTGTGCTAAAATGGCGCTATCTATAGCATCATTGTACAATGGCATGACACTTATGGTGATATCTGGAGGTCGAGCGATCCGTCTGCAACACTCAACCATTACAAATTGGTTCAGCCTGATAATGATATCCCTTGTGCTTGAAAGAAAGAACTGTGGGCTGCTGTATATTCAAACTGTATGTAAAGTCATTGTGAACTATCTCCATACATATAGTGTGCATGCAGACGATTTTGAACGCTGCATCAATATGGTGTCGAAAGAAGAAGCTAAAGGAACAACCATCAGTTTGAGAGAAATACGAGGGTTGGTACTCAAATAGTGGCAACTATTTATTCACAACCAATACAAAAGAGTAACATGTTTGCACCTGTTACTGTCCTCCAAAGTAGTCACCATCATTGTGTAGAACCTGTTGCAGGCGATGTGGAAGGCATAGTATACTGCTCTATGTCGCAACCCCGCGCCGGTAATAAAGACTAGAGAGTCAACACATGCCGGATACATTGCGTGCGTAGAGAGATGGCGCTAACTCTCTCTCTCTATGTCACAACCCCGCGCCGGTAATAAAGACTAGAGAGTCAACACAGGCCGGATACATTGCGTGCGGTCGACTAACGATGCTTTGGAAAGGTGACGGTGTTATGAAAACATTTCATGTCTAGCGCGTATACGTAGGCGGGAGGGGGGGGGGGGTTGGTGACGGTATTTTGGAATGGTACCGGCCCTGTTCCAATACTTCGGCCACTCCGGCCGTCCGTAAGTTTTAAAACTTGGTCAAATAAAATCATTGTGCACAAAACATTTACTTGTAACTACTAGCAGTAAGAATGAGACATTGTATCCGTTACGCAAAAATATTTCTAAGAAAGAATATTTATGATACTAGTTCATTTAAGAAATTGATTTGTCTTACAGAAGACGCCTACTGTACATATGACGGGTGTACATGTGCAGTACTAATAGAATCAACCTGTAGGACAGTGAACTACTAAGTTGTTCTTCGATTGTTGTTTTGGACATTACCTTCTAAATCTCTGCGTAGTAATTCTGCCACGCGAACACTGTTACCCAAAACAGTAAACGGCTTGCTTGTTTTACCGCCTATCGACCACTTTTACAGAGCTGCTCTTCCTCTGTTATTTTGTTTTCGTTGGCTCTGACCGCGGGACAGTCCAGCTCAGAGCAGTGCTGAGCGGTCTCACTCGCTCTGCAGCTCTCTCTCTCTCTCTCTCTCTTTCTCTCTCTCTCTCTCTCTTGCTCCTATGCCGACACTAGCGACACACGGTCGCCGAAGGGGCGCTGAACTACACTGCCTTGCACCCGAGGGGCGCGGCCGCGCCCGCCGGGCGCAGTTCTTGGATGAGCCTGATTAGACTGATACTCTATCATTCGCGTGCTCTCGGATTCAAAAATAGCTGCCAAATACTACTATAATAGCAATCCCTTGCAGATGTAACATGTGCTTTCTTAGAGGACAATGAGCCACTCAATTACAATTCAGTTACCATAGTAGATCCGTCTTCTCATTTACAACGAGTCTTGTTATTTCCAAAAGTACTTTACTTGTTTGTTTCTTCTCACAAGAGATTACAGTCAGTGCGTCGAGAGAGTAAGAGCAGCACTATCTTTGAGGATAACATAACTTCATAAAGTGTACTGTGTTTGTGGTGCTCGCGACTCATAACAAAAGTTAGGTGGCCGTTGGCCCGTTGCACGCTGTAACTGACGTAATTCTTTTAGCACCACAGGCACCGAAACATTGCAACAACAATCAAAGTTACTTTGTGTCGCATTATAGCATCTGGTTTAGTCACCATGGTAGTTAGGTGGAATAAATCGCAGAGTAACAGACATCTCCACCGAGCCAGCTAACTTCCAATCGGACAGCAGAGTGACAGCAACAGGTGGCAAGTCGGGACGGAACTGCCAGGAGGCAGAGGTGAGGCGAGTACAATGTGGACTTTGAGTCAGTGTCCCTCACTTCGATAGAAATACGCGCCCCAGCGACAAGGAAGAGGCAGCGACGTCACAACCTTTCCAGAGCCCGCGGCAGCGCCCTATAGCGTTAAGCCGTCGGCACACGGACCGTGCATCCGAACGTTGAGGGTGCCGAGTTTCTGACGTCATAGCGTGGAATAGCACGTTCGGGAGTCTTTCCGAACGTACAGAGCAATATCTAGCATGTCAGATATTCTGAGCGTGCGTCTGAGCGTTGACCAATGAGATGGCACATTGCCATCTACGTCACACGCACGCCGTCTCCCTCCAGTACAGAGTTGTGAGGCGCATATTGGCATTCATTTCAGGCATATATGTATATATGCCGTTTCTGAGCACCAGCAAATTGAGAATCACTAGAAAACCCGTTGCTAACTGTGTGATCCGTTGACATAAAATAATGAGAAACATCATATTCGTGACAAAATAATTATTGTAATTTGCGTATTATGAGAGTATGCTATATGAAGGCAGCAATACACTGAGGACACACCCAAAACGCATTGTTCTAGGTACAATTTGTTATAATTAAATTTCTGTTAGTAACATAGTTACCATTAAAGCTTTCAGCAAGTGCTAAGGTTGGTAAGAGCCTCGGAATGGTAATTAACGTGCAGTTGTTGGTTTAGCGTGGTGCGTATCATCGGTGATAAATGAAATTTTTATGTTCGGGCGGTGGTTCGCGACTCGCCAGTACGTAAATTTTTTCCTAACATTTGCGTTTTTATTAGGTTCTGTTACTTTATTATTAGTTTAATGTAAGTATATACTGTAATTTTTGATGTTATGTAAATATGAGTTCACCTTTCTTTGGGTGTTCGATTGGCGTGATGTACAGGACACCTTGCGCTTCTTGTGTAAAGCTATTTTGCTCCTTTTTCTTTTACGCTTCGTAATTCACGTGTTGCAAGGATTCTGCTACTGGGTAGGAACAGTGATCAAGTATGACTGACCTTAGAGTTTTAGTAAAATGTAGGAATCATGAAATAATGTTTATCTTATGTGAAGAAGTATTGCAAATTTGTATCGTACTGTTCGCACTGGAACTTTTATAAGCCTGTGTCCTTATTGATTGGACATGGTACTTTAATTTTCGTGGGCAATGGAGGAAATGTGTGTTTTAATAGAGCTAATGTGGGATTTTTACGAGCGCCCGATTAGTAAACAGTGTGATTTACGAACTACAAACTTCCTATAACTGCCGCTGGAGTGCGCTGCGATCGCGTGTACCACGTTGGGGTCCACGAACCGTATGCACAAGTCGCATCGTTACTGAGCGTTCAGCGGCACGTTGAACTTAGCCCGCTCAACGTTGACATTCGACAGCACGGTCCGTGTGCCGACGGCTTTACAGCGCGGCAGGGCAGGATTGTATCTGCGCGGGGCGCGAACATAAAACCCTCATCACACCGCGCAGCCTCGCGCATAACCATCAGCGGCGCCGACAAATGTTCTCAACGTGACCGACAGCACGGCCGCGCAGCGCCCGGGTCTCCGCCGCACGAACAGGCGCTGGTGCGGCTTTAGGTGCCCGTTCGCGCGCCCCAGCTGACTCCACTCAAGCGCGGCGGCCAGGCAAACATGCCTGGGCCTGTGCCGCACGACATCGCTCAGCTCAAGTCAGGACGCCAGGCATGGAAAGGAGCCTCGGTAGGAGCGCCTGTGCACAGCTGCCTTAACATAGGCTACAACTTCCGTATCTGATAACTACAATTCTGACCCTGGTGACATGCGTATGGCGACACACGGCCGCAGAGTACAGACCTACAGGACTATAGGGTGGATCAGATCCCGATTCTGACGCCAAATTGTTCAGGAGGTCGATTAAGAAGTAGTTTTACAGGCACGTCTGCGAAAATAAAATTTTGTGCAGGAGGTCGACGGGTCAGCACTTACCAAAAAAGCGCAACGTGTAAGTAGATGCTCTTACAAGGTGTACTTGTAGGTCAAGATGAGTATGCAGGCACAGTGTCATTTGGACACATATAAAGTATATGATTATAAGGAAAATTATACAGGTGGCTATTCCTTAGAGAAAATATTGGAAAAATTTATTAAAATTTTTGAGTGTAACGCTGTCCCTACATTCAGCACAGTCCAGTGAAGCTGGCTAAGCGAGTCTGTAAGCTCAGATACACTCCAAGATTGTGCTGTCAACAGCAATTTTACTTACTATCGACACAAGGTCATTGTGTGAGTACCTCTGAAGCTCTGTATAAGGAAATACAGCCAAGTTAAAAATGGTTCAAATGGCTCTGAGCACTATGGGACTTAACTGCTCAGGTCATCAGTCCCCTAGAACTTAGAACAACTTAAACCTAACTAAGGACACCACACACATCCACGCCAGAGGCAGGATTTGAACCTGCGACCGTAGCGGTCGCGTGGTTCCAGACTGTAGCGCCTGGAACCGCTCGGCCACACCGGCCGGCTACAGCCAAGTATTCCTTCCGCTTGCCACAGTCTGCAGTTCGTGAATGGCTGAATTCGCCTCATTTTACACGTTGGGCGATATTAGACCCTCCTGTATCGTGTGCAGCGTATGACGTAATATGTATTCTCGGATCTTTCTTATCAAATACCTGAACAGTATTCTGCGTTTGACTGCACGTTTCGATGTCAGGCGGCAGAACAATTCTGTAAAACTACCATGGAAGGGAAAGGCACAGTAAGAGGAATTTTCAAATTGCTGTAATCAATCTTAAGTCTGTTTTATGACAAATACCTACAGTGTTTTACCTCGCGCTAATGACCAAAGTTGTTGCGTAATGACGTGAGGTTTATTGTTTACTTCTCCATGTTTCTTCTCTGTCTGCAGTAAAAACGACGTTCATTAGCCGAAACACCTGACAGTTCTTCCATTATGTTTGGCAATTTATGTTAAGTTCTAGGATACACTCGAATTCTTTTATCATTTGTTTATTTGCGATTAATGTATTGACTCAAAAATAACTAAAAAAAAAAAGAATATAAGAAAAGCTTATAAGATATACAAATTATCGAAGAAGTCCAGTAGATTATTTTACTGCTTAGCATTTCAAGTTCTTTCTATGCTAAGTTAAGCAATTGAAACGCAACTACTACGTGCAATATGTGCATCAAATAACCTTTGTTGTACATTTTTGCAGAACGTTCAGAACCTAAATACAGTAATCTACATACATTGTAAGTACCAGTTACACTGGGAACAAGATATACACATGTGGGGTGCTAACTATCCAGCAAAGATACTGTGAACACTTCATACCTGAATGATATAAGAGTACGGGGACTGTGCCCATTGCAGTCCCATTACCCATAACACATTTATGTTTTGCACTATAGGTTACCTCTGTAAAATTTCCTTCATGAGAATTCAATAGAATTACTATACATATAGTATACGTTATCAGTATACGTGGACCTGGAAAAAGCGTTAGACTATATTAAATATTGCAAGTTGTTCGAAATTATGGTAAAAACAGAAGTAAACTTTAGAGAAAGGTGGACGATATACAATGTGTACAAGAACCATGACGGAACAATAAGAATGCAAGAGCAAGAGCGATGTGCTCCGATTAGTAGCGTGTAAGAGAGGGATGTAGTCCTCCGATCCTGCTGTTCACTTTATACGTCGAAGAAGCGATGATGAAAATAAAAGAAAGATTCAAGAGTGAAATTTAAAGTCAGAGTGAATGAATACCAGCGATAAGATTCGTCGATAACATTGCTTTACTGAACGAAAGTGAAGGAGTATTACTGGACGTGTTGAATGTAATGAACAGTCCAATGGTCACGCAATATTGATTGACAATAAAGCGGATTTAAGGCGAAAGTAATGACAACTAGGAGAAATGAGATTGGTGATAAATTCAGCATCGAAATTAGGGACCATGAAGTAGATGAAGATTAGGACTTCTGCAACCTTGCAAGCGAAATAACATACGATGGACGAAACAAGGATAACATAGAACGTAGTTTGGCACTGGAAAAGAAGGCATCCCTGGTCAAGAGAAATCTACTATTGCCAAGCATCACCATTAATAACAGGAAAAAATTTCTAAAAATGTGTGTTTGTAGCACAGAATAGCATAGTAGTGAAATGTGGACTATTAGATGACCGGAAAAGAAGAGAATCAAAATATCTGAGATGTGGTGTTACAGAAGAAATCCGGACGTTAAGTGTACTGTTAATGGGGAAGTTCTCCGCAGTGTCGGCGAAGAAAGGAACAAGTGGGAACCACTGACAAGAAGAAGGTACAGGATGTTAGGACATGTGTTGAGAGGTCGAGAAATAATTTCCGTAGGTAAAACTGTGGGGGATGACTGAGATTTGAATATATTCACGTGGCGGGCCGCATTGAACCAGAAGAAGAGTGAAGACTCAAAAGAACAGGTAACGCTATTAAGATTCGTCAAGGAAATTTTCTGTGGTATTTCGGGAGATATATGTAATTTGGTTTATGCTTTGTGTAGCTGTAGTCACTGCAAACACGTAATGCTCATTAAGTCTTTCATACAACGCTCACCGTTGACGGAAGGCGCCGCTTTGTTCCCAATCACGAAAAAAATCATTTTTAAAGCGGAATTTTACGTACCCAATTGATGGGGCCGTCCCAACATAGCCTAGTGTGATATGCATCGACTTTCGTCTTCGACAACTATGTCGACTCCGATTCTGGTAACATGCGTATGATGGCACACGGACCCAAAATACGGAAGTATAGGACCATAACACGGATCAAAAATGGTTCAAATGGCTCTGAGCACTATGGGACGCAACTGCTGAGGTCATTAGTCCCCTAGAACTTAGAACTAGTTAAACCTAACTAACCTAAGGACATCACAAACATCCATGCCCGAGGCAGGATTCGAACCTGCGACCGTAGCGGTCTTGCGGTTTCAGACTGCAGCGCCTCTAACCGCACGGCCACTTCGGCCGGCAACACGGATCAGATCCCGATTCCGGCGCCAAATTGTGCATGAGGTGGACTGACATCTGATTTTACAGGCACGTGTTGGAAAATAAAATTTTGTGCAGGAAGTCGAGGGTAAGGCCTTACCAGGTGGGAGTTCAGGTAGATGTTTTTAAGCAGGAAAATTGGTCAAAACAGTCTGTGATACATCGAGCATCCTGGAGAAGGTAGCCAGTCGGTAGCTCGGAGGATAACATTGCGATAACGAAGCGTGGAGAGGGATCATGTTACCAGGTCAGAGGTGCAAGCAGAGGCGCAGTTCCGCAGTCTGCCTCCAATCTCCGCAGCTCAGGTATCTCCTTCCTCGCCTCTTATTGACGGTTACTGTAGGAGAGCTGGCAGTGGTCTGTGCGGACTGCAGTCTAAATTTTTAATAATTTTTTTGAGTTTTTTGCTCGAAGAGGTTGCTTCCCGTATAATTTCTCTTATATTTAAACATTTAACATGGGGGAAATGCCAACTATGCCTGATATTCACCTACATCTGCACCAACATCCCGTACAAGCGTGTAATATCTCACGCTATAGGCTTTATTGGAGTTTTAGAGTATGGGAGGTGTGTTGTCATTTGTAAGCAATAACGGAAAAGAAAATTATTGGAGGTACTTGATCATTTCATGGTATGAATTTAAGTTCCCAGAATAACATATATATAGGGCTAATGATGATGCTTTTGGGTAATTATTTGCTTTGCCAGTTGCTTTTATTCTAGCAGATATTTCTTCTTCTACCAACATCCGCTGTAAACGGCAAAATAGTTCAAATGGTTCAAATGGCTCTGAGCACTATGGGACCTAACTTCTGAGGTCATCAGTCCCCTAGAACTTAGAACTACTTAAACCTAACTAACCTAAGGACATCACACATATCCATGATCGAGGCAGGATTCGAACCTGCGACCGTAGCTGTCGCGCGGCTCCAGACTATAGCGCCTAGAACCGCTCGGCCACTCCAGCCGGCGGCAAAATAGTGATCTATCTATTTTCCTTATACTATCAATGTTTGTTAAAAATGACGTCCATGTGCTGAATAAACTCTGATTGATTGTTTGGGCAAAGCTTGGATAACGACATTAAATGTGTGTGCTGCTATGATGAATAACCATACGTTAAACTGAAAAAACATTGTCCCGATTTCACCTACAACTCTTGTGGTTGTTTGATCTAGTGATTTGAACTGTGATCCACTGTATATCATAAGCATCTAAAAGATTCAGTCACGTGAACAAATTATGTCCCGATTTCACCTACAACTCTTGTGGTTGTTTGATCTAGTGATTTGAACTGTGATCCACTGTATATCATAAGCATCTAAAAGATTCAGTCACGTGAACAAATTATCTCAACTGTAAAGTCTGCAGAATGTTAACGAGAAATCCATGTACAGCCCATTTCCTGCGAGAGGAATTTTTCTTGATTTAGTTATATCTCAACAAAGTATTCTGAAATACAGGTAGCCGGATTCCCTGATGCTGGTAAACTCTAATGTTGATACACATAGCTTAATCGAACTACGACATTTGCTTTATGCAATCTTCACTAATAAAAAAAAATAATAATAAAAAAAAGCAGTTTCACATGTAATTCGTAACAATGCGGACACAGTCGACTTTAACTGTCTGTGTCTGTAAATGGAGTGGGCTTCCTAGTCATAAATAACCGTTATGTAAGTGCCTTTTAGATCAGTGACTGAACACATTAAATCAAAGTTACAAACACTCTCTCGCAGCGCAGCGCCAAGCTGGAACACATCACCTGCTTGTCGATGTGTAGGAACTTGCATATTAAGAAATTAGTACGGGTTTGCATGAGTTTAACGTGACTGGCTGCCTGCAAGATGCTGTACGTGGTTTACCACTGAAACTGCTCCATCTCCAACGATGGAGCAGCACCAATCCCGGAGAGACACGGCTGAGTGCAATATGCTCACATGGACCACGCACTTTAACACTCACAATCAATTACACACAATGTAAAAACTGTGGTGTTCTTACAAGAATCAAACTACTACCATCGAAACAACAGTAATCGCCCTCAAAAGACACTTGTAGCTTTGAATACTGCGTGGAAGCACTTGTCAAGAGAGGCGCCACCATCTCCACAGCACGCGGACTTGGCGATCACTATTACTCTCCTAAAAAATATCGCTTTCTTCTTCATACTTTTCGACATTTCTGTGCCACCTATGGGACATACCAATAGCGGTGTTAAATGCTTGATTCCAACCAATGATGAGACATCCCTCAGACAACCTGTCGCCAAAAGTGCATGTCTCTCCACAGGTCCAGTCACGCTAATTTATCCTCTCCCACTACAGAAATTAAGGCACGTAATTGTATCAGAGAGAGCAAAGGACCTGCAAGATCGTTTGAACGGAATGGACAGTGTCTTGAAAGGAGCATATAAGATGAACATCAACAAAAGCAAAACGAGGATAATGGAATGTAGTCGAATTAAGTCGGATGATGCTGAGGGAATTAGATTAGGAAATGAGACACTTAAAATGGCAGATGAGTTTTTCAATTTGGGGAGCAAAATAACTGATGGTGGTCTAAGTAGAGAGGATATAAAATGTAGACTGGCTATGGCAAGGAAAGCGTTTCTCAAGAAGAGAAAATTGTTAACATCGAGTATAGATTTAAGTGTCAGGAAGTCGTTTCTGAAAGTATTTGTATGGAGTGTAGCCATGTATGGAAGTGAAACATGGACGGTAAATAGTTTGGACAAGAAGAGAATAGAAGCTTTCGAAATGTGGTCCTACAGAAGAATGCTGAAGATTAGATGGGTAGATCACATAACTAATGTGGAGGGATTTAATTGAATTGGGAAGAAGAGATATTTGTAGCACAACTTGACTAGAAGAAGGGATCGGAAGGGTTGGTAGGACATGTTCTGAGGCATCAAAGGATCACCAATTTAGTACTGGAGGGGAGCGCGGAGGGTAAAAATCGCGGTTCCCAGAAAGATTTCTGTTACCTTCCACAGCAGGCAATACCAGCCTAAACTCCATTCACACAACTCACAAGTAAGGAAATTCAGACTCTGACCCCACCAGTTAGCATGAGATACAGATGAAAGGAGTAATTATCCCTTTGCTGATCCAATATATTCAGCACTGCAATTGCAGTTCGATGACTAACGAATTAATGAAAACACTACATGAGCAAAATAATAAAGAAATAAAATAAATATGTAAGTTGGCTGACAAGAAGAATGACTCCTTTCGCTTGTCTCCCCTTCGACTGAGAATTTAGCGCAGTAGATGATTCACTGAAGACAGCTAGAAGCAGAATTTTTTACTACCTCATCGACTTTCGCCGTTGCAAGGTTATTACAATTTTACTCCATAAATTATTATTGGAACCGGTATTACCTCGGCGTCTTATAAAACGCCTAAAGGACTAAGCGGAAGGACTGGACCTTAGGACGGAGGAGCATTCACCTTTTATTGTTCACAATATTTATTAAAGTCATTGAAGAGAAATAACTACTGTCATAAACCAAGTGAGATTTGTACATGAAACCCATCAGTTAGCTGTCGAAAGCAAAGCAAGTATAACAACTTTTCAGATGAGAAAGATAACACCTTTTAATATTAAAAAAAAAATACACTGAACTCCTAAAGGGCTACAATAAGTTCACGTACAGTTTTAACACCTTGCCCAAATATGCTCATTTAGGAGACAGTAACCTTACACATGAACTATGAATAACTATTTTGCATTAACAAATAAAGAAGAAATAACATTTATAATAAACTCCCAGCCTGAGGAAATTTATACGCGAATCCTATCAGTTGGCTTTGGTTACTAACAAATGTGTAACAACTTTTCAAATGAGTCAGGTAATACCTTTTTATAGAAAGTAGAAAACATTACACGCCCAAACGGCTATCGTAAGTTCACTTGCAGATAGTTTTAAAACCTTGCCCAAATATATTCATTTAAGGGAAAGAATAACCTTAGGTACGGGCACCCAACTTGACAGGCAATAATGTACATCAGACACATGTCTTACAAATAATTCCCAGCCCACTGCATCTGCCAAGTGCGCACATGAACGTCCTGCGGGACGGCCAACATGGGCCACACGTGGTTGTGCCGTTCGGGCCCGATTTATTTGCCCGACTGAGGGCGTGGAGTTCAGTAGGTGCGTCCAACTTCTCCCAGGGTGTTCCCCTCCCCCCCCCCCCCCCCCCCCCGAAACGGTTAATCCATAGGGCTCCTGATGGGTGCACCTGGGTCTTAACGGAACGTTCAATCCCGTCAGATTCAAGAACAAGCGAGAACCCTAAAAGGAGTAGCTCAGGCCCACCACCTAGGCACAGTTGTAGAACAACAATTACAGTCCAACAAACTGCGTGTGCTGACGCAGCAGCAACGGGCTACAAGCAAGTGTGTGAAACAGTGCTATGTTAATAAAACCAAAATGAACCACTTAAAACAACTTTAAATAAAAAGGTATAGCAGCAGTATTGCAAGAGTTGAAACAAACTGCGACTGAATTCTCGGCCGCACACTCCAGGAGCAATGAAGACGCTCCAGCAGGGTTTCCGATGAGAAGTGTTTGATCACTCACAATACAGTCCGTAATTGGCTCCCCCTGAGTCTCATATCTTCTCACAAGAACTGCTGGCTATGAAGACAAAATTTTTCCACAGACAACGAGCTGCAGACCAGTGCAGATAACTGGCCGAAAGCACAGGCGGCTGCTTTCTACGAGGATATTGGAAAGTTGATACAACACTACGACAACACTCAAAGTTGGAGCGGCTACTGTGTAGAGAAGAAGGTGGAAGATATACCTAACTGTTGCAAATAAAACGTTTCTGGTTTTCACTGTGGTTTCCATCTCGCGACCGATCGGAACTTACTTTCTGGACACCCCTCGTACATAAGTAACTGTATCCCCCAATGCCGGTTAACTCTAACGATAATAGGGTATGAATGCAATACAGATAGCTGAATTCAACTAGAATATTTTACTTCACACAATATTCATTCAAAATAAGCAGATATACATGTAATTCCTAGCAATACAGGCATAATGGAATCTGCCCTTGTGTTTCCGTATGATGTTGGTACTCTTGAACCATTTGTAACACCGAAAATGCAGGATTCATGGCACTTGCTACCGATATATAACTTTTTCTTAATTGCATGTAAATATTTTTGATTTAAATGCTTTCTATTAATAAGTAAGGACATTGCTTCACTGTATGTGTACATTTAGGTAGAAGGCTGTTGAAGTTTCATTGTACTTATTTGTGTTTTACCGTGAAACTTATAAGCCCTAGGAAAAAAGCCAAAGGAATTGTTATTTGCATCGACTAGCAACGATAATACCAGTGCTTGTGCGTTGTAAAATCGTTCGGTAGGGAGTTGTTGTGCAGAGCGCGCGGAGAGAGGGAGAGACGGGTTCGAGCACTTATAGTGTGCGGAAGTGTGGTGTTACCGCTCTCGCAGTAGAGAGTACCATTTTCGGCGGCATCATATACGCGCGCTGGCCAGATGTCTAGAGCAGGAGTACGGACAGTGGACGGGCAGAAGAGGCTGTGTTAATTACGATTGCCCGTTCCTATGATTAGCAGTGGCTCCACAATATGCTACCGTCTTCAACAACAGCAGCAGTTCCAGCAACACAGTTTCGTAGTCGGTTCCGAGTTTCGTCGTATCCACACCTCTGAAGTAAGACTGTTCATTGGTAGAAAGTATTAACGGCTAACCCAGCAGCACACCTGAACGTGATTTGATTGATAAGATTTATTTAAATAATAATCAGTCAAACTCAGGGCGACTGTGTCCTCATTGTCCCCAGACATTGTTACCAAACAGGATCCTTGTTCATTTTTTATCTAATATGCTAACTGAGTGTCATAAAAAACAAATTGAATAATTACAGCCAGTTTATTAATGAATAATTTCTCTTTTAAGAATTTTAGCCTAAGTCTACTTTCAATTAACTGTTGTACAACAGAGGCTTCAGTATATGACTAAAGTAAAGGAATTTCATTTTTCGGGTTTGGGTATCAATCATTGGAAAAAATCCAGATCTAAAGAAATTCACAAATTAAGAGTGCGGAAGTTTTATTTATTTTACATGTAGCTTAGAGCACATGGCTGCTTGGTTTGGTACGTATTCTAGTATTTAATTCTGTTCAAAACAGTAAAGAAAAGGCTCAGTTGTTCAGACAGTAATATGAAATCCAATTTGCAAAATAAGTAACGACAAAGTAAAAAGTGCTTACTTTTTTTCTAAATTTCTTTGATGAGGTCATACTGAGGTCACTGAAAGTCGTTGTTCACGTAACGAAGTTCAGTACTAACATACAGTTTAATTGTATATTTTCAAATAATTACTCTGTGGTGTCACCGCCAGACACCACACTTGCTAGGTGGTAGCCTTTAAATCGGCCACGGTCCGTTAGTATACGTCGGACCCGCGTGTCGCCACTATCAGTGATTGCAGACCGAGCGCCGCCACACTGCAGGTCTAGATAGACTTCCTAGCAGTCGCCCCAGTTGTACAGCCTACTTTGCTAGCGATGGTTCACTGACAAATTACGCTCTCATTTGCCGAGACGATAGTTAGCGTAACCTTCACCTACGACATTTGCTACGACCTAGCAAGGCGCCATGTTCAGTTGCTATTGATATTGTAAATAATGTACAGACAAGAGTTACGTTCAACATTAATGGATTAAAGTTAATTATTCTACCAGTTACCTCCTTTTTTCTAAGTTTTAATTACCTTGTCCCGTTCCAGACCTCACGCCAGCCTGCGTGAGCTTAAACGCGTGCCTTTCGGCTTCCTCTCAATTTAGTGGGTTGGTCTCCTGCCAATTCACAACATACTCGATTGCCTTTATCAAAATTTAGTGCCAAACATAACGTAAGAGAGAGTTTTCAGTTTTCTTTATCATTAGATACTCATTTAAAATTAGTGTAAAAGAAAAGCGTGGCAACATTTAGTTGCCACGTCAGTGTTTAATAATACATGTTTTTCTTTCCCATCATCTTGCGCAAAATTTTGGATGTAAATTGCTCTAGTGGGCTGGCGACCCTTAATTACTTCCTTTCCGTTCATTAGTGTAACTTCTGGATTCATGATCAGTGGTACCCCTTTCTGTCCAGTGCTGTTCGTGAGTGAATGCCCAAAATAACTTTCAATTTTCAAATTATAGCCCTGTTCGGTTTAATTACTTTTATTAGTAGTAGACTTTCCATCAGAAGGGTCGGTTGCACACTTTCCTTTTCCTCCTACTTATCGGTATCACCTTTTCGGGAAAGATAGCCTGATACGATTAGAAAAAATCCATTAGGCATACACGCGATCCACGATCGTATTTTATATCGCAAGCAGGGTAGGCCGATTAGTAAGAGAGTGGTTACGCACTCAACCATAAAATGGCCGACTGTCATGCAACCGCTATGTAGCTGCCATTGGGATCAGTGTATGAACGCATTAGATCAAAGATACATACTCTTTGTCACAGCACAGTGCCAATTCTGGAACAAATCACCTTTTCTTTGGTATGCTGCGACTTCTCATATTAATAAACTACCAGTGAGCTGCGTCACTGTACTGTGTTCCACTGCCTGCAAGATGATGCTTCTGGTGCACCGCTGAAACTGTTCCGTCTCCGCCGGTGGACTGCTGCCAAACCCGGCGAGACGCAGCCGGCTGCAGTGTGCTGGGCATTCGTGCCTGCTTTCCAACAAGAATAAGCGATCGCGGCCCCAGTCCCATTAGTCTTACCTTGCGTGTCGACAGTACGGCACATTACCATTGGCTTTCCCACTCTCTATCAACTACAAACACAATGTACGAACTTCAGTGTTCCTATAGGAATCAAACCATTAGTATCAGAATATCGGTAATCGCCCTCTAAAGACAGGCTAGACCTCGAGTCATTGATTCCAATCAATGGCGAGATTTCCTTCCTACATAACTTCCCGCTAAAAATTGTGCGCCTCTAGCCAAATCTTGTCATACCAATGTATCGTCTCCCACTACCAAATTTGAGGCCACTTGCACTGAAGACTCTGACGTCAGAAGCTCTGCTTCGATGACTCCGCTGTGTTCGTTCAACGTTTTAGCCACTCATCCAGACCCTGGCTTGTAGGGGTCAACGCACAGGGCCTTTTCTCCCAGTGGGTTCAGCTGCTCAGGTTCCTAGAAGCCTCTCTGTTGAGACGCGCCTAGCGCCGTGACGTCGCCTAGCCACCTCCACACACAGCAGGTCGGAACAATGCATGTGAAGTCGACCGACTCCTCACTAATAATGGCACTACGCCATTTGCTCCGGTCTCCCCGCGAATCGGCTGCCAGCAAGGTTTCTGGTTCCGTCCACGGCAGACAAAACCAGCCTAGCCTTCATCCACACATCTCACGCAGGATTTAATGGCTAAAAAAACGATCAGTCCAGATTAAGTGCACCTGGAAATTAAGCTGAATATAGGAAAAGGGTGTTAACTTTCAAAGCCAGAGGACAAATCAGGGGAAGAATAGCTAAAGGAAACTAACAGCTTGAAACAGAATTAAAATATTTGAGGAAATTTCAAAACGCGCTGTTGCTTAGTCAAGAACATTCCCGTGCAGCGCCTGTCCTTCAGTGGTGACAGCTGTGGGTTTACGTCAATGCATTGCGAAAGTTTCGAGATGACACTGAACTTAATAGCAGAATTCGATTATTTTATAACTAAACGTATAGAACTATACGAAACAAACGAAAAGGGGCGCATCCTATCTTTTCTTTTCCTTGCATGTGAAGAGTTTGCAACAGTTGTTGGAGAGAGGGTGATGAAGTGTATTGTAGATGAAGGAGACTAAATATTTTTCCATTATATTAGACTCCATCCACTATGTTACACATGAGGATCAACTACCTTTCGTTATAAGCTATTAATCAAAAGAGGGTTTTCTGTTAAGAGATTTATCTGTTTTGTCGCAATTTCAGGGCACAGATTAGAAGATTTAGCTGATATACTAATAAATTTGTTAAGTAAATATGTTATGGACACTCACTTATGCTGGTGGTCAGTCATATGACAGCGCAAGCAATGCGACTAGTACTTACTCTGGTCTTCAAGCAGATCAACTCCCTAGCTGTGAATGTTCCGTGTGCAGCAGGGTGTTGTCCTCAAGCGGCTTTATTTTTCTGTTTGCTGCCAAATATTTACAGTTTCTTCTCTGCTTCAACGGGTCTTTGGAATATTTTACAGTTAAAATTAAATATTTCAGTCTCCGTAGAACAGCCTTTAGAAACACGCTGGTCAGGGCGCCACGATGCCTGCTATAGTTTCACGGTTAACTGGGTAAAGATAATATTAGTTTTCCAAGTTATTCACGATGACGAAACTCAGAAGGCTTCCTAAGGTGCGAGGTAACTGGAATGCTGAGCAGTCTGCAGAGTCTGGAATCTGCGACAGTGAAAAATGTATGGCCAGTGACAGTAAAGGCATTTAATGCTACAATTAAATTTTTGCAAAATGTTGATACCAATATTGGGACTCTAATAAATTTGTACGATTCTTATTCTTTAGTTGAATACATTCGAGAGAATCCTGCTATGTACGACACTTATCAAAACGCAAGGATCGGAAAGAGTACGATAAAAATGAACAAAAGAGTCACAAAGAGGAAAAAGTCAAGAAAACTGAAAGTGGACGAAACAGACAAACATGACACTGCTTTTGAAGGAAAGGAAGATTTTCGTGTGAACACATTTCTGGTTATTATAAACAGATTGATATCTGAATTACAAAACAGAAAATTATTATCGGAAAAGTCGTACATCAATTTTTTTTTTTTTTTTTTTTGGGACGAGACGACACTGAACTAGTGAAATGTGGTACAGAACTGCTACGGCATTAGAAAGACGACTTCGAAGAATTTTTTAGTGATGAAATATTCATTTTAAAGCAACGAAATAATAACCTCCTCCCGAAGTACTTTGTACAGTGTTGTGTGAAAACCACGTTCAAGAGCAGTTTCCTAATTTGGAGACTGCTATGAGGATACTTTTGTCAACCGCTGCAACCCACTGTTAGGCCGAGCGTTCATCAATATAGCAGAATCGAGTCAATGGCCGCGCCGTCCTCTCCATGAATTCTGACATAACACAGACACTAGGCTACGAAGATATGATCGAAGAATTTTCTACAGAGAAAGCATATCGTACGCAGTTCTGTCTGGCTTGTGTCTGGTGAGTACAGCACGCATGTATTTATTATTATTATCATCGGCAGCAATTGCACTCGTAACATCTAGTTATGTTCTGATGTAAGTTATTTGGTGGTACATTTACGTCGAAATAAGAGGTAATAGTATTTTTCTCAGCCTGGTGGCGGCAGAAAGATAAATTCACGTCTGATTGTATGTGATTATGTCGTACCACACATCGACTGTGCAAGCGAATCTCTTTGTTTTTCCTCAAAATGATAGTGGTTTGCACGAAATCGGACTGATCGGCTTTATAAGCAGCTGTTAGGGCATAACAAGAAGCTTCGTCTTCACGTCAGTTTCGGATTTCTGTATAGTATTACCTATAATGATTTCTCCTCTTTAAGTTGACTTGAGGTAAGCTTTGCAATTTTTCCACTAGTTTTATAATATAATTTCCTGAAGCTGTTTAACCAAGTCCAAGAAGTCTGGAAATCAATAGTGCTCATCTCACTTGCAGTTCAGGAAGCCCATTCATTCTCTTAGACCTCCCCCGGTAACATTGTAATGACTCTGACGACCAGTTTTAAGTTTTCGAATAGTTTTCCTTTCACACTATAGCGAGTTTCATTTTGACGTATATTTTGGGTTCAAATGGTTCAAATGGCTCTGAGCACTATGGTACTTAACATCTGAGGTCATGAGTCCCCTAGAACTTAGAACTACTTAACCTAACTAACCTAAGGACATCACACACATCCATGCCCGAGGCAGGATTCGAACCTGCGACCGTAGCAGTCACGCGGTTCCGGACTGAAGCGCCTATAACCGCTCGGTCACCGCGGCCTGCTATATTTTGGGGTTCAAGTAGATCTTCCTTAAGTTTATACACTCATGTTCAGATTTTACGAAACGAAAGCGGCTTAGCACAACGCTTAAGTTCAAGCGTTTTCTTCCTCTTTCGCGTCACCAAAAAATTTACGGCCTTCTTTCTCACTGAAAGCTAAGACTCTGTATGTTTTCTTTGGGCTTGGAAGGTACTCCGCTTTTGATCTGGACAACAATCATCGTTCGAACCACAATTCCTGGAATCGTCTAAGTTATTTCCTACTGATGTTTCCAAAATTTTCTAACGAAATGACGAAATCATTCGAATGAATGCCCAGTCATAATAAGTAACACATGAGTAGGTCTTCAGAAGAAGTAGGTGATTTCGATTGCAAACTGTTGGCACATTCTTCATACTTTATCTTTACAAGATTGAAAAGATTAATTGGATTCCACATTACTATGAAACTACAGAAGTTGCACTAAGACAGGCCCTATTAGCAAGCACATGCCAAGAAATCACAAAGAAATGTAAGTCAGTTGTATCCCAATTGTTAACGCTTAGCGACACAGCAAGGGCAACTGCTAATTATTATGAATATTATATGAGTTGCAAATTCGGTTGAGTACTAACTGTGAACAATTGTGTTACAGCAATCATCAACAGCTACTGAAATTTGTTTTACAAATTGTGATAGCGTTGTACCGTACTATCTGTTTACCGATATGTCGCCAACGAACGACATGTTTTGCATGCACTGTCTGCAACAGTTACGGCAGTGCACGTCACCAGCCGCCAGGCGAGCAATGAATTCGACAAGTTTCAACATTTTCTTTAAATAATTGCAGTGTGTCTTGGCAGCTAAAGTTTTGACATTGTGTTTCTTTCGATGCATTCTTCCTGTATAGAAAAATTCAAAGTAAGTTTCGTCAAGTCCGAACGGACAGTGCCCCTGTGAAATATAAGTGAGTACATGGGTGAACAACCAGCTCTGCGCGATGTGTAAACAAAATACACTGATAAACAAGTATCACAGTGTGTTATGCTAACAAAACAATTCTAACAATCCTGTAATTCATAAAAAATACTGAACCGTGCATGGCTCGCCGTCCCATCATTTGGTATTTTACACCCTGTTTTAACGTATTTCCATCTCACCACGTTGATTTAAATTACTAGCGTTACTGAGTTGCTGTTTTGCCTGACCTAGTAGAGCGTATCGATATAACCCCAAGATACTCGTATAGGATCTTTGCTCGGCTGCTATTACTTCCCGGCTGTCATCTGTCGGGGAGTCAGTCGGAACTAGAGATGAGTGGAACTCGTTCATTCCCGATAACTACTTGATTCATTTCACTCTTTACCGTGAAGTGTTCAAATGAAATAGTTCATTCATGAAGGACGGAAGGCTGGCGAAGTTTCCCAGTTCGCCGCTCAGCCGCGACTACTCTCGCCTCGCCTCGCTCGTACAATAAAGCTTTTAATACTTCACAATTTTACCAACAGATGACCGAAAGTGCACGCAACGTTTTACTTTCTTACAGCGTCTGGGTTAACTTAAATAGAGCATGGTCGAAGGGGACAAAGGAAAGATAAACAGAGAAGCCTGTCACATATAAAGATAGTATTACATTTAATCTTGCTCGACATTTTCTCATGAAGTGCCCAAAAAAGTCTTTATCTGCCAAGTGAAACCTTATTTGTTGCATTCATGGACTGAAAACTAGGGCTATCAACGAAATGCGGTCCAATTTTATGTTCCTTTTAAAATTTAATCCAAAATAGAATGAGTATGTTTACCACTGTCACGAAGTCTATTACCTACGTTAAGTAATTATTCAGAAGTTTTCCTCTTGATTTTATTTTTGTTGAGAATAATAACCCTCCAAATTCAAAACGTAAACTGTCATTGGTACGATTTCAGGTAAAATCCCTCTTTATTTTATTCGGAAAGTTGTTTTTGTGTCTGCTCACTCTTATACAATAGCTAGCAACTCGTGATCTCGTAAAAGTAGTGAAATATGGGGTTTCTTCGCCGATTTAGGTGATGCGAAAGCAAAGTGCAACTGTTGTTCTGTGTGTATTTCATATAAAGGAGGAAATACACTCCTGGAAATGGAAAAAAGAACACATTGACACCGGTGTGTCAGACCCACCATACTTGCTCCGGACACTGCGAGAGGGCTGTACAAGCAATGATCACACGCACGGCACAGCGGACACACCAGGAACCGCGGTGTTGGCCGTCGAATGGCGCTAGCTGCGCAGCATTTGTGCACCGCCGCCGCCAGTGGCAGCCAGTTTGCCGTGGCATACGGAGCTCCATCGCAGTCTTTAACACTGGTAGCATGCCGCGACAGCGTGGACGTGAACCGTATGTGCAGTTGACGGACTTTGAGCGAGGGCGTATAGTGGGCATGCGGGAGGCCGGGTGGACGTACCGCCGAATTGCTCAACACGTGGGGCGTGAGGTCACCACAGTACATCGATGTTGTCGCCAGTGGTCGGCGGAAGGTGCACGTGCCCGTCGACCTGGGACCGGACCGCAGCGACGCACGGATGCACGCCAAGACCGTAGGATCCTACGCAGTGCCGTAGGGGACCGCACCGCCACTTCCCAGCAAATTAGGGACACTGTTGCTCCTGGGGTATCGGCGAGGACCATTCGCAACCGTCTCCATGAAGCTGGGCTACGGTCCCGCACACCGTTAGGCCGTCTTCCGCTCACGCCCCAACATCGTGCAGCCCGCCTCCAGTGGTGTTGCGACAGGCGTGAATGGAGGGACGAATGGAGACGTGTCGTCTTCAGCGATGAGAGTCGCTTCTGCCTTGGTGCCAATGATGGTCGTATGCGTGTTTGGCGCCGTGCAGGTGAGCGCCACAATCAGGGCTGCATACGACCGAGGCACACAGGGCCAACACCCGGCATCATGGTGTGGGGAGTAATCTCCTACACTGGCCGTACACCACTGGTGATCGTCGAGGGGACACTGAATAGTGCACGGTACATCCAAACTGTCATCGAACCCATCGTTCTACCATTCCTAGACCGGCAAGGGAACTTGCTGTTCCAACAGGACAATGCACGTCCGCATGTATCCCGTGCCACCCAACGTGCTCTAGAAGGTGTAAGTCAACTACCCTGGCCAGCAAGATCTCCGGATCTGTCCCCCATTGAGCATGTTTGGGACTGGATGAAGCGTCGTCTCACGCGGTCTGCACGTCCAGCACGAACGCTGGTCCAACTGAGGCGCCAGGTGGAAATGGCATGGCAAGCCGTTCCACAGGACTACATCCAGCATCTCTACGATCGTCTCCATGGGAGAATAGCAGCCTGCATTGCTGCGAAAGGTGGATATACACTGTACTAGTGCTGACATTGTGCATGCTCTGTTGCCTGTGTCTATGTGCCTGTAGTTCACGGTGTTCTTATTTCAATTTCCAGGAGTGTACATTTAATCTATCGTGTCATGTTCGAGTGCTGCATCCAACAGTGTCATTGTCAGTCAGGCGTTTAGTGCCCCCTGCTCCTGCATCTTCCGATATTTCTTGGACAAATAACCCGGACAATCCGGAACCAACATCAACAATTGCCAGAAGCGAACAGCAGTCAGTGCCAGAAAATAACAGTATCACTTCATTATCAGACAGCAGACATTAATATCACGAAACATTGTAGAATGAAGGCTTTCACGACCGGGTGACATGGCTGTTGATATACTTTCCGGGATGTGGCTCTACAAAATTGCTAACAATTTTTATCTTTGACAAGGTGGTAATCGATAGTCAACCTTATCTTTGCTATGGATTATCACTGCTCATCAAGTGTCACCTGAACCACGCCCCCCTTTCTCACACTATATAAGTCGCTCTCAGACACCCGACCAGTCAGTCGGCGAGACTCAGCGGAGCAGCGCCTCTGAGGAAGTCCAGCGCAGTCCTGGACGAGACGTAAGGAGCAGAAAAGTTCTTGGACCACGACCTCACATCCCGGAATGTATATCAACAGTCACGAAACATTACCTATGCATTTTCCGAAACCTCTTTCGAACAAAAGAAGTCAGGAAATAGATTTCGCACTTCCGTAGACTGTTGTAAAGGATTATTTGCTCTTAAACGTAGTGGAAAGCAAACATTTCCAAAGTTTTGCAGGCAAACTGAATGGTGCTTGCAGAATGCCAGCTCGGAAGACCATTTCCAATAACTACTACAACAACAGTACGCCACGATGAAAGAAATTGCGGAAGCGGTTGAGCTGACAATGGATGGGTGGACCTCAGCCACAAATGAGGGTTATTTGTCGGTGACAGCACTCTACGTTAAAGACCTGGAGATGGCGTCTTCCCTCCTAGAGTGCTTTAAGTACGACGAAAGGTACACGTCAGAAAAACTCTCCGAAGAACTGCGACGTGTCACAAGGGAATGGGGCATTCAAGAAAAAGTTGTGTATCTTGTCATTGACAATGCTGCTAATATTGTGGCAGCTATGACTCACAGCCTGGAAACACATGCCCTGCTTTGCACACAGACTCAATTTAATTGTTCAGAATGGGCTTCCGCACATCCAACCCATTCTGATCAGAGTAAAAAGAATCATTGAATTTTTTAAAGAAGTTCGCAGGCCTGCACGAAACTGAAAAAGATGCAGGAACAGTTAAAATAGCCAGTTCTGACATTAAAACAGGACACTGTTACAAGATGGAATTCAACCTATGATATGCTGCGAAGAATAATCGAGGTTAAGAATTCCCTAACGACAGTTATCGCTCTGAATTATCTGGATCTTCCTAATCAGACTGCAGAGGACATTGCAAGTGTAACACAAGCCTGTGACCTGTTGAAAGTTTTCAAAGACTGCACCGAGGAAACGTCAAGAGGAAATGTCACTGCTTCAAAGTTATACTCCTTCGTAGCTCGTTGAAAAAATGGTGTTGCAGGTTTGTTAATAACACTGAAATTCATGTAGACGTGCAACAGATGGCAGAAAAGTTAGCTGATGACGTAAAACGACGAGTTCGAAATATAGAGGAAAATTCTATTTTCGCAGAAGTGACTTGGTTGGGCCTCCGGTTCAAATTACATGGTTTTTCTGATAAAAATTCTGCTGAGAAGGTGAAATTCAACCTGATCAGGCACTGTGATAAATATGTGACGAACACATCCACTGCTACTGCAACAATCTCAGTTCCAACCACTGGATCTTCTTCTAGTCTCTGGCTCGAATTTGATGAAGTGTTTTCCAGGCTGCAGAGTAATCCACACCCGAGGGCTGCTGCAGAAGTGGAAGTGGACAAATATTTACAAGAGCCCCTGCTACAGAGGCAAGGCAATCCACTTCAGTAGTGATCTGAATGGCTGTCAGTATACCCCTCGCTCTTTGAACTTGCAAAAATACGACTGTGTACTGTTGCAACCTCCACGCCGTGTGAAAGTGTGTTCTCGAAGGCAGGACACCTTATAACTGATAGAAGAAATCGCCTGATGGGAAAAAAAGTAGGACAAACCATGTTTTTAAACGGAAATCTCTGAACATTCGCCAAATCTGTTGACGTTTATTCATAAATATGTATGTATTTTTTTAAATTTAATTAGGACAATCCTCAAATTGACTTTTAGTGTAATTATTTCAAGCGTGTATACCACGCATGCTTCAGTTCCAGACTCACAAGGTAATCATTCTATTTTCATGTTGGCTCTGCGTGCTCACACAGCCAGCCTCTTCGATTGTTTCTTTAATATTCATTTGTCTGCAAGCGCTGCCAACGGTAGGCTACCCGTAGACGCGAAGTATAACTGCACATGGGTAATGATGTCAGCACTGCAAGAAGCAGGTGACGGTGCCTTCCCCTCGCCCCTCAACATTTGAAGTATCAGTTCATTGAAATTGAGTGGTTAGTTCACACTTCTCTGGAGTGAAGCGTTCATTTGAACGACTCATTCACGAGCTCCCCATCACTAGTCTGAACGTGCGAGGAGGAGAGTTCACAGCTGCAGTTCGGGTCGTGAGCTGGGCCCTGCCAGGGAGTTTTAATGCGTCTGGAGCGCAGCCCGGGCCAGCCAGTCGCCGGCTTGTAGCAGCAGTGAGCCCTGCGTGGACATCGCCCGTCCGACCGCTGCCGCCACGCATCACTTAAGATTGTTGGTCGGTCGGTTGGTTCGAGGACATCTCCGCGCGGCGTGGTCAACTGGGCCTGCTGGCGGTCTCTGTGCAGAGTCTGGAGCTGTCCGATCGGTACGAGCATCGTTGCTCGACGACCCAGGACGTGAAGGTAGAGTGGTTTTGGGCATTACGTTGTTGGTCCCAGCGTTGCTGTTGTGGAGGTATTCCTGTGAATTGTTCGAGATTGTCACCGTCAGGTGGAATTGATTAAATTAATTAGTCCAAAGTCAAGTGAAACCCGCTGAATTTTCTGCCTTGTGGCCTTTAGTGTTCTGGTTACTTGCCCTATCCGCTAACGTAAATACAGGCAGTGTTCATTTTGGGTTAAGTTAACTGTATTATCTTGTTTCACAGTTAAGTGAACCAGTGGAATTCTCTGCGTTGTGGCTGTTAGTGTTCTGGTTACCTGCCCTGGCCGCTAAAGTAGTTATTAGGCAGTGTCTTTTCCTCACCTGTTGTTGCTGCCTAACATGGTGTGTAGTTTTGGCAGCTCAGTTCACATACGCGTTTGTTTGGGGATAGTGATAATTGTTATTTTCTTTTTCGGGGAGGGGGGGAGTGGGAGGGGCTTGAATTCTCGTGTACTCCGTTGTGGCAAGCAATCGGTTGGTCAGTCAGTCCGTGACTGTCCCTTGGTTGGGTTCGCACGAATTAAGTGTAGTGGGACTCACCGCCTGTCTCGCCTAAGTGAACGAGGGCAGACCGATCCACGGGAGACTCCTGAATGCCGTTCCCTTAATTATCCTTCTGGCAGCGTTAATGTTGATGTAATTTAACTGTTCTCAGAGTTTCCTTCAAGTCGAAACATTGTCGCCTTCTGCTCTTAAAAGGTTCTACATCTACATCTACATTGATACTCCGCAAGCCACCCAACGGTGTGTGGCGGAGGGCACTTTACGTGCCACTGTCATTACCTCCCTTTCCTGTTCCAGTCGCGTATGGTTCGCGGGAAGAACGACTGTCTGAAAGCCTCCGTGCGTGCTCTAATCTCTCTAATTTTACATTCGTGATCTCCTCGGGAAGTATAAGTAGGGGGAAGCAATATATTCGATACCTCATCCAGAAACGCACCCTCTCGAAACCTGGCGAGCAAGCTACACCGCGATGCAGAGCGCCTCTCTTGCAGAGTCTGCCACTTGAGTTTATTAAACATCTCCGTAACGCTATCACGGTTACCAAATAACCCAGTGACGAAACGCGCCGCTCTTCTTTGGATCTTCTCTATCTCCTCCGTCAACCCGACCTGGTACGGATCCCACACTGATGAGCAATACTCAAGTATAGGTCGAACGAGTGTTTTGTAAGCCACCTCCTTTGTTGATGGACTACATTTTCTAAGCACTCTCCCAATGAATCTCAACCTGGTACCCGCCTTACCAACAATTAGTTTTATATGATCATTCCACTTCAAATCGTTCCGTACGCATACTCCCAGATATTTTACAGAAGTAACTGCTACCAGTGTTTGTTCCGCTATCATATAATCATACAATAAAGGATCCTTCTTTCTATGTATTCGCAATACATTACATTTGTCTATGTTAAGGGACAGTTGCCACTCCCTGCACCAAGTGCCTATCCGCTGCAGATCTTCCTGTATTTCGCTACAATTTTCTAATGCAGCAACTTCTCTGTATACTACAGCATCATCCGCGAAAAGCCGCATGGAACTTCCGACACTATCTACTAAGTCATTTATATATATTGTGAAAAGCAATGGTCCCATAACACTCCCCTGTGGCACGCCAGAGGTTACTTTAACGTCTGTAGACGTCTCTCCATTGATAACAACATGCTGTGTTCTGTTTGCTAAAAACTCTTCAATCCAGCCACACAGCTGGTCTGATATTCCGTAGGCTCTTACTTTGTTTATCAGGCGACAGTGCGGAACTGTATCGAACGCCTTCCGGAAGTCAAGAAAAATAGCATCTACCTGGGAGCCTGTATCTAATATTTTCTGGGTCTCATGAACAAATAAGGCGAGTTGGGTCTCACACGATCGCTGTTTCCGGAATCCATGTTGATTCCTACATAGTAGATTCTGGGTTTCCAGAAATGACATGATACGCGAGCAAAAAACATGTTCTAAAATTCTACAAGAGATCGACGTAAGAGATATAGGTCTATAGTTTTGCGCATCTGCTCGACGACCCTTCTTGAAGACTGGGACTATCTGTGCTCTTTTCCAATCATTTGGAACCCTCCGTTCCTCTAGAGACTTGCGGTACACGGCTGTTATTGTAATATCCTCTGAAAGATTTTGCAAGTTGTTGTGGGCCTTCCGCCGATGGTGTTTCAAAAGGCTGGCCGGTGTGGCCGAGCGGTTCTAGGCGCTTCAGTCTGGAACCGCGCGACCACTACGGTCGCAGGTTCGAATCCTGCCTCGGGCATTGATGTGTGTGATGTCTTTAGGTTAGTTAGGTTTAATTAGTTCTAAGGGACTGATGACCTCAGATGTTAAGTCCCATAGTGCTCAGAGCCATTTGAACCATTTGTAGCAAAAGGAAATTTTTAAACTTAATGTATTGTTTTACCGATTGCTGCAATATATATTTCCTTAATTTGCAGAATTTAACTTTGCGGCCTTCAGCCATCTTATTGCGTTTGTTTATCTCTGTCTGTGCACCTAGTGGGCCATCATTCCTGTTAGTATCTTAAAACATTGTGGCCTTCTGCCTTCAGTAATCATAATAGTATATTTGGAATTTTGAAGATTTAATCCGGCGGCCTTCAGCCCCTCTGCGTGCTGATCTCATGTGTGTACGATTTATCTTATTCGTAAATTTAACTGTGTGTCATGTCTTCTCAAAATTGAAATTATTCTAAAGCATGTGTTTGGAGGCCTTCAGCCGCAAAGCAATTTTAATTCTTTCAAAAGAGTATTTGTGAAATAAATGATAATAAATTACAATTGTGATATGAATCCGACCGCAACTCCCTTGGCCCTTTCCACAATCCTAATGACCTGTTAGCCTTGCGTGACTTAGCGTGCATTTCAAATAGACAGCCTGCATTAATAATGTATATGCCACTATTAGATTGTCCATGATAGTCTCATAAAAACAAATACAATCACAATGCAACGATAAATCTACGCTTTAAAACACTACACCCTCTCCTGCGAACTATCGGAGAGGAACGCACTTTTATCTGAAAACGTGAGGTAGAGAACTAGCGCTGTATCACCGCTGTCTCACCTCACAGGATTTGGCCGCGACCTACCACAATGTAGACCCAACACAGCACAGTGTGCGCGTTCCAATCTGGCCGAGGATGGCGTGACGCCACAACCGAGATATAGATAGTAACCCCCCCCCCCCACTTCCCCCCCCCCCCCCCCCCCGCGAGCACTCACCCCCTCCCCGCTTCTAGACGCATTCAACCATTGTGGCGGCAGACTGCGACATGTGCCAAGGCCACCACACCACTATGAGAGTTCTGGAGCAGCTTATAATCTAGGACGAATTCACCACCACCTCTTTCACTTCCTAGGCCAATATGAATCAGTCTCTCCACTCTCCTCCCCATTTCTTACTAACAAAAGCTAACAGCATGAGTGTGCTGGTGTAAGCTGTCACCAGCACACCATTCAGCACAGATGTAGCGTGAAGATCGAAACTAGGCGCTGGATCAAGCGCACCTATCACGAGAGAGGCCAGAGACAGACTTGCAAGCAAGAAGCCGCCAACGCCCTCTTGACAGCAGGTACTTAGGCCGCCGCCGCTGACCAGACTGCCTCACTATCTCAGTGACTCACTCTGGCTACGACGGGGCATAGCCACCAGATCGAGACTAGCAACGAGACTACAGTTTGCAATAGGAAGATTATCGATATTGTCAGCAAGAGAACTACTACGGATAAGCTTGTATCACAACACATGGAATCTACTAAGGTTAAGTAGCAGCTATCTGTTCATGTAAATAAAGAACCGTGTTAATCCACGTGTGAAATTGTGCTGTAGAAATAGGATGCCGGCCACCCATAACAACATCCTTTCCCTTACTTCCTACAGACGAAGACACTATGGCGACGAGGATACTACAGTGGCGACGACAAAAATTCGGTGGCCATCGAAATTAATCAACTTGTCCGAATATTTTGCTTGCTCCTCTTGTGTTTCAGCTTGCACAGGTGATCATTTTCAAAATTAAATAGCTAACATATGTACATACTCCAGGCCACTGATGATGCCTTGCAGAAAATAAAGGCGAAACGCGTATGGCACTAAAATTGTGTTTTATTCAGTTGCTGTCAGACGGTCCATAAGTAAAAAAAATTATCAATATACCGTGATTTTCAAGTGTTTTCAATCGATAATCTGTTGTTGTGCTCTAGCATGCATTCTACGAGGGGATCTGCACAACTAATCAGATTTCTCTTTTCTGAGGCTAGGCCTGCTTTTTGATAGAAAGTTTTTGTGTTAACCATCAGTTCTCCGCCCCCGAGCCTCAGCCGCAGACGGCCTGTGTGATGGATCTAAAACAAGCTTTTCAGTTTCAGAACCAACAAGTTGCTATTTTGCCGACGACGATACGACAACTGCTGGCTGTACAAGCTGCGACAGCCGCACTGAGACGTTATTCTACTAGGGAATTGGGAAACGAATAGAAAGGAATGGACCCCTTTCGTTTTCACTCGTTTTATTTAACAATAATATAAACAAATTCTTTTAAAACAACAATGTTTTAATCCTGATTACTTTAGATAAAAAGGGTAAGACACAATAATTTAGTACATCTGCTACCAATGTCCTTTTATGAAACAAACTCTATCTCATATATAAGAAAATTTTAAAACCACTGTTAATTATGCGCCTGACGGCTTAAATTGCTTCACAATTGCATGTTGCTCTTCAGACGAAGTTTAATAAATACCCAAGTAAACATAATTAGCACCAGAATTAATTAGCGAGGAGTGACGCCAGGTCACTCGAAGGCGGAACGAAAACTTAACTTGGAGAAGTCAAGGCGGAAGGCGGAAGCCGGCAGTTCGTACAAGACCCACTTCTCGAGCTTCGACCCGGATTCACCTCCCGCTACCCAGGAATTCACAGCCCCGGTACCAAAAGGTACCAAAACACCAGTCAGCCAGCTGTAACATTTAACAAGCGCACAGGACAGGTCCGCAGGGGCAATGTACACAACCAACAAATGATATTAAATAATAGGTTAAATTATTCACTAATAAAACGGCACACTGCCTTTGCCCCTCTACGAATGAACTACACAGGCAAGGTACAACCAACAGCGCTAATCTTATCAATAACCCTTTACGAGGCTATTATTGACAATCTTATAGTGGCATATACATTATTAATACAGGCTACGTATTTGAATCACGCAAGGCTAACAGGTAATTAGGACTGTGATAAGGGCCAAGGGACTTGCGGTCGGATTCATTTCGCAATTGTAATTTATTATCATTTAGTTCACAAATACACTTTTGAAAGAATTAAAATTGCTTCGTGGCTGAAGGCCTCCAAACAGATGCTTTGGAATAAGTTCAATTTTGAAAAGACACGACGCACAGTTAAATTTACGTATAAGGTAAATCGTATACGTACATGAGATCAGCATGGCACCTTGTGGCCTCCTATTAAGACAGTAAAAAAAACTTACAATTACTAGCAAGGCCTGTCGGCACTCTAGTCTTAGTCACAATTAAACTACGTGAACTCTTGTGCCCCACTGTTCAGTGAAACCGTAACGAGCACCATTCTGAAAATTTCATTGTAAGTTTTACTGGGGCTCACTACGCTAAGGCTGCGAAACACTCGTGTGCAATATATTTGACAAACAGATTACGGCCTTGCAGCTAATTACGCATTACATCAAACAACAATTTCCCACTAGCTGGAAGAGTTACGCTCGTGCATTATATTAATATGTAACACCTGTCTTAAACACCACGAACTCCTTATAAGCACACCTTTACTTCCATGGTAACACCCATGAGCTTACAGTTACCAGAAGTGAGGTAGCAGACCTCAGTACCTTCACACACATGCCATAAGTACTTAACTTTTTGCTAGACGTCCGATATGGCTTGCGTCGGGTACAGCAGGCAGCAGTAAGACAGCGGACGACAGTAGACAGCCGTGTCCGGAACCAGCAGCACGCAACCCAAGGCAGCAACAAGCTTCCTCACAGGCGACAGGAAATGCTCTCCACCAAGCTGCCCCATACACGTGGTCGGTTCCCGCTCTACTACAAGCGCACTCCGGCCTCAGGTAACATTGAACGCCAACTGTCCACGTTCTTGGCGAGAGCCTCCACTTAACTCCTCCGGCAAAGGTAAGGAAGCCAAGACTCAGTAACGCCACAAGCATAGGTACGAGATCCAAGGCGAGCTACTTGCAAATACGTTTGTGCTCCAGCAAAACGCCACGGCTCACTCACAACCAATCAGCCAACCAGCGCAACAAGTGCCTCTGACCAGCATACCACTGTTCTGCCAATTTACCGACACAGAAGAAGAATGGCCCGAATACCTGACCCAGGTCCTAGCACACTGTCAAGTTCATCGTGTTGTAGGTATTATTAAGTTTCAATATTTAATCTCGACTGCAGGGTTCCCAGTGTTAAGGTTAATACGAAAACGGCGTCTCCCGACGAAGTCAGCTATGACAAAGTAATCGCTGCTATAACTCAGTACTATGACCAGCAAGTCCTAGAAGCTGCAGCAGGATATCAGTTCTTTCGCTTGCAGAAAAAGGCGGAGCAGATGTACCTCCAGTGGTACACAGAATTAACGGACATAACTCGTTGGCTCATGGCAAGTTTCTATTTGCGGTGCCTATGAACACTACCACATGACGTAGTACCATTCAAGCGTTGTCCTCAATATTTTGCATCAAAGGTTTTCCCGAAGTACTTGTGTCGGGCAACAGACCACAGTTCACATAACGTGACTTTGAAACGTTTTGTGAACGCAACGTCATTCGTCATATAACAAGTGCTTCGTCACACCCCCAGTGCAAAGGAGAAACTGAAAGCTTCGTATGCACTTCAGAACAACAGATGGCCAACTTCGCACCATCCACACACCGGAATAGGGTGCTGCAACTCTTTCTTGCGTCCTATTGCTGCCTCCCACGAGACGGACCATCACCGGCGGAACTTCTGCATGGTCGGGTCCATCGGGCACTGCTACACTAAACAGTTATGCGCGACAGCACAGTACTTGACAGAGCATGGACGCACACATTGAACCGATGACTTCACTGTGATGCGCATGCTCTGGGAACCTAGCCGCTGCTACCCATGGTACACCCACCACAGCATCCGACGCCGCCAGTGGTCCTCAAGTATTGCTTTGCGCAGCGCGATCTTGTTCATTTCAAGGTTTATGGCAAATGTGGGTGCTGGGAAAGAGGCGTGATCCAGGGACGCATTGGTTCTTTTATGTACTTGACTGCATGTCCCGATGATTTGCAGTGCCACCACCAGAACCCAATTCGTGCGTCTTATTTGCCCCATGATTCTGCTGCTTTTCTTCCCCCATATTCACGACCCCATCGGACCGCGCGGTCTTCGGACAGGCTCGCTGGTGCCACAAGGGCACCCCAGGAGAAGCGGATGGACGATGCGCCCTCATTCCCACCTTCCCCTCCCGCCGACCCGATGGTCGAGGACCCACCGTCCCCGTCGCCGTCGTCGCTCCAAGACACCCCCTCAGGCCCCGACGTATGTCCTGGCAACAGTTTCCTTGGGGATGTTCCTGCTGCCTCGTAAGCCAGATGACGGGGTACTGTCGAGAGTACACCACACTCCACCGTCATGGCTCCTGGTTCATCTCTACATACAGCGTCCTGCTTCCCTCCCTGTTGTCGTTCGCATCTTCCCTACATTGGTGCGGCTTTTCTGGGAGGAGGATTGTGCTGGCGTAAGCTGCCACCAGCACACCGGTCGGCAAAGGTGTAGCGCGAAGATCGAAACTAGGCGCTAGAATGAGCGGGCCTAACACGAGAGAGGCCAGAGACAGAGTTGCAAGCCACACTCTGACAACGCTCTCTCGATAGCATTTATTTTGGCCGTCACCACTGACCGAACTGCCTCACCGACTCAATCAATCTACGACAGGACATAGCGACTAGATCGAGACTAGCAGCGAGACTGCAATTTGTAATAACGAGATTATCGATATTGTCTGAAAAAGGACTATTATGGATGAGCTTGCACCACAACACATGGACTCAACTAAGGTTAAGTGGCAGCTAAGATGTTCATGTAAATAAAGAATCGCGTAAATCCACGTGTGCATTTGTGTTGTAAAAAGAGAATATCGGCCCCCGGTAATAACATCCTCTGTCCTGCTTCCTACGGTATAAGACTAAATGAGGATTGTCATTATTCATCTGTTAGCCAAGCAAAGCGAATTCATTCAAGAAAATGCCGTCAGTGGTAACGAGTTCACTCAGTGAAGGTGAAAAATATACTTCATTCAATAAAAGAAGTAAAGTAGTGCAATCGTGAGAATCACGTATGTCATCATAAGACCCGTGTTATTGATAGACTAGTGTGTATGTCCATCATCGCAGAATGGTGCACAGTACACATCCTGCCAAATGAAGAACAAAGTTCCCAATTTATTGGGCAAGACGGAAGTGTAGACAAACTAAGTCACCAAAGTGCAGAAACGATAGCTGAGTATGCGATTGAGATTCTATTCATCTGAAATGGAGAACGGAACATGGATATGTCACATTCGTAAGAGTACGGTGGTCGACCACTTCGTGAGGATATATGCAACCGTAGTGGCCTCTGAAGCGCAGAGAATGGCTTCAGTGTGGTACAACTTGAAACTACTCATATGGTAATTACACTCTAAGATAGAAAAAAAGAGACGCACCATGAAGAAATTATTCGAATGGGACGGTAATCTGTAAATGTGATCTATGTAAATGTACAAAAAAAATTATTACAGTTTCGGAAAACCTGGTGATCTACTCATGAGAGACAAGTTGAGTGATCAGTTCATCTGTTATGAAACCTCAACTATTGTGACGTCTCTTCCTTTAGTTGCGGGTTGTTGACCCCTTGGCCGATCGGGCTAGCAGCATGGTATCATGAGTTGGAGTCGGCGGAGTCTTGCAGCCATGTCGTGATTAATTATTATACTGACTGTTACTTACCAGTGAAGTGCACCAGCGGTATTTTCTGCCTTGTGGCCGTTAACGCTACAGTTACCTGCCCTGGTCGTTAGGGTAGTTCATAGGCAGTGTGCCTTTTTCTCGTCGTGTTGTTGCTGTGCAGCACGGCGTGTAGTTCGACAGCCTTTCAAGTTGTTTGGTTCATATTGTGCTTAGAGTGGCTATTGTTCCCCTGGCTCTTTTTAGATGCCAATTTCTGGAGGCGTAGCGCTATTCGTATTCTGGTCCTCAGCCGATATTCTCCATCGTTGTGCTGTTGGTTGGACGGAAGGGAATTGGTTACATTGTTGGTCGGTCATTGGGCCGTCCATAATTTAGGTTGCCATCTGATTACCTAACTTCAATTCCTGGCTGTCTCTCTCACCCCACGTTATGTTTGAGATACCGTCCCAGGCCGACCCTTGGAACACTTCTGTGCACCACTTGTTCTGTTTGTTTTAAGTTGTGATTTTCATTTTAGTTGAAGTATTGTGCGAGGCCTTTGGCCGTCTACTAATTTAGTTTTTTTTTTTTTTTTAAGTTTACATAAAGACCTTCAGCCGTGTTAAATTAAAATTTTGAGCTTTGAATGTCTTAGAAAAAAAATTATTCTTAGAAATTGTTCTACTTGAAATTGTTTGTAATCCAGGCCCCAAGCCGTTAGTATTCCATGTGATATGTGTGGCCTTCAGCCGATGATTTGCTTGAACCTCTTAATAAGGCCTTATGCAGTGTGTAGTCTTTAAAGGATTTTTTTTAATAATTCAAAATTATTGATCTGACTTGTTGTCGAGGCCATAGTTTCAAATTTGTTTGTGGCCTTCAGACGTGCAATAAGTTAATATTTCCTTAATCAGGCTCCGACCGTTCTGTTGTAAGTTCAAAAGGAAATTTCTTGGTTAGAAAAATTGTTTATTAATGTGCTTTAATTATAGTTGTCCTTCAGACGTGTAGTGTAGGCCTTCAACCGCTAATTGTATACATTGCATGATTTTTTCAAAAAAAATTTTTACCTTCTACTTTTAATTGCTTTTGATTTCTAAGCCAGGCCCTCAGCCGTTCTTGTGTTTGCCTTAGTTTTGGGGCCTACAGCCCGGAAAGCATCTCAAGCTTTCTTTAACTAGGCCTTGAGCCGGATTGTTTAGTTGTGATCCATTAAGCCAATATGTAAATAATTCGTTCTTGGAAAAATAAAGTTGTGCGTTTGATTGTGCAACTCGCAGTAACTGTTTACGGCCCCATCCACAACACTAACCTTATCCTGTGCACTCTCTGACTACCTACCAATCAGGTGTCAAACACTAGTGTCTTGTGCAACATAGTTTGGGAAAACCTGGCGTAGTAGAACAATCACTGAGACATACCGTGTAAATGCGATGAATGGCTCTATATGGTGATGGTCGAATGACAATTAAAAATAGATCTCAGTGACGCCCCTAACGGCGCATAGCTTTCTGCACTGTGGGTCTCTTATGTCTTTTAGGAGGCCTGTCGGGAGCATGATCTGTCAGAACATAACACCACGTGGTAATAAATGTAATGTAGTAGTCTTTCGAACAGTGCCACGGCCAGCAACATAGCAAATACCGTCACCACCCACACGGCATTGCTTGTCAGTGACTTAGACTCTGAGCCCACTTGTGGGAGTGGGAACAACGTAATATGGCACCCTTTTGAACAGTGTTGCGCTGCGTGAATGGCGGCCATCGTTCGTTTGTGGGAGAGGGAAATAAGATAAGATAGTGATGAATTGGTGGAAGCGTTACGTGCTGATATGGTTTTATTTGGTTACTGCTTCCCCTGCAGGAACGACGCTGACACGCTAATAAATAGAATGAAATGTTCTTTGAAATGGTCTCACGTGTCACTCTTGTCTCGAAATCAGCAAAGATGAAACACAGTGCTGTGGAGGAATGTGAAGCAGCAACAGGAACAGGAAAGTATCCTCGACATAAAGTAGTTGGGGATGTACCGTAATAAGACCGTAAAATAGAAGAATTTTTTTCTGAGTCATCAGTCCTGTGACTGGTTTGATGCGGCCAGCCACCCGAATGTAAAGAACCGGTTTAAGGTTGCATTATCTACAGCGAACTCTCCTCATACTCGCTGAAATAAATATGTTCCTAAATATGGAATTGCTGATACGTGTCCGAATTCCTCTCGTGGACCAACCTCTTCCTCTCAGGGTAGCACTTGCAACCTACCTCGTCAATTATTTTCTGGATGTATTCCAATCTCTGTCTTGCTCCACAGTTTTTGTTCTCTACAGCTCCCTCAGGTGCCATGGAAGTCATTCCATGATGTCTTAATCGATGCCCTATCATTCTTCTTGCCAGTGTTTTCCAAATATTCATTTCCTCTCCGACTCTGCGCAGAACCTAAAAATTCCTTCCCTTATCAGTTCACCCAATTTTCAACATTAGTCTGTAGCACCACATCTCGAATGCTTCGATTCTCTTCTCTTCCGCTTTTCCCACAGTCCATGTTTCACTGCCATACAATGCTGTACTCCAAACGGATATTCTCAGAAATTTCTTCCTCAAATTAAGGCCTAAGTTTTATACTAGTAGACTTTTCTTGTCCAGGAATGCCGTGTTATGCATTGTTAGTCTGCTTTTGATGTCCTCCTTGCTCCGTCCATCGTTGGTTATTTTGCTGTCTAGGTTGCAGAATTCCTTCCTCCGTCCATCATTGGTGATTTTGCTGCCTAGGTTGCCGAATTCCTTAACTTCATCTGTTTCATGGTCATCAATCTCGATGTTAAGCTTCTTTCTGTTCTCACTTCTGCTAGTTCTCGTTATTTTCGTCTTTCTTCGATTTACTCTCAGCTCGAAATCCGTTTTCATTAGACTGTTCATTGCGTTCACCGTATCATGTAATTCTTCTTCACTTTCACTCAGGATGGCAACGTCATCAGCGAATCGTATCATTGATATACTTTCACCTTCAATTTTAATTTCACTGCTCAATCTTTCTTCTATTTCCATCATTGTTTCTTCGATGTACAGACTGAACAGTAGGAGTGAACGGCTACATTACTGTCTTACACCCTTTTTAATCCGAGCACTTCTTCCTTTTTCGTCCACTCCTGTTATTCCCTCATGACTCTCCCTAAATTTTACTCCTATTTTTCTCAGAATCTGGAACCTCCTGCATCATTTGACAGTGTCGAACGCTTTTTCGTGGTCAACAAATCTTATGAACGTGTCTTGATTATTCTTTAGTCTTGCTTCCATTACGAACCACAACATCAGTATTGCCCCTCTGGTGCCTTTACCTTTCCTAACGCCAAACTGATCGTCATGTAATTCATCCTCAGTTTTCTTTTCCGTTCTTCTTGTAACTGACTTTGATGCATGAGCTGTTAAGCTGATTGTGCGATAATTCTCGCACTTGTCAGCTCTAGCAGTCTTCGGAATGTGTGGATGATAATTTACCGAAAGTCAGACCGTATATTGCCAGCCTCATACATTCTACACACCAAAGTGAATATTCATTTTCTTGTAAATTTCCCCAATGATTTCAGAAATTTTGATGGAATGTTATCGATTCCTTCTGCCTTATTTGATCTTAAGTCCTTCAAAGCTCTCTGAAACTCTAGTACTGGATTTCCAATCTCTTCTAAATCGACTCCCGTTTCTTCTTCTATCACATAAAACAAAACTGCCCCCTAAGAGAGGTGTCTCTCTCCTCTGCATTTAACAGTGGAATTCCTGTTGAACTCTTCAGATTACCATTTTCGCTTTCCATTTCACCTATTATTTAATTCTCCAGCGACTTGTATTTTTGGATTCCTCAATTTCCCTTTTCTGTACTTACTTCTTTCATAGATCAACTGAAGTATTTCTTTTCTACCCATTTTTCTTCGCGGTTACCTTCTTTGTATCTATGTTTTTCTTTCCAAAATCTGTGATTGACCTTTTTAGACAAGTCTATTTCTATCTAACTGTACTACCTGATGAGGTATTCCTTATTGATGTATCTATAGCCCTAGAGAAGTTCAAGTGAATCTCATAATTCCTTAGTACTTCGGTATCCCACTTCTTAGCGTATTGATTCTTCCTGACTAAACTCTTAAATTTCAGCCTACTCTTCATCTCCACTACATTGTGAGCTGAGTCTACGTCTGCTCCTTGGTACGTCTTACAATCTAGTGTCTGATTTCGGAATCGCTCTCTGACCATGATCTAATCCGTCTAATTAAAATCTTCCCGTATCACATGGCCTTTTCCAAGTGTACCTCTTCCTCTTGTGATTCTTGGACAGAGTATTCGCTATTACCAGCTGAAATTTAGTACAGAACACAACTAGTCTTTCTCCTCTCTCATTTCTTGTCTCAAGCACACATTCCCTGTAACCTTTTCTTCTATTCCTTCCCATGCAACTGCATCCCTGTCCCCATTACTGTTAGATTTTCATGTCCCTTTATGTACTGCATTACCCTTTCAATACCCTCGTACACTTTCTCTATCTCTTGCCACAATGGCATGTATACCTTAACTATCGTTGTCGGTGTCGGTCTGCTGTCGATTGTGATAACAACCGTATCACAGAACCGTTCGTAGAAGCATACTCTCTGCCATACCTCTCTGTTCATAACGAATCCTGCTCCCGTTATACCACTTTCTGCTGCTGTTGATATTAACCTATACTCGTCTGACCAGAAATCCTTGCCTTCTTTCCATTTCACTTCACTGACCCCTACTACATCTAGATTTTACCTTTGCAGTTCCCTTTTCAGATTTTCTAGCATCCCTACCATGTTCGAGTTTCTGAGATTCCAAGCCGCGACTGATGGAACGTTATCCTTTCGTTGGTTATTCAATCTCTTTCTCGTGGTCACATCCCCCTTGGCCGTCTCTGCCGGAGATCCGACTGGGGGATTATTCCGGAATCTTCTGCCAATGGAGAGATCATCATGACGATTTTTCAGTTACATGCCACATGTCCTGTGGATACACGTTATATGTCTTAAATGCAGCGTTTTCCATTGCCTTCTGCATCCTCATGCCATTGACCATTGCTGATTCTTCTCCCTATAGGACCAGTTTCCCACCCCAAGAACAAGAGAGGGTTCTGAACCTCTGTCCTCTCCTCCGCCCTCTTTGACAAGGCCGTTGGCAGAATAAGAGTGACTTCTTACGCCGTAAGCCTTCGGCTGCCGAGGCTGATTATGGATCAAAATTTATGTGGTGTCGTTTTTCGAACCCAGGGCCAATGATATTTTGATTACTAATCATACACGCTTCCCTAGACCACGTATTGGAGCTAACTGACGCAATGCACACCACTCCCCCTGCACCACGTATCGAGGTAAGTACAAAATGAAGTACTATGTATTATTATTATCATTACTATTCTTGACTTCTGCGTATGTCTGTTGCACACAAACGATACTTATTAGTCTCTTTCTCCCTTTTCGGAGTACTGGAAATGTACGGTGATGTCCTTGCACCAACAACCACCGCTGACGTTGCACCCGTCACCGTCACGGCACAGGTGCCGATCGGCGTCTTGGTCCTGGTACAGACTGACAACACCCGCTTTTATATACTGTGGTGTGGGCCACTGCAGCCAAGCTCCTCACTTCCTGGATCATCTTGCTATCGTTGTCCTCAATCAAACAGTAGACCACCAGCCTGCTTTGTTTATGATCACAGGTAAATCATGTAACTCCACCGGGTTACTCTGTGGGATCGTGTATTACAAGTTTGCGTAGATCGTTTTAATGCAGGCTGGCATGACTCTATTACTTTGGCTAAGGCATGCTCACCTGCGCTGGGAAGGTAGTAATGGTGTTGACGAAACTTCCATTGTGATATGTGGCACCAAATGAGACAAAACGAGAATGAAGCTCACTTAAAAAGCGTAGCATAATTTACAAATAAATGCATCAGTCAAAACCTACTTTTTGGACAAAAGTTGATCACTACGGTACATTCTGAAAGTTCATGATTAAGCTTAACAATGCCAACGCATTTTGCGCAAGGTGCATTGCCAAGGTGCACGGCGAGTCCTTCATGCCCACCAAAAAAAAATAAAAAAAAGAGCAAAATTCGTTAACTTTTCCGGGCTTGTATTAATAACATACTTTTTGAAGAGTTCATGTGCTATTAGTGTTTAGAAAAATTTAAAAAAAAAGAGCAAAATTCGTTAACTTTTCCGGGCTTATATTAATAACATACTTTTTGAAGAGTTGATTTGCAATTAGTGTTTAGAACCGGAAAATATCTTTTACTCCCCTCTTATTAGTGTCAACGCACTTTGAAAAACGTGTACTTCCATCGAGGGTGGATGGTAGGGAATTTATAACATGCAGATTTCGTTAACTATTGTTGACTTCTACTCACAACATAATTTAAAGGGTTATTGATGTGAAAGTACCATTCGGAACTTGAAAATATTAAAGGTGGCATTCACTGGGGTAGGTGACATCTGCAACTAAGACGTAGGTTTAACTGAAAAATTTAAGACATATACGGAATTTGGTAGAATAATTCATTAAAAACAATATTTTTTCATAATATTAAAATATAATGTAATTGACTATATGACAATATTTTCCCGAGAGTTTGCACTAAATTCACACCAGTCAGAAATTAGGCCGAAGGTCATAATAATGAATCAGTTAAAGTTTAATATACATTCCAAAATGGATTAAAATAACGTAGTGAAGGCCGAAAGGCGATATTAAGTTCCTGGTAATCTCAACTGCAGAGGGAAAGTCCTGGTGAGGCAGAAGGCAGACACTAGCTACTTACTCAGTCGCCAGTGACTGGTGCGACATGACATCATATGTGACGATAATTCTTAACTAGGCCCTGGCTGAAAAACTGTGGGTGCAGTTAGTGCCTGGCCCAGAGCTCCACGGAAGACACCATAGAGTGTCTATGCTCCATGCTAAATACACAGGCTGTATAGAGTTACTGGTTTGCGCAGCCGCCTGCTGGCCTAGGCAACGTGCATGATAGAAGCTGATGCAACACTATTGTAAGATGGGTTACCGGTCTGCAGGGCATATAGCCCATACGCTGCTTCCCTCCCCCCCCTTCCTCCTATCAACGAACGAGAAATTGTTACATATCTTGATGCTCGAGGAACTTGGCGCCTCTCAGTGGAAACCTAAATCAGCACGGCCAGACGTGGGTTTTAACCGTCGTTATTCCGAATCCGAGTCCATGGTAGGTCCAGGACACTCAAGATAGCTTGGCTTATCGTCGACGTGGGCATGTTAGCTTAAATCTCAGTCTCGCTGACCGAGTACTTGTCGGCCAGCTGCCGCCCCCAAGCTACAGTCGCATAGTTATTCTTTTGCTATACGGCCGAAGGCTGTAGCTTTCCTAACAGACCCAGCTCGTACGTAGAGATTCTTTGCACCTCATCAGCGAATTATAATTAAGTTAAAGATAATTTATATGGAAAACGTTTCCTAATGACCGCCTTTCAAGTTGCTGTTGGCAAATGAAGGCCACACCTCAGTTTTTGTCAAAGTAATTTTATGCTCCATTCGTAGCTTAAGTTCTGCGTAATAAAGCTCACAAATTCGTTGAAGAAGAATGATGTTGGTCACAGATATATTGACTGCGTTAAGTAAACGTACAAGTAAAGAAGATTTGCTCCACTTTCCTAGGCAGGACTAAATGTAATATTCATACTTTGACCTTCCGTTGTAGGGTAGTGACACTAAGACGATCCTTCTGTTGCGTATACAAATGGTCCCTAGACCAAGGGTTATCTAAAACAGTTGAAGCTATCTTTTTACCACCAATAGAATTCGAGGTATGCGCACCGGAAAATCCTGTTTTTGTGCACGGTGTTTTGAAACGCATTAGGTATGCATACTGTCGCAAGTATACCGATAGGGACTCGGTCAAGAATGCACTTTACGTACCATAAGGACCGAGTATACCAGCTACGATGCCACTTCACGTTAACTATGTGCATATTTAGTTACTGAAAATTCAGGAATACATTCTCAGTTTGATAGTAGCACCACTAAAATTTAGATGCAATTTTCAAAGATTTTAAATTTAAAATATGTTTTACCAAAAGCTCGCATCACTCAATCTGGGAAAAGTTTTTGTATCAGTGTTATAAACTACGATGTTTTACCTTTTCGTAAAGTCATATTCAGCGAAGATTATGTAAGCTGTTTGAATTAAGTGTTTCAGTACAAGGGTACTATGTCGGCAAACTGCGTGGTGGTAAATCAAAGCAGGTTGTGAAGTTGTCGATGGAAAGAATACTCTAATTAGAATATAAACAGAAACCTGTATTTGGGTGGTTAACAGAGGAAAGCAGTTCTGTTAAAGACAGTAATCGCACAAATGTAAATATCACTTTTTGCACGTCATCAAAGAGCCCATACTGAGATACATTAACCACAAAAAAACGGTTCAGACGGTTCTGAGCACTATGGGACTTAACATCTGTGGTCATCAGTCCCCTAGAACTTAGAACTACTTAAACCTAACTAACCTAAGGACATCACACACATCCATGCCCGAGGCAGGATTCGAACCTGCGACCGTAGCAGTCGCGCGGTTCCGGACTGCGCGCCTAGAACTGCTAGACCACCGCGGCCGGCACATTAACCACAGTTGAGTTATGAAAATCCGCATACAATTCTAAATGTTCTTGCACGGTACAAGACTCTACAGTGACGACGAGAACACTGCAATTTGCTTTGACAGCTGCACCCTTCCTGGACACAGATCCAGACTCGTCAGGCCAAGCTGATTAGGTTTTCCGAAATGCTGGATGTTTTTTGTCGTAATCGGTACTGCTGCCTCTCTGCGGTCCAGACTCCATTGAGGCCAAATGCTTCTCTTCAATATCCAACTCAGGCATACATGATCATAAACTTTCTACTCCCTCTTACATCGTGATTACGTTTGAAACACATTTACTTTACAGATTGCTGTACACGCCGGTACCTCTAATGCCCAGCAGCACGTCCTCTTGCGTTGACGCATGCCTGTATTCGTCGTGGCATACTATCCACAAGTTCATCAAGGCACTGTTGTTCCAGATTGTCCCACACCTCAACGGCTATTCGGCGTAGATCCCTCAGAGTGGTTGGTGAGACAGCCATCCATAAACAACCGTTTTCAGTCAATCCCAGACGTGTTCGATAGTATTCATGTCTGGATAACATGCTGGCCACTCTAGTCGAGCGATATCGTTATCCTGAAGGAAGTCATTCGCAGGATGTGCACGAGGGGGGATCAAATTGTCGTCCATGAAGATGAATGCCTCGCCAATACGCCGCCGGTATGGTTGCACTATAGGTCAGAGGATGGCATTCACGTATCGTACAGCAGGTCAGCATATGAAAATTTCAGGTGCAAGTTACAACAGATTAGCCAAAAGAGTACCAGTCCCAGGGTGTAGGTGTTGGGCACTGCCTCTTGCGAAATGTTTAACGTGGGAAGAGACACGACTGGCTACCATGTAAAATCTTACTAGAAGAGGAGTTGGGTCGTTTGCTACAAGAAAAGCCGTTCTATAGGTGCAGCTTTTTTTCGTGAACTTATACGGAGCAGAGAGAGAGACAACAGTTATTACGGGAACACATCTAGGCTTCTGCTGTGAGAGAGAACAGTCTTGTTAAAGGCACTTACCCTTCAGCTTTTGGAGAGATTTGGTCTTGGACTTCTCACAAAAGAGAGGGTGGACTTCGGTTTCCCAAATTTCTGGCGGTTGATGTGCAGCTGTGGGGAAGCGATCGCGATTCATGCACCACACACTGATCAGCCATAAAATTGTATCGACCTACTATCGATATAAACCCTTCCAGACCATAGCAGCGTCACCTAACGAGGAAAGACTACTAGCCAGACACACGCGTGGTGCAGGTAGCATAAGGGAGCGCGCTGTACGCGTGTAGAATGGGGAAGGTGCGTCATTTATCTGAGTTTGACTGAGGGCAGAATGTGAAGGCCTGGAGGCTCGGCACGAGCACTTCGGAAACTGCATGACTTGTTGGGTGTTGGAGGAGTGCTGTGGTGAATGTCTTCAACAAGTGGTGAAACCAATGTGAAACCACGTCCAGACATCGTGGGGTTGGGTGGCTACCCTTGATTAAAGATGTCGGACGTCATAGGCTGAGCAGACTTTTAAAACAGGACAGGCAGGTACCTGTACCAAGACTGAATCAAACTTTAATTCTGGGCACAGTACAAGTACATAGTACACTGAACATTCTTAACGATCGGCCTCTGCGGCTGACGACCCATGCACGTGCCAACTATGACTGAAATGGGCACGTGACCATCAGCACTGGACGATCACGCATGGGCAGAGAGTTGCATGGTCTGATGAATCCCGATGCCATACATCCTTCACCACGGCGGTGGAGGGTGCGAATCCGTCGACTTCCAGGGGAACTGCTCTTGACACCCGTACTGTGGAATGGAGACATGCTGGCGGCGCTCCAATATGATCTGGGGAACATACTAGTGGGTACCCATGGGTCCAGTGGAGGTGACGGCCAAGGAATATAGTACACTAGTTGCAGACCACGTACGCCCCTTCATGACGATCATATTTCCCGACGGAAGTTGCATTTTTCAGGTATATAATGCGCCGTGCCACAACGCCAGCAGTGTTATTAAGTGGTTCGAGGAATACAGTGTCGAGTTCCAATTGATGTGGTGACCCCCCAATTTGCTACATCTGAACCTGATCGAAGACATCTGGGATGTGATTGAACGTTGCATGAGGGCTCGTTGCCCCCCTCCCTGGAATTTACGGGTATTACGTGACTTGTGAGTGTAGATGTGGTACCAATTCCCACAAGCGACCTATGAAGGCCTTATTGCTTTCATGGCACGACTCGTCGTTATCCACGACAAAGGTGGACATACTGGCCCATATATTCATAATATTCTGGTTGATCAGTGTATAAATTTCGCTGAGAACTTGCAAAAAAAAAAAAAAGAAAAATGGCTTTGAGCACTATGGGACTTAACATCTGAGGTCATCAGTGCCCTAGACTTAGAACTACTTAAACCTAACTAACCTAAGGACATCACACACATCCACGCCCGATGCGGGATTCGAACCTGCGACCGTAGCGGTAGCGCGGTTCCAGACTGAAGGAGTACTTGCAGCTTTGGAAGTCGGGAAATAAGAGTTGTTAGCTGTCGGTGGGGTGCACTAGTTTCCCATATTTCTAGTGGTGTAGTTTAATCGATCTTGGGCTCTTCAGTGACCAGGCCATTTATGTTATTTTCAGTCGTTGTTCTCATAAGCCGTTTTGGCAACATCAGCACAGTCACTAGGTGATCACAGCGTTCAAGTTTTTCTTTTTAGTAAATGACTTGTGAGACATCAGAAAAAACGAAACAGGCAGAGCCAGCTGGGCTGTTAAATAGACAGAATAGGTGACGACGAGGAGCCAAGGCCCCATCCGTAGGTTGTTAGTTCGAGTTTCTCTAAGCAGGAAAATAAAAATAGGTCGACACTGAAACCACTACAAGGTACACTTCAGGCAAGCATCCGCTAAAGATGTCTAAATAGTTGACGACAATCTGTTGGAGAATTATGGTACAGCTTATACGGTCAAGAATTATGATGTTATTGGAGAACGACAACCTCTTTTATAAATATCCACATGGATTCCGCAAACAGAGGTCTTGCGAAACTCAACTCGCTCTGTTCCTCAGTGAAATCCACAGAGCAATAAACAATGGCACTTACGTTAATGCTGTGTTCCTTGACTTCAGGAGCGGTTTTGACGTCTTCCCAAATTTCCGTTTAGTCAAAAAAATCTTACCGTGCTTAAGACATTTGCTGCTGGAATCAAGACTTCCTGTAGATAGAACTCGGCACATCGCTCTTAATGGAACATAATCGACAGATGCACGATCCCGAGTACTCCTAGGAAGTGTGACAGCGCCGTCACTGTTTATAATGAACCCTATATAAATGATTTAGTAGAAAAAGTCTAAATCTCTTCAACGCTATTCGTGGATGTTTCGGTTATCTGTAAGAAATTAGCAACGCCGTAGACAGTACTGATAGGCGGAATGACCTACAGAGGTTCTGGCAGTTGACCCTGAAGGCAAAATTAATGTAACACATTGCACAAACATAGTACAATCTATCCAGTATAGTATAACAACACTGTTGATTACAAATTGTTGGAAACGGTATCCACTGTAAATTACCTAGGAGTAACTACCCAGAGCAACCTTGAGATGGTCCGTACGCGGTTGCTGAAAGTCTCGATGCCGACCTTCGCAGTATCGCTCGCCGCGAGGTGACCAGCGTGCTGCGTCGAAGCATAAGGAGGAAAGCATGGACCTATGGAGAGAGTTGTGTAGGTGCAAATGAAGGTTGTGGTTTACCACCGAGAGGATGGCAGTGCTTCGTCTCTACATCTACATCTACATGATTACTCTGCAATTCACATTTAACTGCTTGGCAGAGGGTTCATCGAACCACAATCACACTGTCTCTCTACCATTCCACTCCCGAACAGAGCGCGGGAAAAACGAACACCTAAACCTTTCTGTTCGAGCTCTGATTTCTCTTACTTTATTTTGATGATCATTCCTACCTATGTAGGCTGGGCTCAAAAAAATATTTTCGCATTCGGAAGAGAAAGTTGGTGACTGAAATTTCGTTAATATATCTCGCCGCGACGAAAAACGTCTTTGCTTTAATGACTTCCATCCCAACTGGCGTATCATATCCGTCACACTGTCTCCCCTATTACGTGATAATACAAAACGAGCTGTCCTTTTTTGCACCCTTTCGATGTCCTCCGTCAATCCCACCTGGTAAGGATCCCACACCGCCCAGCAGTATTCTAACAGAGGACGAACGAGTGTAGTGTAAGCTGTCTCTTTAGTGGACTTGTTGCATCTTCTAAGTGTCCTGCCAATGAAACGCAACCTTTGGCTCGCTTTCCCCACAATATTATCTATGTGGTCTTTCCAACTGAAGTTGTTCGTAATTTTAACACCCAGGTACTTAGTTGAATTGACAGCCTTGAGAATTGTACTATTTATCGAGTAATCGAATTCCAACGGATTTCTTTTGGAACTCATTTGATCACCTCACACTTTTCGTTATTTAGCGTCAACTGCCACCTGCCACACCATACAGCAATCTTTTCTAAATCGCTTTGCAACTGATACTGGTCTTCGGATGACCTTACTAGACGGTAAATTACAGCATCATCTGCGAACAACCTAAGAGAACTGCTCAGATTGTCATCCAGGTCATTTATATAGATCAGGAACAGCAGAGGTCTCAGGACGCATCCCTGGGGAACACCAGATATCACTTCAGTTTTACTCGATGATTTGCCGTCTATTGCTACGAACTGCGACCTTCGTGACAGGAAATCACGAATCCAGTCGCACAACTGAGACGATACCCCATAGGCCCGCAGCTTGATTACAAGTCGCTTGTGAGGAACGATGTCGAAAGCTTTCCGGAAATCTAGAAATACGGAATCAACTAGAGATCCCCTGTCGATAGCGGCCATTACTTCGTGCGAATAAAGAGCTAGCTGCGTTGCACAAGAACGATGTTTTCTGAAACCATGCCGATTGCGTATCAATAGATCGTTGCCTTCGAGGTGATTCATAATGTTTGAATACAGTATATGCTCCAAAACCCTACTGCAACCCGACGTCAATGATAGGTCTGTAGTTCGATAGATTACTCCTACTACCCTTCTTAAACACTGGTGCGACCTGCGCAATTCTCCAATCTGTGGGTACAGATCTATCGGTGACCGAGCGGTTGTATATGACTGCTACGTAGGAAGCTATTGTATCAGCGTAATCTGAAAGGAACATAATCAGTATACAATCTGGATCTGAAGACTTGCCCGTATCAAGCGATTTGAGTTGCTTCGCGACCCCTAAGGTATCAACTTCTAAGAAACGCATGCTAGCAGCTGTTCGTGTTTCAAATTCTGGAATATTCCATTCGTCTTCCCTGGTGAAGGAATTTCGGAAAACTGCGTTCAATAACTCCGCTTTAGCGGCACAGTCGTCGATAACAGTACCATCGGTACCTCGCAGTGAAGGTATTGACTGCGTCTTGCCGCTTCTCTACTTCACATACGACCAGAATTTCTTCGGATTTTCTACCAAATTTCGAGACAATGTTTCGTTGTGGAACCTATTAAAGGCATCTCGCATTGAAGTCCGTGCCAAATTTCGCGCGTCTGTAAATTTTAGCCAATCTTCGAGATTTCGCGTTCTTCTGAACTTCGCATGCTTTCTCCGTTGCCTCTGCAACAGCGTTCGGACCTGTTTTGTGTACCATGGGGGATCAGGTCCATCTCTTACCAATTTATGAGGTATGAATCTCGCAATTGCTGTTGCTTCTGTATCTTTGAATTTGAGCCACATCTCGTCTACATATGCATAGTCAGTTCGGAAGGAATGGAGATTAGTGACACTTTATCCGCATTTTTGAATAAAATTATTTTGCGTTTGTTTCTGGTGGATTTGGAAGAAACGGTATTGAGCCTAGCTACAACGACCTTGTGATCACTAATCCCTGTATCAGTCATGATGCTCTCTATTAGCTCTGGATTGTTTGTGGCTAAGAGGCCAAGTGTGTTCTCGCGACCATTTACAATTCGCGTGGGTTCGTGGACTAACTGCTCGAAATAATTTTCGTAGAAAGCATTTAGGACAATCTCGCAAGATGTTTTCTGCCTACCACCGTTTTTGAACAAATATTTATGATGCCAACATATCGAGGGATGGTTGAAGTCCCCACCAACTATAACCGTATGAGTGGGGTATTTATTTGTTACGAGACTCAAATTTTCTCTGAACTGTTCAGCAACTATATCATCAGAGTCTGGGGGTCGGTAGAAGGAGCCAATTATTAACTTAGTTCGGCTGTTAAGTATAACCTCGACCCATACCAATTCGCACGATGTATCTAATTCGACTTCACTACAAGATAAACCACTACTGACAGACACAAACACTCCACCACCAATTCTGCCTAATCTATCTTCCCTGAGCAGCGTCTGAGACTTCCTAAAAATTTCTGCAGAACTTATTTCAGGCTGGGTTTCCGGCAGGCGCGAGTTCAGGCTGGGTTTCCGGCAGGCGCGAGGTGATGTGGTGCCGAATAATGCTTTGAAACTTGTAGCCAGCAACGGAAGTCGAGCAGCGTTGTGACGTGTTATAAACGCGTCGTGTACGGGCTTGAACGGGGATACGGCACTCTACCTCAAGGAAGTTCCTCGCTGCAATGGATGGAGTTGGCCGTTGTAACTGTACAGGGCCGCGGCATTTTGGTGCTCACTAAGGTGGAATACGATCAATGCTGAGCACCTTTAGTTGTTGTCACATTGATCCAATAGAACTCAGCTTTGCTTCGGCATGATTTGAGTGAGCATGTACAAGCCTGTAAAACGTTGTTAAATTGGTCGTGATTTAATTGTTTCATGCAGTTTGTCCTGCTCCTAACAGCACTGCGCTTTACTAGCCTTATGTGAGATTGGTATGTCAACGTGCTGGTTGCTTTTTAAAAAAATAAGTGGTTTATTTGCATAGTGTATTATAGCTCCTTTTAAAGCCTTTCGGTGATTTCCATTTTACTGAGTTATGTTAAACGAACCAAGTTTATTGAAATGCACAGTTGCTTAATAACCTTAAATTTGTAATCATTGGACCATTAGCTTTTCACAGCGACGGCTCACTACTTGTTTGTTATTGGACAGCTATTGCCAGATTATACTTTCGTTTTCAAGTAATTTCGCGTTTTACAGTTTTCTTATTTATGCAAATGTTTTGTTAATTATGTTCACTGGCATTGTGTTGTACAATTCGGAGCTCTGGTCGCTTTGTGAGCCTCTGAAATGCTTACGTTTGTTGTTATATGTATGCTCGTTTCTTGTTTCAGAAGTTTTGCCGGCCAGAGTGGCCGAGCGGTTCTAGGCGCTTCGGTCTGGGACCGCACGATCGCTACGGTTGCAGGTTCGAATCCTGCCTCGGGCATGGGTGTGTGTGTCGTCCTTAGGTTAGTTAGGTTTAAGTAGTTCTAAGTTCTAGGGGACTGATGACCTCAGATGTTAAGTCTCATAGTGCTCAGAGTCATTTGAACAATTTTTAGAAGTTTCCTACGTGAACGTGTAATCAGATTGTTTGTAATACGACAGGCGGACGCTGTTGGCATAATGTGGCGGTCAGGATTGTGTTGTGTCCGTTTGTAACTACTTTTGTTATTAACAATGTTTTATGGTCACGGCTATTTATTTGACGTAAAATGTTGCAATAAAGTATAATGAAACTGAAACATCAGCTGATTTAACATGAATCATCAACAAGTTATCTAACATCAACCAGTCTGCAAATATGAGATTTAAACCTTTCCCAAAATTTTAATGCTTGTAAAATGTTATTACGAAACACAGAAAATTACCAAACTGGTCGCTTTGTTTAAGCCTTATATAACCTAATGGGCACAATGACTTCCAGGAAATTATATCACAGACGTATAGCAATATCTGCCCACTGCAGCACTGTCTTACGTGACCTTGTGTGCCAAAATGATTCACGAAACCAACTCATATAGTTAAATGGTAAATATTACCCACAATGGCGCATCCGTTATAATCTTACGTAGCACACCGATTTACCAAGACAATGCAATTAATGCCAAGTACAGTCTGGTCCAGAATAACGAATGCCCTACCACTGATTGAACTACTCAGAATCAGTAATGAACTGTTTTACAAGGCAAGCACATTCTGTTCAAACAAGTTAACAAGACAGTACCTCCATTTGAATTATACCACAGAAATCCATCAATAGTCGTAGGCCAGACGGTGATTCGAAAAGGATTGATAACAAAGTACCGCACTGTTGGCGGTTGGCACTAAACCCCTGGAGTGCGACAGATGTGTGGACCAGAAGCCGCGTTGCAACAGGAGCCGTTAACAACAGTACCCACAGAAGTCTTTCTAAAACCGCGCCGTGAAATGACGTCAAAGGGGTTTCCAAAACAGTTTAACACTCAACAGTAGTGAGTAAGAGAAAAGGATAAAAAAAAAACCACACACGGCACTTAAAATTAGCCTCGAATTATTCCTAGCTGTGGTTAAGATTGAATTAATTTTAATCCAACAGATAAACAGTGGTGTCACAATAGACTTAATCTTTACTTGACTAGCGTGACAATTTGGGCGTCCCTTAACTTGTTCAAATGGTTCAAATGGCTCTGATCACTATGGGACTTAACATCTGTGGTCATCAGTCCCCTGGAACTTAGAACTACTTAAACCTAACTAACCTAAGGACATCACACACATCCATGCCCGAGGCAGGATTCGAACCTGCGACCGTAGCGGTCACGCGGTTCCAGACAGAAGCGACTCGAACCGCACGGCCACAACGGCCGGCTCGTCCCTTAACTGACAAAAATTCAGTAACAAACTGAAATGCAATTCAAAGACACTCAAGTAAGGGTATTGTGGAACACTTCGTCAACAATTTAAGCAAACACGCCCACATAGGCACTCCAGTTGATACGTAAATCAACCAGGGGACAAGTCAGTATTTCGACACGCGACGTGGGAACACTCACTGCTCAGCAGCGCAAGCCAGAATACGACCGAAAGAAGTCTCGCTGTAACTCCACCAGATGAAGATGCACCAAACTGACAGCTCACCTTTAACAATAATAATCCAAATGCCGCTAATAAGGTCGTGGCCAGTGTTATGTTGGCAGAAGAGCCAACACCGCGTTACGAGAGGAGGCCGAAATCCACGCGTCTTAGCTCACGCATTCTGGCGTGAGGAAGGAAGAACTATACTGACGTGAGGTCTGGAACATGACAAGGAATGAGTATTCAGAAAGCGAACGTAATTAGTTTGATACTTAACTTTAATCCATTAATGATGAACGTCGCTCTTGACGGTACATGATTCACAATATTATCTGTTCAGAATAGTAGCTGAGTATGGCGCCGTGCTAAGTCGTAGAAAATGACGTAGCTGAAGGTTATGCTAAACTGTCGTCTCGGCAAATGAGAGCGTATGCAGACAAAGTCGGCTGTCCAACTGGGGCGAGTGCTTGGGAGTCTCGCTAGACTAGACCTGCCATGTGGCGGCGTTCGGTCTGCAATAACTGATAGTGGCGACACGCGGATCAGACGTATACTAACGGACCGCGGCCGATTTAAAGGCTACCACCTAGGAAGTGTGGTGTCTGGCTGTGACACCACAGCCAGAATAACACTAGCCCGTAGCCACAGCGTGAGGAAGGTTTAACTCGTAAGTAGAACGAACGACAGCGAGTCACAGCAGCACCTCCGGTTCCCCTGCTCGGCCGGCCCCAATGCAACTGCCACACCCACACCACTTGCCTACGCGACTTCCGCGGTCTTCCGGCGTCGCTCCGCTCAGGCCAGCTCGTCTCTCACCCTGCCCGAGACTCCCTTTCGGCTTCCCTCACGGAATCCCAGAGGGCGCACCAACCCGCGCACCGCAAAGCGAATCGAAAAAGTTCGAACACACTACACCGGAACAATCAAATCGCAGGAGCACACGGCACAATTTCCAAGTTTGGACGTAATTTTGCACATTCTCGTGTTAATGGTTGTTCCTGGGTGTTATTTTATTTGTGACTCTTCAAGCTTTTTTTTATTTTATTTGTTTGGAATTTAATTCTAAATTAATGTATATACAGTGTGTATCATAATTAATGGCGTAAACGCAAACAGTTGAAAGCACACAATACTAAAGGATGTTACAAAAAGGTACTGCCAAACTTTCAGGAAACATTCCTCACACACAAAGAAAGAAAATAAGTTATGTGGACATGTGACCGGAACCGCTTACTTTTCATGTTAGAGCTTATTTTATTACTTCTCTTCAAATCACATTAATCATGGAATGGAAACACACAGCAACAGAACGTACCAGCGTGACTTCAAACACTTTGTTACAGGAAATGTTCAAAATGTCATCCATTAGCGAGGATACATGCATCCACCCTCCGTCACATGGAATCCCTGATGCGCTGATACAGCCCTGGAGAATGGCGTATTGTATCACAGCCGTCCACAATACAAGCACGAAGAGTCTCTACATTTGGTACCGGGGTTGCGTAGACAAGAGCTTTCAAATGGCCCCATAAATGAAAGTCAAGAGGGTTGAGGTCAGGAGAGCGTGGAGGCTATGGAATTGGTCCGCCTCTACCAATCCATCGGTCACCGAATCTGTTGTTGAGAAGTGTACGAACACTTCGACTGAAATGTGCAGGAGCTCCAACGTGCATGAACCACATGTTGTGTCGTACTTGTAAAGGCACATGTTCTAGCAGCATAGATAGAGTATCCCGTATGAAATCATAATAACGTGCTCCATTGAGCGTAGGTGGAAGAACATGGGGCCCAATCATGACATCACCAACAATGCCTGCCCAACGTTCACAGAAAATCTGTGTTGATGACGTGATTGCACAATTGCGTGCGGAGTCTCGTCAGCCCACACATGTTGATTTTGAAAATTTACAATTTGATCAGGTTGGAATGAAGCCTCTTCCGTAAAGAGAACATTTGCACTGAAATGGGATTGACACATTGTTGGATGAACCATTCGCAGAAGTGTACCCATGGAGGCCAATCAGCTGCTGATAGTGCCTGGACACGCTGTACATGGTACGGAAACAACTGGTTCTCCCGTAGCACTCTCCATACAGTGACGTGGTCAACGTTACCTTGTACAGCAGCAACTTATCTGACGCTGACATTAGGCTTATCGTCAACTGCACGAAGAATTGCCCCGTCCATTGCAGGTGTCCTCGTCGTTCTAGGTCTTCCCCAGTCACGAGTCATAGGCTGGAATGTTCCGTGCTCCCTAAGACGCCGATCAATTGCTTCGAACGTCTTCCTGTCGGGACACCTTCGTTCTGGAATTCTGTCTCGATGCTAACGTACCGAGCCACGGCTATTGCCCCGTGCTAATCCGTACATCAAATGGGCATCTGCCAACTCCGCATTTGTAAACATTGCACTGACTGCAAAACCACGTTCGTGATGAACACTAACCTGTTGATGCTACGTACTGATGTGCTTGATGCTAGTACTGTAGAGCAATGAATCGCATGTCAACACAAGCACCGAAGTCAACATTACCTTCCTTCAATTGGGCCAACTGGCGGTGAATCGAGGAAGTACAGTACATACTGACGAAACTAAAATGAGCTCTAACATGGAAATTAAGCGTTTCCGGACACATGTCCACATAACATCTTTTCTTTATTAGTGTGTGAGGAATGTTTCCTGAAAGTTTGGCCGTACATTTTTGTAACACCCTGTAGAAGCAAAAAAGTATCAGTAAACATAGAGTCGAAAATGCATACCTTAAGAGCTACGAGCAATTTTTCATCTTCGATACTGTGAAGCAAATCTCTTCCATTGAATCTTTGCTTTCCATTTTTGGGAAATGGTAATGTGGACCAAAACAAGAAAAAAGCGTTCAGTAAACATGTACTCTAAAACGCATACCATAAGGGCTATGAGCACGTGCTCATCTTCGCTATTTGGAAACACAAGTCTTCTAATGAACAATTGGTGTTTGGCTGGGGGTGTGAGGCAGACGTGGCTGCTACCGAGGGCTGTCGGAGTTTGCCTGCGCCCCCTGTAGCCGGTCCGGTGCAGAGGCGGAGTTTCTGCCTTGCTGCGCAGCTGGAATTGATATTAAACGGGGAACCCCAGTCACCGCTCCACATCTGACCTTCTATTGGGCTCCTGCTCTACGCTGTTAGGGCATTAACCCCTGTCTGTCCAGCATTAATAATTGTATCGATTAGGTGCCTCGTCTGAGCTCGTTGCTTAGTTCCGACTGTGCCCTGGCTGCTCTGAACGTAGCACAAGAATACAGAAAGGCGATTAAGTGTGCTTTCTTGTTGTGCTTTCTGTGAGACCTTTGTTCAGAATTGTAAAAGATTTTTTTTCGTAGTTTTTACTGTGGGACTGTCCAATTGACTTGTTAAACAAATGCTGTTGAAGCAAAGTTCAAAACTGTTTGGTGGGATAATATTTCAAGTTGTTATTTAAAGAAGGTATGAAAAAAGTTGTTAATGAATATCGTCCCATAGTGCTCAGAGCCATTTGAACCATTTTGAATGAATATCATACCGGGTGATCAAAAAGTCAGTATAAATTTGAAAACTTAATAAACCACGCAATAATGTTGATAGAGAGGTAAAAATTGACACACATGCTTGGAATGACATGGGGTTTTATTAGAACAAAAAAAAAAAGCAAAATATTGCTAGACGCGTGAAAGACCTCTTGCGGGCGTCGTTTGGTGATGATCGTGTGCTCAGCCGCCACTTTCGTCATGCTTGGCCTCCCAGGACCTCCGTGCGATTATTGGCTTTGGGGTTGCCTGAAGTCGCAAGTGTATCGTGATCGACCGACATCTATAGGGATGCTGAAAGGCAACATCCGACACCAATGCCTCACCATAACTCCGGACAAGCTTTCAGTGCTGTTCACAACATTATTGCTCGACTGCAGCTATTGTTGAGGAATGATGGTGGACATATTGAGCATTTCCTGCAAAGAACATCATCTTTGCTTTGTCTTACTTTGTTATGCTAATTATTGCTATTCTGAACAGATGAAGTGCCATCTGTCGGACATTTTTTTAACGTTTGTATTTTTTTGGTTCTAATAAAACCCCATGTCACTCCAAGCATGTGTGTCAGTTTGTACCTCTCTATCTACATTATTCAGTGATTTATTCAGTTTTCAAGTTTATTCTGACTTTTTGATCACCCGGTACTTAAAAGACACAGGTGCAAAATTTGTATTCGGTGGCACGTTTAAGGTTCGTTCAGCTCTGTTTCCTTTGCAAAAAATTTCGAATACGAGCACTAGCTACATCTGTGAAGGTAATTTAACCATTAGGGTCCTCTTTCTCGACAGTGGTCGAGCTTGTAAACTGCCTCCTGGCTGATGGAGAAGCCTTTGGTTGCTGAAGCAACTCCTGTGTCTTAATAATGTTTCCTTGTGTTCTAGAGGTAGCTGTTAGTAGCCTACGTATACTGCGTAGGCCGCAGCGTGCGACCAGGAGTGACCAAATTGGCTAAGTGGCAAGTGCTGCCGCAACCGGCCGCGCCCAAACAGCCTGCTAGTTCAATGTCTTGTTTCAATTTTTATACAGAAGGAAGTTTTCCCGGTCTTGCTATTGCTGTTAGTAACTGTAGTTCATCCTTGAGATGAAAATCTATAAAAATGGAAAGAGATTTGTAGTTTTTAATTAACAGCAAATGGTGGGAGTCAGGATTGGCTCTTCAGCTGTAACTTGTTTCATGCCGATTTCTTTAATACAGTGCACAAATGGTTTAATTTGTACCTAACTGGAAGAGTGCAGAAAGCTGAAATAAGTAGTTCTCATGATATGCAAAGATCAGCACATTCCTCAAACTGGGGAACTATCAAGAATGGGGTTCCACAAGGGACAGTCTTGGGTCCTTTGTTGTTCTTAATATATATTAATGACTTGCCATTCTATATTCATGAAGAGGCAAAGTTAGTTCTCTTTGCTGATGATACAAGTATAGTTATCACACTAGACAAACAAGAATTAACTGATGAAATTGTCAATACTGTCTTTCAGAAAATTACTAAGTGGTTCCTTGTAAACGGACTCTCACTGAATTTTGATAAGACACAGTACATAAAATTCCATACAGTGAATGATATGACGCCATTAATAAATATAGACCTTAATTGGAAGCATATAGCTATGGTAGAATATTCCAAATTTTTAGATGTGGCCATTGATGAGAGATTAAATTGGGAGAAACACATTGATGATCTGCTGAAACGTTTGAGTTCAGCTACTTATGCAATAAGGGTCATTGCAAATTTTGGTGATAAACATCTTAGTAAATTAGCTTACTACGCTTATTTTCACTCGCTGCTTTCATATGGCATCATATTTTGGGGTAATTCATCACTGAGGAATAAAGTATTTATTGCACAAAAGTGTGTAATCAGAATAATAGCTGGAGTCCACCCAAGATCATCATGTAGACATTTATTTAAGGATCTAGGGATATTCACAGTAGCTTCTCAGTATATATACTCTATTATGAAATTTGTTATTAACAACCAAACCCAATTCAAAAGTAATAGCAGTGTGCATAACTACAATGCTAGGAGAAAGGATGATCTTCACTATTCAAGATCAAATCTAAATTTGTCACAGAAAGGGGTGAATTATACTGGCACTTAAGTCTTTGGTCACTTACCAAATAGTATCAAAAGTCTGACAGATAACCAACAAGTATTTAAGAAGAAATTAAAAGAATTTCTGAATGACAACTCATTCTACTCCATAGAGGAATTGTTAGATATAAACTAAAAAAAATAAAATAAAAAATAAAAAATAAGTAAAATAAAATAAAAAACACAAAAAAATGAAAAGTTGTTATATTAACTTAAGTATGTTGTTAAATTAACTTAATTATGTCATGTATTGGAAAATTTGACTCGTTCCACATCATTACGAAATATCGTATTCATGATCCATGGAACTAGTATTAATCTAATCTAATCTAATCTAATCTAATATGGCAATCGGTAAGGTCTTTAGAAATAAGTTTGTGCCTGGTTGTAAAATGAGTGTTCCCCCACTTCTTAATTTCACGTTATTGATAATTAGATCAGACCAAGGCAATTTTCTTTTATTATTAGGTGTCATTCAGAAGTCTTTCAGAACGAATAGGTCATTAAATTGAGCGATCAATAGTAATCATGTTGCTGTTACCTGATAGTTTGATGCTAACTGGAGTCTGAATTTATTTTTACAAAAGTGAGGAACAATTGTATCTAATTAAAGGCTACTGGAACAAAGAAAAGGGAGAAACAATACTATTGTTGTATAATGGCTGTTAAAGATTGCTTTTTAAAAAAAGTAGGGAAGAATTTGTTAAGAGTTCAGCCTCTTGAAAGGTTGGTCGCCTCGCCCCTATATTTAATGCCGATTTAACTGTAATAAGTTCATCACGTTGGATGTTAGTGTTCAAACCAATATCTTTCGAGCTTGTTTTATATCTTTTAGTAAGACGTGTATCCTCTACTGGACTTAGTGTTTCTACTCCAGCAGCCCCTATGCCCCGCTTTCCTGCCTGCCAACAAGAGAAGTTCACTGTTGAAATTTCGAGGGAATGATTTCCAGGCAGAATCAGACAACATATTACTTCGTTTCACATACATTTTACGAAATGATCGCGACGAGAAAATTCGAGAAATCAGAGGTAATACAGGTGTTTACCAACAATCTATACTTCCCACGAGCCAATCGCTAGTGATACACGAAGTACCCTCCGCCAAACACCATTACGTAGCTTTCGAAGTATGATGTAGATATAGAGGCGGCCGTCGTCACGGAAAACTATACTGCCTATACAGTCGACGAAAGAAGATGAGGATGAGTGTCATTATAAATAGCATCAACCTCTGAAACACCGAGACGCGAGACAACAGGAATGCAATTCATTGCAAGCAAAATCGTCACATACATTGAAAAACAGGAAATAAACAACCAGTCAGATGACGACTAGGAAAAAGATTCAAATTCCATGGAAGAAGGACCGGAAACCAACAGACAGATAGAACAAGTTTCATCACTGGACGAAATGATACCAAACGCTAGAACTTATACACCACTGTTCATAACAAAAGACAATACAAACATCGTCAGAATGCAGATGAAACTCCACAAAAACGAAGAGCAGAGGAATTAAAGACCTACAACGAATTTACACTGATTCCCATTGAAGATACATCAGTCGTCGAACGACCTCAACCACAGACTGATCACCAGGAAGAAAGACAGATAACCAACCCTTGACATCTCCACAGCGTAGCCAATACAAAATTGTTCCATCTGTCACCATGTATTACACAGAAAAGTACATGGAAGTTGACAAAGCCCGTAATTGGAAACCTATCTCCAAACATATGTGATATTGCATCATTATTAACCCAACTGCATCAAAAACTGAGGAGTACTCACATTACCCGAGGAAATAATCCAAACGTCCATAGAGCATTAAAATGAACTATCGGATAAGAACTAGACACCTTTGCATTATGAATGGTGATGCCGTGCAGTAACAGCATTAGGAATTAAATAAAAATAATCTTCAAGACGTACTGCACGCCCCAAGAATCACTTAAGAAAACACCCCATACAACATCAAGGTAAAATTACTCACATAATAAGGCAGTAAAGGGGAATTGTAGTATATTTTAAGGATATCGTATTCACCATTGAGTGTAGATATTATTACACAGTTGCAATTTTTGCCACTGGTACATTTTCAAGTGCTACTACAAAAGCTAAAGAATAGGAAAATGAAGCTCAGATTGTATATACAAAACTGTACAAACATATGAAATGTAGACAGTAGTATAGTACGAAAATGGTGAAAATAATTCATTATTTATGTTTTGCCTCAGCGCGTTGCAGACTCTGTAATCGTCAAAACTAATCCTTCTCGCTGTAGAAATACACTAATATCAAACGAGTGTGAAGTTCTATGTACTGTGAAAGGATGTAAAATACGTGAGTTGCTATCGATGGTAATACCTTTCACATCACCTACTACAAATCAATTTTATTACACACTGTTTGCATGTGAACCAAGGCCACTGCAGCGAAAATACATCGAGAAGTCAGACGGTCCGTACAATTACCAGAGATGTACACCTGACAGCAAAAAAAGTGGGTCACTGCCGAATACAACCAACATAACGTAGCTGTGTTGCAGGTTCTCTAAACACCACAACCCCGTGGGGTACAGTCGTTTGACTACACACAATGGGTACCGCAAGAGAATACTAAGAGACCAAAGGTCTTTATGGCAGTCAGTCTAAGTGTCAACTAATATCGTCATACAAAACATATTAGAAAACACGTTCTTAGCGATGAGACACCCCATAACACTCATAAACAAACCTTAATTACAACAAGTGACATTCCAAAAGTTCTGAGAAAACGGATTATTTTACATTAAAAAATGGCTCTGAGCACTATGCGACCTAACTTCTGAGGTCATCAGTCGCCTAGAACTTAGAACTAATTAAACCTAACTAACCTAAGTACATCACACACATCCATGCCCGAGGCAGGATTGGAACCTGCGACCGTAGCGGTCGCTCGGCTCCAGACGATTATTTTACATAAATCGTACAGTAATCCTTAGTCAAAATTAAATACTTGAGACAATATACGGAGTTACAAAGCTGTACAGCAATTGGAAAAAAGTTTTTCGCTCTCTAAAAGGTTTTCCATCCACGTGCTGAAGGTCGCTCAACGGCGAGTGGCTCTGCAAACTGGATATTGGACGAACTAGTAGAAAAACGCGATTAACGGCAACAACCACTCTAAGGAAATCTCAACATTAACAGCGAATCACCAGTAATATCATTGTTCTCGTAACACATCAACAGCTATGTGTACACAAATTTGAACTTTAAATGACATGACCAACTTTGTCGTTCTGGATCTGGATTCAAACCCAGCACCTATAGCCATTGCTAACTATGCTAAGCTTAGTTTGTGCCTCATTGAGACCGGATCACTAGGCATAAAGAGACGTGAAGTATAGACGTTTGCACCAGTATCAGCTATCAATTAAGATCCTAAAAATAAATGACGAAAATGTTTGTACTGAACTGGGAATCCTGTCATAACAGTTACCGTCCTGGGAACTACCCCCAACGAAGTTTAATATGGTGTCATTTACAAGGAACATGGTATGCTCATGTTTAACATTGAAATGCCATCATATAAAGCTTGTGACAGGGATGCGAACCCAGCACCTAATCGGATTGTTGACGAAGTACAGTCCTGCTCAAAAGTATCCGAACGACCTGGATTGCATTTCACCTGATTCCCATGCAACCCACATAACGCAGCTGTCTAGAAGGTCCTCTAATCACTCCTTGATACAGTCGTTGGACTAACGAGAATGGTTCCAACAAGTCACCACTAGAAAACACTGCTCTGTATCGCAATAACTCAGGATGTAAAGTAATACTACGATACTAAAAATATCAGGGAACTCCTCATCACAGATAAGACTGCCCTTAAGGCATGTAAGCTCGCATTTATTGCAATAACTGACATACCTGAAATGTTAGCAAATGGTTCAAATGGCTCTGAGCACTATTCGACTCAACTTCTGAGGTCATCAGTCGCCTAGAACTAATTAAACCTAACTAACCTAAGGACATCACACACATCCATGCCCGAGGCAGGATTCGAACCTGCGACGGTAGCGGTCACCCGGTTCCAGACTGAAGCGCCTTTAACCGTACGGCCACACCGGCCGGCGAAATGTTAGCACTCTCACTATTACGTCAGATAAGTAATGCACGTATTAAGTTCGTCGTATTCATATTTCCTCTTCAAAGTAACATACCATACTTGTTATTTAACACAAAAAGTCATTAAATATTTACGTTATTCACGAGCAGCTAGTTGAGAATATGTATGAACTTCAAATGACACGACGAACCGACTCGTTCTGAATATTGATTTAAACCCAGGTCACGCAAACTAAGATTTCGTGACTGACGGAGATTAACAGTCATTCCTGACTAGGATTAAAGAGAATGATATAACTCGATTACAGACAGTATCAGTTAACAAATATCAACTTTAAATTACGTAACGTAAACATTTTTAACGGTCGCGAATTCCTACCCAGCAGCTATTGTCCCTGTTAACGAACTACGAGAGATGTTAAATATTGCTACTTTACAAGTAACTTGAAATGCAGTGAGGTAAAGCTTTGTGTTGGACAGGGATTCGAACCCAGAACCTAATCGATTTGTTATCGAAGCACAATCAACTTTGACATATCGGATTTTCTCGGCAGTAGCTAGATGTATTAACTGAAATGACGAGACGAGACGAAACATTAATTTTTTCCTTCCCACGACTCCAACCCGGCACATATCGCTGCTATATTCTTGAGCAAAGGAACGTTAGGCATGGGTTTGTTACACCAGCAGCGACATGTGAGCATGTTTGAACTAGAAATAATATGACTAAGTGTTGAGTGCTGACTGGGAATCGAACCCCACACATATCGTTGTTGACTACACACAAAGAGACGTCAGCTAACGAATTTTTCTCCACCAGCAGCTCGGAATAACATCCTTGAACTTACAGTGATCTCGCAAATAGTTCTGTGTCTCACTGGGAGTCAAAAACGTCTGATATCGTTAGTGTTGGCAACGAATGAAAATGCATTAAAAATAAAAATTATTATCCACCAGCATATAGGTGTTCTCATGCTAGAGCTTGATAATACATAGTGAAAAGTTTAGCGCAGGGCCGGATTCCAACCCATTCATGCGCAATATGTGGAGATGTTGAGGAATCTGCCGTTTTGAACGAACAACAAGTTGTGGTCGAGCTGTATTGTCACGAAGGGATCAAATTCCGCGTTAAGGGCGGTCTGAGTTGCATTCCCAGTTCAGAACCAATTTTATCGACATACACAAGCTCAAATAAAAGACGGAATAAGTGTCCTGGGACCATACACAGGGTTTTTTTCGTCACTAGAAATAAATAACTAGTATAAGAAAGGTTACTGGTGATAGAGTTTCTACACGTCGCCACTCCTTACTTTATTGTGGTTCCACCTAACGTCTACTTGGCAGAGAAGGAATATCATGTTTAATGTGATTTTCAGACCACAATGCCATTATACCTTCTTCACTTGCCGTAGCCAGAAGAGAACAGAATCTGCCTCTCCCTATCAAAAAACATCGGCAGAAGCTGGAATCGAAGCGAGACCACCATCTTACGAAACTATCACCAGTCCAAAAGATCACAAAACCCTCTTCTCTATGACTCATTTCTCTATCATAACACCGTTGCGGCACACAAGATGTTCAGTACATTCATTTACTTGGTTGACTGAATCGCCATGAACTAGCTGCCTTGGCTACCCAGTGCATACATTCAACTTTATTTTGTAATCACGGAAATAAAATAACATAACTGCCACCTACACCGAACTTCCAACATTGTAGGATGCAGAAATTTTTAATAGGAGGTGTTCCTTTCCATTTGAGCTACTCTATTGCGCTATCTGTTTGTTGAAACCATCGTGCAGTGCAAAAGAAATGCTGTAACTGTCTGTCTCTCAGAAGTCTAGATCCGGCCACATGTATTATCTCACGGCACTAGTAGCGTAACGGTAAGCGTCGCGCACTGTTGATAAGACGTCCCGTGTTGTATTACGTTCGCTACTATATTTTTTTAAACGCAATTCTGCTGTCTGCTGAAGTTAACAATATAATGGAACTTTGAACATAATTCTCTTCACTTCTCAACACAAAATAGTCGCATGTGGAAGAAAGGCTAACTTCTGAATCATTTTGTTCTTTTCAGGTTTAATAGACGGCCAGGCAGCAGATGCTCTCGAAGCTTTTGTATGATGTAAGGGGAGAGCGCATCGTGCCAAAATAGTCAGAAAAGTATTTACTACATTATCTGTCGTCTGGTAGTGGCATTTTATTCTTCTTCAAACCTTGTTTGACAGCTTTAACTCAGAACAAGTTTTCTACATGCATGTAATCAATAAACTGCATGTGCATTGTCAGACTGTTATAGATAACATCAGAGAATTCGCATATGTCGTTGATGATTAATTTCTCTCTCATGTTTAGTATTGTTTTAACAACACTAAAAGAAACTTTACGAAAACTGTGCACTGTATTGTAAGATATGAAATAAAACTATCCACGATAACCTGACGACGAAAGTAAGTCTGTTTTAACAAAACTGAGTATCTCTACACAAGCGTGCCTCTATCTGCACGTATTAGTGAAACACTATTCACTTAGATTTCGATTGCTTCTGTGTTTAAATGGTATGCTGTGTCATACTCAACAGGTATGCAAATGTGGCTTTTCATAAATAAAGTTACGTATTCCTGTTGTTGTTGTTGTGGTCTTCAGTCCTGAGACTGGTTTGATGCAGCTCTCCATGCTACTCTATCCTGTGCAAGCTTCTTCATCTCCCAGTACCTACTGCAACCTACATCCTTCTGAATCTGCATAGTGTATTCATTTCTTGGTCTCCCTCTACGATTTTTACCCTCCACGCTGCCCTCCAATGCTAAATTTGTGATCCCTTGATGCCTCAAAACATTTCCTACCAACCGATCCCTTCTTCTAGTCAAGTTGTGCCACAAACTTCTCTTCTCCCCAATCCTATTCAATACCTCCTCATTAATTACGTGATCTACCCACCTTATCTTCAGCATTCTTCTGTAGCACCACATTTCGAAAGCTTATATTCTCTTCCTGTCCAAACTGGTTATCGTCCATGTTTCACTTCCATACATGGCTACACTCCATACAAATACTTTCAGAAACGACTTCTGCACTTTGAGCTGAAAATATTTTCTTGCGATTTGCTAATCAATTTATTTCCTTCATACTTATCACCCTGGCATGGGAGTCTTAAGTGAGGAACATTATTGAATTTCGTATCGTTGACAGCCGATTCGAATTTCTTCAGAGACGCTTGTATTGTATAGCAGCTTTGCAGTCAGAAAGCCGAGATCTACGACCATTAACGCAACTTTACTGAGTCGAGCTGCCAAGAGGATTTGATGTGTAAAGGTTTTCTTCTGATTTTGTTACAGAATTTTTTCTGGGAATTCGCAGCTCCATGAAATAATACACAAAAAAAGCTCGCACGCGCTGCCCCTACCACGGTTAGAACTGATGATGTTCTTAACCGTTGGAACACGAGACACGGGCGGTACCACGGGGCTACGGACACACTGGTGTCAGCACGCCACTCTCGTCATGGTATTGTTCGCTCAGCCTCATAACGCATCGTGAAAGATATTAAAAGTTGTCACTTATGTGAAGAATAGCATTTCTTTAGCCAAAAAATTGAAATTTCTCTCTCAGTGTCTTAGTTTACGTGAGGATTATATACCACGAGTCATTCAAATGGAAAGGGAACATCAAGTGAATTTAGCGAGTCAGTTCAGTACTATACGCCGAAGTGATTGCACTGTCACAGTGTTGCCAAATGTTTGTGACGATGTTGCCAATTCTCAGCTATGCTAGGAACAGCTCTGTAGCGTTATAGGAGGAGAATCCTGTGCTCGTGTCATAGCAGGATACGGAGAGGAGGCGCGGGGTTTGGTTAATAAGCAGCGTTTTCTCATACCAGCTGTGTCAAACATTCAGGTGTGTAATCTTCCATCACGATTACAGTTTCCCACAAAATATATACGAATGAAACACTTACCTTGTTACTTTGTTACAAAAGATTATTTCAGTACAATGAAAAGTCTTTGGAAATCAACTTTGCCAACCTGTCACGAAAAGTAAGATAACAAACACTGATCACCTCGAAATCGATTGCATTTATGTGCAGTCTTGTGATCATACAAGTAGAATTTCATGAATTGCGCGAGAATGTAGAACAATGTTGGTGCGAATGGAAGCTGTAAGAAACACAGTTGCCTAATTATTCTGTACCACGTAATAATCAATTCATTTGATAATTCAGAAGAGAAGAAACTAAAAATTATGCCCATTAAGACAGAAACTAAAGTGCAGATGCGGGCACTGTGCAGATCTGCGCTTTTTCATCTTCAGATATATACAAATAATGTATACTAACCGGCGCAGTCATTGCCTTCGTAATGTTTCCCTCTTGTTCAGTCTTCTTATGATGAACAGGATTCACACCCATGAGTCTGATTTTTTCTTTGTATCCTTCCATCTACTATCGTTGTGTGTTATTGTTCGGTGTTCAAGAAGCAAAATATTATGCCTGCTCCCACGAGGTATTAAAATGAGGTCGCAAAGAGGTTAACGAATTATAATCAAAATACAGTGAGACGCCAATTTGTCTGTCGTCATGGTGTTAAGTGGACAGAAATAGTTGGGTGTTACTGCCGTCTTTAATTATTGAGATTTTCATATTAAGCTGACACAGGACGCCGAGATAAATGTGTATATTCTCCGTGACGAAACATCCCACATTTCATTCATCCTGATCCATTCGTTACGTGCATCGGTAGCAATGAGTGACAGGATAGCTGTTGTGGAGTGACGAATAACAATAACAATGGTAGTAATTACAAATCAATCATCAAGGATGTTTACTGCATTGCAGGCGATTAACAAAATAACCAAGAATGGCTGAGTGTTTAATTGGCGCACTGAGTAGGTGTTCTTACCACTTTGTTACTGAATTCTGTTCTAGTTGTTTGCAGAGAGAAAACAAAGAACCCTGTAGCCATACATATCGCTAGTACAACAGGATGTTACCTATCAACTATCCTTGCTTTACATCACGAGACGAACATGGCGTCACTGAGCTGATATTTGAAATAAATTTCTGTTTTCTCTCTCTGTCTCTCCCTCTCTCTGTTTATTTTTATTTTAATTTTTTGAGGAAAGCATCGAGAAGCGCGACAATAAGCAAGTAGGCATATAACCTGTTTACAACTTTTAAGAGTGTTATTGCGTAATTCCAGTTATTGACAGTCTATTCGTGAGCTTGCTCGCATTCAGTGGGGTGAAACCTATCACAGAAGCAAGCAAAACACAAATATTTCTTGCACCATGCGCAACACATTAACGAAATCTCGCTGCACTGACGTGTTGTCGGATATATTGCACGGAAAACATATCTGATTCTTGTTGCTAAATAGCAAAATAACAGGACAGTCTTATCTGTGATGAGATGTTCCCTGATATTTGTAGTATTGTGGTATTACTTTACATCTTGAGTTATTGCGATACAGAGTAGTGTTTTCTAGTGGTGATTTGTTGGAAACGTTCTCAATATTCTAACGACTGTACCAAGGAGCGATTAGAGTACCTGCTAGACAGCTGCGTTATGTAGGTCGCGTGGGAATCAGGTAAAATGCAATTCAGGTCGTTCGGATACTTTGGAGCGCGACTGTACATAAAATCAATAGTTAAATATCAAATGTTTTCACCAATAGCGAAATGTTGGAACCTTAATTGACGATAGAATTGTTTTTGCCTGACTGAGATTCGAACCCAGCATCTAGCACCGTCGTTTTCTAGCCAGGAACAGACGATAAATAGCTATTGTTGGTTCACCAGTAGAGAGAAGGGCGCATGTTTAGCTAGACATCAGGCGACGAAAAGTTCTGTGCTGAATGGAATTCAAACCCCGCACACGTGGTCATGAAGAAACTTTAACTATGAAATTCTTGTCCAATAATAGCTAGGAATGGCATGTTTGTACTTTCAATGATGTGATGGAAAATATTCTGCTGGCTAGAAGTTGAATCCACAACATGTCGTCGATGGTGATCACAACGTACACAACGTCAAACCCAAAACCGTTTTCACCGGTAGGATGGAGAGGAATGTTTGAACTTGAAAACATGTAAGGAAACGTTTGATCTTGTAATGTTGTGATAAAAAGCTCATCATGTGGCTGTGAGTTGAAACTAACACGTTACAGCTGATAACGCACGAAGAGACGTTGAAAATGCATCCATTTTTCACCAGTAGTTCGGAGTGCACATGCTAGGGCTTGAAATGAAATAATTAATACACTCCTGGAAATTGAAATAAGAACACCGTGAATTCATTGTCCCAGGAAGGGGAAACTTTATTGACACATTCCTGGGGTCAGATACATCACATGATCACACTGACAGAACCACAGGCACATAGACACAGGCAACAGAGCATGCACAATGTCGGCACTAGTACAGTGTATATCCACCTTTCGCAGCAATGCAGGCTGCTATTCTCCCATGGAGACGATCGTAGAGATGCTGGATGTAGTCCTGTGGAACGGCTTGCCATGCCATTTCCACCCTGGCGCCTCAGTTGGACCAGCGTTCGTGCTGGACGTGCAGACCGCGTGAGACGACGCTTCATCCAGTCCCAAATATGCTCAATGGGGGACAGATCTGGAGATCTTGCTGGCCAGGGTAGTTGACTTACACCTTCTAGAGCACGTTGGGTGGCACGGGATACATGCGGACGGGCATTGTCCTGTTGGAACAGCAAGTTCCCTTGCCGGTCTAGGAATGGTAGAACGATGGGTTCGATGACGGTTTGGATGTACCGTGCACTATTCAGTGTCCCCTCGACGATCACCAGTGGTGTACGGCCAGTGTAGGAGATCGCTCCCCACACCATGATGCCGGGTGTTGGCCCTGTGTGCCTCGGTCGTATGCAGTCCAGATTGTGGCGCTCACCTGCACGGCGCCAAACACGCATACGACCATCATTGGCACCAAGGCAGAAGCGACTCTCATCGCTGAAGACGACACGTCTCCATTCGTCCCTCCATTCACGCCTGTCGCGACACCACTGGAGGCGGGCTGCACGATGTTGGGGCGTGAGCGGAAGACGGCCTAACGGTGTGCGGGACTGTAGCCCAGCTTCATGGAGACGGTTGCGAATGGTCCTCGCCGATACCCCAGGAGCCACAGTGTCCCTAATTTGCTGGGAAGTGGCGGTGCGGTCCCCTACGGCACTGCGTAGGATCCTACGGTTCTTGGCGTGCATCCGTGCGTCGCTGCGGTCCGGTCCCAGGTCGACGGGCACGTGCACCTTCCGCCGACCACTGGCGACAACATCGATGTACTGTGGAGACCTCACGCCCCACGTGTTGAGCAATTCGGCGGTACGTCCACCCGGCCTCCCGCATGCCCACTATACGCCCTCGCTCAAAGTCCGTCAACTGCACATACGGTTCACGTCCACGCTGTTGCGGCATGCTACCTGTGTTAAAGACTGCGATGGAGCTCCGTATGCCACGGCAAACTGGCTGACACTGACGGCGGCGGTGCACAAATGCTGCGCAGCTAGCGCCATTCGACGGCCAACACCGCGGTTCCTGGTGTGTCCGCTGTGCCGTGCGTGTGATCATTGCTTGTACAGCCCTCTCGCAGTGTCCGGAGCAAGTATGGTGGGTCTGACACACCGGTGTCAATGTGTTCTTTTTTCCATTTCCAGGAGTGTATTTTGTTCTGATCAGCATTGGAAAACAGATAGGTGCCTTTCGAGGACGCCTAGAAGAATTTGTAATCTTCGGGAACACAGTGAAATCGAATTCTAATCCCAGTCCAGCACCACAATTTTTAACGTCTCTGTTTCAAATAAAGTAGGAGCCTTGTGAATTTACATAGCCATTGGTTCATTAAATGAAATACGTTTTCTAGTTTACGACGGTTTGCTGGTGACAGAGTCTCTGCCTTACGGGGTTTCTCCATCTGACACAGCTCAAGCGAATGCCCAGTCGGCAGCGAAGGGATGTTATCTTTACTGCGGATATTGAACTACGGAGCTTACTGGCGTTCTGCACTTGGCGTTACTAGGGGTGAAGAAGAGCTACTTGTGTGTGTTAAAAATCTACGCCTGACGTAAGATGTGAACCTAAACGTTTTACACATCAATAAAAGATTAATCCACCAGACCACAGAACCCCCTGCCAAGCACATATTTATGAATTGCAGAGTATTCATTTAGATGTAGATGCAGATGTCAAGGGACGTGTAACAGGAAGGAGGGCGGGATCTGGGAATGGATAGAAGCGCAGAAGTGCAAAATATAAGCGTGAAATGCTTGCAAAGTATTGCTTACTTAGATGTGTGCCACAGTTCGTTTTATCTTAGGACCGAGAGATAAGGAAGGACTGTTCTCTGAACGAAGAATGGGTTATAGGGAAGGGGAGATCAAAGAATACGGTTTCATAGGTGGTGAGAGGAGTGATAGAGAGTAAAGACAGCAGCAATTAAAAGAGAAAATGTAGCGTCATTGGAAACCGCTAGATTTGTTTACAAAGTTTTGGGGGAGTGTAATAGAAGGGCACTTGCGGCGATAGTGTCAGAGAGAGAGTGTGTGAGAGAGAATAGAAGAGATATTAACAACGAGCAAACATAAATGTTCAAATGTGTGTGAAATGTTATGCGATTTAACTGCTAAGGTCATCAGTCCCTAATCTTACACACTACTTAACCTAAATTATCCTAAGGACAAACATACACACCCATGCCCAAGGGAGGTCTCTAACCTCCGCCGGGACCAGCCTCACAGTCCATGACTGCAGCGCCTAGACCGCTCGGCTAATCCCGCGCGGGGAGTAAACATAATATGAAATCGTTGGCGTATTGTGTGGAGGACGGAGGGTGTATTCATGGATGGAGGGGAAGAGAGAGACATATATAAATAACAAAAACTACTGTGACAGAGTCCATCTACGCTGATTAGTTTGTAAGTATGTAGACAGGGTATAAATGAAACCAAAACAGAATACTTAACAAAATGTATATTCAAAAGAAACCCACTTGAATTAAAAGGGCAACTCAAAGGAAAGCTAACCCATATTGCATCTTTTCTGTTGCCACGCGATCTTCCACTAGCTCCCAATGAGGACAAATGACGATAAAGAAGACATAATAAAACATTTTAAGAACTCTAATATTTTATCCAGAATCCTTCATTATTTTGTACTTCTATCACGCGTCTTGGCATAGAATGTACACTCCTGGAAATTGAAATAAGAACACCGTGAATTCATTGTCCCAGGAAGGGGAAACTTTATTGACACATTCCTGGGGTCAGATACATCACATGATCACACTGACAGAACCACAGGCACATAGACACAGGCAACAGAGCATGCACAATGTCGGCACTAGTACAGTGTATATCCACCTTTCGCAGCAATGCAGGCTGCTATTCTCCCATGGAGACGATCGTAGAGATGCTGGATGTAGTCCTGTGGAACGGCTTGCCATGCCATTTCCACCTGGCGCCTCAGTTGGACCAGCGTTCGTGCTGGACGTGCAGACCGCGTGAGACGACGCTTCATCCAGTCCCAAATATGCTCAATGGGGGACAGATCCGGAGATCTTGCTGGCCAGGGTAGTTGACTTACACCTTCTAGAGCACGTTGGGTGGCACGGGATACATGCGGACGGGCATTGTCCTGTTGGAACAGCAAGTTCCCTTGCCGGTCTAGGAATGGTAGAACGATGGGTTCGATGACGGTTTGGATGTACCGTGCACTATTCAGTGTCCCCTCGACGATCACCAGTGGTGTACGGCCAGTGTAGGAGATCGCTCCCCACACCATGATGCCGGGTGTTGGCCCTGTGTGCCTCGGTCGTATGCAGTCCTGATTGTGGCGCTCACCTGCACGGCGCCAAACACGCATACGACCATCATTGGCACCAAGGCAGAAGCGACTCTCATCGCTGAAGACGACACGTCTCCATTCGTCCCTCCATTCACGCCTGTCGTGACACCACTGGAGGCGAGCTGCACGATGTTGGAGCGTGAGCGGAAGACGGCCTAACGGTGTGTGGGACCGTAGCCCAGCTTCATGGAGACGGTTGCGAATGGTCCTCGCCGATACCCCAGGAGCAACAGTGTCCCTAATTTGCTGGGAAGTGGCGGTGCGGTCCCCTACGGCACTGCGTAGGATCCTACGGTCTTGGCGTGCATCCGTGCGTCGCTGCGGTCCGGTCCCAGGTCGACGGGCACGTGCACCTTCCGCCGACCACTGGCGACAACATCGATGTACTGTGGAGACCTCACGCCCCACGTGTTGAGCAATTCGGCGGTACGTCCACCCGGCCTCCCGCATGCCCACTATACGTCCTCGCTCAAAGTCCGTCAACTGCACATACGGTTCACGTCCACGCTGTCGCGGCATGCTACCAGTGTTAAAGACTGCGATGGAGCTCCGTATGCCACGGCAAACTGGCTGACACTGACGGCGGCGGTGCACAAATGCTGCGCAGCTAGCGCCATTCGACGGCCAACACCGCTGTTCCTGGTGTGTCCGCTGTGCCGTGCGTGTGATCATTGCTTGTACAGCCCTCTCGCAGTGTCCGGAGCAAGTATGGTGGGTCTGACACACCGGTGTCAATGTGTTCTTTTTTCCATTTCCAGGAGTGTATATTCGTGTCGAACACTCATTTTCCATTTATCTGGGTCTATATTTTAATTAACCTGCAAATAGGCCTTTTAGAAATTAACTTACGCAGCTAACAATCTGTCTTTTTATTGTGCAAAACATCAATTTTTGTCAACCGCCATGTCCAATTTTCGTTCTATCCTTTCAAGTCATTAATCTTATCTGGCTGAAGGGCGGCATATTGCATCTGGAGACAGCCTTGTCCCCGCCCGTATAGTGCGAGTGGGATGAAATAACAATAAAGAAAGCCGGCCGCGGTGGTCTAGCGGTTCTAGGCACTCAGTCCGGAACCGTGCGACTGCTATGGTCGCAGGTTCGAATCCTGCCTCGGGCATGGATGTGTGTGATGTCCTTAGGTTAGTTAGGTTTAAGTAGTTCTAAGTTCTAGGGGACTGATGACCACAGATGTTAAGTCCCATAGTGCTCAGAGCCATTTGAATTTTTGAACAATAAAGAAAAATTTACAAGAGGTATAAAATGTTCGCAAATAACGCAGCCAACTGTGCAGCTGAGACATCTGAAGACGTCATCTCGTAAATACAGGATATATTTTTTTCACCATGTCCTGATGTGGGAGACATAGCTACGTAAAAAGGTATTTACACGCAGTAATAAATTAAAAGTGCTTACAATAATATCGACAAAAGTCTAAAAAGGAATTACACATTATTTGTTACTATGAATACAAGACGACGTGGGTGTAACATGGGTGTAAATAGAAAAATATAGTTTTAGGAACAGTTCAACTGTTTTTCTGAGATTCTGTAATATCATATTTGAAGTTCCAAATTTAAAAAAAAATGTGATCCTTATGAAAGTCGTACTACTGCTTAATTAAAGGCTCGTATTATTCTCTTGAAAACCAGTGAGAATCGTCTGTTTCTGCCTATTGTACGTAGGTTGTAGATACAATGATTCAGACATGACACCGATGATGAATACCCACTCCAATGTTTTTATTAAAAATCGAGGTATCGATACTTTTCTTTCGGTACTTTTATGAATACTGTACTTTTTCTATAGCTACTACTCGTGAAGAAATATTAATATTTTTCGTCCGTTTCTGTATCAGTAGAAGTAAAGAAAGAGGAAATATTCAGACATTGCATATGAATACGTACGTGCCTACATGTATTTGGAGGCTGGAGGAGGGGGGGGGGGGGGGGGGGGGGGTTAGCTCTATGGTGTACGTGTTACTCTCTAGATTCCGCGAGCGATTTCGCTGCAGAGTTTTTTTTCTTTCTGCAGCGCCCTTTGCTTGCACTGAAATGGCGAACGTGCGACGAACGGAGGTGTTTGTCGAGAACGGCGAGGTGCTCTCTTGTAGCTATGAGAGTCCACACGCCTTACAGAAGCGCAGCCCTCGCACGGGCTTCCACGCGAGGCGAGTGCAGCTGGGCGGACCCACTGCCGTGGTATCCCTTTTTCCTCCGGTTTCACCACCTCGCATACTCGCTCAGAGAGGAAAGTGGTGTCGATGTAACGGAGGGGCCGTTCTCGATACTATAGTTTTCATTTCAGTCGCCTTCACTCTCTGTTCAGTACGTCTTGTCTTCGATGGCCTGCCATCCTGTAGGCTTCCCTACAAAACGGAAAGGCGTTCTGTCTTTATTTCATTCTTTAATATTCAGGCATCGGTGTGACAAATACACATATTTTAAAATTAAATTTGCTTATTGCTGTGGCGATTAGTGTTCTAAATTCTAACACAACAACAAAAAAACGGTAAGTTCCACAATTTAGTTTACAATTAACACTGATTATTTTAGACAAACGTTTTATAATTTACTAGCAAAACCGCAACTGCTAAATGTATGTGGGAACTGAATACGCATCATTATCTTTTACTGCCCCCTCTCTCTATCCATCACCTCCTATCCCCATTTTTGCCCACCTCCTCTCCGCTCTCTCCACCCATCTGTTCTCTCCATCTCCTCCTCTTCCCCCTCTACGCGTATTACCTCTCCCCCTCCCCCCCCCCCCCCCCACCAAAAATCTCTGTCCATCCCCTCTTCACCCCTGTCTCTGTCCTTGAGCCTCGTTTAATGTTATTGCAAATTCAGTTTCCATAATTATTAATGATAAGCATCAATACGGTCACCCGATTTATGTGGAAACCGACTACGAGGAAGAAAACAAAACAACACATTGTTATGCATACAGTTTAAGTTTAAAAACATGTATCACGAAAGAGAGTGTATATGGGAGAAACAATTTGTCCAGTGTAAATGCCCTGCTACTGTAATTAAAACCGACTGCGAGGATGAAGAGAAATCAGCACTTTTTCACAGGAGAGCACAGCATACTCGCAGCTGTATACTTGTTTAAAAACATGCAGCCTATGTTCGTCTGAATATTTATTAAAATATCTTGAAAAAGCTGAAGTTAAACCAAGAACTTTTTGAGATTTTTTACGACAACGTTTCCCCTTCAAATATTACACCTACATTTATATATTACATATAATAAAAATTTACAGCCTATTTCCTACTGAATATACATCACAGTATCGTGTAAAGTCTGAAGTAAATCTGTCAAGCACTTCTCAAGATTTTTGGTAACAACGTTAAGCATCGCCCTGCCTTCATATACCAGTGCGATTATGGATAGTAGCTTAGTTACTAACAAGAAGAAGTTGAAATTTCGGTGGCAACAGCTAAACTGAGCTTATTACAGTTCCGAAGTGTGGGCAATCTCGAATTTTCGATTCCACGGAGAAAAGCACTGAACAGCAGAATAGTTTTGGGCTTACACAACAAACAGCTGTGGGTGCATTACCTACCGTTGAATATAGCTATCATTCATTATATACTGAGAGGACAAAATAAATTGCCTTGAGAGAGAGAGACGTCTATTCACAAAGCAACAAGGAACTAGAAGCCTGTCATTCCTTCACAGGACATCATGTGAACCAGGGAGGAAGGGCGGCAAGCAAATTCCATATTTCCACAGTTTCTGAAACCATTTGACACAGTGCCGCAAAGCGGACTGTTAACAATGGTCCGAATCCATGGTATAGGTTCTTAACCATAGGAATAACTCGAAGGTTTAGTAAGTAATAGTGACCAGTGCGTTTTGTTTATTAGAGATAAAGGTATCGTCTCAAGTTTCCGAGGAAAGTTATAAAGGCACATTTGCATGCAGTGCGTGAGTTTCCTCGGAAACGCGAAATCTTAATTAAATAATTAATCTGTGACAAATAAATAAAGCCTATGGCACAGAACTGCAGCGCTGTGTCGCTGATAAAACAAAAACACAATTACGATACTCTTATGTTTCTTTAAGAAGGAGAGGTCTTGGACAAGTGGTGCGGGAAGCACCTATATTTCATTGACTGGCACACCGCCATATTTGATGTTATATAAGAACACTGCGAGTTGCAATCTTACTAGGCACTCGATTCTGTAAAGAATTTATATTTATGAAAGTAAGTAGAATTATTTAACTGTAGGCTTATCCGTTGAATATATCTGATTTAACTAACTGTGTAAACTTTCTATGTTTAGTAGACAGTCACCTCTGTACGACGTATTGACATGGCTGGCAAATTATTCTAATATTGAGATTTAGATTTGAGTCTGCACCTACCGCAGCAGTCTTTGGAAACGATTTAAATACCAAGTCCGATTATTTGAGTCTTATTTCATGGTCAACTACGAATAACATTACATTTACGAAAACGCCATTGTCAAGCGTCTGATACCGAATAATTAAACATCCACGTTCCAGATAAGCAAATATTAATTACATCCAATCACTATCATACATAATTAATAAGTGATATTTTATTTTATTTTATTTTATTTTATTTATTTATTTTATATTCGCGACCGTGACAGGACTTGTTATTTTGTCATTTGTTGCACTGTTCTCTTTGTTTCATATGAAAAATCAACTTTCTGGACCTGGACTTGAATATATGAGAAATAACAAAAATCTGATGATATTTTCCAATTCTAAAATTTTGCGGGAAGACGCAATGAAGCTTCCAGCAAAATAAGGTAAGACTCAGCATTTGTGCATTGGCAGGCTTGACCAGACGCATAATTCAGTGTACTAGCTCTTCAGTAGATTCTGTAGTATTTCTTTAGCGTGTAGCAGTTTTCAGTGATAAATTTCATTCTCAGTACTTTTCCTTAAACAATAACTTCTGCAACAATACCAATACACGTGTGTACAATATGGCCCACTTCTATACGATACGTTGTAACATGGACAGCAGCCATTAACAATAATCCCATATTCAGTTTACGTTTTTAAATTAACAAACAGCCATTGTTGCTACGAGCGATTCATGCTCAACTGCATTTTATTTAAAAACCAGTGTCAATTATTATTTTCTTGAAACATATATCACGTGTGGCATGATCATAACTAGAAAACAATACGCAAAGATGGAACAGCAAGGACATACTATTCAGACGCAATCCGACTCGGACGAGAGACAAATGTTAGAAAATGACTTTACGACAGCAACCGGTTGTGACGATTCATCAAATATTGACGCAAGTGTTAACGGAAATTTTGACAATAGGCCGTCCACCACAAAAATTTTAAAGTCTCAGTCAGAGCCCATGTTAATACATGACGTCACGTCTAATGACGCGGCGGGGGCAGAGACCTTGCAAACAGTAAACATTGCCCACATGTTACAAATGCTAATGAAACAAAACGCAGAAAATATGGCAACCTTAAGGATGCAGAACGCGGAAAACATGGCAACCTTAAGGATGCAGAACGCGGAAAACACGGCAACCTTAAAGACACAAAATGAACAGTTAAAGACACAAAATGACGAAATTAAATCTGATCTCATAGCAATCAAGACAGGTAGTGACACTTTGTGTAAACATGTGGAACTCATAGACGCCTCACTGACCAAACAGATGACTGAACTCAGTACGAAATTTTCCAAGCTTAATACGATACAAGAAAAGACTACAAATGACGTAGCACTTTTACAGACACAATTAAAAAACCTTAATGTCACGTGTGAAGCTCTGACTGAACAAATTCAGACATATCCTTCAGTACACGACAACCTTGAAAAACGAATTACAGACGCGCAGAATAAATTTGACGATGTTGAACAACACCTGACTGACATCTTACAATCTGATGCCACAGCTCATTTTCAAAATATTAATAAAGAATTTCATGTTTGGGTAGAGAACAAAGACAAACATTTTGATAGATGCATACGTGAAAATTTACCAAAAATTGTGCACGATTCCGTAGCGGAATACATCATTAATAACAAACAGCTGATTAGTGACGCAGTACAATCCGTCACTGCACCCATGAGACAATTCACCGATCAACCACAGTCTGAATGTAACGAAAATATCAGTCAAAATGTACAGTTCAGAAACCAATATACATTCGAGTATGACGCACACATACCGCACACGACAAACACACAAGAACAAAACACACCACGACTACAACACATACCACGACGTGCAACCACAAACACAAGCTATTATCATGGTAAACCACAGCAACATTATCGTAATTACTCGCCAGCTGAACATTGCAGTAATTACAGTGGAACAAATCCATATCATAATGCAAAGGAAGAAGAAAGATTAATAAAACACAGGCAATTTTAGGCTTTTATCCCAGAAAAACGAACCATTCATCCGGTGATTTTTCTTAAATCTTTTAGTAACGCATTTCCACGCACTTGGAGTGACCGGAAAAAGATTTCATATATTGTCGGTTACATCCAAGGCGATGCAGCTGTCTGGGCATACAGTCAAGCTGACGTATGTACCACGTACAGTGAGTTTGAGCGTGCCCTTCTGAACAAATTCTGGTCGCAATCCGTCCAGGAGCGACTCAGAAGACAAATTTTAGAACCTGAAACTTTAAACAGTAAAAATGGTAACTTACGCAGATATTTTGAAAAATACTTGAACATGGGACATTTTTTGGACGAACCAGTCGCAACACGTGATATACTCCGTGCGTTGAAGGCCAAATTGCCTTTCAACATTAAAGAAATACTCTTACATATTCCTGATGACGATCCAGATTATTTTTTAACGGCTTTAGATTCGGTTGACATGTTACTAGAAGATCAGCGCTTTGCGCGGCAAAACAGCAGCCACAATGTTTATACTAGTGGTATGCAAAACATGCAGGCTTGCCAACTCAATTCTGGCGCGCCCACAGTTGGATACGCGGTGCAGCAAAAACAGCAAACTCACATGCCGTCTCAATACGGAAATCAAACTCAACACGCGTATTCCAATACAAACAACAGTTACAACAGTAATAACACTCCATGCGGCAATCCATACAAAAGGCACCGCGGTAATAACAACAACGGTAACAACGGATACAAATGTAACAACAAAAACACAAACAGAAATAGAAATAATAATAACTACCAGCCAAGACAGCATCAAGGCTGGACTCGTAGCGATCAATACTTTCATTCAAACACTGCTTTACCACAGCTGCCACCAGGACAAAATTGGAGCATACCTTACGACCGACAGGTAAGTTATAATGCGCAACAGCAACAACAAGCGCAAAAGTTTGGAGATCACAACAGGCAATATCCGAATGTGAATATAATAGAAATGACACCTGATACACAACCTCAATCTGTGTCAGTACCTAATACAAATGCTAATCCAACAAACTAGAAACAGTCACTTCTGTGCCCCGGGTCGTGGCTGAAGAATTCTTGGGGGGCGACTTCAATGTTAATCAGTTATTTGACACCACAATTGAACAACAAAATATTGATATGCCTAATAATTCTAAACAAAAACTACCTGTTTTATTTATAAGATACAACCACAATGACAATATATCAGATGAACTTTTGCAATACAGTACACAATGTCGTTCAAACACAAATGAAATTGTTTTAGCATCTACTACTGGTGTAGTAGGTGGGATTCCAACTACTATTATCTTAGATACAGGTGCAGCTGTGAGCGTTTTGTCTTTTAATTTCTATAGAAGGATGTGTGAATTGGAGCCTGTGCCTGAGTTTCCCGCCCAAATCTGTAAAATAACTACTGCTCTAGGTAATAAGTCATGTAGGGTTGCGAAGCAAGTTTTTGTAAACATTAAAATAGGTAATGGAACCGTACAATGGCCATTCCTGGTTGTACAAAACCTTGTGACAAATTGCATATTAGGAATAGATATTATGAGCGAGAAGGACTGCATTATAGACTTCTCCAAAGGTAAATGTATTTTAAATGATAAAGGCAGTGTAATTATTATTGATTTGGACAGGAGAACTCTAAAGCATGACAAACACCGTACAGGATACAAGGTTCAGTTAGCACTTGACAATGACATTCAAGACATGCAAACACACTCATGTGACACAGAGCTAATGGACTTGAAAACATTGCTTGATCATAAGATAAATGAAGCTACAGCTCTCAGTGTACATGAACGTATAAAACTACAGAAAGTGTTATCCAAATATTTACAAGTTTTTGCCAAACGATTAGGTGTTATCAACACGTATGTGTACAAGATTGAAGTTAAGCCTCACAAGATCTTCTACCACAAGACATATAACGTACCGTTATCTCAACGACCTGCTGTGTGGCAAGAATTAAAACAAATGTTAGACTGGAAGGTCATTGAGCCATCCACCTCACCTTACTGTAGTCCTCTACTTGTTGTCAAAAAATCATATGGTAGCATTAGGCTAGTGTTAGACGCACGAGCAATTAATGAAATAATTTTACCGGTTCACACAAAACCCGAAAATTTAGAAGAGCAATTACAGAAATTTCTAGATGCAAAATATTTTTCCACAATAGATCTCGCTAATTCATTTTGGCAAGTAGGTATCACTCCTGATTCTCGGAAAAATACTGCATTTATGTTGGGGGGGCGAACCTATCAGTTTTGTGTTCTACCCTTCGGGTTGAATGTCTGTTCTGGGGTATTCATTACAGCCCTGGATACCGTGCTTGGCGATGATTTAGTTGAGACAGTCACACACTATGTAGATGATATACTGATAGCTACACAGTCTTGGAATGAACACGTTGACACACTTCAAAGAATTTTAGAAAAATTTGCACAAGCTGGAGTCACAGCCAATCTTAGAAAATCAAAATTTGGTTGCAGTGAGATAAAATATTTAGGACATATCATTAATTCACAGGGCATACTTCCTGATCCCAGTAAATTAGATGCTATCAGAAACTTTCCTAGCCCTCGAACTAAAAAGCAGTTAAATTCATTCCTTGGGCTATGTTCAATTTTCAGACGTTTTTTACCACAACCACTTTTGAACAGTAAACATCTGCTAAATCTACTCAGAAAGAATCAAGTTTGGATCTGGTCGGAACAGTGCCAGAATGACTTTAATACAATTAAACATGCTTTAGTGAATGCAAACATATTGAGCCATCCAGATTTCAATTTAGATTTTTGTATGACTTGTGACGCTTCACGTACTGGCTTGGGCTGTTGCTTATTTCAAGTTGTAAAGAATAAAGAAAAGGAACAGATAAGAATTATTGGGTTTGCAAGTCGTACTCTAACTGAATGTGAGCGTACATACTCCACTACTGAGTTAGAAACACTTTCCATAGTCTGGGCATTCAAGAAATTCAATTATTATTAAGTGATTTTTTGGAAAACATACAGTAATTTATACCGATCACCAGGCCCCGACATTTTTGTTAACTTGTAAACTTGTACATCCTAGACTATCACGATGGGCAGTTACTCTTCAGAACTACTCTTTTGAAATTAAGTACATAAAAGGTAAGGACAACACCATTGCGGACGCTTTGTCTAGACTTCCACAAGGTATGAATGAAACCAACAGTGACTTAGAAAATATAAATGACTACAGGATTCTCTTAATGCAAGACAAGCAGTATCACCAATATTATATTGATATGTGCAGAAACATGGCTAAATTACAAAAATCTGATCCTCACTGGTATAAGATAATAACATTACTTGTAGAAAAACACAATCATCCTTTGACTAGGTATTACAAGTTACACAATGATGTGTTATTTTATCGCCGACATCCAAATGCTACTAACTGGTGTGTATGCATTCCCAAAGAGTCTGAACGTAATTTGATTTGGCACACACACTTAGTTTGGGGTCATTATGGGACGAAAAAGTGTTTGGCAAAGCTCAGCACATACTGTTATTTTAGCAATATGAGAAGAAAAATTTACAGGGAACTGAAAACATGTGTCATATGTCAAAAATCAAAACCTCAGAATTTATCCACAAAAACAGATTTACATTCTATTTTACCGAGTAAACCCCTGGAAATTCTGTGTACTGACATCAGTGGACCGCATCCAGCAAACTCTGGAGGCGTCAAATATATCTTAGCTTTTTACGATATTTTTCTAAACACGTAAAACTTTATGCTTTAAAAACCGCCACTGCAAATGCTATAATACGAAGATTCTCAAGTGATTATCTGACGCACGTGGGAAAACCTAAAGCAATTCTGTCAGATAATGCTGCATACTACTCTGGGTACAAATGGAGAAATTTCTTGAAGGACAATAACATTAAAAGTATATTTATTTCAAGGTTTAGTCCACAATGTAACGCGACTGAGAGACTTTTCCGAGAACTAAACCGATTCATGAGGACCTATATTTCATTAAAACATACTAATTGGGTGTCCTACCTAAGTTTTTTCGAAGACGTACACAATAACTTAAATATTTACAATACAAATTACACACCTAACGAGATCGTGTTCAATTGCAAACAGAACGATCAATGCATAGAACCATTACCTAAGTTGTCAGACATGGAAATCACACCTGAACAGAAAATAAAAGAAGTATTGACTACACTGACACATCACGCACAGATACGAAACAAACATCACATAAACATAATAAAAAGAAAACAAAAATTCAAGGTAGGAATGCTTGTACTACTTCGTACTCATCATAAATCTGTAGCACTCAAACGACGCAATGCTAAGTGGCGTCTGCTATATGAAGGACCTTATATAATTGTTAACATACCGCATCCTGGTGCGTATCTGTTACAACATCCTAGAACTAACAAAATTATTGGGCTATACGCACACCGAGATCTTAGAGCATTTCATGCTAAATAATGTCAAAGTCATACCCATGAAAACATTGCTAAGCAATTCGCAAAACTCTGTTTGCTACAACACAGATAATAAGTAGTATAGAAATTTTCATTTCAGCGGTTCCAGTGACGCAGTTGAAAACAGAAGAACTTTTCTTTCAACGCTGCGGCACAACTGAGAAGACTGAATATTAAAGTAAAATTTATGATTACGTAGCAGTGAATGGTATATTAATTTTTCACGGAACATTTGTGACTGCAGGTACCACTGACTTGGTATGACACCTGACGAACCGACAGACGTCATCTGTGAACCGATCTTTTACTTCGAGAAATAGATTAGACGCACATCTCTCAGCAAGAAAAGCATCTACCAGTAGCCAAGGCCACACAGACACTATACACACACGCACAAAACGCGAGGAATCGAACAGTTTTCCGTCTCTTATTATTTTGAATATTTATTGAGTAGTGAAAACGCCTGGTCTTGCCTACTGATGTAATGAATGTTGTGTCTAACCTATCTTAATTTCAGATGACATTACAAAAAACATCGATAAAATCCCAGCAAAACCGTTAAAGAGGACGTAAATATCTGCAATTCATGTAATCAAATGTGACATAATGTAATAATTTATAGCTATGCAATGATGATGTAAACATGTTTATGTGTAACTGTATTATGTTTATGCTAAGAAAATATGTGACGTGTATATGTATGATTACTTATGTTTTTTTTAGAAAAAATGATGTATAACGTAACTGTTACTATGTGAAAATTTGAACGATAACGAGTGCCAAAATGTGAAAAACTCTAAAAAAAAAATTGCGTAGTGAACCACTGTTCACGGACATTAACGTACATTACTAAGTCTGCAACTACGCAGAAACCTATGTGAAAGAAACTGTTAATGACATTCATCATGCATCGTACCTTTGTAAACGCGATGAACGATTTCTTTGATAAGTAACTACGAACATTTAGGTGAGCTATATTTAGCAAAAAAAAAAAAAAAAAAAAAACTGAAAATGTGAAGTGCGTAATTGGTGCATCGTCTAGTGACATTACAACAGTATCTAACTTCAAGATGTTAACTGGATTAAATGGTGACAACGTGCCTGTCCAGAAAACAACACGACGAGTGGAAGAATTTTGGTTGGAACTTCAGGGAATGGAATGTTCTCGAAATGTGACGGACACACTTACCTGGACTGTCCAAGGATCGACGCCAGCTATGTGCCGTCCGAGGTTCTGCAACCAAGCTTCCACGGAATATTGAAAACGAACTGCGTATGGACCAATTACTCGACGGGTCACGTCTGATCTGTAATAAACAATGCCTTTTGTCACAACGAACTGCATCACAACGACTATAATGGAAATAGGAAATGGACATGCTTATGTATCAATCACGTTGTTATACAGCGATGTTACTGTGATCAAAAAAACTTTACCACGACGACACTAACCTGTGAAAAATTATTGTGCAGCAGATGAATATAATCTGTAATAACGACACGATGTGTATAGGTCAACGCACCTGAAACAAAAAGACATTTTTCTTTGAAGCATTTCATTGCAATACTATGTAACTAAGAACATTCAACAATCTAAAGTTGTACTGTATTATAACAAATATTGTATTTTTAAAACTAAGTTACCTGTCATAGAATGTAGTCTTAATGTGTAATCTTGGTGGAATATTTTCTTTGTGCAACGACTAAGAAATGCACGCGCACACGAACAATATGAACTGCAATACTGTGCCGCGTGATCTAAATTTACGATATAACGGCAGTGCCGGAGTCACACAGACGCTTCTGCGCATGCGCGCACTCTATTTTGCCAACATAAGAACTTTTACGGCGCACGCGCGTCATTCAAATTTTGTATATAATATACAGTATAATGTAAGTCATGTAAATAGTTGTAGATAACTTAGATTTTCTTGTGCCTTTAGGTGAGTTGCTCGCCTGCAGGTCTGTCCTTTCGCCTCGCAATTCAGGGGGCAATATAAAGGCACATTTGCATGCCGTGCGTGAGTTTCCTCGGAAACGCGAAATCTTAATTAAATAATTAATCTGTGACAAATAAATAAAGCCTATGGCACAGAACTGCAGCGCTGTGTCGCTGATAAAACAAAAACACAATTACGATACTCTTATGTTTCTTTAAGAAGGAGAGGTCTTGGACAAGTGGTGCGGGAAGCACCTATATTTCATTGACTGGCACACCGCCATATTTGATGTTATATAAGAACACTGCGAGTTGCAATCTTACTAGGCACTCGATTCTGTAAAGAATTTATATTTATGAAAGTAAGTAGAATTATTTAACTGTAGGCTTATCCGTTGAATATATCTGATTTAACTAACTGTGTAAACTTTCTATGTTTAGTAGACAGTCACCTCTGTACGACGTATTGACATGGCTGGCAAATTATTCTAATATTGAGATTTAGATTTGAGTCCGCACCTACCGCAGCAGTCTTTGGAAACGATTTAAATACCAAGTCCGATTATTTGAGTCTTATTTCACGGTCAACTACGAATAACATTACATTTACGAAAAAGCCATTGTCAAGCGTCTGAAACCGAATAATTAAACATCCACGTTCCAGATAAGCAAATATTAATTACATCCAATCACTGTCATACACAATTAATAAGTAATATTTTATTTTATTTAATTAATTTATTTATTTTATAAAGTGTGGCAGAATAGTTTTTGATCTGTACATACATAAATGATCTGTCCGACAGAATGAACAGCCGTCTGCGACAGTTTGCCGATGACACTGTAGTGTACAGGATAATGTCGTTGCTAAGTGACTGCAGGAAGACAAGATGACATGGACAGAGTTTGTATTTTGTGCCACCAGTGGCAGCTACCTCTAAACCTATGTAAATGCGGATGCCTGACAGCTTCATAGTGACTGCTAAATCATAGAACGAAAGCTGTTTACGTGATAATGGCTTACCTTGTTGCTTATTTGTTAAACCTATTTCATTCGCGTAGAGAATTCTGTCGACGTAAAAATTTAGTAGCTTACCCAGGATGTGAGCTAGGGTAACTACGTGAAAGATTGAAAACATCGAACTATTGGAAATTATGTCCATTAATCAGCTATCATACAAATACTGCCACTTCATAGTGGAGACGCTACCTGCAATATATTTAACAGAGGTAATGTAGTTTCTATGGCAACGGCCTTGCCGCAGTGGATACACCGGTTCCCGTGAGATCACCGAAGTTAAGCGCTGTCGGGCGTGGCCGGCACTTGGATGGGTCACCATCAAGGCCACCATCTACATCTACATCTACATCTATACTCCGCGAGCCACCTTACGGTGTGTGGCGGAGGGTACTTATTGTACCACTATCTGATCCCCCCTTCCCTGTTCCATTCACGAATTGTGCGTGGGAAGAACGACTGCTTGTAAGTCTCCGTATTTGCTCTAATTTCTCGGATCTTTTCGTTGTGATCATTACGCGAGATATATGTGGGCGGTAGTAATATGTTGCCCATCTCTTCCCGGAATGTGCTCTCTCGTAATTTCGATAATAAACCTCTCCGTATTGCGTAACGCCTTTCTTGAAGTGTCCGCCACTGGAGCTTGTTCAGCATCTCCGTAACGCTCTCGCGCTGACTAAATGTCCCCATGACGAATCGCGCTGCTTTTCGCTGGATCATGTCTATCTCTTCTATTAATCCAACCTGGTAAGGGTCCCATACTGATGAGCAATACTCAAGAATCGGACGAACAAGCGTTTTGTAAGCTACTTCTTTCGTCGATGAGTCACATTTTCTTAGAATTCTTCCTATGAATCTCAACCTGGCGCCTGCTTTTCCCACTATTTGTTTTATGTGATCATTCCACTTCAGATCGCTCCGGATAGTAACTCCTAAGTATTTTACGGTCGTTACCGCTTCCAATGATTTACCACCTATGGCATAATCGTACTGGAATGGATTTCTGCCCCTATGTATGCGCATTATATTACATTTATCTACGTTTAGGGAAAGCTGCCAGCTGTCGCACCATGCATTAATCCTCTGCAGGTCCTCCTGGAGTACGTACGAGTCTTCTGATGTTGCTACTTTCTTGTAGACAACCGTGTCATCTGCAAATAGCCTCACGGAGCTACCGATGTTGTCAACTAAGTCATTTATGTATATTGTAAACAATAAAGGTCCTATCACGCTTCCCTGCGGTACTCCCGAAATTACCTCTACATCTGCAGATTTTGAACCGTTAAGAATGACATGTTGTGTTCTTTCTTCTAGGAAATCCTGAATCCAATCACAAACCTGGTCCGATATTCCGTAAGCTCGTATTTTTTTCACTAAACGTAAGTGCGGAACCGTATCAAATGCCTTCCTGAAGTCCAGGAATACGGCATCAATCTGCTCGCCAGTGTCTACGGCACTGTGAATTTCTTGGGCAAATAGGGCGAGCTGAGTTTCACATGATCTCTGTTTGCGGAATCCATGTTGGTTATGATGAAGGAGATTTGTATTATCTAAGAACGTCATAATACGAGAACACAAAACATGTTCCATTATTCTACAACAGATTGACGTAAGCGAAATAGGCCTATAATTATTCGCATCTGATTTATGACCCTTCTTGAAAATGGGAACGACCTGCGCTTTCTTCCAGTCGCTAGGTACTTTACGTTCTTCCAGCGATCTACGATAAATTGCTGATAGAAAGGGGGCAAGTTCTTTAGCATAATCACTGTAGAATCTTAAGGGTATCTCGTCTGGTCCGGATGCTTTTCCGCTACTAAGTGATAGCAGTTGTTTTTCAATTCCGATATCGTTTATTTCAATATTTTCCATTTTGGCGTCCGTGCGACGGCTGAAGTCAGGGACCGTGTTACGATTTTCCGCAGTGAAACAGTTTCGGAACACTGAATTCAGCATTTCTGCCTTTCTTCGGTCGTCCTCTGTTTCGGTGCCATCGTGGTCAACGAGTGACTGAATAGGGGATTTAGATCCGCTTACCGATTTTACATATGACCAAAACTTTTTAGGGTTTTTGTTTAGATTGTTTGCCAATGTTTTATGTTCGAATTCGTTGAATGCTTCTCTCATTGCTCTCTTTACGCTCTTTTTCGCTTCGTTCAGCTTTTCCTTATCACCTATGATTCGACTACTCTTAAACCTATGATGAAGCTTTCTTTGTTTCCGTAGTACCTTTCGTACATGATTGTTATACCACGGTGGATCTTTCCCCTCGCTTTGGACCTTAGTCGGTACGAACTTATCTAAGGCGTACTGGACGATGTTTCTGAATTTTTTCCATTTTTGTTCCACATCCTCTTCCTCAGAAATGAACGTTTGATGGTGGTCACTCAGATATTCTGCGATTTGTGCCCTATCACTCTTGTTAAGCAAATATATTTTCCTTCCTTTCTTGGCATTTCTTATTACACTTGTAGTCATTGATGCAACCACTGACTTATGATCACTGATACCCTCTTCTACATTCACGGAGTCGAAAAGTTCCGGTCTATTTGTTGCTATGAGGCCTAAAACGTTAGCTTCACGAGTTGGTTCTCTAACTATCTGCTCGAAGTAATTCTCGGAGAAGGCAGTCAGGATAATGTCACAAGAGTCTCTGTCCCTGGCTCCAGTTCTGATTGTGTGACTATCCCATTCTATACCTGGTAGATTGAAGTCTCCCCCTATTACAATAGTATGATCACGAAACTTCTTCACGACGTTCTGCAGGTTCTCTCTGAGGCGCTCAACTACTACGGTTGCTGATGCAGGTGGTCTATAGAAGCATCCGACTATCATATCTGACCCACCTTTGATACTTAACTTAACCCAGATTATTTCACATTCGCATTCGCTAATAACTTCACTGGATATTATTGAATTCTTTACTGCTATAAATACTCCTCCACCATTGGCGTTTATCCTATCCTTGCGGTATATATTCCATTCTGTGTCTAGGATTTCGTTACTGTTCACTTCCGGTTTTAACCAACTTTCCGTTCCTAATACTATATGCGCACTATTTCCTTCAATAAGAGATACTAATTCAGGAACCTTGCCCTGGATACTCCTGCAGTTTACCAATATTACGTTGACTTTTCCTGTTTTTGGTCTCTGAGGACGGACGTTCTTTATCAACGATGATAATGTCCTCTCTGGTAAGCCGTCAGGTATTTTATCGTTTCGCCCAAGGGGGGGTCCCTCTAACCTAAAAAACCCCCGTGTGCACGCCACACGTACTCTGCTACCCTAGTAGCTGCTTCCGGTGTGTAGTGCACGCCTGACCTGTCTAGGGGGGGCCCTACAGTTCTCCACCCAATAACGGAGGTCGATGAATTTGCAACCATTATAGTCGCAGAGTCGTCTGAGCCTCTGGTTTAGACCCTCCACACGGCTCCAAACCAGAGGACCGCGATCGACTCTGGGCACTATGCTGCAGATATTAAGCTCAGCTTGCACTCCGCGTGCGATGCTGGTTGTCTTCACCAAATCAGCCAGCCGCCGGAAGGAACCAAGGATGGCCGCAGAACCCAAGCGGCAGGCGTCATTCGTTCCGACATGTGCTACTATCTGCAGCCGGTCACACCCAGTGCGTTCAATAGCTGCCGGAAGGGCCTCCTCCACATTACGGACGAGACCCCCCGGCAAGCACACCGAGTGCACACTGGCATTCTTCCCCGACCTACCCGCTATTTTCCTGAGGGGCTCCATAACTCGCCTAACGTTGGAGCTCCCTATAACTAATAGGCCCGCCCTCTGTGACTGTCGGGACCTTGCCGGAGAATCGGCCACTGGCCCAACAGGCGAGGCATCCTGTGGTGGCTCGGAAACGATGTCATCACCACTAGGAAGCACCCCGTACCTGTTGGAAAGGGGTAAGGCAGCTGCCACGTGGCCAGATCCCACCTTCGCCTTTCGGCCAGGCACGCGCGAGCCCACCACTGTCCGCCATTCACCCTGGAGTGATGGCTGACCGGTAAGATGCTCACTGCCGGAAGACGCAGCGACATCAGGGGATCCATGTGATTCCAAGGCCACCGAAGTAGGCATAGGTCTCACCACAGTTGCCCCAACGCCACTACGAGCCGACGCCTGCGCCTCGAGCTCGATGAGCCTAACAGACAAAGCCTCCACCTGCCCCCGAAGAGTGGCCAATTCTCCTTGCGTCCGCTCACAACAACCACAGTCCCTACACATGACTATGTTTACCCTACTCTATACGGTGACAAATTCCCAAGATAATCTTCTGATGAGCTACTCTGATAATCAAGAAACACTCACTGAAATACGAGACGCGAAAACTACGCTAGGTTTTCCCAGAAAAACTATTTAAAAGCTAAGCGCAGCAAATAAGTACAAAAACGCTTTATACAAACAGTACCCGCTGCTGCTGGTGCTCTCGCTCTGGCTGTCACAAGACAACTGCTGATTCAAGTGACTAGTGGCTAACGGCCGCGAAACAAACAAAAGACGGTTTTAGGGCGCTTTCTGTTCTAAACGATCAAGAAAACACTAAGAAATCTAACACGAAAACTACGTAAAGTTTTATCAAGAACTGTTAGTTACTATGCAGAGCAGATAAACACAAATAGAATCCCTTCCTCAGTGGAAGGTCGTAAACAAAATGCAAAATAAACGCTTTATACAAACAGTACTCGCTGCTGCTGGTGCTCTCGCTCTGGCTGTCACAAGACAACTCCATGCGCTGTTTTCTCGGGGTGCACTCAGCCTCGTGATGCCAATTGAGGAGCTACTCGACCGAATAGTAGCGACTTCGGTCAAGAATACCATCATATCGACCGGGAGAGTGGTGTGCTGACCACACGCCCCTCCTATCCTCATCCTCCACTGAAGATGACACGGCGGTCGGATGGTCCCGGTGGGCCACTCGTGGCCTGAAGACCGAGTGCTTAATGTAGTTTGTATGATACGTGTACAAATTATTATTTTGTCAGCCAAGCGATATTCAGATAAAAGGAAATACTTTAAAAAATCTCTATATAGAAGGTTTTAGAATAACTGCCAACTCGAGAAAAGGCATAGGTAATTGCAGGCAAAAAGATAATGCTACTTGGAACCGAGAGCCACCTCAAATTTTCATTTTCATTTTCACAACTGATTGGTACCGGTGAATTATCTACCGTTCAATATACCTTTCACTGAGCATATATTGACCGAAAAAAATCGGTAACACCAAAAATACTTAATGTTTTGTAATGAAATTTCTGGAATACATTTTTCTAGGTAGCATTTTTAAGTGACTAACACTGCAAGATCATAAGTTAATGTCAATGCGAGATGCTTACTCATTAATAACCGTTGTAACCGCTGTAATCTGGAATGTAGGAATGCAAATGTGCATCCACTGTGTTGTAGAGGTGCCGGATGTCAGTTTGTGGGAAGGTGTTCCTTGCCTAATGCACGTGGTCTGTCACTGTCGGGTCGGATAATGCTGTGAATGATGCTGGATGTGTCGTTCGATCATGTCCCGTATGTGCCCGACTGGAGATAAATCTGGTGTTCGAATAGGCACCATGTCGACCGTGTGTAGAGGATGTCGGGTTACGCAGTGATGTTGGACTAGCGTTGTCCTGTTGCAAAAAATCCCTGGAATACTGTTCATGAATGGTCGAATCATCAAACTGGCCTACAAATTTGCATCCTGGGTGCGTGGGATAACCACGAGAGTGCACCTTCTGTCACAGGAAATCGCATCCCAGATCATAACTCCGCGTGTGGGTTCAGTGTGTCTAGCACACAGACGGATTGGTTGTAGGCCCTCACAGGCCTTCTTCTAATCAACATATGGCCATCACTGACACCAAGAGAGAAGCACCTGTTATCAGAATACACAACAGACCCTTGACACAGCTGCAGTCGAAAATAGCGGTGTTACGGGGTCTGTGGAATGCACGCTACAGGGCGTCTGACCGGAGCCACCGATTCAAACTGTGCACCACAGCTGCTCTGACTCCGCGGCTAAGTCCCGTTCAAGGTCACACCGAGATGCGCACACACAGAGTACATCTCAGATTGCCTGCGTGAGATTAAATATTTTTTTTTTTTTTAGAAAGGAGATAAGGAAAGGACAGGACACTTTATTAATTTCTGTAATAGTGAGTCAGATCACCAACAATTTTAACATTAGCACAATTGCCTGAGCCTTTGCCCAGACACATACAGATTCATATTCACTGACTTTACGGTGATTCTTAGTCCTCAGAGTAAGAAGCATTGTAAACATAAATATGAGGCTCCCATACCCCTGTTATACACATCTGCTATATGATATGTACGATAGGCAATTATGTCTCTATCATAAAAGGCCTCTAGTCCTTCTACTTTAGCCACTCTGTCTCCTGGGTAACGTACAATTGCTACAGTCATCACCCATACATTTCCAGCTTGGTTGGTATCATTATTTGTTACAGTGAAATTGAACCCTCCTCCACAAAAAACAGAAGGGCCATGCAAAAACACTACCCCATTAGTGTGATTGACATTCATATTAATATTGTCTATAGCTTTATAAACTGTCTGGCTTGTACACCTCCTTCTCATGTAGTAGCGTGGCATCTCAGTGTGTACTTACTGCTGCTCGTGTGGCTGCTCGGCTACTGACGCCTTGCGTCAAAAATTACTCGTGCTTCTGCGTTTTATGTTAGAGACATAATTGACTATCGCACATATCATATAGATGGAGTGTATAACATGGACATGGGAGCCTCGTACTTTATGTCTACAATGCCTCTTACTCTGAGGACTAAGAATCATCGTAGAGTCAGTGAATATGAATCTGTATGTGTCTGGGCTAAAGGCTCAGGCAATTGTGCTAATGTTAAAATTGTTGGTGATCTGACTCACTATTACAGAAATTAATAAAGTGTCCTGTCCTTTCCTTATCTCCTTTCTACAATATATATATATATATATATATATATATATATATATATATATATATATATACATATATAATCTCACGCAGGCACTCTGAGATGTACTCTGTGTGCGCGCATCTCGGTGTGACCTTGAATGGAACTTAGCTGCTGAGCCAGAGAAGCCGTGGCGCACAGTTTGAATCGGTGTCCGCGGGACCTAGTTACTGATTTGTAACAGTTTGTTGCGTCACTGCAGTGCTAACTGCCGTTCAGACTGCTGCTGCAGATGCAATACGTTGCGCCAGAGACATAAGCCGAACACGATTGTCTTCCTTCTCGGTAGTGCCACATGGCCGTCCGGAGTCCGGTCTTCTTTCCACCATACACTCTCGTGACCACCGCTGCCAGGAATCATATACAGTGCCTACATCACATCAGGTCTGACTGAAATTTCACAGCAGGAACATACAGCTTCTCGTAGTCCAGGGCTTCACAACATACGTGCTCGCGGAGCAAGCTGTGAGCAGCAAGGCGCGAGCACGGAGCAGCAGCGCGAGCACGCTACCCCCACTACCGGACCAGAGCGGAGAGTGGGGAAAGTCACGTGGGGCACACAACAGCTGCCGCCTGTCAATGTAAATCCGCGGCCACCTGCAGGGATATCACTCACGAATCATTACTGCGACAAACGAAACAAATGAAGGAGTATGTACACATGCCACATAATTTTATTAGCTTAGTGTATGCCTCTACATTCACATTAATTTGTGAACTGTTATTCTCGGTTATCATGTACATTTTGCCCTTTACAATTGCGTCTGTGTTCGGAGTAATTGATCTTGTGCATTTTAGGCACAGTGTACAGTTTAAATTTCGATCAGACAATGCGTTTCTCAGGCGCGTCTTGTTACATTTCATTGCAGAGAACAGTCGTTCACAGACATACGTGGAACCGAACATTGATATTATTGTAGCCGCCAGTTTGTGCAAACGAGGAAATCTAGCCTGAGGGAAGTGACTATAGAATTCCAAAATGTTTTTCTTGTTCTGAAAGTTGTCTCTGTACTCTCTGTCACACTGCAGGTCAATAATTTCTTGCTGCAGCTCAGGACGAATCTCTTAAATATTCGCTGAATATGGAGAGAACAGATCAAATTCTCTGTCTAGTGCTGTCAGATCTTGAAACCGCTGATCAACTAAACTATGTGATTAACGTTCACAGTCTTTGTGAACATCTTGCATGGATGATAATTTAGGAAAATGAGCTAGGTTTCCTGTTTCCAGCTGACTCGCCCAAAGTGTCAATTTCATTTTAAAAGCTCGTATTCGATCTATGAAATGAGTAATTAGCAGATCTTTACCTTATAGTAAAATATTCAAAGCATTCAGAAGGCTAGTTAAATCTGCTACGAACGCGAGATCACATTCAAACGTGCGCGCGCATTTCCCCTCCCTCCCCTCCCTCCCAACTCCGCGACCTTGCACCTGCTCGCGAGCACGTGCCTGAGCAGACGCGAGTACTCGCGCTCAAAACCGGCCAGTTGTTAAGCCCTGTCGTAGTCCTATTACACAACCTTGTTCAAACTCCCTGAGGTGCTGATAATGGCGTCTTTGTCGCCTTAAAGCCATTCTTAACCAACATCAACTCTCCACGTCCAGTCTAAAAGGTAACTAACGCCGACGACCGATACAGCGTGTATTTAAAGCAAACTTGATTTGTATCCTAATGGTGGCGCTGCTAGCTCTACTCTTATGCGGCTGGTGTGAAATGTGAACAGACACCACGTTTCAGATGTAGAAACACGCCTACAAACATTCGTTTATGTCGCACAACTCCTTCTTGATGTTGCGGCTTTTGTCCGTCAGTGTACATGAGCTCTTCTGCCTTCCTTCCATCTAATATTGAACTGATACATCTCTGTGTGTAGCGGGGCTATTCTTTCGCAAGAAGGAGGAGGTGCTGGTATCAGGAGGTGATAGTACCCTATCAATCCTAGAAACCCTTTTAGTTCTTTAGTTCTTCTCGGCTGTGGGAAGAACTTCACCTTCTCCACCTTTGCCATATCCGGTGATATTCCCTTGTCCGTGATACAATGACCTAGGAAGATTACCTCCTTCCTCAGAAATTCACACTTGTCTGGTTGCAACTTCGAATTGTGCTCTCTCAACCTGTCAAATATTTCCCGGAGTTTTTCGTTATGCTCCTGCAGGTTTTTCCCATAACATACTATGTCGTCCAAATAGACAAAACATTTAACACCTTGTAAACCTGGACAATACTGTCTTCATCAGTCTCTGGAAACATACTGGGGCTCCCTTCAGTCCCATCGGCATTCTTTTGTCTTCGTAATGTTGATAGTTTGAGCTGAATGCCGTTTTCTCTCTGTCCATCTCGTCCGTCAATATTTGATGGTACCCGCTTTCGAGGTCAAGCGTCGAGAAGTACTTGGCTTGCCCTAATTGATCCATGATATCGGAGATATTCGGCAGTGGAAATGCATCGCCTACCGTGATGTCATTTAATTGTCTGTAGTCCACTACTATTCTCCATTTCTGCTTGCCACTGGCATCTAACTTCTTTGGAACTAACAGTACGGTGCGTTCCATGCGCTCTTGCTTTCGACAATTATGTCATCCTTGAGCATCTGTTCTATTTGCTCTTTTAGCACTTCCTTTTGCGCTTCAGGGATCCTGTACGGTTCACTACCTTCCCCGCATGTTCCGGCGCAATCGGTATTCTATGTTTCACTGCAGAAGTATAGGACAGTTTGTCCCCTGGTAGATGAAATACATCTCCGTACTCCGTGCAGACCTCTGCTAGAGCGCTCCTGTCTTCGACGTTCGAATGATCCATTCTGAGTTGCCTTCGCAGCACACTAGCACGACTTTCCGTCTTACCTACTGCCTCAGTGCTACATTTTACTTCGCGTACTTTCGCTATTCTTTCTAACTCTTCCGTTATTAATCTGACATTTCCTAGTCGAACTCTGTCCTCTGACACGTTCAATGCACTTACTATGCATTTTCCATTTCGCACTTTTACTAAGGACTCAGGTACATGCACCCCATGTGCAATCTCCTGCCTCGGTACGACCATTTCTCTTTCTATTCCCCGTGGTACCTTTCCGTCCACTTCCAACAACATTATTCTTTCTTCCTGGGGCCCTTTCTCCCCGCCTATTTCTGAATCTGCTTCTATCTCTTGTCCCTTTGGTTCTTCCTCTACTACTAAGGGTATATCTCGCCCTTGTAGTCTTATTACTTTACCTGCATAGTCCAGCTTTACTCTATGCTGTGTTAAGAAATTTCTCCCTATCAATCCGTCGTACGGAATGTCTAGAACTCTACCGTACACGTGAAATTTCTGTCTCACCTTTTCAGATCCGTCTATACTTAAGTTTATTTGTACCATGCCTATTGTGCTAACGGCTTCACTCGTTACACCCTTCAACCGAAGCTTTTCTGTTTCATTGATCCCAAGCATACTCTTTACCGGAATACTCGTCCTCTTTAGCAAGCACAGTTGTGCTCCTGTGTCTATTAGTAACTTTAAATACTTCTTTAACTCTACGCAGTACAATACGACCACGTCGTTTTCTGTTGCGCAGTCGATTACCCTCACTGTGGGTTTACCTATCGCAACAAGGCCCGACTGCACGGCCTTGCCGCCTCTTAGTTTCCCTGTACCACCTTTCCTGTTTTACTCGATACTGGCACCCTGCCTTTTCTCCAGGCGTACCAGGGCCCTTCGTGGCAATCTCTCGCGTAGTGGCCCTGCCGTTTACACTTAAAACACGCAACATCTTTTACTCTTGTGCACGGAACTCCGCAGTTCCCTGGTAAATTACACTGTGGACATCTCCACTCTCGCAACCCTCCATTGGTTTCTCTGTGATTTCCTCTGAATTCCCTTACATCTATCGGGTGAACTTTTCTTAACCTCACCCGGCATGCCATGTCTGTGTGTCCCGGCTTGTCACACCCATAGCAAATGTTTGTAAACTCATTACCCATCATGGCTGCTACTCTATGCTCTGGCCTGCTTTTCCTACACTTGCTGGCTATGTGACCTCTCAGCCCACAATTGAAACATTTCAACTCTTTACTTTCTCTCGCGTTTTTTACAGCTTCTTTATTTAGAGTGTACGTTACCCTTGGGGCTAGCCCCGCTCTCTCATGGACAATATCGCACCCTCCTCCTGCAGTGCCAACTCCACTGCTGCTGCCAACGTAATTTCATCGCCTCTGCTTCTCACTATTGTTTGTATTCTGTCATTACTTAAACCCTGTATAAAGCACGCTCTTCCTAAGGAATCAACTAGTTCTATCGCACCTTTCAAGTTTTCTCTGGCCGTAACTCTGTTTACTGCTTCTCGAATATCTCTCTGCATTTCAGCTATTCTGCTTGCCCACACTTCTATTGGTTCCCCGTGTCCCTGTCTGGCTTGGAAAATTTTACATGCGTAGTAGTCTATAGTACGCTAACTAGCATAGTTTCCTTCTAAAACGCGTTTCACCTCTTGCCACGTACCTGTGCGTTCACGCACCTGTAATCTCGACCTGGCCTCACCGGTTATCTTTGGTTTGACGAACTTCAATAACGTTTCGTGTTCCTCTGGCTTTACTAATTCAAAAGCTGCATCTACATTTTCGATAAATTCCCTTAAATCCTTCTTGTTCCCTTCGAACACTTTTGACACAATACATAGGGCCTCCTTCACTGACATCTTACCACTAGTGGAGGATGACGCAACTTCATTAGTTAGGGGCATCTTAACTAAGTTAATACTTTACACAACAAAATACAACATTCTTAAGACAGTTTTACAAGTACCGCTTCTCTTGTGGTGCGCCGTCTGCTCTGTTGACTCGCTTCGTCCCGCGCTGCTTCGCGCTTTCTTTGTGCCCGCGCTGCTCCGCGCTGTCTCTGCGCCCTCTTTGTGCCCGCGCTGTTCCGCGCTGCTGCGATGCTCCGGCCGCCGCTCTGCTGGGCTGTGCCGACCCCGTCGCTCTCCTCGGCTGCCGCTGCTACGGCTGCTGCCGCTTCTGCTGCTGCTCGGCCCGGACCCCCAGACTCGAACGCTGGCTTCTCAGGCATCTCTGTGCCTCGTCGCTCCGCGTCGCGCTGCCGCTGTCCTGCGTTGCCCTGCACCCGCGAGGACCACCTTTCTGGACTCTGACGTACTGGTGCTACTAATGCTGAAAGTTGCGAGTCGCCACAACTTCCTGCCAATTGCCACAGTCGCTGTAGCAAAATCTAATGGCTCCTACCTCCTATTTGCCTACGCGCCTTTGTGATTACCCCACACCTGGCACCAAAAGTTTTTATTTATGTCACGTCCCAAACGTGGGTATTGCGAGGGATTGAGCGACACGGTTCGTGGATGGGATTTTAGCCGGTTGACCTAGTGAGATGGAGACGTTTTGATCTGGCTAAGATGTAGAAATCCCTGGTGTGAAGACACAAGGCTAGGAAGTGGGTAGAATTAAAGTCTTGATAACTTTAACAAATTGCAGTTTATTCTAAATGAATACATCTCACCCTAACTGCGTAGTGATTGCATTCACAGGAAGGCCAAGTCTAACACAGAGACGGTGACTGACTCCACCGTTCCGACCGCCTACTAGAAGTTCTGCAACGTTTCCTAACACCCTACGTTAGAGTCCCGCGGCTACGTCCTGACGCGCTCCAGCGACTATCTCCGGCTGCCTGCCTACAGCCCGTTCCCCAGCCCAAGTCGGCTGCTGCTATCACTCTCTAACTCTCCGACCTCTCCAGACAAGACCCGACAAGACCCTCAGAGCGGCGTGCTCTCGGGTTTTGTTAGCGTTTCCCCTTCGACCCCGCCAGCGCTTGGCATGACGTAGCGTCGAAGGCAACATGTCCTTATTTGGTATCGTTAAAACATTGTTGTTGCTATTGTTCTTCAGAGGCTGAGTGGAGGGATAGAGGCACCTCTCCCTATATGGTCACGCACTGCGTCCTGAGCACTTCATTGACTCCTCATGACGTAGCGCGGTCCCCACCAAGGGCCCTCTTTCTTTCTCTCTCCACTCCCAGACCTCTCTCTCTCGCCAGGAATGCATCTATTTATATTCCTTACTTGATTGCTTATCATGAGCCCTGCACAGACCTTCGTTTGTATCTGCTGGCTGTTTACTTATCGAGCACCCAGCTGCCCAGCAGTTTGAGTGCCGCCTCGGCTGACTCTTCGGCCACGCCTGGCGTCCAGCGCTACAACTTTGAACTTCTTCCTACGTGCTATTCTCAAGGTACTGCAATTAGACTTGGCTTGTTCCTGCGGTTACAACAATGCTGCTATCGACCCGTCGATTTCTAATTCCACACTCCCCTCTCCACCTACTGGAAGATATACGATGACGTCTGCGGGAGCAATGATTTACCGACTGTCATGAACGTCCCACACAGTTACCAAGTAGAACGCTGTCGAAGTTGTCTCTCACTAAATGCGACTAGCATGTTTTCAGTTCCACCTATCATCCAGTGTTACTCCACAGGCGAGCATCTACGACTTAATAAAGGACACCACTTCTTCACTAAGAGAGAGAGTTGTATCTATGAACTCTTTTCTGGTTCTTACCTCTAGCCCGACCTGCAATGCAACTGCAATATATTTTCTTATTTCAATGTTAAATGATAGCATTCAGTTTGTGTGTGCATCATTCTTCTTCTTAAACTACGAAAAGTTCTAGTTCTCTGGAAAAGTAAGTTTTTCGTTATGAGAAAAATTGTTCCAAGATACATGTAACTAGGAACAAATATTCTGCTAAAATTTAAAGGTGCTGCAATCGAGGAAATCTTGTCAGTACTATACTGAACAGCATATGTGTTACATTATTACTCCAAACCACATAAGTAATCACCGAAATAAAAATGGAAGTAATATCAAAAACTGTTAAAAGTTGAAGACATTTTTAAACAGAAGGTTTTGGCCACTAACACAAATTTCCAGCCGTCCGTTGTGACCGAGCGGTTCTAGGCTCTACAGTATGGAACCGCGCGACCGCTGCTGTCGCAGGTTCGAATCCTGCCTCGGGCATGGATGTGTGTGATGTTCTTATGTTAGTTAGGTTTAAGTAGTTCTAAGTTCTAGGGGACTGATGACCTTGGAATTGAAGTCCCATAATGCTCAGAGCCATTGGGAACAAATTTCCAAGATAGAGAAAAGTGTTTTATTACTAACGAAACTGAGTTCATTTGCAAATTTCACGTGTTGCATGTTAGATCCCCTTCTTCTGTCTCAAGGTGCAAGACGGCGCACGACCGACGATTCAAGGCATTGTGTTGTGTGTTGTGTGACTAGTTTTAATAATCTACATAATTTCACTCGCCATAAAACTCTGCAACTGAAGAATCAACAATATGCTCCAAATTGCTTCAATAAACAGTCTAAGAGGAAAAAAAGGGACGACGCACCATGAAGGAATGACGTTTCACTTATCATTCTTTAGAGTCAGTTGCCACTTTATTCGTCAAACAAGTATCTTGTCTAAATTATTTTTGATCCTCTGATGAATTTCCTAGGTGTTAAATGACAGCCTCATCTGTGAACAATCTATAGGGATACTCCGATTGTCTCCTAAATCAATCATAGAGATCACGAACAGCAGCAGGCTTATAACTCTGTCTTGGCGAACTCCAGGTATCACGTCACGCTAAACAGTCCCTATCCACACAAATGTCACCCGTCAAAAAAAAAAGTTACTGGCCCTTAAAGGCCCCATGCCAAGGCACGCTGGCTTATAAAACACTAGAAGAAGGATTACTGAAAAATGTATATTGCTACCATAGGGAATCATACCTCTCCTTCTCAAGAGTGAGCCATAGTCGACAACTAGAGAGCAATATTTCGATATGCTGATAGAGGGCAGTATTTATTCTGGTGCTGCTGTTATCGCACACTTTACTCAAGTGCCTGCATCCGACAACCAATCGTCAGACTTACGTCTACACAAAATACGGGTATAAAATTAGAACCTATCCTCACTACTCAACGACTTTGCAAATAATGCTCCGTTCAGTGAATGACTATTTCTCAATGCTCTGGCTTTAGGACACGACACCTGGCCGGGATATGATCGAATTGTCAGTCACATTCTTTTCAAACGGTTCAAATCGCTGTGAGCACTATGGGACTTAACGTCTGAGGTCATCAGTCCTCTAGAACTTATAACTACATAAACCTAACTAACCCAAGGACATCACACTCATCCATGCCCGAGGCAGGGTTCGAACCTCCGACCGTAGCGGTAGCGCGGTTCCAGACTATAGTGCCTAGAACCGCTCGGCCACTCCGGCCTGCTCAAATTTTGTACCTAAGCGTGTGTTAGCCACGCCACATATTGTCGATCTTCAATCGTTTGTGATGTGAAGGTGTGTCTGCAATCCACTAAAGGGAAAGTGTCGTTGATCTAGTTTTGGAACTGGGTAAAACCCTGTTTAGTACGGTCAGCTATAAGCCCATCAGCCTTATGAATGTTGTAAGCTGATGAACGAATAATAAACGGATGACGGTGTTGAACTGTTGAGAAGAGCGACCTTTTGTCAGACAACCACTGTGACTTTAGGAAGGGCCGATCCTCAACGGACGGCTTAATTCGATTGGTGTCTCCCATAAGGACAGACTTTGGCCATCCCCGACATCTCACTGCTGTCTTCATTGACTTATGTAGGCCTATGACATCTGATGACGTTCGATACCACGTCGTTAACACACTGTACTTCTTTACCACGTCCTCAACACACTGTACGAGTGGGGTTTTAGAGGCCCCCTCCAAATTTTTATCTGGAATTTTCTACATATTCAACTGTATTGCGTCCGATTTGCGCCATCTTAAGTGATCTTAGATGTACAAGAAAATCTGTTCCTGAGGTATAAGTCGTGTTACTAGGGCCTCCCGTCGGGTAGACCGTTCGCCGGGTGCAAGTCTTTCGATTTGTCGCCACCTCGGCGACTTGCAATGGGGATGAAATGATGATGATTAGGACAACACAACACCCAGTCCCTGAGCGGGGAAAATCACCGACTCAGCCGGGAATCGAACCCGGCTCTTAGAACTGACATTCTGTCGCGCTGACCACTCAGCTCCCAGGAGCGGACTGAGGTGTAAGTGATGTGACTCTTTTTCTGATAGTAGGTAAAGGATCCCTTTATGTGGACGACTTCGCGTTTACTACAGTTCTTCAACCGTGAATGTTTTGAAGGCCACCTGCAACGTTTCTTCAGGAACGCACAATTATTAGCTCTCACGCATGGCTTCCAGTTTTTCATTGCAAAGACATGTTTTACATGTGTCTATTGACATAGAACCACATCCAGAACTTTACCTTGTAAACTGCCTGTTCCTCCTTCTACATGCAAATGTGTATTCTGCAATACAGAAGAAATTGAGGCCCATGAAGTCATTTGATAACTGTATCTGACTGCATCTTTAAGAAATATGAAAAAAAACAGGAATAGCTCACTTTGGGCAACATACTAATAATGGGTGTCAGTAGAAAGTTGGTTGAATTACATAAGCACACTAAGTTGTGATTAGCATATTAATTCACCTGAATAACGGGCACGCTGAAAGTCGTCAGAATTACAACTTTCACTATAGAATTGCTTTCACATATTTGAAATTGCAGATATTCTACAAAGATTGTTCAAATGTTCAAATGTGTGTGAAATCTTATGGGACATAACTGCTAAGGTCATCAGTCCCTAAGCTTACACATTACTTAACCTAAATTATCTTAAGGATAAACGCACAAACCCATGCCCGAGGGAGGACTCGTACCTCCGCCGGGACCAGCCGCACAGTCCATGACTGCAGCGCCTGAGACCGCTCGGCTAAGCCCGCGCCGCGCAAAGATTGTACCGAGAGCTCGATCTATAAGGCATGACTGACGTGTCCCTTACGACGGACCAATGAGAAGCGAAGAGACCGCCTGGATAGTTGAGGAACATTCGATTTAAATAGACACAAGGGATCGATTTTTGGACGCGGACTAAAGAGATATGATGATACGGTGAGCTGCTGCGTAGCTGAGTGAGAGTAAGAATTGAGCAGAATAGTAATGCGGGTGCTATTCGTTTGCGACTCTCTTGTTACAATTGCAAGCTCATATCTTGGCGGATATGAAGTTCTTTTCGTTTCAATATTTCACATGCAGTGGTTCATTGTACCACATGTTTTGCTCAAGGGTGTTCTGTGGGTCATGGTGGCCTTAATCATTATTTACATGTAATTACATATTCGTTTATTTATAGATTGTAAAGTTTATCCCATTGCCATTAATCTACAATCCTGATCTTTCTCGATCTTGTTGTATTTTGCAATAGGCTTTCAACAATCAAGGGTAGTACTGTTACTGCCATCGGTAGAAATACAGTCCCTTCTGCTACTATTAAATATCGTAGTGAGTGGAATTTTGCGTGAATGTTCTATGCATACTTTTATAGCGTTGACGGTGAGTTCATCACTTCTTGTAGGAAATCATTATTTTACGTCTTTACTTTCTTACATTTCTAAACAGAAAGTTACGCTAACAGACTGGCCCAAGTAGGCCCCACGCACTTTACAATTTTACCTACATACACGCTCTTTCAGGTGAACTCAAATGTTTATCTGAAATTAGTACGCTCTGCACATTATTAGTACGTTGCGCAAAAATAAGTTACTCCAAAAAAAATGGTTCAAATGGCTCTGAGCACTATGGGACTCAACTGCTGAGGTCATTAGTCCCCTAGAACTTAGAACTAGTTAAACCTAACTTACCTAAGGACATCACACACATCCATGCCCGAGGCAGGATTCGAACCTGCGACCGTAGCGGTCTCGCGGTTCCAGACTGCAGCGCCAGAACCGCGCGGCCACTTCGGCCGGCTAAGTTACTCCCATTCTTCTTTTGTCGTACTTCTTTATGGGTGCAATCTGATAGCTTTATCAAATGAGTACATTGATCTGAATTTGTATGTAAGTAGGGAGATTGTTCAGGGAATGTCTCACGATACACATTACCACATATTCTGGACTAGAAGTAGGAAGAGGCAGCACAATGTGATAGATTCATACAGTTCCTTCAGTCTTCCATTTGATGCTAGGTTAACTTAGCTACTAAATATTCACCAGCTTAAAAAGAAGAGCCAGTTGGAAAGACTGTCTAAATGGATCTGTTACATGAAAGAAAATTCAAGTGATACGACATGGTCTTGTGTTAATGTTTCTTTTTATTTTGTCTTGTTAGTAAATTTGTACAGGCAACGGCCTTGCCGCAGTGGTAACACCGGTTCCCGTCAAATCACTGAAGTTAACCACTGTCGGGCTGGGCTAGCACATGGATGGGTAACCATCCGGCCTGCCGAGCGCTGTTGGCTAGGGGGGGTGCACTCAGCTCTTGTGAGGCAAATTGAGGAGCTACTTGATTGAGAAGTAGTGGCTCCGGTTCGTAAACTGACATACGACCGGGAGAGCGGTGTGCTGACCACATGTCCCTCCATATCCGCATTCAGGGATGCCTGAGGTTCACGACACTCTCTTGCCCTTGGAGTGGAAAACTGTCCCTAAAAGCAATGATCAACGGCATGAGGATGCAGAAAGCAATGGAAACCACTGCATTAAAGACACGTAACGCGTATCCACAGGACATCTGGTATATAACTGAAAAAGTGTCATGATGACCTCTCCATTGGCAAAAGATTGCGGAATAGTCCCCCATTTGTATCTCTTGGATCTACGAAAGGGGACTGCCAAGGTGGAGGTGACAATGAGAAAAAGGTTGAATAACCAACAAAAGTATGATGTGCTATGAGTCGGTGTGTAGAAGGTCAGAAGGTTGAACGTGGTAAGGAAGCTAGGAAATCTGGAAAGGTGAAATGGGAAGGTTCATTCTCGATATAGGGGGAGGGGGGAGGGGGGGAGGGGGCGGTGGAGCGGTAAGTGGAGTGAAATGGAAAGAAGACAAGGATTTCAGGTCAGGTGAGTATCCAGTAACATCAACAGCAGCAGAAAATGGTATACCGGGAGTAGGATACATTATGAATAGGAAGGTGGGGCGGAGAGTGTGTTACTGTGAACAGTTCAGTGATACGGTTGTTCTTAGCAGCTTCGACAGCAAACCAACGTCAACAACGATAGTTCTGGTACACATACGGACGTCGCAAGCAGCCAGATGAAAAGACAGAGAAAGTGTATGAGGATATTGATCTAGTAATTCAGTACGTAAAGTGAGATAAAAATGTAATAGTCATGGGGGACTGGAATGTTGTTGTAGAGGAAAGGGTTGATGGTGAATATGGACTTGATAGCAAGATTCAGAGAGGAAAAACCTGAGTTCCGCAATACATTTCAAGTAGCAAAATCGAATAGTGCATTCAAGAATTACAAGAGGAGGTATGCTTGGGAAAGACCTGGAACTACTGGAAGATTCCAGATAGATTATATCGAGTTCATGCAGAGATTCTAAAGTCAGATACTAGACTGTAAGGCGTACTTAGTAGCAGATATAACTCAGATCACAATTTAGTAACGACGAAGAGTAGGCCGAAGTTCAAGAAGAAAGATAGAAAGAATGGATTCTCAAAAAGGTGTGATACGGAAGTATAAAGGAGTGAAGGGATAGGCTTGAAGTTCTCTGAAGCTGTAGAGAATGCGGTATTAAACTGCTCAAAATGCAGTTCAATTGGAGAGGAATGGACATCTCTAAACAGACCAATCACAGATGTTGAAACGAAAATCAGGCACAAGGAATGTTACTGCGAAGAAACCAGTGGGTAACGGAAGAAATACTTGAGTTGTTCCATGGAAGAAGAAAGTACATTCCTGTTCAGGGAAATGCATGAATATAGAAATACAAGCCACTTAAAAATGACATGAATAAGTAGTGCAAGGAAGCTAAGGCGAATTGGCTGCATGAAAAATGTGAAGAAATCGAAAGAGAAATCGCTGTTGGAAGGAATAACTTCGATGAAATTAAAATCAAGGCAGTAGTATCAGGAATGCAATGAGATTTCCACTGGTGAATGCGCACCTGAAAGCGGATGGTGGAAAGAGTACACTGGAGGATTTATGAAGGGGAACAGTTGCCTAATTACGTGACAGAAGAAGAAATGCTCGTCGACAGGGAAGAGATAGGCAATACAGAAGCAGATTTTAAAAGGTCCTAGTAAGACTTAAGGATCAAATAAGGCTAAAAGGATGGATAACATTCCATATCAATTTCTAAAATCATTGGGGGAGGTAGCAACAAAACGACTATTCACGTTGGTGTTCAGAATGTATGAGACTGGCGATATACCGTCAGACTTTCGGAAAAACATCATCCACACTGTAACCAAGATTGCCACAGCCGACAAATGTGAGAATTCCAGCACAATCAGCCTTGTGACACATGCATCCAAGTTGTCACAAGAATAATATACAGAAGACTGGTAAAGATAATATTGGAAGTGTTATGTGACGTTCAGCTTGGCTTTACAAAAGCCAGAGAGGCAGTTTTGACGCTGCCGTTATTAATGGTTGAATGGCTGAAAAACAATCAAGATACTTTCACAGGATATGTCGACCTGGAACAAACGTTCGACAGTGTAAAATGGTGTCAAGAGGTTTGAAATTCTGGGTAAAATAGGAATAACGTATTGGGAAAGGCGTATAATACAGAAGAATCAAGAGGGAACAATAAGAATGGAAGAGCAAAATCGAATTGCGTGTATTAAAATAGGTGTAAGACAGGGATATATTCTTTCGCCCTTACTGTTCAATCTATACATCGAAGAAACAATGGCCAGATATAAAAGAAAGGCAGAAGAGTGAGACTCAAATTTAAGGATAAAGGATATTAATTATAATATTCGCTGATGATGTTATTATCCTAAGTGAAAATGAAAAAGTATTGCAGGAGCTACTGAATGGAGTGAACAGTGTAATGAGTACAGAATAGACTGAGAATAAATAAAAAAAATACGAAAGTAATGTTAAGTAACAGAAATGAGAACACCGAGACACTGGGGAGGATATGAAAAGCAGAGTACCGACGGCAAAAAGGGCATTCCTGGCCAAGGTAGTCCGCTACTATCAAACATAGTCCTTAATTTGGAAAAGAACTTTCTGAGTTCGTATTCTTGGAACACAGAATTATATGATAGTAAACATATACTGTGGGAAAACCGGAACAGAAGAGAATCGAAGCATATGAGACATGGTGGTATAGACGAATGTTGAAAATCAGGTGGGCTGATGAGGTAAGGAATGAGGAGGTTCTCTGCAGAATCGGCGAAAGAAGAAATATGTGGAAAACACTGACAAGAAGAAGGGACAGGATTTTATTCAAAGTAATACTCACGATAGCATTGTATTTGGAATGTGACTGAAATTTGATCCTATTCTCATAATACTAATAAAAATGAATTCATCGTTAATAAAATAGTAAATTATTGTCAATGACATAATTTAATATTTGAAAAAATTATATCTCAGACAATACCCATGTAAAAAGATAATGAAAGTCTCAGTCTTTTGTCATCTATAATTTTTGTAGAAAATTCCTTCTCCTTATTCGAACTGCTGTACTGATAGGATGTGATTGATGTCTCGTCACACAGAGGTCTGTAAAAACTGTATTAGGTTGCTAAAGAATATTGAAAAATAAAGTTTATATGTTATTGAAATGAATCTTCCTTGTTTGGAGGTTGAGTTCATTGTAATTCTCGTCCTCTATAAATGTTATATTTTCTAGTCAGCTACAAAGGAGCGCAGCCATTGTCGTTATTGATCTACAGCGCAGTTTATTAGTAAAAGGTAAATATTAAGCCATTAACATTGAGAAATATTTTCAACTGTTAATGTGTAGAGCGACAGTGCAAAAAGATTTAATATGTATATTATTTGTTAGGAGTAAAACACAGCCAGAACCATTATCAATAAGTGATTGTCTCATTTTAGCCACCATATTAGTGAAATGTAGCAGCAGCAGTTTTAAATTGACTTTCTATATAGATAATAATGCCATTGGTCATAATTGCGATAATAATTGTGTATTGGTGGCCGAAGACCTTCTCTGAGGTAATAAATTCCAGTTTGACTGTCAATACATTAAACTTCTATGAATGTAAACAGCATCTTACATACGTTCTTATTTGCTAATGTCTGAAACTTGGTTATTCCGTAACATCTTTTATGAAATATTTGACAGGGAAATACATTATTGTTGTGTACAACTGGTATTCTGCAATAAAACTGTTCATTTTTCTTATGGCACCTTGAGTAACAGTAGCGTTAAATTCGATAAACGATCTGCAACTAATAAAGAGTCTTTTAAAGAACAGCACTGAAATTACTAAATATCATTACTTTTGTTTAGTTCGGATTACTTATCATACATTTAATTGTTGGTTGGTTATAAATGATTACTTTGGTGAATGAACGTAGTGACATTTTCACTACTTCACAGACAACATTGCTCCCTGTTCCCAGGTGTAGATAACGATAATCAGCCGGGTAAATCAGTGATTAAATAAAACCTCATGTTACATAAATAACAAGTAACTAGTTTTATAGTAATCTTGCTGAAATTGTGCAACGCAACAGACGCAGTTACACCCCACGTCACAATATCTGTTACGGCATCAGAGAACGACTTCCGTGGGACTATAGGGTGTTTTAGGGGATCACATCTGTAGAGGAAGACACATATCGGAATACATACAGCAAATAATACAGGACGTATGTTGCAACTGGTGCTTTGAGATGAAAAGCGAAAAGGTTGGCACAGGAAGGGAGTTCGTGGCGTGCCGCATAAAATCAGAGTGATTAGCGTTGCACCATTTTTCAAAAAATAAATAATAAAATCAAATTAAGAATTAAGAACATGCAAAAAATCACTCCTTCGTACGTATATACGAGGGCCGTTCAGAAAGTAACCTCCGGTTGATTTAAAAAATACACCAAGTTAAATACAAATATTTTAATATATACATCTTACAACTACATCTTTGCACTATTTTTCTACATAGTCTCCATAGCGATTGAGGCACTTATCGTATCTCTTCACAAGCTTTGAAATTCCTTCTGCATAAAAATCACCCGCTTGTGCCTGGAGCCAGCCTGTGACCGCATCTTTGAGCTCTTCGTCGTCATCAAACCGCTGTGACCCGAGCCATTTCTTCAAATGCATGAAGAGGTGATAATCACTTGGCGCCAGGTCTGGGCTGTAAGGTGGATGGTTGATAACGTCCCACTTGAAGGACTCAAGAAGGGCCGTTGTTCTGCGAGCAGAGTGAGGACGGGCGTTATCGTGCAAAAAAACGATACCGGAAGTCAGCATACCACGGCGTTTGTTCTGTATAGCCCGTCGTAACTTTTTTATTGTTTCACAGTACACGTCTTGATTAATGGTCGTACCACGCTCCATGAATTCAACCAACAACACCCCTTTGCCATCCCAAAACACCGTTGCCATCAGTTTTCTGGCAGAAAAATCTTGCGAGGCTTTTCTTGGTTTGGTAGGCGAATTTGAATGTGCCCACATCTTTGATTGTTCTTTTGTCTCAGGGTTCACGTACTTAATCCAGGTTTCGTCACCGGTCACGATTCTGTTTAACAATGGTTCTCCTTCGTCCTCATAACGTGACAGAAAGTCTAATGCAGAGGCCATTCTTTGAGTTTTGTGGTGGCCGGTAAGAATTTTGGGCACCCATCGTGCACAGAACTTACGGTAACCCAATCTTGCTGTCACTATCTCGTACAAGAGAGTCTTAGAAATCTGTGGAAAACCAGTAGACAACTCCGACATTGAGAAACGTCGATTTTCGCGAACTTTTACATCAACTGTCTGAACGAGTTCGTCAGTCACCAATGATGGTCTACCACTCCTCTCTTCATCATGAACGTTTTCTCGTCCACTTTTAAATAAACGTACCCATTCACGGACAACTCCTTCACTCGTAACTCTTGGTCCGTACACGGCACAAAGCTCACGATGAATACCTGCTGCAGAATATCCTTTGGCTGTAAAAAACCTTATGACAGCACGCACTTCACATTTGGCGGGGTTTTCTATTGCAGCACACATTTCAAACTGCCACAAAAACTAAACTAGCGCAGGTACGACGTTCACTAGACCACGGCTTGATGCCGACTGACCTGTTGAGTGCGTGAACGCACAGATGGCGTCGCTACTCCCCCCACAACCCGCACTGTGACGAATCGGAGGTTACTTTCTGAACCGCCCTGGTATTACGGCCAAGACTTCGGTGTAAACATTTTTGGACCAGTCTTACGTTATATTGACACACGACACACAGGTTCTCTTCTTCCAATATACTGATATCCAACATAGAGCTTCTCTTCTTCCACCTCCAATTTGACATATATTTTGATAGTTTGTTAGAAGCGAAATACATTTGAAATCATCTGTAATCGAACAAAGGGGCATTGTAGCCGATGGTGACCAGGTGCGCTGCTGACGGTCCGCTCATACTCAATGTCGCTGCTTCGAATTCTGATTGAAGATTTTATGCAATATTTACATCAACATCTATATTCGACAAGCTACCCAGCGGTGTGTGGTGAAGAGTACGTTGTGTACATTGTCACTTGCGACACTTTCCCGTTCCAGTCGCTGATAGTTCGCAGGAGAACGACTGCTGGTAGGCCTTCGTACAGTATCATCGATGTCTTTTCCCGACACACGTGCAGGAGGAAGCAATACATCGGTTGACTCTTCTAGGAATGTACACTCTTGGAACTTAAACAACAAAGCACACTGCGATGCAGGATGCCTCTCTTGCGGCGTCTACCATCTGAGTTGGTGGGTTATCTCTGTTACGCTTTTGTGCTTACAAAATGAACCCGTAACGAAACGAGTTGCTCTTCTTTGGATCTTCTCTATTTCATCTATTTATATTGCTCTCTCCTACGTATATCTCGCGAAGAGACCATGAGGATAAAATCGGAGAGATTAGAGCCCACACAGAGGCATACCCACAATCTTTCTTTCCACGAACAATACGAGACTGGAATAGACGGGAGAACAGATAGCGGTACTCAAAGTACCCTCCGCCACACACCGTCAGGTGGCTTGAGGAGTATGGATGTAGATGTAGTACAGTTCAATCTGGTGCGGGTCCCACACCGACGAAAGGTTTCAAGTATTGGTGAAACGAGTCGTTTAGAAGCTACTTCCTTTTTTGATGAACTAAATTTCCTGAAGAGTCCTCCAATGAATCTCAGTCTGCCATCTGCCTTACCTGCAATTAATTTTATGTGATAATAATAATAATGAGCGTATGGCATTGGTGGCCGGTAGACCCCTCGCGGGGCGGTTCGGCCGCCGCTCCACAAGGTCTTTAACGCCACTACGGTGACTTGCGAGTGAATAAGGGTAAAGTAATGATGAAAGACACACAACACCCAGCGATCTCGAGGCAGAGAAAATCCCTCACCCCGCCGGGATCGAACCCGTGACCCTGCGCGCGGGAAGTTGGAACTCTACCCCAAGACCACGGGCCGCGGACATTTCATGTGGTACTTCCACTTCATGTTGCTCCGTATTCATACTCTTAGATATTTTGTGGAAGTCGCTGCTTACATTGACTGTTTTGCAATCGTGCAATGATACAATAACGGGTCTTTCTATGTATTCGCAACAAAATTCCCACTCCCTGCACCAAGAATCGATCCGCTGCAGCTCTTCCTGCATTTCGCTACAGTTGCCTAGCGTCTCTGTAAACAACAGCATCATCTGCGAAAAGCCTCACCACAATTGCGCTATTATCTACTGAGTCATATTGTGAAAAGTAATAGTCCTATAATACTTCACTGAAGCACGCCCGAAGTTACTTTTGTGCCTGAAGACATTTCTCCGTTCAGATTGAGACGCTATGTTCTGTTTGCTAGAAACCCTTCAGTCCAGTCACATAGCTGATGTGATATTCCGCACGCTCGTAGTTTATTCATTAGGTGGCACTTCGAAACTGTATCGATTGCATTCCGGATGTCAAGGAAAACCGCGTCACCTAGATTTACTGCTGTCTGGGTCTCGTGGACGAACAGAGTGAGCTGTGTTCCATACGATCGTTGTTTCCCGAACTTTTGTTGATTCCTACAGAGCAGATTTTCGGCCTCTAGAAATATGTTTACGCTATCTGAAAAGATGTTCCAAATTTCTTCAATTGACTGACGTCAGAGATGATGGCGTGTAGTTATAGGCGTCTATTTCACGTCCCTTCTTGAAAACAGGAATGATCTGTGCATTTCTCCAATCGCCAGTAACACTATGCTCCTCTAAAGCCTACGGTATACTGGTGCTAGAACAGGGGCAAGTTCTTTCACATACGTAAAATCGTATCTGTCTCCCGTCGTATCCATTGGCCTTCCCTCTTTTGAGTGACTTCAGTTGCTTTCGTATATCGTAGTTATTTATTTCGATATCACCCATTTTCCGGTTGATATAAAATAAGCACTGCAGTGCTATCTTGTAAGAGCTTCTGGCCTTTAATGATACGAGTGATGTTCAATTCCTGGTACCACAATGAATACCAGTGTTCTAGATTATGTTACCTTACACCTCTCTGCACAGTTCCGTGGAACGAGGCCTATGTCTCTGTTGATGGTATTGCGTCCGTCTGATGTGGAGGCTAATCTCTGTAGCTCGTTGGTGGTCTTTAAAATGAGTAGGCTTTGTGCCGATATCGGATTTCACTGTCCCTCTCTCTCTCTCTCCCTGTTGCTTCCTTAATCCCCCTTGCTTCACAAACACGAGATTATACTGTACAAGCACTCATCTCCCACACCAGACGTACAACTGACAAGCTGTGCAGACCGATGCTGAACAGAGTGAAACTTGTTACTGATATTTAGTATATCTGACGAATTTCCGTAGAAATATTCGGGTACTAATTAATGACTATAACAATAAATTATCAAACTTGGTACGGTTGAATCCTGTCTCAGACGCAGCCTAATTAAGTTTTGCCATTAACCTGCCACTGAAGCAGACAGTCATATGAGAAAACTAGGGGTCACTCTGGGAGATTTTTGTTATAACTTTATTATAGATTTAGAACGACACGATAGAAATGTCCTCATTACGTGTTGTTACAGCTTTCTGCAAGGTATAACGTCCCTGGCCCTTATCAAGATATTTAACTCTCTGGAAGTGGACAGCGGAAGGTCTCGAAGGAAAACAGAAATCTCGGAAAGAACGTAAAATGTATGTACTTCAAGCGACACATTAACGCTGAACATTATGAAATAGTCGATGACTTAGAGAACACAGCTGCACAACAGAGCACACTTAAAAAGTGACTGGTAGGAGAAATTAGAAATAAATGATTATCCCATCAGTCACGGTTTACAAACATAGCCATTGGGGCCGAAAATAAATAAATTATATCCATCAGACCTATATAATTCATTACTCTGACATGAAAAGCACAAATAGGACTACCAATACCAACTATCGAAATGCACAAAAGAGGATTATTATGGATAAATACAGCTGAAGATTCTCTCGAAGCCATGGTTCCACGTTTTTGATCTGATTAAGAGATTCATTAGTTCTGTGATGCACTTGCCTTTTAAACATGGACCATTCCCTACTCATTTCAGTCGAATACATCGCCTTACTACGAATGTGAGTAAACATAGATTTTAACCACATTTTTTTCGGATAAAGACTCTACACATGCTAGCAACTTAATTACACATTGGATAACAAGAAAACCTGCATCACCGAAACGACATGGTCGGGTGCCAATGTATTTTCGTGTACTACACATCATTATCAGGTATGTAAAAGAGTAACAATTATCTGTGGTAGAAAGAGCGACCACAAGAGTGCATTAGCGTTGTTCGTGTTTAGTGTTGTTACACGGACTGGGTAAGGTGTATAAGGACAACAGGGTCAGCTGCTGAGTGATCAAAATGAAGGACATGGAGATGCTGCCTACTCGTGTAAGAAAGTTTTATGAACACTCGACAAAGTTTTAAAGGAGGCTCATTGTTCGTCTCCACTTGGCCAGGTGATCGAATTGAGCATTATCCAGATTTGCGGGGGATTTGGATGTGACAGTGCCCCTTGTTGGACTGCAAAGAAACGTGAGAGCAAGCATATTCCCCGTGAAGGTTGCTTTCGAACACGTCGTATTGTATAACAAGCACCTTGTTACTGTTTTACCTGTCATCTGAGAACAAGTAATTGCTCACCGCAACATTCTGTCATCCCGCACTAATGGTGGGAGACTTGCAGCAGCCAAGCTAGATAATTACTATCCCGCGCATAGGCTGTTGTTAACAGCACAGTATAAATGGCTGTATTTGCAGTAGTGCCGCGACCGGGAAGCATGGACTGCTAATGAAAGGAGTCGCATTGTGTTCAGAGATTAGCTGCGGTTCTGAACTGCGCCGAATGACCATTATTGGTGAGGATGGCGGTGACCAGGGGAGACGTCCCATTGTTGCAATGCTTTACATAGACACGCAGGTGTTTTTTATCAGCGTCATAGATTGGGGAGCCGTCGGGTATGACGTCAGCTCACGGCTCCAAGTGAGTGAGGAAACTCTGACGGCACAACGGTACGTCAGGGACATCCTGGGTCTTCATGTATTACCCCTCGTGCGACGCTGTCATGGTGCCATTTTTCAATGGGTCAAGGCACGTGCCTCTATGGACTGTATGTCTGATGTTCAGATACTCCGCGTCCTGGAAGGCCCTCAGATTGCCCCCGATAGAATATGAGTGCGACTGGCTCGAATGTCAACTCCATGCCATTGAGGGGTTTGGTTGGGTTGTTTGGGGGAGGAGACCAGACAGCGAGGTCATCAGTCTCATCGGGTTAGGGAAGGAAGTCGGCCGTGCCTTTCAAAGGAACCATACCGGAATTTGCCTCGAGGGATTTAGGGAAATCACGGAAAACCTAAATCAGGACGGCCGGACGTGCGATTGGACCGTCGTCCTCCCGAATGTGAGTCCAGTGTGCTAGCGTGCCAGTGACATCCAGGCGTTGTGCCACAGATTCGCCAGGGGTGAAGAATTGTTTCTGCATCTATCAACAGCACAATGTCGCAGGAGGAGGAGGAGATTAGTTTTTAACGTCGCATCGACAACGAGGTCATTAGAGACGGAGCACAAGCTCGGATTAGGGAAGGATGGGGAAGCAAATCGGCCGAGCCCTTTGAAAGGAACCATCCCGGCATTTGCCAGAAATGATCTAGGGAAATCACGGAAAACCTAAATCAGGATGGCCGGACGCGGGATTGAACCGTCGTCCTCCCGAATGCGAGTCCAGTATGCTAACCACTGCGCCACCTCGCTCGGTACAATGTCACAGGGGGAGAAGCCCTTGATGACTGGTAGCTGCGGCGCAAGAGCGCGTGTGTGAATTCCTAAGGGACCTAACTGCTGAGGTCATCGCTCCCTAGACTTACACACCACTTAAACTAACTTATGCAAAAAACAACACGCACATCCATGCCTGAGGGAGGACTCGAACCTCCGGTGGGATGGGCCGCGCAATCCGTGACATGGCGCCACAAACCGCGCTGCCACTCCATGCGGCAGTTCGTATTCAAGACGCCAGAACACTCGTTCAGTACAGTGCTGATGCAGAAGACACCGGCCATCTACTCTGTAAGCTGAAGCTGTGACGTCTTACAGCATTTATGACGGAGCTGAGTAGATAGGAGGTCAGGAGCAAATGAAGCCATCACTGCAGAAAGAAATAGCCTAGCTTCTCCAGCGTGGGAGCCCTGCCGTAGCAGCAATACAAGACATCCAGCACACATATGAGAATAGGGTGTTCCATATAAAGTGTATGCCTCAGTAACTTACAAAGTAATAGATCCCAGGAATAAACCAGGTGACCCACGCAAGCCGTCCTCTGTAGTTCGATGTTTCCCATATAAGTCAGCGCAAGAAGAGTTGCCTGTTCACTGCTTTCCAAAGGGGAAGTGTACATACAAGCAAACCTCCATGGATCTGTCTCGCCGTCTGCCTTCGTTTCCCTCCTGGTTCCGCTCTGATAGGGTGCTTGGCCGTCTGTTTGTAGTTCGAGACAGACCTTACAGTCAAACAGGTAACAATTGCGGTGTACTCCAGCGAAGACTACAGCGATACTGATCTATGGGGGCACGCATCACAATACAGCTGACACCCTGTAACACTTCCACACCGATGTGCTCTTTGAACATTTATTATTGTATATACACTTGCTTTTATCTTTATGTAAATTTATATGTACACGATGTATGAATTAATTTGTTTATTCTGCTGTATAATCAATTATATATATTATGTAAATATCGCTGAGTAATCGCTGAGGGAATGTTAGGGGAACGTTAAGTCTTTGTCAACGAATAAGTATCATTGGAGTAGCGGCGTCGCTGGACGCGGGAGGAGGTTACGTCAGAGCGCGCACTACACAGAGAGAGAACTCTGGTGTGAGACCTTGGCGAAGTGCGGAAGCATGGATGGCGTGCACTGTACTGGAGGAGTGATTGTTTTAGCGGCACGTGGCAAGTGATGAGCGTGGGCGGTGGAAATATTGGCTGCAGCACCATCAAGTACCCGCCACGCCAATATCATTGCCAGTAACTCCCGTGCTCGCTAATTATCATGGAATGGAGCCAGCAGCAGTATCGTCGTCAGCAACTTCGTCACGGCGAGACTGGACTGAAGTAAGATTGCTGCATCACAGCTTATTGTCAACTAGTCTTGTAACGGCGGTACTCAGCTTTGTGGTGTTTTGCGAGTGAATAATTGCCACAGTTTAATCAAAACTGTTTACTCGTGATTCTCCTAAAATCATTCATCAAGTAGGTCCCTGTCCTGTCCTATTGTTACAATAATCCGAGTACCGTTTATGAAAAATGAAAATTGCAGTGCCAGTTAATTTTGCTTAGTATAAATTATTCAGCTAGATTAAAGATTTGAACTTAAAGCATTCAGTAATTTCAGTCTCACTAACTTTAAATTTGAACTGTAATCTGAGGCGATCTAATTGTTGCAAATAGTAAATCAACTAATCAAATTAAAATTATTCCTGGCACTACGAACAAAAGCACTAACTAGAAATAATTAGTGAGTGAAAATATCAATGATTATTGTAGTTTGTTTTTATTAAAGTTCTGGTTCTCGTTTTGACTTACCGTCGTGGTAAAGTATAGTAATTATCTTTTGACACAGTAATTATCAATTTCTACTTCCCTGTTCAGAAGTCAATAGAGTTTCTTTTAATTATTTTTTGCCATTTTGCAAAATTCATAAGAAAATAGTAGACGTTATTTTGAGGTAGCGCCAATGTCACTTACAACAGTAAGCAACCATTAATCTAAGTTTAATGATATTTCGAGTGCAAACTATTTTCTTTCTCGCTTTATTACGTAAATGTTTCAATTGTGTTTGCTGACGTGCGTGCAGCCCTCTGTTGCCGCGCGTGTTCGAGTAATTCTTGACATTGACTGTTCGGCTCATTAATTCACCTACCGAACAGAAATTGTGAACAATTGGGCTGGCGACCGTATTTCTTTTAGCTATAATTATTTCAGTAACTCTTATTATTCAGTTCCGATCCACGTGGTTCCCCTTCTCGTTGGCGCATTACGCGAATGATAACACAAACCTTTCGAACAACCATACTAAATTACGGTATAATGATAATTTTTACTTATGGACCGTCTGACAGCAACTGAATAAAACACAATTTTAGTGCCATACGCGTTTCGCCTTTATTTTCTGCAAGGCATCATCAGTGGCAGGTTGCGTGGACAATTTCTTACATATTACGCTCTGTACTATAATAATAATACTGTTATGATCATTATCATTAATACTACGGAAGTCATTAGCTCTCGCCCAATAACACCTATTTCTCATAGTAATTAGGCCAAAGAAGAGCTGCAGCGGTCCTTGGAATATGGAGGTCTTCGGTGTTGTGGATTGGCAGGAGCCAACCCACGGAGTTTGAAGAAAGCCGAAAGACACGCGTTTAATCTCACGAAGGCTGGCGTGAGGTCTGGAACAGGACAAGGAATGTAGACTAGAAAATAAGGGTGTAGCTGGTGGAATACTTAACTTTAATCCATTAATGTTGAACGTAGCTCTGGTCTGTACATTCTTTACAATATCAATAGCAACTGATAATGGCGCCTTGCTAGATCGTAGCAAATGACGTAGCTGAAGGCTATGCTAACTATCGTCTCGGCAAATGAGAACGTATTTTGTCAGTGAACCGTCGCTAGCAAAGTCGGCTGTACAACTGGGGCGAGTGCTAGGAAGTCTTTCTAGACCTGCCGTGTGACGGCGCTCGGTCTGCAATCACTGATAGCGGCGACACGCGAGTGCGACGTATACTAATGGACCGCGGCCGATTTAAAGGCTACCACCTAGCAAGTGTGGTGTCTGGCGGTGACACCACCTTCGGTACACAGGATTCTGTAGGAACGAAAATGGCATCCCTTTAACTCTCTCCTGCATCATCAGCTGTATGGAAACAATTTCCAAAATCGAGTATTGTTTTGCAGGCGTCTCGTAAATAATGAAGCCGTAAATCCTGATTTCATCAGGCAGATTTTATGGAGAGATTAATGCTTTTGGCCAATGACGCCACAGTCAATAGGCAGAATCTGCATTACAGGGCTCATAAAAATCCTCACTGGTTATGACCACATCACATGAAAGCGCACTGGACTGTTAATGTATTATGCCGCAGTCCAGGAGGCGTCACTGGACGTGTTTATTTGGTACACAGACTAACTGTGCGGCGATATTTGTAATTCGTACAGAATGACTTTAATCTTGGGCATCTCTAGAAGACATCGTACTTATGTTAGCTGTGAGGCTTTGGTTTTAACACGATGGTGCATTACCCCATTATTGTAGAGCGATTAGACAATGCATCAACAACGTGTACCCTGAAAGGCGGAGAAGTCGTGGTGAGTCCATTCTATGGCCAGAGAGATGACCTGAGTTAACGGCCTCGGATTTTTTTCTTATGTGGTTATATCAAAGCCAGAGTCTATGAAACGGAACCGGAAAATCCAGATATGCTAAAAGGACGAATAGGTCATGCTTGCGCTACAGAATATACCGAAATGTTGAGAGGTGTCCATCCTAATACTGCGAGGCGCTTACATCAATGCATCCAACAAGGTGGACATGCATTTGGACATTTGTGTTATGAATAATGCAATTATAAAGATCAGTCTATAACATAGATTTAAAAAAAATCTTTTGTGAAATTCATTATATATATTCATTGTTCTTTATTACAATCACAGATATGATAGCATTTATATAACACTGCTAATCGTGAAGCACGAATTGGTGCATTATGTGTTGTTAGTAAATTAGCTGTCATATGATGGTATGCTTTGAAACGGATAATTAACGTACTTTGTCCCTTGTGCGTATTGTTTTGGTCAGGTACAATCATACTTTTCTCGAGCCCAGGAATCAAACTCGGCACCCCTTCTACAGCAAGCCCGTTTTCTAGCGACGGGCTATAGGAGCTGTGTTTATTTTCAAGCGCTGGTCTTACGTTTAGCGTGGTCTCCTCTCTGTTGAAGTGGAATCCGCATTTCTGTTCTGCTTACGCATAAATGGTTTAAATGGCTCTGAGTACTATGGGACTTAACTTCTGAGGTCATCAGTGCCCTAGAATTTAGAACTACTTAAACCTAACTAACCTAAGGACATCAACACATCCATGCCCGGGGCAGGATTGAACCTGCGACCGTAGCGGTCGTGCGGTTCCAGACTGCAGCGCCTAGAACCGCTCGGCCACCCCGGCCGCATACCTTTCGGCATCTGTGGTATCTGGGATTTATTAACGCCAACGGAGAACGGAGTGCGTGGGCCACCTGGTATAATGAGAAAGACCCACATGCCTTCCAAATCAGATCGTGCTCAGTCTTTCGAGGAGGAGAGCGTTTGCAATTCAGGAAGAAGCAGCCAGCTGCTGCATCCAGAGTTTATTGTCACAGCTGCAAGTCCGTGTCTGAACTAAAGTCTGCATGTAGACAATTTCTCCATCGCCCTGTCGAGTTCCCCACTGAGTTACCACATTCCGATACATTCACGTATCTGGTGAGCCCTGGGTTCGAGCCTGGGTCACCTAGCTGCACAACTGCTCTGTCGCTGTCCGCCCGCCAGTGGGCGCCACACTATTGTTGTCTAGCAGCGATATTGTGCTTCTTCAGCTGTGCAGGGAGCCGAGGGTTAGCACTGACTGATCCAGTGTGTTGTACACTGCTGCTATGGAAGCAGCCAAGCAGTCAGAACTGCCAACAATGCACCGCCTTACGTCAGCTCTCTGCACGTGCTTCCTGGCAGACTGTCTCTGATGCCAGCACGCTTCAGCGACCGCTGCCGACTACGCCACCTGTGATATCACGTATCAGTACCTCTCCACGGGCGTCATAGCAACAAGTTGTTAGTTTCTGTCTGACACCAATAGCAGTCGCGCGGGATGAGGTGGACCCAATGAATCGTGCCTGCTGGGCCAAACCTCTAGCAGCTTAGTACTTCCAGCGCCCTCTGCTGCCACAATAAAAGACAACTGGCGTCAGCTGCTAAGCCTCAGTGCCTGCATCCAGGCCAGAGGAGGAGCAACATCGCAGTGAAAAGTGGCCACATACTGCGAATTCATTGTAACTTTGACTTGATTTTGTAATCCCCGAAATAACATCGAATACCTGCTCAACCCGCCAAATTTCTTTTTATTTCCTCCTCTCTTTCTGGATGTTCCATTTTTTGGTCAGGCAGTGTACCTACTCCAGATGCTTGTATAAGCTTCTCGTAATTTACAGAATCCTGTTCGTTTGCTTCGAGATTTATCCTAAACGTTGGACGATTTATGCTGTCGATCATAGTTTACATATGTGAGATTTTTAAAATTTAACTACCAAAGATCTAAGAATCGAGAGTTCTATCCATATATTTTGTTATTGGTCCAGGAAACTCTACATGCAGTTAATAACGTTTGTTTTGTTCTCTTTCTTGTGCAGAAGGCGTATTAGAACATATCTCCACTCTCCACTTATGAGGATTCATTTTTCCCCAGAGCCAAGCATACGTAAAAATCCCTCGGAGTTTTTGAGCGAGCTTTTTACCGAACAGAAGCAAAAGCGAAAATGCTGATTACCAGATAACTCCCACGCCCAATCGCACGCACTGTGGATGAATTTATGGTACGTATTTCACGCGTACGTCGCTTGTGGAGCGCTATGTTCCATACAGTCATGTTTCGTACTTCGCAAATTGGTCAAAAGGCGCCTTATACAGCCGGCTGAGCATAACATATTTAACGTAACGTTTCCATTACAACTCACAACATTCCTGGACCTCTGCTGTTCCTGATCTGTATAAATGACCTGGGTGACAATCTGAGCAGTTCTCTTAGGTTGTTCGCAGATGATGCTGTAATTTACCGTCTAGTAAGGTCATCCGAAGACCAGTATCAGTTCCAAAGCGATTTAGAAAAGATTGCTTTATGGTGTGGCAAGTGGCAGTTGACGCTAAATAACGAAAAGTGTGAGGTGATCCACATGAGTTCCAAAAGAAATCCGTTGGAATGCGATTACTCGATAAACAGTACAATTCTCAACGCTGTCAATTCAACTAAGTACCTAGGTGTTAAAATTACGAACAACTTCAGTTGGAAAGACCACATAGATAATATTGTGGGGAAGGCGAGCCAAAGGTTGCGTTTCACTGGCAGGACACTTAGAAGATGCAACAAGTCCACTAAAGAGACAGCTTACACTACACTCGTTCGTCCTCTGTTAGAATATTGCTACGCGGTGTGGGATCCTTACCAGGTGGGAGTCACGGAGGGCATCGAAAGGGTGCAAAAAAGGGCAGCTCGTTTTGTATTATCACGTAATAGGGGAGAGAGTGTGGCAGATATGATACGCGAGTTGGAAGTCATTAAAGCAAAGACGTTTTTCGCCGCGGCGAGATCTATTTACGAAATTTCAGTCACCAACTTTCTCTTCCGAATGCGAAAATATTTTGTTGAGCCCAACCTACATAGGTAGGAATTATCATCAAAATAAAATAAGAGAAATCAGAGCTCGAACAGAAAGGTTTAGATGTTCGTTTTTCCGGAGCGCTGTTCGGGAGTGGAATGGTAGAGAGATAGTATGATTGTGGTTCGATGAACCCTCTGCCAAGCACTTAAATGTGAATTGCAGAATAATCATGTAGATGTAGATGTAGATGTAGTAACCATCATGTAGTGACTAAACACCGCCGGCGAAGCCACCCCTATTCAATTCATTTACCACTTGATCTTTGTTACGTACGACACAACATCAAAACTAACAATTTATTTGAAGTGTTGGAACTAATAATCATATTAAACATTTATATCGTTCCATCGAGAAATTTAAAGAAGTCCACATGTGCCCAGATGATGATCTTATTAGTTTTGATATGTCGTAATTTACCATGATTCCCGTGAACGGTGCTAGCTCATGTACACCTGAGATTTTTCAAGTAGATATTATGCGATTATTCAGAAACTGCTTCACTATAACCTATTTTCAATACAATAATGATTTTTATAGACAGACTGACGTGGTAGTGCTCTTAGTATGGCTGCTCATGGAGACCAAGAAACAACGGCACTGCTATGTCGGCGATACTTTCGTAGTACTGAAATACGGTGCAGAGGAACTGGATGCCCTTATGATACACGTCAACAGCATCAATCCGAAAATCAAATTTACTTTGTAGACAAGAATTCCGGCCAACTTGGATTTTCTGCAAGTGGCAGTTATCAAGCAAGGTTAGAGATATTGGGCCTTGGGGTGTAGAGAAAAGCCACAAATACTGACTGTTACCTTCAAAAAAATCTAATCACCACGACAGACAAAAAAGAGGTATAATTAAAACCTTGGTGGACAGGGCGTATAAAATATGTGAACCTACTTATTTAAAAGATCAGATCGAATATCTACGGTCGACATTGAAAGGAATGGTTATTCTAACAAGGAGATAAGATCGAGCACTTCGCCCTAGGAAGCAAATCACGGCCAACGAAGCAGATCGGCTGCTCTAGGAGAAACGTTTCCTTCCGTTAGTTGGTAAGATTACAGATCGCATTGGGAAAGTGTTTAGCAAGTATGGTGGGCAAACTGTCTTCAGTCCCACCAGAAAGATAAAAGAATGTTTAAGAATGGCAGAAGATGAACAATATCCTTTGACTATACCTGTTATATATAAAATTCCTTGTAGTTGTGGACGTTTATATTAGTATCACGATAAAAGGTGTTAACACCCGTCTCGTTGAGCACAAGAGGAGCTGCCGCCCGGGACGTAAGGATAAATCGACAGTAGCAGAACACGTTCACCAACAGAGTGATAATAAAATAAAATGCGCTGAGACGAATTTCATACCGTAAAGAACGCACTATCACGGACCCATGCATAGGGAGCTTATTGAGATTTATAAATACCGTAGTAATTTTAACAGAAAAGATAAAGGTGTTAAATTAGATGAAATTTGGATCTCCACTTTCCACCGTAAGAATCACGATCGATTACCTTCAATCGAGGATGTTGGCATTACCAAAGACAATCTCGTAGCCGATGTCACTCGATGGACTGTGATGCCCTCTACACTGCCCAAATATTCGGCGCTCCGTCGAGTTCTGGTTGCAGTTCTCCGCTTTACCTCTGAATATGTCTCCCGCATCCGGCAGGACACTTTAGGACAAAGTTTTATACATCGACTACGGCTCATTAGCCCGTAAGTTTCAAGTGTACCGGCTGTGGAAACTTACACTGTACGAACATTCGCTGTGTATTTTCAGCATGTTTCAAATTGTTTTAACTGTTACCTGTAATTATCACATTTAGTTGTGGTTGCTGGAATTACCGTGCCCAAAATATTATAACAAGAGTCTGAGACGAACGGAACAACATATTTCGTTAACAAATAACTAACGAGTTAAATTCGGTGGCCCCAAGAGAGGATGACAAAGGGAAAATAAACAAGGCGCAGGAAACCAAATGCAGTCACTATGCAGGGGCCCGATTAAGCGCTAAATACAGAATGGTGAGTCGCTGGGTTCAGAAAGATTTGGCGACCCCATGTAGTGTGTGTGTTTGTGTGTGTGTGTGTGTGTGTGTGTGTGTGTGTGTGTGTGTGTTTGTGTGTTTGGAGCTTATTGAGGTTATTAGCGCCCTTACACTCATTAAAGCAATCGAATCTTGGTAAAAATTTCAGAAATTGTTTCACACAGTCAGGAGGAAATCTATAAATGAAGACTTCCACCTCACTCACGCTGTGCTTCACTAACACTTTATCTCACACGCTTGAAGACGACTGAGAAAGGATGGAATGTGCTACACCTGGTAATCAACGATGTTTAAAACTGTAGAAGAGCTAAACTGAAGACACAGGGAAATGTAACTGGCTGACCACTTACAAGAAAACCACGGATGAGCCAGTCACCCTCTTAACACATAAAAAACATTGTCCTAGAATTTATGTACGCAGGTTGGACATATCACAAAACCTTAAAAGCCGCACCAATTTCATGTGAGAGTCACTTAAAATAGAGAGAAGATTGGCCGCAAGTCTGTCTCTGCCCTCTCGTTTGGGAATAATACACGGGCTGGTAAAATGTGGCACACAGTGATCTGTACGCCTGAAGCACCACACATTACAGGATCCTCTCGCCGAAGCCATGCGTCAGAGGACTGTGCGCTATGCGAGGGAGTGAGGATTACCCTCATCCCGTCTTCGTGGCAGACAGCAGGTACGCCACGGCCACGTAGTGGGCTTTACTCTCGTAAAGCTTATTATCTATATGATGGTATCTGTTCTTTCGGACATCTTTCATATAGAAAAGGCTTACCAGCGAATGACCTTCTTCTGTGCGGATGCACTCACATTGCTCAAACTCTTACGGGAATCGGTAGATTGACTGCCGCGAGTAATGAGTATAGTGGGCAGGGGCGCTACAAATGTAGTGTGTGAACAGCAAGCTGTAAATGTGAGTCTCACGGGGAGCGTGCCAGAGATAAGTTCCTGCAGTCGCACTATCCTTTGTGTCCTCGATGGCTCAGTCGGATAGAGCGTCTGCCACATAAGCAGGAGATCCCGCGTTCAGGTCCCGGTCGGGACACACATTTTCAACTGTCCCAATTGGTATTTACGAAACCCTGTAATTCATAGTAATTTGAGCTTATTATCTGTCTGTTCCAGTCACTATTCTTTCCATCGACGCATGACTCTGTCCCTCAACAGCGAGGTGATAGCATACAGGGAAATTGGACGTTGAACTAACCGATTATCAAGACAAGCCTCCTTGGCTGCTACGTCTGCCCTTTCACTACCAACAGTACCACCTGCCCTGGCATGCACCGTAATGACACTTTCTTTCCCAGCCACTCTAGGCAGATGAAGGCACCTTGGATATCCTGAACTATTTTATCAGCTTGATACAAGCGTTGCAGGTACTGAAGGGCACTCGGGCGTCCGAGCAGACGAGGAATTTAGCTGGCATGGCACATCACATCTGCTCCAGCGCCCTTAAGATAGCGGATAGTTCGGCATCAAGTACAGTGAACTCGGGAACAACAGGATCTCGAGGACACGATCTGAGGAAACAACAGAACAATCACAGTGCGGCGGCGCGTTCTTTCCGTCCCTTTACGACGGACCTGCACCTACCTGTGAACATTGTCTCAGCAGATCATCAGTAGGGAAGCCGAGTCAAACCTACTGTACTTCGACTTGAACCAGGTTGCAATTTAAGTCACTAATCTACGTTTCGGGAGAAAGTTTTCACACAAATGAACGGTTCGAAATTTTGTCCTCAATTAATATATTCTGCAACTTAGGTGAACAAGTACCATTGCCAAGACCGTGCCAGTCTTAACCCAGTCACTCACAATACCTTTCACTCACGTTAGCAAGTTTATGGTGTTGCATTTCCCGAAAACGTAATAGCTACAAAAATACTGATTGTTGTTGATTGAGAATGATCGCCAAATATTAAGTCTGTCGGTACCAAATGCAGTCACAGTTTTTGGCCACCGACCTGCTCAATAAGCCACACGGAATATATGTCTTTTCTCGTCACAAAATTCACTTAAAAATTCCGAAATTTCTACACGCCCATCGGAATAATTATGCCGTCACTTTACCACACTTTTGATGTATGAAACACTGCTAGATTGGGCAACTTATCGTTCCATCGGAACTACTACTACACACGTCCGAAGTGTTTCATGGCTAGGCTCTCACTCTACTCTACAATACTCTCAGTCTTCTCTACCAGCAGAGAAAGGCGCGCGAAGAATATTGCTTTACCACTGGTCAGTTTACTCAACAGCCAATAGCAAAACAACATTCTCCCGCGTCAATCCGCGTTTTTCATCAATAACCAATCGCAAAATAGTAAACGTAACGACTGCACATTTTACCGACGTAATTTTCTAATATGCTGAAGTTTTGCTTATGCATAAAGTTATTTACTATTGTTATTTATACCTGAATTAACTTTCCCTTTACCATAAACTTACTTTATAAAACTATTCTACAAAAATCCCCTTTGTCCATATCCATACTTCTTCGAAATGTTCCCACACTAAATCCTACTACATAACTCGTTAAACTATTATCTTCATATTAACCTTAAACCACACTCAAGCATCATTCATACTGCTAAAACACATTTATAACATTTTACATACACAAAAAGACGTAATAACGCTTTATGAAAATAATAGAACAGTTAATGAGAAACTGTTCTATTACTTTAGTGCACTCTAGTGGGCACAATCTAAACTAAAATCACAGTCCCCCTATCCAATATTGTCCTCTATCGGCTGATACATAAACTACGTGCGTGTCCAGTCTCGCGTCATCACCTGTCACTCTCCAGCTCTGAGACACATCTCCCGCTTAACCGCCTCCAAGGCAGGATCGTTATACGGCGTTACGCCTCAACAGAGTCCACCTGTTTCGATCCATCCCTAAAGACAGCTGTGGAGTTGTGGAACTCCTTAAAAGTGTCAGAAAATAATGGGCTAAAAACGTTTGCAAGAGTGAAATCTGTCCTGTAGTGCACCAAATCTAAAATTATCCTGGGGCTCTGCAGCAACCAGGCCGGCAGACGGTTAAAATCCTGGATTTGGAATTGTACTTGCTCCTCACCAAGAGACTTCAGCACATACCGCATGTGGATCCCAAATGGCCTTGTTGCTAGTGGACAATTGGAGAAAAGGTGCCCCAGAGGCTGGGAGCAACAATACGGTACGCAGGTGAATTCGGCGTTGCGAGGAACTTACTTGCCTGACACACCATGAAGAGTTGCCGTCGAACTGTAAGTGGATGTTCACCAGCCTCAACAGAGAGAGTGGTTTTGTGGTTGATTCTACAAGCACCTGCGGCAATCCTTACGATCTCATGGTGGACAGCGTCAATGATCTTCAAATATGAAGGCCTCGCCGATCCATAAACTGTGTTCCAGGTCCCATGTAGTCCGCTGACAGCCAACAGGTATTTGTAGAATATAACGCAGAGCTTTTGTTATTAACTGTAATGATAGAATACGGAGACGATGTGCTGCTGTATGGACACAGCGAGCTTTGCTGCACAACATAATGATGAATACCATTTCATTTGTTCGTTTGTCATACAACGGCTGTTAAAGATCCACAGTAAATCACAAGAGAGATTCCACAGAAACATCTCTTACTGAAATTATAGATCGCGAATCTGTTACTGGCGTACACGCGCTACTTTATTTTGCAGTCCGAGTCTCTCCGCCCTATTCAATAAATCAAATCATGCTAGCACAAACATTTTCGAGTACTACACACAGCTGTTTACGACGAAGTACTAATAACACCGGCATCTGTAACACTGCTTTATTTATGGTCCTTTGCTGGCGGTCAGATCAGCGATTTGATTTTCTTACTCTTTCGACAGGTTGATTGGATTGTTTGTGGGAGGAGGCCAGACAGCGAAGTCATCGGTCTCATCGGATTAGGGACGGACGGGGAAGGAAGTCGGGCGTGCCCTTTCAAAGAAACCATCCCGGCATTTGCCTGGAACGATTTAGGAAAATCACGGAAAACCTAAATCAGGATGGCCCGACGCGCGACAACAGCTTGATATTAGTCGGTCTAGTCACATTGATGTGGCCAAAGCCTATGTTCGACGTCCGTGTGCAATAATGATCCACAGACGGCAGATGGCAGCACTAGCAATGGCGGATACGTAAAGCGTGTGTGTGGTGAGGGTGGGAGGGGGGGGGGGCGGGGGGAGGGGGGAGGGGCGGGAAAACGTGCAGTCTAATGCGGAAACGGAGCGATTTATCTAACGTCCAAGATGGCATTATTATTGGCTTTCGTACACGGATGGAAGTATTTCTGAAACGGCTAAGTTGGTGAACTGTTCGCGTGGCGTTGCGGTTAAAGTACACCGTGCACAGCAAAATGACTCTATCCAAAACTGGCGCCGAGACAACTGTGGTGCGACACGAGCCAAAGATGAGAGGACTGAAGACGGCAGTGGAGTTGTGTGTGGCCAATTAGACGTGCAACTGTTGAGCAACTGACCTCCCAGATGAACCAAGGGCCTACCAACAGTGTCTCCTCAACGACAGTACGGCCACTGTTACTGCTTATGGGCTTCGGCAATAGGCACGTGGTTCATGCGCCCATGCTGAATGGTGTTCATCAACGACGAAGGCTCTGGAATATGCACGCCAGTACCACAACTCAACATTCACCGAGTAGCGACAGCTGGTATTTTCAAATGAATCACGTTTTACGCTGTATCGGCCGTTGCCGTGTACGAAGTGAAACTTCTGAGTGCAAGGAACTTGCAAAGGCGATATATATACCAATCAGTGAGCAGATACGGTGCATTCTATTAGTGTTCTTCACTACAGAACCGCGGAGTCGACATTGGGATGACTTCGCACGCGGAAGAACAATCAGGAAACTGGAAGGAAGACGAACTGTGACAAGTGTTGCTTACAAGTTTGGTACTGCACACAGGATTGTTTAACGTGTACGGTGAGCGTTACAAAACACAGACGCCGCTGCCCGAAGGAGAGGAGGAAGTCGACCATGGTCAGCAAGAGCAGCAGATAACTAGTACTTTGCGCAACAGGTAGGAAAGGACCTATGTCAAACATCGGGTGCAGTTGCAACCACGTTTAATAAGACTGCAAAATCACTCAATCTCAAGCTCCACGGTAACACGGTAACTGAACGGGTGGGGTTGTCTCCGTCTCTGACCACCAGTACGTTCTGTTTCGCTGACATCGGCACATCGGCGTCACCGATTGCAATGATATCAAGGGCATAGTGACTCCACCCACTAGGAGTTCGATGCGTGCTGTTCTCGGATGAGAACAGTTTCAGTCTGAGCAATGAGGATGGATGTAACCCTGTCATGGAGAGAGGAGGGAACACATACGGCACACAGGTATCTTGTCGACTGTGATCGCTGTGAAGGGGCATGAGGTTTCATGAGCATACTGACCTCCAAATAATTAAGCACGGTACACTCACTAGTCATCTTAATTGTAGCACTGTACTCCTTCGTCACATGTGTTCTTTCCACGTGTGCATTCGGCTCTGACTTCATTTTGATGGATGACAAAGCGCGACCGCATCGGACAGCAGTTGCGAAAATAGAGCCTGATAGCAAACATTGCACCCTGCAGTGGACTGCGCCATGTTTCTGTGGAATGGAGCGCTTTCTGATGTGTCTGTGATGAAGATATTTGCGAATGTGTCCAAATGGTTCAAATGGCTCTGAGCACTATGGGACATAACGTCAGAGGTCATCAGTCCCCTAGAACTTAGAACTACTTAAACCTAACTAACCTAAGGACATCACACACATCCAAGCCCGATGCAGGATTTGAACCTGCGATAGTAGTGGTCACACGCTTCCAGACTGAAGACCCTAGAACCGCTCGGTCACAGCGGCCGGCCGCGAATGTGTCCTACGAATATATTTTACACTAGCGGATTCCTCATTTGGTTTCCTTGAACTCTAAGATTTTGTTGGGTTATCTGATAGTTATAAAAGAGTGATCCAAGTGGTAACGCCTATGTATGGAGGTCGGCATGAAGAATCATTGACTCCGGCTCGTAGTTCACAGCGAGGCAGGCTGTCCCCTATCAACGCTGGAGACTTGACAGCTAAGTGAAGGAGACTGATGACGCTTTACCGGTGAAGCACACTTCCTCCTCATTATGCATTGCCACGCCTTAGCCCACCCGGAAGCAAAAACACGTTGTAGACACAATACAGGTCATGTTACGCAAAGAAAATCTCTGGTAACGAATGACGGAGACTCTCCCAGACAGTTAAATGGTCTGTTACTTCTCTCTCCGGTGATGGTAAATGAAGCTGGAAGCTACGTAAATGTTATAATTAGCTACCCTACTTTAATTTTCAGGACTCGATTTGCATCTAATCCATTCCCGAGGGGAATGTTTCAGCCAATTTTCAAAAGTCGGAAATGCGAGTTTACCTGTTCCTAATTATGCCAACCCTCTTCCAACTATCGCCTTTTTGAATCCTCAGTCTTATGGCTGCTTTGATGAGATCCAGCATGCCTTCCTCTCCTGCTGATAGCAGCACTTACGCCGAACATCCTCGATTGTTTAACTCTCTGCTTACCATAGAGTTTTTGTACTCTAAGGCTCCTTCTAGAACCAAGGAAGCTATTCCGTGACGCCTTAACAGCCTGCCCCTTCTCTTTGTCAGTGTTTCCATATGTTCCTCTCGTAGCTGGTTCTGCTGAGGACCTCTTAATTTCTTATAAGTTCAATCCATTTCCAGCAATCCTCTGTAAACGCTTCAATTCTTGTATTTTATGGTATTTCCACAGTTCATGATTCACTTACATACAATACACTGCTCCAGACCGACATTCAATTAAATTTCTTCCTTAAATTAAGGGCTAACTGATACTTCCAGATTTCTTTTAGCGAGGAATTCCCTCACTTCCTGTGCCAGTCTACTTTTTACGTCTTGCATTGCTTTGAAACTCATTCTTTGTTACGTTTTCAGTATAGGAAAGTCCCTTCATTTTGTGTACTACGTTGTGAACAATTTCGTTGTTAAGTTTCTCGCTAATCTTATAACTGTTACCCATCATTACTGCCATCTATCTTTAGTATAGTAACAATCAATATTCTGTTCTCATTAGACATGTGAGGTGGCTGTATGAGGAGACGTGACAATAGTCCTGTAATCTTTGTCACAGGGAACTTGGTTACTAAGTAAACGTATGGGACAGATCTATTTGGGCTAAAACAGTTAACGTTGTCAAGGACAGATGGCGTCAATTGCTGGCTGTCTTGCGTTGCTTCGAGTGTGCGCTTTGATAGCGCTTGTCCTGTTATCAGAGACAGTGTGCAGACTTTTTTTTTCAGAATGTCTTGTCCTTCACATCGGGTTACGCTGAATGGGATAATATCTGCTAGTGCATTTACATTTGTTGGAATCAGAAATCTTTACTCATACAATGTAGGCTTTGACGACCGGATGTTTCAGTTATTTGTCTCGGTAATATTTTAATTCGCTGTTCAAGATGTAAAATTTCAACTCTTAGTTAAATGAACATTTTTTGAATTGCTGTTTCACGGTTGCGAGGCATGAACTCAAGATGATATCAAACTTCTCACTTCTCCAACTACTGAATGAAAGGAATATGGGTGTATAAAAAATGTTTAGCTCATTTTCTTCCTGTTAGATATTCAGGTCCAGTGATTGTTAGTGACAATGGATTTTAATAGAGACATAATTATACTTGATTATCGTGCAGCTTTCTCAGTTAAAATACAGTAGCTTAACTGAAACAAGGATTTTGAGCTTGGACCTTCATATTTCCGTTTTACATTTCAAATCCTGGTGCTTAATGACATGCTCACATGTGACACGTGCTTTTGCGAGAAGTCTCGTGATTCCTTTCAGGCCATCTTGCAACAAAACACTATTTGGTACATTTAAGAAACAGTGAACATTTATCGATTTTCATATAAATTCGCATTAGTATCATTAAATGCGCATGGTTTTGAAGTGTTGTTCTAATTTAATAAGTGGAGTCCTTAGTGATACGCGGTATGATTCATGACACAGAGAATTTTTTCAGACAGACTGAAATACGCAATTGTCAAACCTCTTCATAAGAAAGGGGACAAGTGTGACTTCAATAATTATAGAGCAATCTCATTGCTGACTTCATTTTCTAAAATATTCGAAAAAGTTATATATTGAAGAGTAATCTCACATTTAAGCGAAAATAACTTACTCAGCATGTCACAGTCCGGATTCTCGACTGAGAATGCTATCTACATATTTACCCATCAAATAGTACAAGCCCTAAATAACAAATTATCGCCAGATGGTATTTTTTGTGATCTTTTCAAGACATTTGACTGTGTGGATCATGTCACACTCTTAGTGAAACTCAGGTCTTATGGAATTGAAGGCTATACACACAGCTGGTTTTATCATAATTAACAAACAGAAAGCAAAATGTTGTGCTGAATAACACAAATAATGTTGGAAGGGTGGTAAACTCTAGTTAATGGGGAGTTATCACAAAGGGCGTCCCACAGGGTTCGAATTTGGGTCCTTTGCTGTTACTTTTCCATGTGAATGACCTCTCACTTAATGTTCAGCAGGCAGAACTAGGACTTTTTGCAGATGACACGAGTGTTATAATAAATCCCATTCCAGAAAAAGCAGCTGAAGATATTGTTAAGGATGGCTTTCAAAGAATTATTAAGTGGTTCTCAGATAATGGACTCTCCGTTAATTTTGAAAAACGTCACTGTATCCAGTTCTGTACACCGAATGGGGTCATACCAACAATTTATGTAGCATACGAACAGGGCTCAGTTAACAGGGTAGATTTCTCCAGATTTTTGGGTGTTCACATTGATGACAACTTGAACTGGAAGAAGCATATTACTAAGCTTCTCAAACAATTAAGTTCAGCTTCTTTCGCTCTTCGAATAATCGCTAGTCTTGGTAATAAACAGATCAATCTCCTAACATACTTTGTATATTTCCAATCAATAATGTGTTTTGGAATAGTTTTTTGGGTTAGCTCACCACTTAGATATAAAGTATTGACTGCACATAAGAGAGCAGTGAGAATAATTAGTGTAGTTCACCCAAGGACCTCATGTAGGCACCTATTCAAGGAGTTGGGTATTTTCACTGCACCATCAGAGTACGTATATTCGCTAATGAAATTCGTTATAAGAAACACATTTCAATCCGAAAAAGACAGTGCTGTTCAAACGTACAACACTAGAGGGAAAAATGACCTTTCTTATCCGTTATTGAAGCTGTCAGTTGCTCTAAAAGAAGTACATTATACAGGAACAAAAATCTTTTCATCATTTGCCCAACAACATAAAGTGTGTGCCAGGTAGCAGATCAAATTTTAAATCTAGCTTAAAATCATTTCTTTTGGACAACTCCTTGTATTCCGTGGACGAGTTTCTGTTTCAGAACTGATAAGAAAAAAAAATATTTGTACCTCTAAATGTAGTTACACGTGTAGAACTAAAAATTTCAGTGATATTAATATTAGCACTATTCACGTGAGTATATATATAAATATTGTAATATGACTTGTTCCATATCATATTGATAAAATAATCGCGAAAATGATCTAAGGAACATGACATAACTAAACTACACTAAACTATATGTTAGTTAGATCACAGTCTTGAGCGCTGTTGACAAGTGCGGCGCACTCAGCCCCTCTGAGGTCAATGAGGAGGTACTTTATTTGCGAAGTAACCTCTCTGGTCACGAAAACTGACAACGGCCGGGAGAGTGGTGTGCTGACCACATCGTCTTCCATGTATGTATCTGGGTGATGCCTATCGACAGAGGACGACACGGCGGTCGGTCGGTACCGCTGGGCCTCGAGGCCTATTCGTACAGAGTTCATTATATTCATAATGTACACTGGCACGTTTGGTATTCAGAAACTCGTAACGTTATATTACATCGTATCGGCTACGCAGCTTAAAAAATTGGACAGCAGTCACAATTAGAACGTTCCATTCTACATTCGGAATATCACATAGAAACATTGTTCTAGTAGAGGGCTACACAAACACAGGTATACGGTGTGTAAGGTGTATAAGTTCAGATATTTTTATATGTGGTACTTTAATATGTACACACTTAAGAGTGTTGGGTGTTTTTCTCTGTGTCGAAGTCTTTCCACAAATGCATCACAAAAATTAGTAACTGGTGTTTTGTGCACTGTCGTAGCTGCACCACTAAGTGAAATACATCTGTCATTATAGGCTAACTGCTTTGCATCGACACATCCACACTTCAACACCTGACCTGATGCCAGTGCATAAACTGCTTACTGTTGGCTCATGTACTTGGAAGTACTAACAAACCTAAAAATATACTACTCCTAATATCTATAATTATTAGTCTGCAAATGAAGTAAATACTGATGTAATTTTGTCCAGTACATTGTTGTCTACCAGTAACAATATCTGCACTTATACCTATTACATCTCTTACAGTCAAAGTTCTTACTCAAAAGTTTTGCTTGTGTTATGGTATACCTGTAGAGCCTAACGCAAATACAGTATTATAAACCTGGAAGGGTTCAGACTGTTCATGCGGTTCAACAGACTGTAAAAGTATTCTTCATCTTCAGGGAAGTTAGCAGTGCCACCAGTGAACCTTATCTTTTAAATCAATTCACCGTGACTTTTAATCACACTGCTGAACTTTTCTTTTATTTCCATTATTGCTTCTACGGTGTAAATATAGAGTTACAGTCTGATGCTATTTAGTATGACAGGAGGAGCACTTTCGTGGTTGTCTTTCTCAAGCTAACTGCAAATATGTACATTAGTCTGGTAATTGGACCTGAAAAGATTTCCAAGGGATGTTTTGTAACAAGAAATGCATACCAAAATACTGCTGATTTAACCCAACGTGCTCTACAGATTGTCGACAAGTTGGCTTGATCTGCTCACTCAACAGATTTGTCTCCAATCGAGCATATATAGGACATAATATGAGTACAACTGCAACGTAATCCACAACCAACATCAACTGTTCCCATATTGACCGACAATGTACAACAGACATAGAACTCCGTGTGAGACTTCTCATACCTGATCTGGAGCTGGCGGTGGAAGAAGCAATAGGGAAGTAAAATAGCCGGGTCTTACAAAGATTGAATAATATTTCTTGCTAGAGTAAAACTGTATGCCGAACTGGCACCCGAACCCAGATCGTTGATTTTGGTGGGAACTGCTCTTAGTAACTGAGTTATCCAGGCTTGAATCTATGAGGACGAGTCATGGGTCGGGCTTCTTAATTCAGCCAGTAATAGGCTTGAGATTCCGAACTCAGATATTGGAATGTAAGGCGTGCCCAGGGCCACTTATAGACTCTGATTACAATTTGGCAATGATGAAGAGATGAAGAGTAAATTGAAGCTTAAGAGACTAGTCAGGAAGAGTCACTGCGCAAAGAAGCAGTATGTACTAAGGAATGACGTACTAAGGAATGAAGAGATACAAGCGAAGTTCTCTAGCGCTATAGATACGGGGATAATGGAGAGGTCAGTAGCAAGTTCACTTGAAGAGGAATGGACATCTGTAAACAGGACAATCAGGGAAATTGGAAGGGAAAAACATAGGTATAAATAAGGCAATTGCAGATAAACCATGGGTAACAGAAGAAATATTTTAGTTGATCGATGAAATAAGGAAGTACAAAAATCTTCAGAGGAATTCAGAGGTACAGAAATATAAGTCGCTGAGGAACGAAATAAATAGGAAGTGCAAGAAATCTAAGGCGCAATGTGAAACATCCACTTAGAAAAATTAAGAAAGACTGTGCTGGTAAACTTCTACGTTATTTCATTTTCAAACAGCAGAGCAAAACTGAACGTGTTAAGACATTTCTCTCTTTACTTATTCTGATCATCAATAAACTGATTCACAAAATTTTTTGCGCAACGCAGTCTGACTTTAAATAATCCCTACAAAAGAATGGCCCTGAGTAACAATAACCTATACCTTTCATGAATAACTTACCTCACAAAAATCTTCGTCTGTCGAACTACTGAAGTACGGCGAGCGCCAATACTGCCAACTAATTGAAAGATTCTAACTACTGAAGGCACTAACTACTGATAGGTATAGTTAACAAATGAAAGATTTTGGTAGAGAACAAACAATGTATTTACATTAATAATGTTCATAAGTCATCACATATACATCAGTTCATGAGATCCAGTCTTACAAATTTCCTTTTTCTGGCAGACACACGTCCAGATCGTCCGCTCTCAAAATTCTGCCATCTCTCTCCCCACATCCACCACTGCTGGCGGCTCACCTCCAACTGCGCCACGCTACACGCTGTTCACGTCCAACTGCCCAACACTACAATAGCAAATATTCCAACAATGCAGACCATCCACAGACTGCACTTAGCACAGTCAGTGATTTTCGTACAGAGCACGACGTGGCGTTACCAACATAAAAACGTAAACAGCCTACTTACAAATGGTTACATGAAAAATGTGAAGAATTCGAGAAAGATATGATAATGCGAAGGACTGACTCAACATACAGAAAAGTCAAAACAAATTCCGATGAAAATAAAAGCAAGAGAGGTAACATTAAAAGTGAATTGAATCCCATTGTTAAATATACATAAGGGAACGGGTATTTGGAAAAAGTACATTGAGATCTCCGTGACAGGGAGGACTTACTTGTTGAGGTGATAGAAGAAACAAGAGTCGGCAGGGAAGAGATAGGGGATCTAGTATTAGAATCAGATTTTAGAAGAGCTATGGAAGACTTAAAACCAAATAAAGCAGAAGGGATAAATAACATTCCATAGGAATTTCTAAAATCACTTGGGAAAGTGGCGACTGCTCGCTTTGGTGTGGGGATTGTAAAAGAGTGGTATTGTACCCTCAGACTTTCTGAAGAACATGACCCACACAATTCAGAAGGTAACAGGAGCCAAGAAGTGTGAGAATTAGCGCACAATAGCCTAACCACACATGCATCCAAGTTAATGACAAGAATAATACACAATAGAATGGAAAGGAAAACTGAGGATGTGTTAGATGACGACCAGTTTGGCTTTAGGAAAGGTAAAGGCACCAGAGAGGCAGCTCTGACGTTGTGGTTGGTCGACCACGAAAAAGCGTTCGATAATGTAAAATGGTGCAATAGATTCGAAACTCTGAGAAAATTAGGGATAAGCTATTGTGGGAGGAGAAACAAACTCGTAAAAAAACCTGCGTCCATCTGCCTCCAGATGGCAACAGCCAGTTAGGGCCACTACCTAGGGTTACAGGCGAAGCCCTGCCACCGATCTCGAAGGCAGAAGAGGAACGTCACTTCCCAATGCCAGAGAGAGCGGGAAAGCCACTGAAACACATCAGGTAGCGGCTGTACTCCATGGTAGGGGCGGCTACCAAAGTCGTCTGTGTCCCCACGTGAGGGGTGGCCCGAACTCATCTTCTGGGGCTGACAACTTCAGCTGTATAACTGGACGGACACGAGCCGTCCCAACAAAAAATATTTTAGCTCATGGAATTGATGGCACTGTTGAATCGAGATTACCCCAAGGGGACAATCCCTCGTTGACCAAGGTCGACGCAAGCTGTTATTCGGATTCTGGGGGACCTGCCGAAAAGTGCATAAGGAAGAGTCGGAGCCCCCAAGAACCTCAAAGAATATTAAAACAAAAAGACTTTCAGAATTGGAACCAAAAATGCACAGACAATTATTAAGACTGGTAAGCTTAGAAAGGTAATAGATGAGATGAAGGACAGAAGCATTGGAGTACTAGCGATGCAAGAAACAAGATACACTGACGAAGATAAAGTGGAGTCAGAAGGCTTCATAATGCTGAAAGGGACACGGGTAGTTAGAGTGGGAAAGGTAAGACATGCACCTAGATGCTTTGGTTCAGGGTTCACAGTAGGCAAGAGATAAGAGGATGGCACAACAGAAATAAAGAGCAGACATTAAAGATACTCGTAGGAGATTATAGTGCACAGATGGGAAGAGAGAAGCAACATAAAGGAGCAGTGAGCGAGTACCCTGCACATCAGGGGACAAACAGAAATGGAGAAAGACTAATTGAACTGTGTCGAGATACAAAATGTGACTGATGGCACACTTCAGGGTCAAACCGGGTAAGAAAAAGACATGGGCAAACCCACGCACCCTCCTTGGGGAATTCAAAATTGACCACATCGCAATCAGCTGGACAAACTCTAAAGAGATCATGAACACAAAGGTCAGGAAGAACACAAGAATAGAACCGGATCATTATCTTACAGAAGTTAAGTGCTTTTCGATTCCAAACAGGGACAGACTGACACAGACGAATAGAAGAACCGGAAACATGAAGACAGAGACAAATTTAGTCACAATCGATCCAAATATGAGGAAGGAATCGAATTATTAAATGAATAGAACGACATGAAGTGAAATACGGCGAAATGGGCTGAACTATGGGGAAAGGACGAAAGGAAACGAATGCACTGGTGGTGGAACAAGAAATGTGAGGAAGCGGTAGAGACTCGCAGGAAAGCCTGGAGAGACTGGAGCAGCAAGAAGGACCCGGAAAAATGGGAAGTTTTCTTAGGAGCAAGAAAGGAAGTGGCCTGAACAATAATATGGACCATAAGACAGAAGATGAAGCAGAAACTGGACGAGATTGAGACCAACTTCAGGAAAAACAACAGCAGACACTTTTCCAGGAAATTCAAAAAGAGTCTGACTAGACAAAAGGGTAGAGAACTGTTTATAAGAGATAAGAAAGGCGAGGTGGCTGTTAGTGCGAAGGGCTGTTAGCGCGAAGGGCTGTTAGTGCGAAGGAAAACAGTAGGATTTTTGCAGAGTACTTTCACGACCTGTTGAACTGTGAACCACCTGAGGACGGACGAGCTGGAATTAGGGGCCGACACAGAAGAGCGAGAACCACACCCTCCAACCAGGGATGAGCTCGCACGTGCCATAAGCGATCTAAAGAATTATAAGGCAACTGGAGAAAATGGTATAGCTGCCGAGATGATAAAGTGGGGAGGCAAGAAAGCAATAGACAACATGACCAACATAATCCACAAGATTTGGAGAATGAATAAGTCGCCAATGGATGGAAGAATACAATTTTAGTACCAACACATGAGAAGGGGGATAAGAGAGATGCAAACAACTACAGAGGAATTTCGCTACTAGAGGTCGGATACAAGGCGATGTCAAAACTCTTGTTCAAGAGAGTAGAAGAACTGGTAGAAAGTACAGTTTTCGACTACGAAGCGGGCTTCAGGAAGGGAAGAGGATGTGTAGAACAGGTATTTATCCTGAAGCAACTGACAGAACATAGGGCCTTAAAAAACGAAAAGACAGTAAAGACCTTCATGGACTTCACAAAGGCATATGCCTCCATCGACAGGCAGACTCTTTCTAGGATCCTGAAAAACAGAGGACTAGGTAGAACTCTACAAGAACTCATAAAAAAAATGCCGACAGACACAAATGCAAGAGTAAGATTCAGAGGAGCACTGTGAGAAGAATTTGACATCAAGACTGGTGTTAAACAGGGAGATGGACTGACACCATTGTTGTTCAATATAGCACTGGACGAAGTGATCAGGCAGTGTAGAGCAATAAACGAGGACTTGGAAATACCAAAGACCCATGTGGGGGACAAAAAGGACAACAGGGCTCAAGTGGACTGCCTAGACTTAAGTGAGACGGAAGAAGACGCAAAGACACAACTCGACAGTTTAAGTGAGGTAGCCAGAAAGATGGGACCGAGGATCGCCTATAACAAGATAAAGACATTAAATATAACTGCAGACTGGGAAACACCGGAAGGCACTATGCAAATGATGAACAAATTTAAATACCTGGGAGAATTTATAACAGGAAGTAACAGGAGCAAGGAGGGAATAACAGAGAGGATGAAGAAGATGAAGTCAGCCTTCTGTATGATGATAGATATATGCAATGAAAAGAATATATCCACAGAGGCAAAGATAAGCCACTACAAGGAAAAGGTGAGGAATGCAGTATTATATGCTGCTGAGACGATGACACTAGCAAGAAACGGGACGGAACAACTAGAGAAAGAAGAGAGAAAAATACTGAGAAAAATTCTAGGCCCAAAAAGAGATGGAGAGAGACGGATGCAGAGACCTAAGGGAGAACTGTACGGGAACATGAGAATAATATCCGGGGAAATTAGACTCAAAAGGGCAACGTTTGCTGGCCGTTTAGTTAGAATAAGTATGGACAGAACGACGGAGAGGGTGTGGGAAACAACAGGGAGGACAGGGGGAGAGACAGGAACCAAATTGGTTGTTGAACTTCGGAACGACTGGTTTAAATTGGGGATCAAGGTCGAAGGAAAGGAAAATTGGAGGAACAAATACACACCGACCAAAGGCGGAGATCAACTACAGAGAAGACGACAGAAAAAGACTAGAGTGTCACCAATGGAGCCGACAGGAGAAAAGGATACTGAAGATCTCGGAAGAAGAGCGAGAGGGAAGAAGAGAAAGAATGAAGAGGTTCTGGGAAAAGAAGAGGAAAATGCAGTCCACGTAGTGGCTACCCTTGGTCCTACAGAGGGCATAACGCAAGAAGAAGAAGAAATAATCTATAGGTAGAGACGGATAATACACAATATGCACAACAGCCAAGAGGGAAGAATAATAAGAGTGAAAGACCAAGAACGAAGTGCTCACACTAAAAACGATGTAACACAGGTATGTAGTCCTTGACCTGTACTGTTCAATCTATACATTGAAAAAGGAGTGATGGTAATAAAAGACTGGTTCAATAGTAGAATTAAAATTCAAAGTGGAAGGATAACAATAATAATATTTGTTGATGACCTTGCTATCCTTTGTGAAAGTGAAGCGGAATTAGGGGATCTGCTGAATGGAATGAACAGTCTAAATATTGGATTGAAAGTAAATCGAAGAAAGGCGAAAGTAATGAGAAGTAGCATAAATGAGAACAGTGAGAAACTTAACATCAGGCCTGATGGTCAGGAAGCAGATGAAGTTAACGAATTCTGCTACCTTGGCAACAAAATAACCAATGACGGACAGAGCCAAAAGTACATCAAAAGAAAACTAGCGCTGGCAAAACGAGCATTCCTGACCAAGAGAAGTCTACTAGTATCAAACATAGACCTTAATGTTGGGAAGAAATTTCTGAGAATTTACGTTAAGATCACAGCGTTGTATGACAAGGAATTATCTTGCACCATTTGACATTGTCGAATGCTTTTTCCAGGTCGACAAGTCCTATGAACGTGTCTTGGTTTTTTACTTCAGTCTAACTTCCAGTATCAATGGCTACGTTAAAACTGCTTCTCTGATGATTTCACCTTTCCTAAAGCCAAACAAATCATCATTTAACCCACCCTCAAATTTCTTTTCCATTCTTTTACATATGATTCTAGTCAGCAACTAGAGTGCATAAGTTGCTAAGCTAATCGTGCTATAATTCTCGCACTTTTTAACTCTTTCTTGCAGTCCTCGAAATCGTGTGGATGATGTTTCTCCGAAACTCAGATGATACCAGTCTCATACATTCTATACGCCAATATGAATAATGTTTTTCTTGCCGCTGTCCTCAGTGAGTTTAGAAATCCCTTCACCTTTATTTGGTCTTAAGTCTTACATACCCCTTTTAAATTCTGATTGTAATAGTTAGCCCCATCTCTGCCACATCGAATCCTGTTTCTTCTTCTGTCATATCAGTGAAATCTGACCGCTCGTAGAGGCCTTCAGTGCATTCTTGCACCCTTGCCGCTCTCTCCTCTGCATTTAACAGTGGAATTCTCATTGTGCTCCTGATGTCACCACCCTTGCTTTCAATTTTACCGAAGTTGTTTTGACTTAACTGCATTTTGATTCAGTCCTCCCAACAATCATTTTTTTACATTTCTTCACATTCTTCATGCAGCCATTTCGTCTTAGCTTCCCTGTATTTTCTATTTCTTTCGTAACTCAGTGACTTGTGTTTCTGTATTCCTGAATTTCCCTTAACATTGTAACATGGTTACTTATTCTAGGACTGAAAACAACTGTGTAAGGTGAAATGACATGTTTAATGTCGCAATTTTTAGCACAAAAATACACGCTTTTACACAGTTTTCAATTTGACAACATGATAACAGTTGTCAGGGTAATGCATCACGCCAACATCAAAATGTGAAATAATCCTATGCACAACAATACTAAATATTAACTCTCGAAAAGAATATTAATCCTAAACACAAGAGTATTAGAGTTTAATTAGAAGTTTCTTTACAAAATTGTTCCTCCACACACGTTATGATGTTGGCCAGTACTACGAAAGTAATCCGATTTCATTTCAAAGTTCCGTACTATTTAGGATGACAGTCAAGTCTAACGAGGATGGTTAGTTATGTGACAAATTGAGCGGCAGATTACTCAAGTCCGCTCGAGTTTACAGTGGACGCCAGCTGGGGAATCATTAAATTACGCCTCTGCACGCGGTATTTACCTTAAGCTGCGACGAACTGCCGTCTGAAATTCCTATAAAACTAATTAAACTTTTGCTGAATTTTCCAACAGAAACATTCCCTGTGTTTCACGTTATGCGAGAAAACACGTACTGAGCCCTAGTCTTAGTATGTGGTGATACAGAAACGCGTGGTTGGACCAGAGTGCCCTTCTTACTACATACGGTTTTGTTTCCCACTTCTGTCATTGTCCTTTTTAGAGATGTTCATTCCTGTTCAATGGAACATCCGACATACCTCTTTTTTATCGTAGTACCTATAACGCCAATAGCTATGGCTCTAGAACAAATCTGTCACAATCCTCCAGCGATAGCTCCAGAACGTAATAGGGATCCTAGGGTTTCCAGATCAGGTCTTCGTTAACACAACCCACACCTTGTGCCAGCCGACTACATTCTCACCAGCTGCCTGGCGTTTTTACCAGAAATGCGCGTGAAGTTGTCCCTCACTACCACTACATTCTCATGGACTTTGTGAAAAAAACGCAACACTGATCATTAATAAATGTCAACAAAACTTATGGATATTCTCGCCCACCCTATACTCTGATAAGCCAAAACATTACGTTCAGTGCTCACCAAGACGTTGGATGTTGCCTGGTGATGATTCGGGCATGTAACGCAATAACAAAAGTATGTAAGCAGAGCAGAATCGGACAGGGGATCACCCTAGCCAAGTTATGGCTGCAAAAAATTGGTTCCAGATAAGCGACTTTGACAAAGAGGGATTTTTATTAACAAGAACCTGTGAACGAGCATATGGAAAGCGCCGAATTTGGTCAAATGCTCACATGCTACTGTAGTGAACATCTACGGGAAGAAGAACAGTGAAACTACCTCTAGTCACTGAATGCTTGGACGTCCACAACTCTTCACAAAACGTGGGATTCGGAAACTTGTCTGCTCTGTAAAGTAGGATATATGGTGGTTTGCGGCATCTCTGCTGAAAGAGCACAATGCTGGTGCAAGCACAAGTGTTTCGGAGCTCGCCGTTAATCGTACATTATTGAGCATGGAGCATCGAACAGACCACCCGTACGTGTCCACATGCTGACCCAGTGACATCGTCATTTCTGATTGCTGTGGGCACGAGACCATCGTGATTCGACCGTCGATCAATGGAAACGTGTCAGCTCTTCGGTTGCATCAAATTTTTGCTACACTAGGTCGCTGGTCATCTCCACAAGCTCCGTCATCGAGGTGAATGTTCAGCACGATACGGACGAAGGCTGATGGGAACAGTATAATGCTATGGGAGACATTCTCCTGGGCATGCGTGGGACCTTTGGTAGTATTTGAAGGAAAGCTAACAGCTGTGAGCCGCCTCGATCCCTTCTACCTATACATCTACATCTACATGGATACTCTACAAATCACATTTAAGTGCCTGGCAGAGGGTTCATGGAACTACCTTCACAATTCTCTATTATTCCAATCTCGCAAAGCACGCAGAAAGAACAAACACCTATACCTTTCCGAATTAGCTGTGCGTGCGGCTGGGCGGGTTAGAAAAATGCGTCGTCTGTGTTTGTTCAGTGTCTCTCGTTGTACTGTTCACTACAAAAGTTCTACCGACCTCAGTACGGCGACAAATCACCAGCTCATTTCTCTGCATATGCAGATAGTGTTCAGACGACGTTAAAATCAGCGTTGAACAAAACACCGTCAACACTTAACGTTTGCAAAGCCCACCTAAACTCTGGCAGCAAGCTATCCTGTAATATTTTATAACACAATTTTCAGGTGGAGCACGATTGCCTCATCTACTTAGAAAAATGACATAATTATGCAGCGAGTTCTTTATTTCTATAGGCTCAAAATTAAATACGTGCCATCAGCCCGAATTTAATAAACGAATAACATGACTGTCCTCAGCTCACGGTACATGCATCCTAGTACACGCGCTAGGCAGCCAGAAATGTATTTAAGTCCAACCCGAATTTTTACGCAACCTCTGCTACAGTATATGAGTTTCACATTCGGTCCTTTTTCAGTGGATTTCTAATAGAAAAAATTGCTAGCCAAATATTCCATAGACGAAAGTTCACACGCGTTTACCTTTCGAACGGATCACTTCACAAAGCTCAGGTTTTCGCTATCTGTCCGTAAATGCAACTGCTTTCATGGCAATACAATCCGGACTCCACAAAACAGTAATCATCATTATACTCATAATGTAGTCGGACACGTCCAACATAACCTGTACATCAAATAGCTAGCCAGCGACTGACTCACTGCCATTCCTTCCAGGGCCTATAACTACTTGCAATGCGAGGGAAATGCTTAATGCTGATCGATTTTCAAAATGACTAGCCAATCATAATAATCCTCCGAGTCCTTTCTCGCGCCAAAACCGTCTTACACCAACCAACATTCACAGATGCATTTACGTTACTTCATCATGCAAATATTAATAAAATGTTTAACAAAACCAAACGAAATGAAAACTAATCTTGAAATAACTTTAGAAACTGTTACTCTGTAAGCGGCTATTCCGGCTGCCTTCCTACAAAAGCAAGTACCTTGAGACATACCACATTAGCAAGGTGGGGAAATTACATTTTTTATTGCAATCTGCTTGCTTAACACTTTCCCATGATACAGTTACGTAACATTTAACCTGAGATAAAATTGAATTTTTTTTGTATGTCTCACATACACAATTTCACTCATTCTCATTTAGTCCCACAACAACACATTAAATAAATCGTGATCTTTTCTGAATTTTATATTACGAAAATGAAAAATAGCTGACATTTTTAACTATGAAAATTCAAAGAAATTGACCTAACATTTTGTGAACTTCAGTAATGATTCCAAATGATACTACAAGGCAAACTGCTATGAATCATTACGGACTTTAATCTTACAAGTGTCAGTTTGGGGTGTTTTGGGTAAATTTCTCTAACTCTGAAAGTATGCCGGCTAGAATGCTGAGATTTTTGCACAATCTTCTTTTTAATAACAAAGAGCAGTATATTGACATTTAACTAAATTGAATAATATTTAACATATTTTATTTAGATTCCTAGGGGCGTGAATATTCTGTCGCTCGAATTGACACAGGTATCATTTCTCATGGCTAGGCTAGCGACAGGTGCGAATGTGTCAGATACGAGCGGCTGTTTCTATCCCCGCCAGTGGCTCAAAAGCTACGACCTCTACTGTAAAGTAGTGCAATAAATGTTATTGCGTATTGACTCATGATATAACACACTCCCTAAGAAAATAAAATTTCTCTTGAGCATGATTTACGGTTCTTATTGCCATAAATGCTATTTAAGAATGATTTTGATAGCTACACTGACACTGTCAAATCTAAATTATTCTTAGTAAAATCTATGTTGAACTGAAGTCTTTCTCAAATAAACATAATGTTTAAGATTAAGTTATAACATTATATACAGTTACATCAATAATCAATGGCTAGGGCTTGGTGGGATACAATATATTCTTATACAAAAATTTTCATCTCCTTTCTCCCAAAATCAAATGCTACAACAGTTTCTCTCAATTTAAATTTACAAAACACTCATGAGGGAAATTTTACATACATTCCTGAAACAATAAACTCTTTCCTAAACAAACTATTACATCTTCGACATTGCATTTAACCAAAAAATGAAATTTCATTTCCCGACTTTATCAGCGCCAAAAAACTTTACTCAAATATAATTCAGGCACTATGAATGGTGTCCTTTCCTAAATCTTAGACAGTAATGTGAGGGTCGTCTCTAATTTTAACGTTGTTCTGACAACGAATTGCGGGTTTCAACTACTTTCACAGATGAAGCAAATGGGTCCAGATCACAAACACTTACACCTTGATCACATAAGGGCTCGTCACTGGGATACAGCGTCCGGCTTTGTCTCAACATAAGGGTTCTCTCTCAGTACCATATCCGGTTCTGTCACCTTTCTTCATACCTGCAATCTACAGTACATCTAAGCATCCACACTTGGTATTTACATCCTAACCTAACTAACACAGCTATTCCTAATAAATAATATTTCTCAAAGCTTGACTCTCAGATTGAAAAGTAAAAATTTCTTCAAAGAACTTTTTTAAAATTTTTTTACAAGTTTTTTTACAAACTTTACTGTAGTCACGGTTTCGTATTAGCCTTTTCAGTAAAAAGTGAATTAACTATCTTTCAGAACTTTAACAGTACCCAAAATTGGCACCACTACTGAAGTCTTCCTTCAATATCTGTTTTAATCATTAAGCAAGTTACTGTTACAAATACAGCTGATCAAAAGTTTTAGTCTACCTTTCTTAACTTTTTTTTAGAAAAATTTACTGGTTAACTTTATGCTAATAAGCTATTATACACCAAGAAAAATTACAGCATCATTAAATATATTGAAAATAAATTTCAGCCACCATCTGCAGCTCTGAAAAATATCATTATACATTATGTACAGAAATACAAAATTATTGAACCCTGATAGTTATCCAGGCCACTTTCTGCAGTTCTGCAACTCCTCCTATATACATTACACACAAAGAAGAAATTATGTACAAAGAAGAAACTGAAAGAAAGAGATTATGATGGTATTAGTATGTTAAGAGGATGCATGGGCAGAGACTCCCCAGAATTATGAAAGAACTAAAGATGGATGGGAAAAGACCTAGAGGGCGCCCAAGAACACGGTGGAAAATGGGAGTGAGAATATCTGTAGAAAGGAGAGGTGTGACCTGGCAGCAAGTGGAGGAAGAAAAGTGGTGGGAGGACTGAGCCAAATGGAGAGGACTCATCAGCACCCAGACCCGGCAGTTGCTGGAGCGGGATTCGGATATAGATAGATAGACAAAGAATACAAAACAATTTTATAAAATTACTCATGTCCACTTCAGTAGTTCTGAAAGAAACATATCACCCATATAATATAGACAGAGAATACCAAACTAATGAAAAGTCCTTATAATATTACTGAAATTTATTCTTGCCAGTTTCTGTGGCTCTATAAAATTTCTCACACACTTACTATATACAAAAAAATTACCATATTATTATGCAGACTGAAAATAACTTACGCCAGTTTCGGTGGTTTTCCAGTACGCATCAGATACACCTTATATAAAGAGAAAACAATTTTATAGAAAAATACCGAAACATTACGTATGCCAACTACTGTGGCTTTTCATTATCCCATATACCAAAATAATATATAGACAGTAAATAGAAAAACTCCTAATAGAAAAATACTAAACGTGACTCATGCCAACTTATGTTACTCTTAAACCCATCTCGTACACAATATTCAAGAAAAATACACATTACTGAAATTACTAAATACACTTAAGCCTACCTCTCCATGGTTTTCAAAATACCTCATACACCATTTCATTTACACATTATGCAGGCAATCCTCTCTTGCCTTGAACACATTTCTTACAACAACATCTCCACATGTCACAGACTTCGGAAAATTAATCACATTACTGTATGCTTTACCATCCCATTTTCATTTACAACAACATATCCACATGTCACAGGCTTCGGAAAATTATTCACATTACTGTATGCTTTACCATCTCATTTTCATTTCTCTCTCATTCTAATTAGTGTTTTAATCATCTACTGGAACACTAGCTTTCTCCTGCCTCTCTGTTCTTTGTACAACTGATGTACGCTATTTACTAATAGGGAAAAAGGAAAGAAATAGCAAAAGTTCTGAATGATGAAGAGGAAGGTTTACAACACGAAAAGAAAGGGAAATAGTATTGTCAACAACTCAGGATGCCTGGCGTTTGTCAACCACCTGACAATGCAAAGAATGCTTGTTCCCTGGGGCCTCTTAGTTACTGCTGTTTAATTTCTGCTCCATTAAGTATCTTTCCAGGTCCAGTATGTTTCTGATTCTCACCCACTTGAATGATGTTATATCAACATAGTGACTTCCTCCTGCCCCAAAAAGACCTATTTCTTTCTCTCCTACATTACTATCTATCTCTTCAATGTTTACCATGGTCCTCCAATAACGTATAGGCAGATCTTTGACAGTTTATCCTTTTTCTTCAACAAAAGGAATGGATGGAATTTCTCCCTGTACATTTATTACTGCCTCAATTTTTCCAAAGCCTAACGTTCCTTTGTATTTATGTAAGAAATCGGCTCCTACCAACATTTCAACACTATCCACTAATAGTCAAAAAATTCTGTTCAATCGGAGCCCCGCCTGTAGTAATGCATATCATTGACTCTTGTTTTACTACATTTTTGCTTCTACCAGTGGCCACAATTATTTTTAACACACTGACTGTCACAATAGTTACTTCTTTACTTTCAGATAACTTAGAAATTTATAAATAAAAGATTGCAATAAATGAAATCTGCAATTACTAGCTTAACGACTTTAAATGATGAGTACGATAGTAGAAGTGCTTTTGAGAATGTGGTATATTTCGGCAAAACACTTATTGGTGTCGATGATCCAGCAATTAAATAAAATATAAGTTGAATAACAGGGAAACAATAGATTCCTACTTCACATAATTAGTTATGAACGACAACATTGCTCGCGAGTTATTCACTTCTCAACACTTACTACGTCTTCACTGTAGAAACCATGGAAATCTCATAAGTTCACAAGTCCACACTCGGAAGTATTTCTATCTCCTTCAACCACGCGCAAACTGCAACACACCCCAAGTTTCTCTCGCGACCGTGCGTCCCTCGCGCCGCACTGTCCCCCGACTCCCCATGACCTCTCTCCCAATTCCATTCAGTCTCCCCATTCACGAGCGCTGTGATCGGCTAGAGCGCTCCCGCCATGTCTTCAAGCCAACGTGCATTCACAGACATAGTGAAACACTTCTGAAATACTGGGTTCACCTTTAAATAACTTGAAGTTAAATAAGTATACTTACGGCTGGACCATAAACGCGGTCCAGCACACATTAGTAAATACATACACAAATGAAACAGACATATATCAAAGGAATAGCAAACAAAAGTAGGCCAGTAGCCTAACGTCTCTGTGCTCTACAAAATACAGTAAATACTTGACCAATTTTTCATGAATTGCATATATCGGATACAAACGAAGATATAAATGAATAAATGTATTTATAAGCATGCCGCCACCGTTTTTTCGTGTCACTGTGGAGTACTTATGGCCTGACGCGATTAACAGTAATCTTCCACTTTGACCTCCAATAACTCATGCACTATTCGAATTACATGCCTGTAATTTATACCACTTTCGGTTTATACTAATAGCTTTCCAAACATATGTCGATCGAGAAAATACGATGAATCGTTTAGATTTCGGAAATTCGTTACTTGGTATTAGTTGTATAATTGACAGGCAGATATTAAACTTTAAACGAATAAATATATTGAAAATCTAATTACACCATCAGAATCGTCGTGCAAATAATGGTAACGTACATGTTTCTTTTTAAGGTATCGTGATTAATCTGTGTCCCATGATGGTTTCACAAAGTCCGCCATCTTTGGCACTCGCGGCATGTCTCCTTCATTGACACAGTGTCACCGTGGAATTCCCAGCCACGCTGTAACTGCACCCCAGCTAATATTTGGCACCACGCGGCAGCCGATGAGCCGCGGCCTGCCCAGAGGTCCCAGAGCGACCACGCCAACTCTGACCTCAGAATATTTTCAGGGCGCCACAACTCGCCCGTTACCTCACAATTAGTACATTCTTACCTGACCTGATTAATGTGACTTTTAACATTGTTACTGAACACAGTCATATCATTCTTCAAGGAATGCCTCAAATTCGAAATTTTATTTTCCATTTTGGATTCCATCTCAGCTGAAAATTATTGAACCCTTGGTTAACCTTCGATATTAACCCATCTACTTCAGAATGTAACTTATTTATTTCAGAACTTAAGGAAGTTTTTATATCTGAGCCCATTTTATTCATTTTAGTATCGATCTCAGTACCTGATTTATTAATTTTATTATCAATGTCATTACCGGTTTTATTAATTTTGGTGTCAATATCAGAACTTAATGAAGATTTTATATCTGAACCCATCTCCTTCATATGTTTGAGAATATTCGCAAACGTATCTGAAACATTATATTTTGGTACACAAGCCACTGACATTGGTTTCTGTTTCATTTCTTTAACAGTAACATATATATATTTAGCATTGGCTTCCACCACACTCAGTTCATTATCTACACCATAGTTAGACGATATTGACTCAGGCAAAACCACTGTCATGTGTTTGTGATGCATCAATACTGAAATTAAACATCATTGAATCATCTTCGTAGTTTGCATTACATAAATCTACCTTCAGTTTCTCATCTACTGTTTTCTGATTGTTTTCAGCCCTTCTGCAAAGTTTCTTGGTACACACGTACAGAACGTTAAGTAGAACGGTACTTATCTTTGAACTCGTCCAGTTGACTGCATGGCGAGATGAAACTGCGGGACCATCCTCCAAGCTCTGCCTAGGTTGAATCAGAATATGGGCCACTGCATCCGCCACGGCTACCAACCGCTCCGACCGACGATCTGGTGCCGTAGAAACGCCGTCCCTTGTATTACAGTGGTCACTGACGTAGTCTGCCACCTCGTTCCACTTGCTGCTGTTTCTGGACTAAAGTTTATTTCACTCATGCCAATTTTCCTATTACAGTTCCTTTGCACATGCGCGTGAACACTTCACGGGCTCACTTGACATTGGTGCTTTTATGTAGTTCCTACACTTCCGAACATTATTATTGTTTTTCCCGGCCGATAAAGCACCAATTGTGGCGGGCCGAGTTGGAAAAACGCCTCGTCTGTGTTTGTTCACTGTCTCTCGTTGTACTGTTCACTACAAAATTTCCACCCACCACAGTACGGCGTGAGATCACCAGCTCATTACCGTGCATATTTAGATACTGTTCAGACAAAGTAAAAAGCAGCATTGAAGATAAACATCGTCAGTACTTACATTTGCAAAGTCTGCGTAAACTCTGGCAGCAAGCTATCCTGAAATATCTTATAACACAATTTTCGGGTGGAGGGCGATTGCTTCATCTCCTTACAAAAACGACAAAATTATGCAGCGAGTTCTTTATTTCTTTAGTTTTAAAATTAAACACTTGCCATCAGCCCGAATTTAATTAATGAATAACATCACTGTCCTCATCTCACAGTACATGCAACCCAGTACACACGCTAGGCAGCCAGAAATGTACTTAAGTCCAAACCGAATTGTTACACTATCTACTGTCAATACTCTGATACAATGTATGAGTTTCACATTGTCCTATTTCAGTGGATTTCTTATAAAGAAATTGCTCGCCAAATATTCCATAGACGAATATGAAACATGAATTCTACAAACGCCGAAAGTTCACACGCGTTTATCTTTCCAACAGATCACTTCACAAAGCTCAGATTTACACAATCTGCCCGTAAATGCAACTGCTTTCATGTTAATACAATCCGGACTCGATAAAACAGTAATTTCTTCATTTTACTCACTGCGTAGACGGACACGTCCATCATGACCTGCACGTCCGATAGCTAGCCAGCGACTGACACACTGCCGTTCCTTCCAGGGCCTATAACTACTTGCAATGCGCAAGAAATATTTAATATCCGTTAGTTGTTCAAAATGACCAGCCAATCAAAACAATCCCACGAGTTCTTTCTCGCGCTAATACTGTCTTACGCCAATCAACATTCACAGGTACATTTACGTCACTTCATCATGCGAATATTAATAAAAGGTTTAAGAAAACCAAACAAAAGAAAACTAATCTTGAAATAACTTTAGAAAACTATTACCCTGTAAACGGCTATTCTGGCTGCCTTCTTACAAAAGCAAGTACCCTTAGACATACGTCATTAGGAAGGAGGGGAAATTACATTTTTCATTGCAACTTGCTTGCTTAACACTTTCCCATGATAGAGTTACGTAACATTGAACCTGAGATAATATTGAATTCTTTTTGTGTGTCTGACATACACACTATCACTCATTCTCATTTACTCACACAACAACGCACTAAATGAATACTGATCTTTTCTGAATTTTATATTACGAAAATGAAAAATAACTGATGTATTTAATTATGTAAAATCAAACAAATTGACCTAACATTTTGTGAACATCAGTAATGATTCCAAATGACACTAAAAGATAAACCTAACTGACTTTAATCTTACAAGTGTCGGTTTGGGGTGTTTTAGGTAATTTTCTGTCACTCTGAAAGTATGCCAGTCAAAGGCCGTTTCACACTGCGGTCACTCTATGTCACGTTACGTAAGGTGACTGATTTTTCAACAGATCTGTTTCCATAGTTTTAAATGGTGTAATTCACACCGACCTCGCAGAGTCTCACAGACGCCACAGACGTCGGCAGACGAATCTGCGGGATCTGTCAGAGAGGGATCTTTCTTACCATATGTCGACGTCTGTGGTCTCGCGCATGCGCAGTGGCCAAAACTACACTGCCACGCGCATGACAACACCTGTCGCGTAGTTTCATGCTGAACTCGTTACAAGAAGCTGTATTGTTATTTTTGTTATTTGTTATGGAACACTTCATTGAAGCTGTCACAACGCGTCAACTGGTGTGGAATACAGATTTGAAGGAGCAATTTAAAGGACGCAGCATGGGGCGAAATAGCAGAGCAGCTGGGACAAAATAGCAAGTAGTAATTAATTGTACTAGTTCAAGCTTAAAACCTTTCAAACTAACCCTTCATAATTGAGTATAGTCTAATAATATTAACAACATAAAAGTGTTGTGTTAAAATTCATTATACTAGCTTTAATATTAACATAAATTTGTTATTTATACTCTTTAATGAACAGCTCGAAGTAAATTTAGTACAAAATCTGGCAAGGGTAACAAATCACGACTTAACAAAAAGAAAAACACATGCATGCTGAATGCTAATTGCTATTATGTTTATACGAAAATGACTCAAGAAAAAATTACATATCAAATAATGTTCATATACAGACAGCAGAATAAACATTCTTACTACATGCCACAGACTGTTAGCATCACAATTTTTGTTGTTGTTAATCTTAATCATACACAACAGTAGAATACATACAAATTGTTAGGACCAATGTTGTTTTGGTTATCATTAAATGTGGTTCCACTGCCATGGCACGCTTCCTTCTTCAAAATGGCTCTGAGCACTATGGGACTCAACATCTTAGGTCATAAGTCCCCTAGAACTTAGAACTACTTAAACCTAACTAACCTAAGGACATCACACACACCCATGCCCGAGGCAGGATTCGAACCTGCGACCCTAGCAGTCCCGCGGTTCCGGACGGCAGCGCCAGAACCGCTAGACCACCGCGGCCGGCGCTTCCTTCTTCGAACATGAACATTTAACAGAGTGATTTCGTACCTCGGTAGCTTCTTTAGATGTCTGAGCACCATAACGAGGAATAGGTTTCCATACTTTGTGATAAGTTTCTAAAATTTCATCAGGCGTCATTGCTGGAGATAATGATCACTTTGAGCAAAGATAATTGTGGAGGGCGGCTGCTGCTTTGACTATCTTGTTTACTACGTGCACCTTACAGTTTAACGGCCTCAAATAGATACGCCATCGTTGTGCAAGAATGCCAAAAGCATTTTCTACCACTCTTCTACATATACATAGTCTGTAGTTAAAAATTCTTCTTTCATCGTTAAGATGTCGGCCCTTTGGGAATGGACGAAGCAAGAAACGTTTAAGGGGAAAACCTTCGTCACCCACAGTCACATAAGGAACACTGAAGTTTTCCTCAAATAATGGTTCATCAGGAGGTACTGTCATAGCATAGTTGCTTAGTCTTTTCCCTAATTCACTCTCAACAAAAATACTACTGTCAGATTCTTTTCCATAGGCACCACAACCTATAGCAATGAACATGTATTCTGAATCAACCAGTCCCAAAAGGACAGTAGTGTAGTATTTTTGTAATTAAAAACTTTGATCCAGAGTTCGGGGGAGCTTGTACGTGTTTCCCATCAAGGGTTCCTATGCATTGGGGAATATCACATCTGGAACGGAAGCCCTCTTCAATGTTTCGCCACATGTTTTCGTCTGGAGTTGGCATGTATAGAGGTTGCAGGTTCTTCCATAAAGCATGACACACCTCTTCAATTGTTTTTGACTCGGTACTAAATCCAATTAAGTAGCTGAAGCTGATTGTTGTAAATGTATCTCCTGTAGACAAGAATTTGAAAAAACATAGCCAACACTTTAATTGTGTTTATTTTTACAGAAGCGAATTTGAAAGAGGAATGGAGGAAATTACGTGACCGCCACCGCCAAGCCCTCTTCTGGAAAAAGACAAAGTCAGGCAAATCAGCTACAAAATGCAAGCCATGGAAATACGAACAACAAATGGAGTTCCTCGTCACAACAATGAAACATAGGAAGTAAAGACCTTTATACATTGTCAAGTATCCATACAAATATTTTTCAATCTAAAAGTGATGGAGATGAGGGAAGACTGTGGTTGTCGTTTTTAAGTGACAACGTTTCAGTAACATGAGAAGTGTTGTTGACAGTACAACGTATGCAACACTTTACGTCTTATAGCAATTAAAATATATTTACAGTTATACTGCACGTACATATAAGATGGTAAACATACATAAAAGGCATTAGATTTCGACCAATCACATCGGTCATCATGAGGCACATGAATGGCAAAATCAATATGGCAACACTAATTAAATACTACCAACAAGAAATAACAGAATAGACCGCAGTGGCACCTATCGTAATTTGTATCAGGAACTCCGGGTAGCCAATAGTATTTAAGCAGTGACGCCGTTTTATTTCTGCCATTATTAGGCCTGATGATGACCGGTGGGATTGATCAAACACGATTGTCTTGTATATATATATTTACCATCCTCTAAATACGAGCTGTAAGACATAAATTATCAAATACATTGTAATTATTAATTAAAACGTATACACATTAAGTTTTGAAATTTAGCTCTCCTTTTAATTATTGATATTAAATATGTTTCTATGTGTGATATCACCGTTTTACTACGTCTTTGTTTTTGTGTATTGCAGGTGTAATATCCCTCCAATGGACCAAAGTGTTGTTGGGGGAACAGTCCCTGACTGCGACCGTCCCCTCACTCCACGAGATGAAAGCATTACTGATATAGAGGAGAATGAAGAGACTAGTCCCCTTCCCTCTACTAATGCGTCAACACCAGGTGAATCCCGTAAGCGTCACCCCAGAAATGTGGTCAAATTAATTAATTATTTGCAAGAAAAACAGAAAGCCAAAAGAAGTGCACCAAAAGCTGATGACTTGGACTTATTTTTCGCCAGTGCTTGCAAGTCCACTCGTTTGCTCCCTCGTTTTTTGCAAACACGGATAAAACTAGAACTGATGCAGTCAGTAGCAAAAGCAGAGGAAGAGCATTGGCGCTCTTCGGTCCTAGCGTCGCAAGCTGTTCATTCATTTTCTCCATCCTGCCTCTCTCCTTCGTCGTGCTCTTCGAACATGCATTGTATCTCTTATTTGAGTGATAACACCACCAGTTTTGAATCTCGCTAATATCTCAGTAACTTTGCACATTATGCTAATGTCAATAATGTAATGTACATTTTCTTCGACCAAATATTGTACTCTTTAACTATATAAAGACGATTTCAGTTGAACAATAAATAGTTTTCATTGTTCTGGTTACAAGTGAGTGGTAAAGGCGGTCGTATCGGATTTTGCGCCAATTACACAATGTGAATCGTTGGAGTCGATTCCTTCTCAATTATGAACTTAAAATAAGTTGTAAGGTGCGTAACGGAAGTACAGATTCAGCTAAATGTGAATATTTTTAAATAGAATAAATGCTAACTGATTTTCAAAAGTAAAACATTTTTCTTTACATTTTTACCAAAATTATAAACCACCTACCATAAGTTTTCAAAAAAGTAAATTGGATAGAGCATTAGTAAACTTACCATAGGCATAGTGTCAATCTTTCTCTGCCGGAAATACATCTCCTGTATTTGGTATCTTTATTACTAATATCGTTACTTACCAATGTTAAGATCTCTTCAAACCCAGGTTTAGATAGCCCAAAGTATGTTCTGAGTCTGCCATCATCTAGCTCCAAATCCTCCATCAGATGATGATACTCGCCGCACTGTTCCCGTCTTTGGTTGATGGGGTGCATCCAGTGCGTTCGGTTTGTAACCGAGTATAACAGCGTGAGTTCCTCTTCACTATTCGAACAACTATCGCCGTCATGCAACCAAGGCACATTCTTAGTAAACGCGCTATCGCACCACGAACCACTTGCCATTAGACTTGGCCACTGTTTCTATGTTTCGATACAGTGTATCGATACGTGGAACTGTTTCAGTGTTTCGGAACGGCTGTGGGTCACTGTTTCGAAACAGTGGTGTTTCATTCCGCCCCTGTCTAGGATAACCGGACCAGATTCGATCTCGAGCCAGACACAGAAACTGTGTCGTTGTTTCAAAATAAGGCTGTTTCAGTCCACCTGTGCTTGGAACGGACTAATTGTATCGAAACAGTGATGTTTCATTCCGCTCTGTGTCGGACGAGATTCGGGCCGGCACATGTACTGAAACACAACATACCATTTCATGAAACACTTTCAAGAGTGTGGAAATTTTTTTGACAGGCAATAGCATGAAGCTTAAGGTATCCGAAAATAAAGCTTCGTTTCTAGCTGACTGTCCTATTCCGAAATGGCGTAACATCTGCTTTATAAACACTAAGCAAACAATAAAACAATGCATACTATTCACTTTCAAAATAATAAATATGTGAAAATCATTCAGTTAAATTACACTTTTTTAATAACATACGCTTCTCTGTTCATGTGCAGTAATCATATTAAGAAACACAAGTAAACCTACAACATTTTGAATAAAAAAGTCGTAGAGTGACAGTTATTAGACATACATAAATTTGATGTAGGTATAATTGCAAGCAACCCGTTTGATATATCACTTATAGTGTAATGGTGAACGGGAAGGGCTGGGGAGGATGGTGAATTTATAGTAACGGTTCGAAACACCTTGAAAGACAAAATTTTTTTCTCTTATATTTTGTTATTTATTCGAATTATCTGTGAGTCTATAGTCAATGTGCCTATTATCCACAATGATTCCCTTTGTGTGCATAGAAATTAGCAGGATGGGTATATTACCCGTACTAACGGAATGTGGGAATCCCAGTAGCACGTCCGTAGTTTCTCCATTTTGCTCCCACCTCCAGTTCCGTTCGTGGTGGTTCTTCTTCTGTCTTCAGCTATGGCTGTCCTCAGCCAATTGAGAAGTATGAAAGTCACACGACACGAAAGCAGTGCATTTGCTGCAGGAAATACGAAATGCCTATACGCCTAAGTGATAGTTTCATACTTTCTGCTATATGATTAGCGCTGTCGCTCCTCATTTTTGTTTATATGGACATACTTATACAGTAGACATTCAAGATGATAAAATGTGTAGGATTATTAGATTACTAAACAAAAACTGTTTCACTGTTTCGAAACAGCGTATCGAAACATTACGTTGTACTCTTTCATTTGTTTCGAAACAGTTACGTGTTTCAGTTTGTCCATCTCTACTTGCCATGTTACCTGCTTCAACTGAACTGACTGTCAGAGCAGAAACAGTGTCCCAGTATCTGATAGACGTCGGTGGCGGTGAGAACTGCACATCTGTCACACGATATCTGTCACGTTACGTAACGTGACATAGTGTGACCCCGGTGTGAAACGGCCTGTCGCTCGAATTACACAGGTACCGCTTCCCATGGCTAGGCTAGCGACGGGTGCGAATGAGTCATGCTGAGATACAAGCGGCTGTTGCTATCACCGCCAGCGGCCCCAGAGCTACGAGCCGTACTGCAAATAGTGCAATAAAAGCTATTGCGTATTGACTCGCGACGTACAGACAGACTAGCTTAGTGTAGACAGTCTCCTTAGTAGGTCTGTTACATTTTGTAAGTGTCCTGCCAATAAAACGCCGTCTTTGGTTAGCAGTCTTTGGTTAACCTTCCCCACAACGTTTTCTATGTGTTCCTTTCAATTTAAGTTACTCGTAATTGTAATTCCTAGGTATTTAGTTGAATTTACTGCCTTTAGATTTGACTGATTTATCGTGTAGCCGAAGTTTAAGGAACTCCTTTTGGTACTCTTGTGGATGACCTCACACTTTTCGTTATTTAGGGTCAAAAACTCAATTTTTGCACTATTCAGATATCTTTTCTAAATCGTTTTGCAATTTGTTTTAATCTTCTGATGACTTTATTAGTCGATAAACGACAGTGTCATCTGCAAACAACCTAAGACGGCAACTCAGATTGTGTCCCATATCTTTTATATAGATAAGTAACATCAAAGGCCCTATAACACTATCCTGGGGAACGCCAGAAATCACTTCTGTTTTACTCGATGACTTTCCGTCAGTTGTAACTAACTGTGACCTCTCTGACAGGAAATCTCGAATCCAGTCACATAACTCATACGCTATTCCATAGAAACGCAATTTCACTACAAGGCGCTCGTGTGGTACAGTTTCAAAAGCCTCTCAGAAATCCAGAAATACGGAACCGATTTGAAATCATTTGTCAACGGTAATCAACAAATCATGCGAGAAAGAGCTAGTTGTGTTTCACAAGAGCGATGTTTTCTACACCCATCTTGACTGTGTGTCAACAGACCGTTTTGTTCGAGGTGATTCATAATGTTCGAACACAAAATATATTCCAAAATTCTGCTGCATATCGACGTTAACGATACGGGCCTGTAATTAATTGGATTACTCCTACTACGTTTCTTGAACATTGGTGGGGCCTGTGAAACTTTCCAGTCTTTGGGTACGGATCTTTCGTCGAGCGAACGGTTGCATATGATGGTTAAGTATGGAACTAATACATCAGCATACTCTGAAAAGAACCTAACTGGTATAAGTCTGGACCAGAAGGCTTGCTTTTATTAAGTGATTTAAGTTGTTTCACTATTCCAAGGGTATTTACTTCTACGTTACCCATGTTGGTAGCTGTTCTTGTTTTGAATTCTGGAATATTTACTTCGTCTTCCTTTGTGAAGGCTTATCGGGTGTATTTAGTAATTCTGGTTTGGCCGCATTGTCTTCGACTGTATCTACAATGCTATCGCGCAGAGAAGACATTGATTGTTTCTTGCCGCTAACATACTTCCCGTACACCAGAATCTCTTTGGATTTTCTGCCAGGTTTCGAGACAACGTTTCGCTGTGGAAACTGTTATAGGCATGTCGCATCGAAGTCCGCGCTAAATTTCGAGCTTCTGTAAAAGAACGCCAATCTTGAGGATTTTTCGTCTGTCTAAATTTGACATGCTTGATGTCTTCTCCGACAGCGATGTGATCTTTCAACAGTATAGCTGTCCGTGTCTCCAAGCCAGAATCATGCAACAGTAATTTGTGGCGCATTATACTGAACTCACGTTGATGCTTCGGCGACCAAATTCGTCTGATGTAAATCCTATGGATCCCATCTGGGTCGCTATCGGGCTCCACCACCGCGTAAGCAAATCGGTGGCTGATTATTTGCGCGAATTACTTGACCTGTGCGTAGACATCTAATATCACATACCTCCAGATACTAAACAAAGAACTGTCGGATCCGTGATACGCTGAAAGAGTTATTTGTTTTCTACCAAAGTTGAGCAAACAAGCTCCTAAGCATGTGGTCATAATGTTTTGGTTTATCAGTGTATGTGTTGCTCTGAGCAACAGCAAAGTTCATTTTGCAGTTACCAACACCAGAACGCCGACGTAAACTTCCTTAGCGTACAGGGGGAACCGAAGGCGTCCGACAATACTTGACAGTACATGGCTAATGCACGTGGCTAAATATTGTGCAGTCACGTCATAGCGCTTTACTACTGTTGTTTATTCTTAGCGTATGCAGAAATGGAGAGTAATCGCAGAAATACAGGTTATCGAAGAGGACGCTTAGATGGAAAAGTGTTGATAAAATATGTAGTTCAGATCTGTCGAGAAGAAAAACAATTAGAATGAGTTCAACGTTGCGAACGACGGTAAGACACCCAGACGGAGTGGTAAGAAGACTGATACCAAGGAAGAGGAGATTCAGGAAGAGAACAAATTTTCTCGAGGACTTTGATATGTACTTAGTGAAAACAAACTTCTTAAAATATTAAGACGTTTAAGGAGAAATAGCCACCACTCGAAAGCTTTAAAATTGAGAGAAGGAGGATACAGACATTAATTTCATAGGCGAACTTTCTGGAAAATTTTGAAGGCTTTGGGGTTTCGGTACAAAAGCTGTAAAAATAGAGAACATTTCTGGTTGATTGTACAAATTCTCCCTGTATTCACTGCTTCAGCTTGCATTCATTATTATAGATATACCTGAGACTTAATATGTCTCTGGAACATATCATTTCAACCCATTAATACACAATGTACAGTTTTACTCCCTGATCGGTGTTCTAATTTAAATATATAAGTAAACCGTTGCTCTGTGGAATTATATATGGGCGAAAGTGAAATGTACCCTTCCAGACCCATACATGCTTAAATTTCCTTGCATTAGTTTACATCATTCTGTTCAACTTCCATTCCTTATCAGCAGTCTGTAGTGGTATTCATTTCTCCAGTATTTACAGAGTCAGAGAACTACAAACGCACATCATCATTTCTCAATGCTTCAGTATCTCACTTGCACTCGTCAGAAGTTGGACAGACAAATATAGGTACAAGAAAAGTATGTACGGAGAAATTATGGGTAACAGAAGAAATGTATGAGTTAGTAGATGTACGGAAAAATACAGAAAATGTTCGGGAAAAGAAAGGTACACAGCAATTTGACGCTCTTATGAATGAAATCCGCAGGAACAGACTGAAGCGAAAAGACGCCAGGGACGCGAAGAAATCGAAAGGAAATGTTCGTTATATGGACAGATACAACATACTGCAAAGTAAAAATTACTATCCACGAAATTAAAAGATCATTAAGAGTGCAAAAGAAGAACCAATATGAAAATTCCAGTACAAACCCCTAATGTGGTGAAAATTATAATTTCAAAAAGTCTGTATCAGAGTATAGATAAAATAAAGAATAAATTTCAGGTTGTCACTGGGACATTAAAAAGAATATCAAAGAAACAGGCAACTATAGAAACCCAACGAAAACTCCTTAAAACCCTACCTGTTCCAATGATATAATGGATAGCAAACAAGGAAGACCTATATCCAATAGTGACGTCAGAAATGGAATTCCTCGGATGAGTTAAATAATATAAGCTAGAAGACAGGTTAAGAAACGAAAATATTAGAAGTGAAATTAAAATATTTTCAGTCACAGAAAAAAAAGAATCGACACACATAAGCAAAGACAGAAGGAACTTGTAAAATGAATACAACAAAGCATATATCACAAGTGCATACTGTGGTTGAAATACTCGAGGCTGGCGTACACACATACATTCCAGACATGTCGGTCACAGGAGCTTTTAGTTCGAGAGAGGCAACCACACGCCAGGAGGCCAGTCCCAACCCATCTACGTCGGCCGGTGGCCGTCTGTGGAGCGGATAGCGTTCGCCCAAGGGAAAGGAGGAACGACCCCGTGTTCAGCTTAAAAACAAATTCCGCTACATTGTGTGGGAGTGGCAAGCCTACGCATTCTTTACACATAGCACGCAGTTTCAGAGATTTTCACAGGGAGACAGAAAACGCCAAGCGCCGATACTACAGATTTCCGGATTGGAGCCTTAAAAAAAACGTCATTCTCCAGTTTTAGAAGAGCAATGCTGATTGGCAGACGCCTTGAGCTGAAGGAATAATGGAAGAGACTGAAAGATATACCCCTTCACGTCTGGTGTGGAGAGGCTCCGTTCCGTTGTCGCTCTTGGAGCGAGGAACAAGTCTCTCCTCAGTACTTCACTGGGAGAGCACCTCTGTCAGGAGCGAATCGAAGTATGACTCTCTATAATGAGTCCTTGCGGTTAAGCGTTGTTCACTGTGTTGACCGACACACTTATTGTGCAGTGTGAATGGACAGTGTTATAGTTAAATGCCTGCGAGCGAATTTTTGAGTGGCATCGCAGTGGACTGGTTATCTGACCGGTGTACCACGCCATAATTAGACTAGTGGTGAATAGGAGTCCTTGACTTTATCAAGGCGTAGGGAGAGTTTGATTGGCGAAGGTCAAACTAGATAGAAGGAGAGTTATCTTATTTGTCAGCAGCGAGTGGCGCAGACAGCAGTCATTGTAGCTGACGGTATTGTGTGCTACAGCTCTTGCGAGCCCCATATTTCCTCCACAAGAGTACACTTCACTGCATTTCACACACGACTTCTGTAGTAGTGTGGAGGTGGAAATTGCATCTTGCAGGAGCCGCAGGGTAAAGGGTACATCTCAGATTAATCCGTTGCGCAGAATAACAGAATAGCAGATCAACCCCTTGCAACTGCTTACACTGCTAGCTTACACTGAGGTGACAAAAGTCATGGGATATCTACTAATGTAATGTTGAACCTCCTTTTGCCAGGCGTAGTGTAACAACTCGATGTGACATAGACTCAAGAAGTCGTTGGAAGCACTTTGAAGAAATACAGAACCATGCTGCTTTTATAGCATTCCATAATTGCGGAACTGTTGCCGGTGCGGTATTTTGTACAAGAACTGATTGCTCGATTATGTTCCATAAATTTTCGATGGGATTCTGATATGGTGCCCAGCCATCCGCAAAATATCTATCGTCTGGAAACAGGAAGCCTATGAATGATTGCAAATGGTCTCCAAGTTGAGGAACTTGTTAATTTCCAGTCAGTGGTTCAAATGGCTCTAAGCACTATGGGACTTAACATCTGAGGTCATCAGTCCCCTAGACTTAGAAAATACTTAAACCTAACCTAAGGACATCACACCCATCCATGCCCAAGGCAGGATTCGAACCTGCGAGCGTAGCAGCAGCTCGGTTCCGAACTGAAGCTCCTAGAAACGCTCGGCTACAGCGGTAGGCTTTCCAGTCAGTGATCGGTTCAGTTGGATCAGAGCACACGAGTACACAGTCCATTCCATGCAAACACAGTCCACACCACTATGGAGCCAGCACCAAATAGCATAGTGACTTGCTGACAATTTGGGTCTATGGCTCCATGGAGTCTGAGCCACGCACCAACCCTACGATCAGCTATTACCAACTGAAATCGTTACTCATGTGGCCAGACCACGATATTCCAGTGGTCTAGGGTGCAACCTATATGGGTACGAGCCCAGGATGTCATGCTGTTAGCAAAGGCACTCGCGTCGGTCATCTGCTGCCATAGGCCATTGAAGCCAAATTTCGCAGCAGTCTCCTAAAGGATACGTTAGTTGTATGTCCGACACTGATTTCTGCAGTCGTTTCACGCAGTGTTGCTTGTCTGTTAACATTGAAAACTGTAAGAAAATGCTGCTACCCTTGGTCGTTAAATGAAGGCAGTCAGCCACTGCGCTGAGAGATAATTCGTGAAATTTGGTATTTTCGACACACTATTGACACTGTGGATCTCGGAATGTAGAATTCCCTAACGATTTTCGAAGTGAAATGACCCATACGTCTAGCACCTATTCCGCGTTCAAGTCTGACAATCCCGCCATGTGGCCATGATCATTTCGGGAAGCTTTTCACATGAATCAATCCATCTTTATATGTGTGTGTCGCTATCCTATGACGTCTGTCACCTCAGGATATAGCTTAACCTCTCACAAATTAAATACACAACAATATGTCATTATATCCTCTATGGTTTGCATTAGAAAAACTAAAACGTCTGACCAGTGTCAAAAACAAAGCTGAAACAGTCATTCATCATATCATACTGAGCGCTTTTCATTGAACTTCGAGAGCTACAATAACGTTTATGCCCTCCGCGAGCGTTTACCACTGCCTGATATCTAGGGAGTTATCTAGAAGAATGGGCATGATAGGATACGTACTAGTACATCTGGGACTAGCTATCATGTACTACAGGGAGCCATGGAAGCTAACAAGAAATCTAGAGTGAAATGTTCGCTTTGCAGCGGAGTTTGCGCCAATATCAAACTTCTCGTCAAACTGAAACTGTGTACTGGATTGAGAGTCGAACTCCGGACCCTGGCGTTTCACGGGTAAGTGCACTACTGACTAATCAATTCAAGCAAATCTCACAACCGGTACTCACAGCGTTACTTGCGCCAGTAACTCATATCTGACTTACAAAACTAGCACTTCAGGAAGAAAGAGGGTTGCAGAGATACGGCTTAGGCACGGCCTGGGGAATGTTTCCAGGATGAAAACTTTGCTCTGCAGCGAAGTGTGCGCTGATATGAAGCTTCCTAGCAGAAGAAAACTGTGTGCTATCCAGAAATCCGAATTCGAAGATAGGAGGCGAGGTAAGGGCGGAAGGAAATCTGTGAGGACGGGTCGTTAGTCGCCCTTGGGTAGCTAAGTCGCTAGAGAACTCGCTCGCGAAATGCAAAAGTCCCGAGTTCGAGTTTCGTTCTGGCAGGCAGTTTTAATCTGCCAGGACGTTTCAAACAAGAAATCATTGTGAATCAGTAATAACATTTGTATCTAGAACATCCCATCGGAGTAATGTCTTTGAAAACACGCGACGTTCTGATTAGGTGCACTTCCATCTCGTTGTCAATAGTTGTCATAGTTGTAAGTTGGCGTGTGGCTCCTTATTTAGTATTAGGTATAGAAGATAGAGAGTACTACTAGCAGGTATAGCGCACAGGATTCTGCGACAAAGACAGTGAAACGAAAATTCGAGAGTTTCATTTTACTTGAACTCGACGGCAAACACTACGAGCTGGAAACACGAGAAGTGATGGAAGTAGATCGGGTGGAATCAAACAGAGAAAGTGGGCGTGGGAAAATTATATCTTTACTTAGAGCACCGCTACAATTGTTTGGAGAGAAATAGAAGGCTATCCGCATATCGGTAAAGTGTCCCACAGTACTGTAGGAAAATGAGTGGTGGAAAAACTTAAACAAGGAATCGTATCTATAAGACTAAAAATACGTCAATGCTCAACATATTGGACAATACGTTCGTCGCGGAAATGGTATGTGTGATACATTTTTGATGAAAATCCTCTAATCCAAGCATCAAAAATAAGTTCTTCCTGTTGTATTAGAAATTTAAAATTTAAAAACCAACGAAAATATGGGAACTGCAAAACATACTTTTATTTGAAACCGGCTTCGCTAGGGCAGAGCTGACGGTTGCCATTAAATAAAAATATTATGCTTATTAATGAATAACATATTTTTGGTAAGTTACTTTCTAACTTCTTTACTTTCTTTCCGATGATATAAACGTAAAATTTTTGGCAGCGCTTGTATTGCTGACCATTTCATTGTGACACTAGTAATGCGTATGCCTGGATTCTTGTCCTTAATCTTGTTTGCGACAGAGTATGACACTGCCTTATTTATTTTCCCGATGACAATGTTGACTATGTTATTCCACAACGGAGCCCAGTCATTTCAGAATACTACCGAATTCCTGCGTACTTTCGTTCGTCGATTTAGTGAATGCTGTTAAATCTTTCTGTGTTTCTCTCCACCTGCAAGAGCCGCTGTTCGATTTCCTATTTCGATCTGAATGTACTTTGATTCTCCCTTATATTCTAATGCATTTACGTTTTTCTTCATTTCGATCTTCTCTTATTCATTTCTGTACTTTTCGAATTATAGCACGACCTATTTCTGTATTATTCCTGTTTCCCTTTTAAGCGCTCCCTTATTTCTTTTGAACCTGCTTGAGATTGTGTATACGCCCCCTCGTATTTTACGATTTCAGCGACAAATAATTAGTTTTCATACATTGTTAAGATAATGGTGTCTCTTATGCTCCGGAATTCTGTATTTGTACTTTCCACGATACACATTTGCAGACTACAACAATTACAGTTTCCTTTTGCAGAAAATACATTGTTCAGATAATGCTGTCTCTTATGCTCCGGAGTTCTGTATTTGTACTTTCCACGATTCAGATTTGCAGAATACAACATTTACAGTTTCCTTTTGCAGAAAATTTGATAGGTGCCACAGTCCCTGAGACAGTCCCTGGGCCGACGAGTGTGCGTGTGTGTGTGTGTGTGTGTGTGTGTGTGTGTGTACGTATGTATGTGTAGAAACAGGCTGAGGACAAATGTTATGTTTTTCCGAGTTATAACTTTGTTAAAAAAATTTATTACTACCCCATAACCGAAAGATTTTTTTGAGCACAAGGACTATGTTTTGTTTTGAAAGAAAGTGCTTCCGAAGGATTGAGAGGGTTCGTGTGGTGAACCCTGTATCTATTATGAACTACTATATTATGAACTGCTGCGAAATAAACGTGCATGACAGAAGACTGCGTGGATACCGCACAGATTTTAATTGAAATGGAGATGTAGGTGAAGTGACCAGTAATAAGTGCAGATCGATGGACTGAGAAAACTGTTTACTAGATTTTCTTCTTAAGGGACTATTTCAGTTGAGACTTATTTGTAGTATAATTCAGGAAGACAGACAACAGATGAGGCCAATTAAGAAGTGCGTACTTAAAAACTGAGTGTAACTTTTCGGAAGAGACCTTACGCAGCGGTGCACGTTACCTGGACCAAGATATTCAAGAAAAACCATGGGGAAATATGTGTTTTCAAATCTTTCCGTTTTTTGTGCGTGACTAGCAGCATTTGTTCAAATGGTTCAAATGGCTCTGAGCACTATGGTACTTACCATCTTAAGTCATCAATCCCCTAGAACTTAGAACTACTTAAAGCTAACTAACCTAAGGACATCACACACATCCATGCCCGAGGCAGGATTCGAACTTGCGACCGTAGCAGTCCCGCGGTTCCGGACTGTAGAGCCTAGAACCGCACGGCCACCGCGGCCGGCAGCAGCATTTGTAACACGGAATACATGGACATACGTATTTTTATGGCATCAACAAAGCAGCAGTGTAGCTCATAAAAATCGATATCTTCTATGGAGGATATTAAAGTTTTTTTTTTGTATCACAGGAAATCTTGTAGCTTTGTCCTTCAGTTTATATCCTCGGCGCTAACAGTCAGGCATTTTGAACTACGGCATCCTTTCCATGCTTTGTATACAGCTGCGCTGTAGTAACATGTCATATTTTCGCAAGTTTTGCAAAGGACATTAAACTTAACTACCGCAACGCTTCCTGCTTATCGAAGCCTTTCAGCCCATTGATCATCTTCCTCCCTCCTAGAACGCCATTCCCACTTCGTTAGGGTTGTCGTGTTCTTTGACAGTCGACGCTGCTAATGCACAACAGGTTATCACGACCACAGGGCATTTCAATGTTCTGCTTTCCCCTAGCTGCTCTGATAAGATAAAAATTTACTGATCTATAATGGAAATTATCTTGTTAGAACTACGAGTGAGATACACATGGTGATTCAGCTAGGCTGTTCGCCTCATATATTTCCTGAAGCATTTAAGACATCGTAATCCTCTTTTCACACAAGTATATTGAAAAAGGCCTCGTTAAATTAAGTATAGTCTCTTTACATGTGTAGGTTATTAGTAGATATTTCGAGATCAACTTCGCTTTCTAGAATGTAACTATAATAATACATGCTGCTAAAAAAAAAAACAAAAAAAACGACAAATTCAACGGCTTCTCACTCTTGACAGTCAGATTAATAGCTTCAGAGAAGCTATAATGTTTAGATGTGTAATGTTTAGATTTGTGTGGAACGGTCGCGTAAGGGTGATGGACTGTTGTAGCTCGATGCCGCTGAGAGAGACAACTTACAAAAACGGAATAGTGGAGAAAAATTTTATGTATAAGTGAGACCAGTCACACATGGCTAAATGTGGTTGGACTGAAACACCAACTGGGAGGCAAAGAAAGCGCCTTCTAAAGAGGATTCTCCAGTTAACTGCTGTTTCTTCTACTTTTGCTCAACTTTCTGCCAGAGCCTTAAAATAAAGGTGCGCGTCAGAGCGTGCTACCGCGCCCTTTGTGATTTAATGGTTTCCGTGGCTCTATCAGACAAATAAAAGAAGAGGGTTGGCGACTACCTCCAGATACGTAGTCTGTTATTGAATTTTACGATGTATCTGAAACTGACTAATGCTCTTCCTAAGTACTTACGGACCCATATTCATAGGTATTTTTCAAATGATAAAGGTCATTAATTCAAGAGACGGGTAAATGGTCCCCAGTCGGTCACATACTCAAGTTCACACCACTCACTTCGCTTAGCCTCGCTTTAAAATTTAACTTGGAAATTACGTTCTGAAGGGTTAAACTGACCTACTGGCTCTCATTACAACTTCATCCAGTATCCTATAATATCATAGGTCCCCTCGCTTATGTCGAAATATCTACGCGACATTAACGGCGGCAACACTCGTAACGTTTTGTGATCACTCTTCTACTTATAACTTTTTATTCCCTGCAAACACATGGACAAAAACTTGTTTCACTAGTACAGAATTTGCGAGATGTTCGGGCTCACATGCGGTTTCTTTTCGTCGAAATGTCTTGGCTCAAACTCGTCTAGGTGTTGAACCGCACGTGTCGCATTACACGCCCTAAATTAGACACTTGTGGCCCTTTGGTTTAATTGTCTGGCTGATGGCAAGTTTACGAAATACAAAGTTAACATCTAATAACAGTAATAATAATATCGGGCACTAAATTAACGACCCATAAATGATGTAGGCCACACAGTTACGATTTAGTTAGATTAATGTTTATTCAGAAAGCAAATTAATACCGAAAGTGGTCGTATTTGGAGTGACTGTTACACACGAGCGCATATACATTTGACACAGTTCTATCAATCACAATCACATTGCGGAACACAATACTCCACCTCGATATTCAAACGAAAAGTCAGAGTTCACCCCAGGCGCGCAGCTGCTCACCGCTCAAAGTCCCGCGATACCACACAACGCGAAATTTTGTAAGTCGTTTCACTTCCTGGCTGCCTAAAGACCGACTATCTGCTTTCACGTCTCAATCCAAACTGTACCCGTTTGTGTTTCCAGCCGAACTCTCTGTTTTCATGTCTCCATCTGAACTGTCGCCTTTGGTGTCTCGACCAGAACTGCCGTTTGCCCGTCTCCGACAGCGTTTCCCGCGCATCCCGCACATCTTCGCTCAACAGACCAGCGCAGTTCTCTTTCATGAAGCCGTCCATCTGATTGGCTACAGCCTATTCTACATTACTTTACATTTCAACATATTTAAATAATCAAAGGTTGACCACTTTCACATTCTAAATAAAGTAACAATAATATCCAGTACACAATAAACGTTAAATTCTTTTACATAAAACAAATACAATTTCCATCTTAACGGCCGGTAACTTTGCACCATTGTGCTTTCTGATATATAAATAAAGAACAAAAGTAACTGTTATGTACTAAACCTTACAACAAATATTCTATTACCTATTGATTCAATAAGGTGTTATGCTGTCATTGTTCAATGTGTTTTGTGTGGAGGAAATGATGATCTGATGCTTAACTGAAAATACTGATAATTTAAATTTACTATATCTTTTAAACAAATAAAGTTACAAAATTGATATTTACAACGTTTGTCATTTTAATGATGCGCTTCTCTATGAAATGTCGATCGTTAAGATCGCCCAAAGAGCTCAGATTTTAGGATTCATGTCTGTGTTACATAACATGTAAATTTCACTTTAACAGTAAACCCCAAACTATTAGAGATATGATCAATATTCAAGTTTTATTGGAATCACCATCAAAACTTATTGGCGATTTCAGAATAAAATTACTGTGGCTTGATTTTCATAAATGTTCCCGTATATGGCCGATCTTAGGTCCGCCATATTTAACACTGTTACGTCTCCTCAGCCACACACGGATTCTACTGGGTTTCCCTATGACGCAGGTTTCATTCGCACACTACAGCGCTTAGTCCTCAGTAGATAATAGACGCCTGTGTGTTTCCCCATCTCGTGGTAAATCTGCGCCCATTGTAGTTCGCGGTCTTGGACGCCAGGGTTCGTTTCACAATTCCTGTAGGCTGACACTTTCAGCCATATATTTAAATGAGAGCGCAGTGCTCGTTAACTCACATCATTTTCGTACCAAGGTCGACACTGAAACTTAGCATGTCTCTGATCATCAATTTTTCTTTCTTAAAATTGTCGTCCAGTAATACATTTAGTTTTGTCTATACAATGGTCTTATGTCGTCTCTGCGCCGATTTGGTTATCACCTGTTACTGCTATTACTTCGCCAAGGTGACTTCCTAAAAGACCTATAATTATCTCTTCCTTCTTAATTCTATGCCTATCCGAAAATTTGTCCCACGTTACTAGCTGTATTAATAACAGATCCCGTTTACTGTCTTTGTATTTTTAAAGGCTGACAACTCACCACCCATTTTACCGCATCTTGTTCTAAAAATGGTATATATAAGTACCTGTTCTTCCCTAATTCCTTTTCCAAAAATTCGTTTACTGTTCCATTGGCCTCCTCGCAAATTCTTTATTATGCAACAAATCTATAAAGGAATTATGCATATGTTTTGATCAGTACCTTGCCAAAAATATCCCCTCAAATTCAGTACACATTATTCTGCCTTTACTTTGTTGCATTCGCTGGTTATAGATATTTCCATCAAAACGATTGCAACCAAACAAAAAGAAAAAAAAAATTCTGCAGCTCTCCACACTGATGTAAATATAGCCCTAAAACTCTAGCAAAAGAAAAGGATGGACATCTTATTTAGGTTAGAATCTGTCAAATCGCATGTTCTGTTGACCGCGCCCTTGTCTTCGCTCAGCATCACTTATGTCACTGCTGCACATGCGAGGTAGTCCGAAACTTTCATTTGACTCTGAAATCATGCGCCAAGCCCCTTTTTGGTTTACATTCAGGTCAGCAAATGAAGGACTGGCAAGTAGCTATTGTTAAAGATCAGATGAAGGCTGGTTGCAGTCACTAGCTCCATAATCGGAGTCACCTGGGCTGTTAGTGTCCCTGTTTAGTGGCCACTTCCTGTACTTTCAAATGAAAATTCAAAATCAGTGCCCTGTACTTCCCAGTACTTTTAGTATTATTAGTACAGTTTTCAAGTTCCTGTCTTGTTTTATTTATTTCTGTAGATAGCTCAGTGTGTTTGGTATCTTGATTAACTTCACCACTATCACATTTTTGACTGTCTGGCATCTCTTGCTGTGAGCATCGAAATGCAGACATATTAAGCAGGAAGGTTACAGTGGTACAGGCACCCGATCACAATCTTGTCAAATGATAAACAACACAGGCTGCTGACATGGGTTGCACTCTGTTTATGATGCAGCCACAGTAGACTCTGCACGTTGGACTCCATTTTACATCAACGACTGGGGCCACACATAACCGTGCCTAAAAAGCTAAAGGAAGACATATTGAAGGAAGTATACAATCATCTGCCATCTGGGGCTGGGGGTACTGGGGAGACTGGTCGAAGACTGGCAGAATGTGTCTGGTGGAGAACAACCAAAAGGGAAGCAAAGCAGTATGTAAAGAAATGTGTACTGTGTGCCTAAGCGATCAGAACAGACCGATCAGTGAGTACTGCTACAGAGATTACTGGAATCCACCAATCCTTTTGAGACCATAGCAATAGTAATATTGGACCTTTTAGCTCTGAATAGTATTGAATATTTCTCATTATGTATAGCAGTGATCACCACTCTAAATACAGAGCAAGGAAGACACACTGCACTTGCATGTGGGAGGATGACAGTTCAAACCAATGTCCAGCCATCCTGATTTAGGTTTACCATTGTTTTCCTACATTTCTTCAGGCAAATGCTGGGATGGCTCCTTTGAAAGGGCATGGTCGACTTCCTTCCCCATATTTTCCTAATCTGATAGGACTAATGACTTCGCTGTTTGGTCCCCACCTTCCCCCCCCCCCCTCCCAAATCAACCAACTAACCAACCATTCCAAATCAACAAGTGACTACAGTGACGCAGGGTGTGGTGAGAAACTGGTCGCTGAAGTTAAGTGTCTATGAAACAGTGAACATGGACCAAGATACTAAAGTCATGTTGGACCTGATGGCATTGTTGTTTTCTATTATAGATGTGAAAACTAAGGACTTGTCCACTGCACCAGCAAGATACTGGAAGAATGGAATGTTTACATAATGATATTGGTAGGATGTTGAGTTGCTTTGTCAACAAGTACAATAATGCTGGGACATTTATTTATCGTTTGTTTCGTAAAAAAATAAATTAAATACCATTTATTGTGGCAGCATACGATTCCAATGTGAATACCAGCACTAGGCTTTCTCCATTTGACGAACAGTGTAGGTAGAAAATGCTTTCCCCTTTGTGGATGCTCAAACCAAACATTTTGAGGAAAAGAGAACTAGTACAGGATGTCACATACACATTAGGGTAAGTATTCAAAAATGTACAGAGGGCGAACACCAAAGCCAAGCCGTATCAGGAAGTGGTAAGACACGTGCAGATACATTGCCAGAGCACTGAGTGAGCACTGGACGTTGCTACTTAGTTATACACACCAAAGGGTAAGATCAAGAAGTTTACTATATGGTATCAGGGAATTTACCAAGTGACTGAGACGATGTCACCAGCTACAAGTGTCAAATCAAAGGAAAAAGCAAAGAAAAATATGGGCCATGAGAAGCAAAAAGATCTTGTGCCATATTCACACTATCTCAAATTAGGAATGGAGGATATGGAGTACCAGGAAATTTGGTTTAGCATAAGTAGTTTGTACGATTATATTGGGGGTTGTAACATAAAACAAAGTTTTCTTGTGGATGAGTATGGAGGACGAGATCTAACTGCTGTGCAGGTTAATTCCATTACTAGAAAGACTGTGGAGGAGAATCTGTAAATATCGTTTTGTGTTAGTGGTGCTGTTACATTCTGATGTCTCAAAAGGGGAAGGGAAGTAATAACACCTTCGTTTGCTCATGTTGCTACACGCTAGAGATGCTACACCTATTCATGAGGGTGGTTGGTTGCTTGGTTGACTTGGGGGAGGGGACCAAACAACGATGTCATTGGTCACATTGGATTAGGGAGGGATGGAGGAGGAAGTCGGCTGTGCCCTTTCAAAAGAACCATCTTGGCATTTGCCTGAAGCGATTTAGGGAAATCATGGGAAACTTAAATTAGGATGGCTGGATGAGGATTTGAACCACCATCCTCCTGAATGCAAGTCCAGGGTTCTAACGGTTGCACCACCTCACTCGATCAGAGAGGGCAGAGCAAGAGCACTGCAAGATCAACAATACTGAAGTGGAATGCTATTCACCATGGAACAGGATGCTGCACTCACAAGTCACAAAAAGACTCTGAGGCTGATGTACAATACACAGAAATTGGGAAATGAGGTGTGGAGGTTAGAGGAAAGCATAAAAGAAAAGAGTGTTCAGAGAAATAAGAGGAGGGGGAGGGGCGGGTTCTTTGGGTCGTAAATGCCATAAGGACGGTTTCTGGAGCAATTCCAGAAAACATTAGAATGATGTAGTACCATGACCCCTGCTTTAATACAAAAGGGGACTGCAGGTAACAATGATATCCGATAACTAAATGGCACCAGTAGAAGATTAAGGGAAGTGGGAGATAATAATAATAAAGCTAAATCAGAATGGCACATTATGAAGATGCCAAAAGTGGAGCAGGCTATGCCAAATAACAAACGCACGTTGTGGATATTGACCCTAGAATTAATGGCGTGTGCAAGGATACTAGCTGAAACACTAAACTGTGTACTACAGGTTATACAGACGCAGTTGGATTCATTGGATATGGTGGTAACAGATGGAGGAGTTTTCCAGTTGCTAGATGGTAGCATACAAGATGCTCAGGTGAAAATGACATAAGTATTGGAAGCCATATGCCATACCATGTTCAGAAAGTTAGGTCAGTGTTAGTGTCCTGTAAAAGGTTCAGAGTCAAATCCAGAATTGAGACTCATCATCGAGAGAAGCAAGTAGAATCTACCAATACACTATCAAGTAGAGATAGCGGAAGTGAAATGGACCAAGCATGACTCTGCGTGGTGGTTTGGTTCCTGGCTTCAAACAACCACACATGGTATATGTGTTTCACCATCCACCCTTACCCAGTGAAGGAGGAGGCCTAGGGATGTATTTGTAGCTACAGACCAGGGTGGTAATGCCAATCTCAGAGAATGGGCGAAGGCACGTGGTAACGTCAACAGAAGAATTCTGTAGCTGTCGGCGGAAGTAAGTGGCCACAGAGTATGTCTGACGCACATGGTGCCGACTGACAAGGAGTAATGTGAGGTTCACGCACTCTTAGGGAACATGGTTGGCCAGGGATGCCCATGCAGCATCTTTGAATCACAGCCGAATTTACAGCAAGCAGAACTGCACTGTATCTACTGTGTCTGTGTTTGGTTCGATATTAGTAGCGTACTGCTACAAGGAAGGGATACATAGAGAGGCGATGCAATTCAAATTGCACACCAGACAATTACCGATCAATGGGGCTTTCTATATACTGGTGCTAAAATTAGACCTCCTGCCCATTGGTACTGGAATCTGTACGATGACCATAACTCAGCCATTGCCGTAGTGGCCAGCCGAACTGTTGTAACCACAACTAACAGCGGGAACGCCTTGGGCCGCGGATCGGAGCCTCCAGGCGGGGAAGCCGCCGGCGGTGGAGTACGCACCACCGGGTAAACACGAATCGGACGACAGACCAACGACAATTGACAACAACCGATCACGACCGACTATGAGCGACACAACAACGAAGAGATAAACAACGGGGGCTTGTGGAAACCACAACACCAAACACCAAACGTAAGTCCACTCGGAACCAGAGTCAGGCAAATGTCAACAACGAGCAACGACCAGAACACAGTACCGCCGAGATATAAACGAAATCCAGAGCGAGTACCAGACTGGCTGGACTAGGGTTTTTTTTTCCTTTATTGTAATTTTAATCACCTATACAGGTGGGCTGGCAGCAGCACATTACGCTGCTCTTCAGCCTTAAGTGGAACAATAACATGACATAGAGGTGAGACAGACAATACAAAAAACGGCGGGCAAAAAAAATGGAGATACAAAAGATACAATAAACATGAAGCCGTTCACGTTGGACGAAAAAAACACTAACACTTGTTGACACGGCGCACAAAACACGGAGAACTGCGACGGCACATGTGAACAGTTGAGTTGTAATGGCACAAAACACAAAACGAAGCACACACACTAGACACTGATGGCGATGATCTCCGGCGCGCGAATGTTCACTGTGCGTGTGCGAGTCCGGGGACCTGCCAAGAGAGGAGGAGGAGGAAGATAAGTGGGAGAGGGAGAGGGGAGAGCAGAGATGCCACGGGCACGGGAGAAAGGGGGGGAGGGAGGAAGGGGGAAGGGAAGCCCGGGGGGAAGAGTGGTGGAGGGAGGGGACGGGGGTAAGGAGGGTGGAGAGATGGAGACCGGACGGGACGTGGGAATACAGACGCGGCAGTGGGTGGGGATGGGAGAGGATCGGGGAGACGAGCGGGTGAGGAGGATCAAGTTTACGGGAGGTGTACAGGATCTGGACTAGGGCAGAGCGGGTCCCTATATGCGAAGCCGGAGGGAGTGGCTATTGGCCGCTGTCTGCACGCGGCTCAGCGGTGGCGCCCTCTCTGTGTGGGAGCCGCTGCGCGGAATAGCCACAGCGGAGGCGGAGCCCTCTATGGGCTGACCACGTCCATTTGTTCTGCCGCGTGTTCGACTTCCGCGGTGGAAGGTACTAGACAAACCTTTGTTACAAAGTGAGACCAATGTTTCACTTTCTGGGCATTGTTATGGTGGTGGACATACGAATAACTCAGGCACTGCTATAGTGACGAGTTAAACCATTAGGCCTACTCCTTGCATGAAACCTAACCGATTTCAATTATACTCCAGAACCTGACCTCGATCTCTCCATGAACCATCTCACAGCAACCAAGGAGAACCGTATTTCTGCAGCAACCTATGAGTAACCGACACATTACAGTCTCGACAAAGAGCATCATAATATCCGCCACCTAAATCACTCTGACTTTGCTCTCTGCAGCCTTCATCTACACTAGGTGACTACTCACGTGACACCTCTCTCCTCCCAAGACACCACATAACAGCAGACTGGACTACCTGTCGAACGCAGGATGCAATTTAGAAACGAGATGTCAGGAGAATTTGTTCAGAGAGAAAGACTTCTCCATTATACCGCTGGTCATCGGGGCTCAGTTCGAAGAGGCACTCGCCACTGAAGACAGTTCTACTCCAGTCAATAAGATTCCAGGCCGAAGACGTGTCTACAGACGTCCCAGAGAAGTGGGATACCAAACTGAATGTGACCCGCCACGTGACCTGAAATCCAGGACTGACATTGTGGGGTGATATTTCTTTTCGAAGTACGATTTGTCATCTGCAGCACCCTTACAGCACAGTGGTCGTCGACGGTACTCTACGCCCCGTTTTGTTGCCCCTCATGGCAATCTTAACTGTAGCAAGATAATGCTGGCCTGCACACGGCGAGAGATTCCACTGCTGATCTTCGTGGTTACCAAACCCTAACTTGGCGAGCAAGGTCACCAAATCTCTCCACAACGGAGAATGTTGGAGCATTATGGATTGGGCCTTGCAACCATATCGGGATTCTGAGTATCTAACGCGCCAGTCAGATAGAATATGGCACGATATCCCTCAGGAGGACATCTAACATCTCTATCAATCACTGCCGACATGAATAAGTTGCAGAGGTGGACCAACATGTTACTGACTTGCTCAGTTTGTGAAGCTCTTTCTCTTTAATAAATCATAAAATTTTTTGTAACTATAATTTGTTTGTTTGTACATGTACATCTCATCTGGCATTTCGGTTCCATTCGTCTTGCGTAGTTCATTTATTTGTCTTAGAGTTTACTTTACAGTATCAATGATACACTGTGTTAGAAGCAAGTAACATACGTGTACAATTTATGTGTTGTATGAATCATAGACTCAAAACGTATTTCATCAAACAATAACAGTATGTGTTAATTTAGTAACATTCCCAACATGTAATCTGTACTCTTTCTCCTTCCACAACCGACAAAACAGTTCAGCATCAGCTACTATGACAGTGTCAGTGATCCACCTCACTTGGTAGTGACCTATTGTCATTTGTATATCACTGTGTCGAAAAATAGCTGTTGGTTCACTGACAACTAATCATGGTAACACGCTCAGCGACAGCACATCCATATGTCTGATAGTTGAAAGGTTTTATTTCTAAACAAATACTGTACAGATGTCATCAAATCTCAAACGGCAACACAAGTCCACACGTGCACGTTGACGCACCATTTCCCTTCGGTAAATGTATTGATTTTAGTTATTTTGGACATAAAATCCGTCATTGGTTCTGACACCATATTTTGTCCTAAAATATTCTCCTGTCTGGGACGCTTCATTTTTTTTGTTACAGATCGTTTTGCTTTTTTGCTTTATAGCGTCATCAGATCTGTAGTACAAGGAACCTGTATTAGGAATGATAGAACAGACTTTCAACCAAAACGATAATGTTCAGAGTAGTTGTGGGGACATGTAAGTTGAATTACTTACGTTATAGATACGTAATATCTACTAAGCTTAAATATCCCACTCAACATCAGAGGCCAAGTTGTCTCTCGCTGCACCAGTCGGCTGAAGTTCATGGCGTGTATTGAAAATGATCTCCCTTATAATTTAATGTGAAACAGATATCCTCTTTCATAAACATTATAACCGTAGCCTAACATATTAATTATAAAACGCGTCATCACTTAACAGTAACCGTTATTGTGCGTCAGAAAATGTGTAGCTTGAATCACGTGACTCTACATTTAGAATACAGTTTTAAAATAGCAGAAACTGCGGCTGATACACGTGCAGAAGAAACATGTTAATGCAATGTTAATATGTTCTTTAACACTCAAATACTACCCACCCCAGATATTACATTAACACCAGCTAAAGTAATGGAGTACATCGCATTAAAAACGCATAAATAAGGATTCACAATAAAAAGCATTTTATTTCTCGCAACGCAGTTGAACTAATTATTGATCTAATAAGCATTTGCTTTGTTTATTGTCCATTATTTACATGGTTAAGACATATTTTAGCTTGATGGTGTGCACATATGAATTTTTTGCATGCGCTGCAGCAAGTTTTCAAGTTTGACTTTTACAGTCCTTTCTTTGGGTACAGAAGGCCCATCTCCCAGAAGTTGTGTTTCTTTGGCTAGACCATTGCTGTATTAGTACGCTGAGAATGCCTGCGATTGTTTCCTGGAAATTACGATACAAACTCGCGATTTTCATTATTGCCACAAGATTTGGCTTCTTCTCTAGATATCTTCGTCGGTTCGGCATGGAATCTTTAGATTCTGAATGAAGCGATTCCAACGTCATTCAGCAAGCAATAGAGAATGATAGAGGCCATCTACCAGTCCTCTTGGACACCGAGTACACATGCCATAACTTATCAAAACAATCAACGCCACACTTCGTGGCATTGTAGAAATGCAAAATTCGAAGAGTTATGACTATTCCAGTCTCATCCGTTCGGTCTTGCATTTAAACAACATAGTCACAGTGTTTTTCTTCTACTTCGGAGGACAATAGGATACAAGAGACATTCGTCACTGAAAGAGAACAGTGAACTGTTCCTTATATGGCGAGAAGGTTCTGTAAATAATGAAAGAATTTGTGGCTTGTTTGATTTCATTGTTCACACCAGTCATCTTTCAGCAATTTATTTGCCAGTGGTACAGAAGCCAGCCAATTATCAAAAGTGCAATTTCTACTAGTGCCATGAATAGGTTTGGTCATACATTTAGAATAATAATGAGCAACAGGTATTCACCTAGGAGTTCAATCCTTGCCATTACAAATTTCTGCATTTAACGGATAAAATGTTTTAGCATCACACGTAATTCTTATCTTAACCCCATATTTATCGGGTTTCAATGACATGAACATCTTAAAATTACAATTCATGGTGTGTTTTGATTGCGTAATAAGAAATCTGTCTTATTTGAATAAGTCGATCATTCTTTCTATGCTCACTCTTACTTTTACACTCATCAAACCGTAAGCAGGTAGTCAGGAATTCAAAGGTTGTTAGTGACATTGCAACACGAAAGAAGCCTACCCCTATGTGTTTATCAAATAGTTACGAGTGATCAGAGTATTTATTTTTAAAACTCCAGATAGGTAATATAATCCAAGAAATGCCTTCGGCTTTGTAAGATTCGTCTCACGCGTAAATGATGGTCTTATTGTCCTTCCAGTATCATCTTCATTTGTTTGATATCGATCACTGGAATATTTTGAACGCTACTTGAGAATATTTGCATTTGTATGTCTCACAATGTCACTTAGCGCCTCTTCTACGAAACATAACTCCCATGTTTTGATTCCTGAGTTAGTGCTACTGGTAATATCTTTGTTCCCAGGGAGATGAAGCATGATGTTATTTGAATGACAACTTCTTTGGCTTTTTACCGCTCCGTTTGTGTTTGTTCTTGCCAAGAAGACTATCAGACACATCAGCCACTGAAAGGAGATTTCCAGATTCATTGCTTGAATTATGTTCACTGGGTGAAGGTTAAGTTACTGAAGCACCCCTGTCGTCATTCTCTGACGGATCACTTTGCTTAGAACACTCATCACTACTTTTTTCAGACCTGTTGTTTTCAATTGTTACTGAAATACTGTTTCCTGCCTTCCCTAAAAGACTACTTGCCGTACTACACTCGCCATCACTATTTCCTTCAGGCCTGCTGTTTCCAGTTACTCCATCTGATTCACAGTCTGAAAAGAAGTCACTTATACCGGAGCATTCATCATATGATTTCAGTAATAGCTATGTAATTTCATTCACAGTCAATAGTCGTGAGTATTTATTTGTCTGTTTAGTGCTATCCATTTTGAAAACATGCAACAATCGCCTTCAGGATAACAATAATTCAATTTGGATATCATATCAGAAACAAAGAGATTTTCAAAGGTCATGTGGTGTAACTGCATATGCATTTAAAGCACAATATTTTAAACAGATTAAAATCACTTACATTCCATTGGTTACTGTGAAATAACTGCACTCTCCACTCTCACTAATACTACCCTGGTACAGAAGTACCCAAATATGCTGGAATATCACCTCTTTGCCGAAGTTTGTCAATCAACTAGAAAATTGGAAAAGTTCAAGGCCAAGCAGAGAGGTATGTGGAAATAAAAATCAGTGCTGCCAAATCGCTAAGATAAACTGGGAAACATACATAACACTGAATGCTCTACTACCCCCGGTAGGTTAAGGGTTAATTAAAAAATAAACCATAACTAACGATATAGAGGAGAAGGGAAATTTATTTTGAGGCCAGGAAAGGAAAGAAACGCTTTATATCACATCCTAGCAACAGAAACATATATCAAGGAATAGTAATGACATTAATAACACTAACGACAGCAAAAAGTCTTGAGAAAGATAATACACAGAATGAAACAGCTGTAGGTATTGTCCGAAGTATAACATACTGGTATGAAATTTGTATGCAGTAAATATACCTTTGTTATGCGAAATTTATACTTAGTAAAAACAGTTAAAGATAAAATCGACATCCAAATACGAGTTATGTATGTTCATATGCTCGGATATTCGCCAAAGTAAAAGCAAAGGCATTGACTAATTGAACTATGTAAGGTGTGTAGTTACGAGAATTGTGGTGCTAACAAACCCTTTGTGACTCGCGTGCCTATCATAACATTTACATGCAAATAAATTTATCCCGAAGAAAGCGCTACTGTATGAGAAAATATTTCCGAAAGCCACCTCAGTCGTCGCTTTGAGGGTGGCTCGGTGTGAAAATTACGCAAGAGTAAGTACCCAATACCGCATGGAAACGGTTCCAGTGTGATAAACAGAACTCTTTAAATACTGTCGCATACATCAAAGTTTGGAAACCGTATTAATCCGTCTTCCAAAGGACCGTCTGAAAACACCAATGTCCAAATCTATACTTCAAAAAAATTCACAATGAAAACAGAAGCACAATTAAATCGTATATGGTACAATCAATGTCAAAGCCAACAAGAAACCCACTTCAAGTGGTCCCACAATCAAAAATCAAAATTACGCTTGCAGCGCCATCGAATCAGGAACCCAGTACGTCTGTTTCTGAAAAATCCAAAACCACATCCAACTTAAACATGTCAAGAATGGCTATAAGTAAACATTAAAGATGAGAATCGCTGGTTTAAACAAACTTAGTCCATGAAGCAAGGACAGCTTAAAGGCTATAAAAATTATTACGTATAAGTGACAGCAGAACCTTGCAATAAAACAATTTTACGAAAACGGTAATTAGTGGACACTAATTTTATAAATCACTGCTGTAATGGATATTGTTGCAAATACTATTTTCTCTCTCGGATTGGCTTAATCAGATCATTAGGACGATACACGGAGTATTCAGTTGATAGTTTTTTCAGAGTATTAGCTGTAATTAACTAATGTCTCTGTGATTAAAAATATTAATGCCTGTGACGACGAGTTGAATAGCGACCATTGTTACGTAGTTTATAATGTAACGTACTTACCTTGTTATAATAATGTTTCCATAGTACAAGTAATTGCAAAATAGCTTACAATCGATATTCGGACTATAAACCGCGCAAGTATTACTGATTCTAAAAATATATTCATGTGTCCTCTACAACGATTTTTACATGGTTGTGTTACTAAGAATAAAATGCATGTGACAAGAAACATGCCGTAAGACAATAAGTAATGGAGAAGAATATTGAGAATATTGTAGTGTATTATGGTAGTATCCTAGAGAATCACCCAACACTGAAAGTAACCAGCTTCTGCTTAAGTCATTCTTGTTATTGATGATTTCCTTGGCTCCTTCTTTGTGACGTGCACATATTTCCACCTCTTCAACGGTAATCAGATTTGTACTTTTTGGTGCACATTATAGGATTTCACTGCTAAAATGTGGTTGTTGTCTCTGTCATGGCGATCTAATACACTTGAATTTGAGACGTAATTGTGTTCCTTGAAACGAGTTTTAATGCTCCACGTTGTCTGACCGACATAGCAGTCTGGATATGATCCACCCTTTACTTTATAAACGTCTACTCCGTTATAACTGTTAGAAGCTTTTGTAATGTCAAATGATTGGCCCTAATTTCTTCTTACAATTAGTGTGATTGTTCAATTGTACATTAGGGAATCACACTTCTTCTTTCTTGTCTTGCAACCGAATATCGTTGTGTTTGCTACTTATTGCTGACACAAATAAATTAAAAAGCTTGGGTACGTGTTTTGACTTATAACCATTAGCTTTAATTACTTGAATTGTGATTTGAAAATCCCGTTCAAGTGCATCGTGAGCTATATTTAATATAAATATTTCGTGTATCACAGTGCGAAACCAGGATTGTTTTTCGTGATACCGAATTACATGAGATTTCATAAATAATCACGTTAGAGCACATTGGTTTCTGATACTACAAGTTTGGTATTCGCACTGTTGATTGCCAATTTTACGTAAAGAAACAACTCATTCTCTTCATGCTCCCTGATGAACTTTATATTTCGAGTTGAAAGCAGTGGCTAATGTTTCCATACTTCGTCCACTCCTTTGAATACGAGTATAATATCATCTTCGTACTTATGTTAGAAAATGATTCTGGTTCAAGTCCTGGTAGAAGTAAAAAATTTCGTTCTCTAAACTTTATATATAAAGTTTAGAGAACGAATTTATTACACAGTCCGCACAGATATGTTTATTTGCCGTTCATAGCTTGTCCATATTATGAAGCGAGCTTCCTGAGCTTCAGTTGTTATCATAAATATTTGGATCTTTTCTAATCTCAGCCACAAACGTTATGGGTGTTAAACTATGTTCTGGAATCACTTGGAATTTAACTGGCTCTATATTGCGAAAATGTTTCACTTCGTATGCATTTGACTCAATAATATTCATCAGCCTTATTCGCTACATCCTTTTCATTATACTTCTTTTAAAGCATTTCATTTCACAACATCATCAAATTTGTGCTACAAAGAACTAATATTCAAAACGGAGGGAACATGGTTTTACAAAATACAACGTTTAGGATAATTGTGGTGAAGCGTAAGTTGTCTTATATACCTTATAGGTACACAGTATACAGTCAAAGTTAAACGTCTTATTCAACATCAGACGCCAAATGGGCTCTTATTGTACAGTGCATTGCAAAGTAAAGATATTCGTGCCAACGCTTGCTGAAGTGGAAGGCACAAATCGAATAGGACCTCCCATACAATTTAATGTTAAACAATTATTCCCTTGTTCAACTACTATATTTGAAACTGGTATATTACATTATAAAACAGATAATTAATTAGGAGTTAATGTTATCGTACATCAAAAACGTCTACATTCACATAAATTATGCGATATTCACAATGCATTTTTAAAATAGTGTTGTACACACATAAATCAACTGCAGTTTTTGTTAATTTGAAAATGTATCATAAACGTAGCATCATGTGATTGAAGCTACACATTTTGGATGCACAATAACTCGTACTGTAAAATTGTAATGTACTTTATAATGTAATAAATTAGGCAGCAATTATAATCATTATGGAAGGGTTAATTGTTTCATATTATAATTATGTGGGAGCTCATATTCGGTACAAACATTGTACGTCAGACACCTACTGGCATAACAGCTTGAAACGAGTTCGTCATTATTTTATAAACATGTGTGTTCCACCTCATACAACAATAGAATTCTGATTGAGAACAGAAATTTGAACAGAAAAAAATTACTCATCTCACGAATTATAAAAAATAAATTCTCAACCATCTGACTGGAAGTTTTAAAATATCTTTTAATGTCTCGTAAAAACTGTTCTGCAATGTTCCTGTATGTAACAGACAACTTACTCGTCTTGCCACTGCAACTGCGTAATCAGCAACATGCTAAAATATTTCAAAAAGCAATACTGAGATCTGTGCAGAGTGCAATGCATGGACTAATTGCTATAATTACTGCCATACTTTTATGCAAAGAAACTGAATGATCAGGAGGGGTTGGTCAATTAACCTTAAACGATCTAAAGAAAAGTGAAAGAAACCAATAAAAAGCCTTTAATTTACTGTATTCAGAAAACTGATTATTTGAATGCTGAAAAAACCTTACACAGACTTTTACATATTTCACAATGTCTGCACTCAATAAACAGATTTATGGCGTCAGCGAAGATATGAATATGACTGAGTTTATCCCTACACAAATCTGACAGATCCCTCCAGTACGCAAGCAATCTACAACTACGTGCAGCGAGAAGTCAAATTACCAAAAAATCCTCAGTCAATACCAAAGTGTCCTCCGGCGCTGCTAGTACGATCATGGCAGACTGCGACCTCTCACGTACCGCGGCTTCTGTCTATCGCATGCTGCGTCCGACCACCTCCAACTCCCCTCGAAAACTGCTCACACACCACGTAGAGTCATAGACGCCCAACTTTCAAGCTTTACTTTGCAATGGGCCACATGCTGAGACACAGTTTGGCCTCTGATATGAAATAAGATGTTCAAGTTTGACTAAATACATTATATTCATAAGGTGTATAACTCAACATATTTGTCAACACAATTATTCTAATTATTGTTGTGTTGTAAAAGTCTGTTCCACACGTCATATTGTTACTCCTTTTTCCCACAGATATGGTGATGCTCTAACCGAAATGGGTTATAAGCAGTATAATACAAAGAATTGCGCGAGCGAGACAAGAGTATATTATAGTGTATTGGTTTGCGTTAGATGTGAACTTTATTTTTTTTTTACAACTAAGAAAATGTAGGTGGCTTTCGGAAGCGAGGGTCACATGTGAAGCGATTTTGAGTTCGTAATCCAAGACAGAATAGCAAGATTCATCTCCACCTCACCGTGTCTGTGGACTTCATTACCGAGTACGACTCTGTTGACATAACATCTCTGATTTATCTAAAGAAGAGTCTGTATGGATGATAAAAGAAGAAACATTATTCGGTAATAACTAAAACGTAACCTACGGTTGAATACCTGAAGGTATTGAGGAGCGAATAGGTGTTCGACAAAGAGATGATGTGCCCTTATTTTGTGTCCTTTGAAAGGTCATCTGGTAACTGAAAGAAAAACTCAGAGAGTATAGAAGAAATAATAAGGTGCAGTTGGCCTTTAAAAACCAGAATCATGACTCACCGTTCACTTTCATTCCTAACGGTTATGTTAAAACTGTAAGTTGAACGTTCAGCTAAAATTGGCAAACATCTTTTGTCTGACTGATACCAATTTTCAGGGAAGGCCATGTGATACCACAATATGACTCAGAAATTCTCAATGAAATTGATTAAACTTCTGCAAATATGTCGTCAAATGTCTTCCATGTCTTTCAGAAGGAAACAGATTCGGCAATATTAGCAAATGATGCCTACCAGGCTAACAGATTCGTAGCGTAAAATACTTATTGTAAATCTGTAGTGTTTTTACCGTTTCGAAACACTTAATACAGACTGTGGGGAACCACTAAGGGTTTTAGATCCTTTTCTTTGGATGATCTAGGACCACCACGTAGCAAGCAAGCTGAGTGAGGCGGGAGGTCGAAGACAGGTTAGCAGTATGTGTGTACATGGAACTGTGTCATCTCTGAAGAGATGAAATTGTGGTAGTGCCAGTCGTGTGTCGAATGACATGTGATTTGCTGTGGTTGTTACATTTATGGTGCAAAGCCGTCTCTCACAAGTATGGGGTGTGGAATGAAGACTTTCGGTCGTAACGGAAGATACAGTTTTGAGATGTGGCAACTTCAAGAAAACGTTCCCTACGGGCAACGTGGTCCACCACATATTATTCCATTAGCTTTGAGGCATTAGAAACTTGACAAACCACCACCTACCGAAATTCTGTGACGCCACTGCAACATATTCAACAATTAATTCAAGAGAATTTAATTATGTTTAGAACTGTTGAGAATGTTACAGTCACTTAACTTCGTGCAACTTTTGAATATGGGCACATATTCAAAAATCTTAAGTCCATTCTCCTAGTGTCGTTTACTTAACCCTCTTTCTGTGTACTACATAACCTTAAACAATAAAATCAAAGAAATCTTTCTCACCTTAATGGTGGTTAGAAACGTTCAGAATATTAAACTTGTTTAACATTGTGCAACTTTTGAATGTGAACACATTTTCAAAAATTTTCCTAAATTTTCTCTTAGTGTCACTTACTTTATTCTATTTCCCTGTCATAAATTTCTAAATGTTTCGGTGTAAATTTGTATAATCTAAAACGTCATATCAAAATCCAAATTTTATGAGAATGTTTGAATAAATTTTAATTAATTTTAAGTATAACTGAGTTATATTTGACTATAAAAATACAGCGACCAGCCACTTTTTAAATGCGTTTTATTTATGCCAATATGCATTTCGGGTTTGCACCCATCTTCAGCTGGCAAATTACATGTATCTTGAGTTTCTACAGTGGTACAACCTCGATAGCAGTTTGGATGCTGCAGCTACCCTGTGCAAAAGCAACGATTCCAATCATTTACTTCAATTTCGCGAGTTTAAAGTTAGATACTATCAGTTGTTCATTTTACTTACATTCTCCTCTCCTTCTTTTTTCTTGGCTTTTCTTCTTTTTTGTAACAACACAACACTTTTTGTCAAGAAATTTTCCACAGGCGCACTGCCTTATCTGCCATGTTGCCGACTGACAGTTTTTGTTCACATACAAGCAGTTTATCTATGCACAGAGTTATATTTTACGGAAGTTTTGAGGTTCTAGATAAGCTACTGTTTACTAAACTTTGACTTGGGTGATAGAAGTATTCTAAGTGTGATGTATACAATTTCGTTGTTTTTGTTACTTAGGCAGTATTGAAGATAATAAACTAACATAACACATTTATACTAAGCAGTAATTCATACATTTACAATATAACAAAGATAGATTTAAGAAGATACAATTAAGAATTTTATGTTGTATATTATTACATGCATTTCTTGGGTTTATACTAAATTATGTTATTTCTTGATTGTGCTTAGTAGGAATATACAAACTTAACTGCAACTCATGTCCAAAAACATACATAGGCCAAACAGGGAGAAACTTCAACACATGGGTTCGAGAACACATGGATGCTCTTTGTTTAAAAAACCTAAATAAATCCACATTTGCCCAACATGTAGCAGAAGAAGAACATCAAGTAAAAGACATATCCCTTAACCTACAAGTTCTCCACCTATCCAACAAAGAAAAAGAATGAACCTCCTAGAAGACATCGAATTTTATTCACATAAACAAGCATCCCCTTCTGGCATACTTAACGACCAAACAGAGTTACCAAACCGAATATTTCTGAAAAACTTCCACACTCTACTTATCAAACCACTTACTAAGCACAATAAAGAAATAACATAATTTAATATAAACTCAACAAATGCATGTAATAATATACAACATAAAAATCCTAATTCTATCTTTGTTATATTGTAAATGTATAAATTACTGCTTTGTATAAATGTGTTATGTTAGTTTATTATCTTCAATACTGCCTAAGTAAGAAAAATAAAAAGAAACGAAATTGTATACATAGTACTTAGAACACTTCTATCACCCAAGTCAATGTTTAGTAAGCAGTGGCTTATCTAGAACCTCAAAACTTTCGTAAAATATAATTCTGTCCACAGATAAACTGCTTGTACGTGAACAAAAACTGTCAGTCGACAACATGGCGGATAAGGCAGTGCGCCTGTGGAAAATTTCTTGACAACAAGTGTTTGTGTTGTTACAAAAAAGAAGAAAAGCCAAGAAAAAAGAAGGAGAGGAGAATGTAAGTAAAATGAAGAACTGATAGTGTGTAACTTTAAACTCGCGGAATTGAAGTAAATGATAGGAATCGTTGCTTTTGCACAGGCCAGCTGCAGCATGCAAACTGCTGTCGAGATTGTACCACTGTAGAAACTGAATATACTTGTAATTTGCCAGCTGAAGATGTGTGCAAACCCGAAATGCGATTTGATAACTTGTTGATGATCTGCTTTACTCGAAATAACGATTATTTTGGTAATTAACTTCAGTAATTAAGTTATTCTCAGCCTTTAAAGATGGTGGCCATTGTGTTATGTATTACATTAAAGTTTCCGACCAAAATCTATTGTTCATAGAGTGATAATCATACGATAAGGTAATGCCAGTAATCTTCAAGTCTCCAAACTACATATATCTGCAATGAGGATAAAATCAAGTTTTCAGATATATAGCTTAAGTAGGCAATGAAGTGAAATGTTGTTAATATGTGTACGATAATTATAAATTATAATTAAAAGTACATAAAATGTTGTAAAGAAAGAGATCGTAATGGAAAGAATAAACACGAACACTCAACTGAGTGAGTGAAAGTGTTAGCGTTATTGGAAACAGCGTGTCGCATGTGGTGGTTTTTTATGGCACATAAGCGCAGACGAGCCACATACCGCCTGGGCACAAAAACAGATCTTTGGGCTGCCAGTTTGTATGTAACAGCCAGATATTTCGACTGTGGTTGCCAGATGTTGTTATTTGGATTCTGTATAGTATTTAAACACTGTTGCAACTAAAATTAATACAAATTAACACACAATTGTTATTTTCGTAATTAAAATTAGTCCTCAATATAAAAGAAGGAAGGGCAGGAGTCCATGCAAACTGTTCCATAAAAATGTAGCGGACTGATCACATCGGAAATCGTCGGGTTCAGTTACAAGCTTGGAACCAGAAGATTATCCTTATGACAGTGTGTATAAATGCGAAAAATAAATCCAAGAAGCATTAAGTCGAAAGTGGTCTGATGCTGTATAGGACAGAAGAACAGGCCAATAAAAGAAAATTAACTCAGAGGAAAAGAACGAAATCGTGAAAGAAATGCACGATAATCTGTTACGTGGACATAAAACCCGCGCGGAACCTTAGACTGAATAAAGAATTGTGAAACAGTGAAGAATACGTTAGGCAGTATGAAAATTGCGAAAGGGTAAGTTCACTTAGAGCAAGAGAAAGATGCATCTACTACTTATGGACACAATGATACTGTTTGAAAAATGTAGCGTGGAAATCGTAGGACCATTAGATGCAACAACAACCGGCAATCGGCACATCTTGACATTCTAACATTACCTGAGGAATTTCACAGTAGCTGTTCCAATCGGGAGACGGGACACCGATATAGTGACGCAAAAGTTTCTAGCGGAAATTGTTCTGAGCATGGAATTTCGTCAATGTTGTTGACCGGCCACGGAATGAATATCTTAAGTGAAGTATTGAAGAGGGTACTTAAATTATCAAGGACCCGGAATATACAGACCACTGCGTTTCACCTACAGACAAATGATGCACGCGAGACGTCACGCAGGACGCTGGTGGATTATTTACGACCCTTCATAAAACATTGCCGTAGTAATTGAAGTCTATGGGCAGCATATAGTATTTTTGTATGTAATACAATACCCCATGGTAGGCGTTGGCATACACCATTTGAGGTAATGTTTGAGAGAAAAATAAACGTAGGAAGGATACTACAGATCGAGGTAAAAACTGTTGGATACAGTTATGATGATCATGCATATCAGTTGCGTACGTCGAGCAGCACGAGTAAAAGCAAAATAAGCAGATGAAATCGCTAAGGTTTACTACGACAAGACGTAGGATCCAGGAATGTTTCGGGTCGGAAATAAGTTTCGTTTATATTATAATACCTTAAGGAAAGCTCATTCTAAGAAGCAAGAGGCGCAGTTCCGAGGACTACAGGAAGTAATTGCAGTAGACATACCCAGTGTGGTAATTGAAATGTATAGAAATAAGCAGATGAAAAAAAGAAATAAAGGAGAAGGCAACATGGGAAACTATGACATAGGTGAACCTATCAACGCTTGACAACAAAACCCTTTTGCAGTGGCCCGAGTGGGAAACAAGGTCGCTCAACAGCGCAGAGAAAGGTAAAAAAAATTAATTATCAGTAGAATAAAATGTAACCTTCCAAGTAATGAGATTGATCCTAATATATCACGAGTTGAGCAGCAGTGTGTGACCGAATCACACAATTCATTATATTAAGAAATTGTATGAATAAATTGGAATGTATTCACGAAAAACAACGAGTACAGAAATTCAGAAAATAGATGTCTATTAGTTCATTACTACAAATGAATAGATGATACAATTAGTCGCACTATTTAGAGAATTAAGTACTGAGTATGAGCAGTTAGTAAGTGGCATCGTGCGCACAAGAAAAGGTAACCAGCGCTACATATTGTGAATCCAGTCCACAGAGGAAAATATTTGAGATTAATTCAAGATTATCTTAGAAGCGTAATATTCCTCGTACCCTTATGAGAAGCATGTGGATATATGCTTCTAAAAGCAATGGATTTAGATTTCTTATGCATAATCGATAGTGTATTAGAATTTGTCATTAACATTCCACTAGTAGAAAACAAAGAGTTCAGTTTATGTAGTATGTTGCCACTCCCCACCGAAACAAGACGTGATAAAGGGATATAAATTTATGCACATCCAGAAACAGACTATATATTATTAGATAACTGTAAGAGGTTGTATACTAAACTCACAACAGATCAGCTAGAAAATGCAAAGAAGTTGTTAAGGAATAAAGATATGTAAACAAACCTTTTGATGCCCAATTGCTACAAAGCAGAGGCATTCCAAAAATGTGCGCTATTAAGTTAACTGTCATAGAATAAAATATGTGGACGTATCTAAGTAGTAAGTAATCGCTATACATAAACCGAAGGAAGTACGTATCGCGAGTTTGTGTCAAGAACAGGCTTCCAAGAATATTCACCTACAAGGCGTGGGATTGTTAACATTCTATGCATACTGCGAAGGTTATCTATCTTCAGGGTACATCGACACGAATAAAATAAAACAGACCAATGAATTTTTTTCGTTCATCGTAATCGATGATTTTTGCATATTAAAAAAAAATACACGATCCATTTTACTCTATTTTGCGATTGCAGTATAACCTCAAAAAGGCAACTGGGATGCAACAGAGGCATATACAAAGAAAATTAAGTAAACAGATGCACTTGAAACTGAGAATAAATATCCGGAATTCGTGTTGCGATAAGCATGAAAAAATAAATAACTGTAGAAGTTTTCCGTTATTTAAATTACCACTTTTAGAAAATGAAACCGCCACAGATTTTTCGATGAGGAGCATTGAGTTGTTAGTAGAGGAGCAATGAGACCAGAATTGGTCGGACAGGAGGCCTCAGTGACTTATAAAGTGGACTAGTCACTGGATACCGAATGAGTAACAAATTCATCAGCCTTCCTAATGCTGCCCATATCGATGGTTGGTGGTGTAATGGTGAAGTGGAAATGGGAAGGAACAACCGCAACTAAACTCTCACCAGGCACACCTCACAAACAAGTGAGTAGAGACCGTAGTGCACTGATGAGGATTACTAAAAACTGCGTGAAATCAGTGGAAAGAATCACTCGAGTTCCAAAGCGCTACCAGAAATACAGCTAGCACAATGAATGTGCGCAGGGAGTTAAAGAGAATGGGCAACAACTGTCGAAAAGTTCTTCATAAATCACGTATTTCTGCAGTCAGTGCTAAGCGGTGGTTGAAGTTGTGCAAGAGCGACGTCACTGGGCAGTCTATGACTCGAAACAAGTGATGTGGGGTGACGAATCACGCAATAACCTTTCGGCCATCCGGAGGAAGGATCTGGGTTTGGTGAATGCCTGGAGAATGTTACCGCCTATCATGTGTACCGCCAACAGTGGAGCATGGAGGAGGTTGAGTTGTGGTATGGGGGATGTTTATCGTGGTTCTAATGTTGTCCCTTTATTACCCTTAAGAGACACCAAATGAGAAAGATGTGAACTCGTTTTACACCAGTGTGTTCTACACACAATTTAGGAACTGTTTGGGGACACGCATTGTTTGCATCAGTGTGACAACACACCACGTCATAATGGAGTATGTTTGATGCAGTGGTTTGTGGACAATAACATTCCTGAAATGTTGTGGCCTGCACAGAGAAATGATCTAAACCCACCTGCACACCTTAGAGTGAGCTGGAGCAGCGACTTCATGTCAGACACCAACGTCCAACATCACTACCCCCCCCTGTTTTTGGGTCTTGAGTAAAATCGGGTCGCCATCCCACCAAATACATTCAGACACCTCATTGAAGGAGCAGCAGAATTGAATCCATCACAAAGGCGATGGATGGGCACACCATGTAATTGGCGTGCAGCTACTTTCGATCAGTTGCAGTAGTGTCGCGTTCCGGCACAGGTCTTATCACCACATTTGGACGAAGGTGTACCCCGTGTGGTGCAATAAGGAAATTGACGACAATGTGGGCTGAGATCTGTTAAGCTACTTTTTGATAGAGAGAGAGGGAGTAATTCTCCTAGGATGTTTATCACAAGTGATTTTGGAATGGTGAGGAGAATTTCTTGGCTTCTTAGGAAGTGAATAGGGTGCAAACATTCAAAGATACAGTTTAAGAAGTTTTACATCCCAGAAGTTCAATCTTATTCGGAAAGTTGTCTTACAGTGGCTTACGCATCAACCATTACATACTACCACTCTATATACTCGTATTAGTCCCTTCCAGCAACTACCGCCTTCTGAGTTCAGAGACAATTGCTCTGCTTGCAGTTCGTTCCTACAATGCCAATAAAACGCTCTAGCCGCGTCAGGCGACAAACATGAGACAGCATTCGTTCTTCACAATATTTTGACGCACAGAAAATAGTAATAATTACTCATTGTGCCTTATGCAGTGAGACACCTTATTCACCTTAGAAGGCAAGTCCAAGAAACATTTGTTCTTCAATATATGCGTCACCAGAAGTTACATAGCCCCTAGTATTACAATGGAAACCTATTGTTGTGAAGAACTGGACAAAAAGTTAAACATCTTAGAAGCACCATTAGAATTAACCACTAACTGTTTTAACACCAGGATTTCCTCTTTTTTTCACTGTTTGTGAGTACCACTAGGGTCATATGGACTCCTATTAATTTACATAGGATATTTTGCCAATATTTTAATGGAGTAACATAGAAACATACATTAGAACTGTTCAATGTAACGGTCATTATTCTATTTTCACATTTGTCACATTCAAGAAACTAAAAGTCGCACTAAGTGCAAAAAACTATGAGTAAATTTCAATATAATACATATAAAGCTGAACGAAATATCACTGGATACAGTTAACACACATGGAGATATTTGGAAAATAATAGGTTTGAAAAGAAGGGAGAGATACATTTCAAATGCGGTTATGGGGGCTTATTGATCCCAGTGGTGTGAGGAGGGTGATGCGATGTAGTGACTAGGTTAGAAAACTTAGCTGGAAGAGGATTGGAAGAGGTGGAGCATCTGACTGATAAAGTGCAATGGGAGATGGATCATGAGAAAAGAGTCGAAATGTAAACATATATAGGCTTAATCTTGCAAAAGTGATAAATAGAGGTTTCTATTGCTTGCATAGCCTATGTAAGTTTGTTGCAGGCGGTTATGGTGCTGGAAATTGTTAGCAGTCAATATGTCCTAAGGCTACTGTGGTTAATATACCCTAATCTACTGGACTGGCGACTACAGATAACGCTGTCGTTTATGAGAGACATACTCATGAAGAAGAAAATGTAGTATTGTTAAAGAATAGAAGGTGGAAAAGAAATATGGAAATCATTATATTATATATTATTATTAGATTATAAGGCGCAGCATATGAAACGAAAACAAATGTGTTTGTAAATTTAAAAGTATTAATGACACACAGTGTAATTGTTCATCAATTGCTTTAGGGGCAGATGTAATCGCTGCCAATTTTTGTTAATGAAACTGGCGTCAGATCTGTCAAATCTTATTGATATAAGAGATGTCACGGCTGTCAACGGCTGTAAAAACTGATATGGTTACCCAACGTCATTAACGTAAGAAGTGTAAAGACTGCTACGACACGATAGGAAACTTTACTAATTTTAATATCAAGAAAAGTAAGAAAACATGGTGTTGAGAAGGCATGATGCACGTAACATATGGCCAGTGGCGAGTGGAACAAACACTGCAGTGTTCCCATACCAAGGCTAAAGTGGTACGTCACAGTCACTGTTGGCGAGATGAGAAGTCTGTATTCAGTAAGGATAATCATGGGCATAGAGCTGAGACAAAACACGGAAGTACTGGCAGGGCTGCCACGTTTGAGAACCACTGAAACGGACGTTGGACGTTTCCAGACTGAGAGTTTTCTAGGAGGTTCTGGAAAGCTTTCGTTCATTAGGAAGACTTTCCGTTGCAGCAGGGGAAAGAAACACTGCTAGAGAAAGTCTTCCAGAGCTCCCTAAAAAATCAGTATACAAGCCATAAGCGCCCAGCACCAAATCAGTTTGAATGACAGCCATTACCGAGGGTGAGCAGTTTCACAACCAAGCCTCGGAGCTTCGATACCACTTCGATACCACTGCAATAAAAGCTACGAGGAGACTGTACCCAGGTCATGAAAACTGAAAACGGCAGGGAGAACGTTGCACTGATCAGGTACCCTTCAATATCCGCATCCAGTGACGTCAATTAGCTGAGGATGACACGGTGGTCATTCGGTACCGTTGGATCTTTCAAGGCCTGTTCGGACGGAGTTTAGTTAAAATTATTATTTTCATTCTGCCTATTAGTAAAGAACAAGTTCTCTAGATTTAGTCTCTAGTATCAGGAACGAGTAATAGTTGGTATTTTCTGTATATCGTAATATACATAGGCACAAATGCTGTCTAATCCTGGTCTCCTAGTGTGAACATGGTATTTAACTGTCTGAGTCGCAACAAATAATAACCAGTATTTTCTGTGGGTCAGAATATGTAGAAGAACAAATGCTTTCTTACACTTGCCATCTAGAGTAAAAGAAGGGTCTCATGGCATGAGTCAATTAGTATTTTCTGTGCGTCAGAATACAATGAAGAACAAATGCTTTCTCACATTTGTTTCCTGATGTGGTTAGAGTATTTGTTTGGTAATAGAGTGGTAGGATGTAATTTTTGGTGTGTAATGGCACAAAGCCACTGTAAGACAACTTTGCGACCAAGGTTGGGTATTGGGATGTAAAATGTTCTTAAATTGTACCTTTAAGTGTTTGCAACCTTATTCACTTCCTATGAAGCCAAAAACTTTTCCTCGCCATTCGAAAAGCGCCTTTGATTAGCATCCAAGGAGAATTTCTCCCTCTCACACCATCAAAAAGTAGCTTAGCGTATCTCAGTGTACATTGTCGTCAATTTCCTGACTGTTTCACACAGGCCACACCGTCGGCCAACTGATGAGACCAACGCCGCGATGCGAGACTACTACAGCTGATCAAACATACCCACACACCAATTACAGAACACTAATAGGCGGTGCGTCCTCGCATCGCCTTTATGACGGCTTGAACTCTGCCGACGACACCATCAATTAGGTGTCTGAATGTACATAATGGCAGCCCGCGTTTTCTCAAGATCCAAAACGAGAGACGGTAGTGATGTTGGACGTTGGTGTCTGTCGTCAAGTCTAGGTTCTAACTCACTCCAACGTGGGCGGGTGAGTTCACGTTATTTCTCTGGGCAGATTAGTTCATTTCATGATTGTTATTGTCCGCGACCACTGCCTTGCAGATGCCGGTTTCCGTCAGTGTGTGTCATGCTGATGCAAACAATGAGCACACCCAAACAGGTCTTCACTTAATCCGTAATAAGAGGACTACATGAGAACCACGATAAACATTCCCTATACCATAACACAACCTCCTTCGTAGCTGTTGGCGCTGTACGTGATACAAGTAGTGTTCTCGAGGCATTCACCAAACTCAAATCCTTCCATTGGATTACCAGGGGGTACTGCGTGATTCATCTCTCCATATCACTCCTTTCCAGTGATCCGCTGCCTTGTGACGTCGCTTTTTACACCATCTCAACCGCAATTTACCATTGACTACAGAAATATGTACGAAGAACCATTCGAGAGTTGTACCCCATTCTTTTTAACTCCCTGCGCGCAGTCCTTGTGCTAGCTGCATTGCTAGCAGCACTTTGGATCCCTCGAGTGATTCCTTCCACCGATTTCATCCGATTTTTTACCGTCACCCTCCACAGTGCACGATGGTCCCTACTCGAAAAATGGCTCTGAGCACTATGGGACTTAACTCTGAGGTCATCAGTTCCCTAGAACTTAGAACTACTTAAACCTAACTAACCTAAGTACATCACACACGTCCATGCCCGAGGCAGGATTCGAACCTGCGACCACAACGGTCGCGCGGTTCCAGACTGTAGCGCCTAGAATCGCTCGGTCACCCCGGCCGGCAGGTCCCTACTCGCCTGCATGTGAGGTGTGCCTGGCGTGGGTTTAGTTGCTGTTGTTCCTTCGCATTACCACTTCACAGTCACATCACCAGCAATCGATGTGGGTATTTTCAGGAGAGTTGAATTACCGCTGATGGATTTGTTACTCAAGTGGTCTCCAGTGACTAGCCCACTTTCTAAGTAACTGAGATCTCGTTGCCTGACCAATTCTGTTGTTATTGATCCTCTACTGACAATGCTTCCCGTCTTGTAGTTAACAGCTACGTCAGCCTCTAGTGACATGTCGTAGTCAACTCCGCCTTACATAGCAGTTACGGATCAGCTAGTGTACATCCATTTGAACAAGCTTTCTGTAATCTTCTCGTAGTTCTCCTCTAAAATTTTTACCTGGTCTCCTTCCCTCCATCACCAAACACAGGATGTTTCCCATGAACAAATTCCTTCGTTTCGAAAAGTTTGTGGCAGCTACCTTTCCTAAAAGTGATAATGAAAAACTTCTTAAGTTACTCATTTTTTCATGCTTAGCACAATGCGTTCGGGGTATTTATTCTCATTTTCAGGTGTATTTGTTTATTATATTTTTCGTGATATGTGCATTTGATTTCCTGCTTCTCTGACATTTCAGTTGTCTATTTAAGGTTGTACGGCAATAGGAAAATAGAACAAAAAGAATCATGGAACGTTTTTTGTATGCTAAAAACATCGATTACAATGAACGAAAAAAAATCAAGACTGGGGCCCTAGGTTACGCATCAGAGTGCATTAAAAACCTCCGCTGTTACGGGCGCCGCTAACCAAACAATTGAACATCAATGCTAAAAACGGAAAGCAAATATTGGCCTCAGATTTACGGAGCCATTTAAAAACTGCGTATCACAAAAAGCTACCGAAAATAAATAACCACATTGTTATATGAATTTGCTCTGTAAATTGAACCACAGGTCACTGTACTGGAAACACAATATGGTATTCAAATAATATTACAGCCACTCCGCCTCAAACAAATAACTTCCTAACAGTCTTTTAAAAAATGTCAGTGGTAACAGCAATAGCTCTGGCGCAAATATACATCGGTCAGTCCTGAATGAATACAATACAACGACTGTTTTTTTAGCAAACAATGGTTATTCCTGGATGTCGTGCTGCTTGGACCATTGTTCACTGCCTCCAACGCATGAACGTATTTCCTGGGTACTGTATTCCTCGGAATGCGAAGCTGGGTGACGGGTCGGACATTCCATGCGGTGAACATGAAATAACTATTTTTTCAAAAATGATTAACAAAAGGATTTTTCCACTTGTTCTATCTTACCCATCACTCGACAACAAATTGATATACATTACCTTGGCGTCACATTTGAAATTAATATTTCCACAAGACCTTTCCTTCCCAGTTCGATCGATCCACGTCCACTACTTGCTCATTAGATAATTGACCTTCTGAATCATATTCTTTGTAACACCATCTTTCATAAGCTTTTGTTCTCATCTTGAGTCAGTTAGTTATTGTTCATAATTCACTTTCGTACAATGGATACATTCAAAGACGTCTCCCTGAGAGTAAAGTTTATAATAGATACTATTGAACCGGACAACACGTCGTACATGTTAAATATGTAAGGGAACTGGACCTATGTCCTCATTTTCTTCTCCTGCCTCTCTCTGTCCATCTTCTCCTCCCCCTCTCTGTCCACTCCTCATCCACCACCCTCTCTCTGTCCATCTCCTCATCCTCCACCCTCTCTCTGTCCATTTCTTCGTTCTCCATCGTCTCTCTGTCCATCTCCTCATCCTACATCGTCTCTCTGTCCATCTCCTCATCCTCCACCCTCTCTCTGTCAATTTCCTCATCGTTCACCCTCTCGCTGTCCATCTCCTCATCCTTCACCCTCTCTCTCTCTGTCCATTTCTTCGTTCTCCATCGTCTCTCTGTCCATCACCTCATCCTTCACACTCTCTCTGTACATCTCCTTATCATCCACCCTCTCCTTGTCCATCTCCACCTCCTCCTTCTCTCTCCATCCCCTCCTCATCCTCCCACAGTCCGTATCCTTCTTCCTCCTTTCTACGTCCATTTACTCTTACTACCCTTCTCTGCCAACATACTCCTCCCCATCTCCCTGATCTTAAGCCTTGTTTCCTGTTATTGCAAATTCCGATCTGTAGGAGTATTCAAGTCATAAGCTAAGAAGCCATAAACAAAACTTCTCTGTTTTCTGCGAAGACCGACCGTGAGGAAGAAATCAAGACAGTAAATTCTAGAATACACAATTTTCATTTAAAATATATGTAACGAGATGTAATATTTATGGGTGAAAAAATTTTTCAACTGGTTGAAAACCACTACAATCATAATTAAAGCCACACATATTCTTAGCAGAGCCAAACAGTCTACTTTCTTACTTCCAGACGGTTTTAACAGAAAACTTGTACAGTTTTGTTACAAAATAAGTTGTGGATGTCCATATCAAATCTTATATAGTATCAAACAAATACTTTGAGCCGTGGTGGGGTTGCTGGCGTCGCCTTTCGAATTCCTGGTGCCACTAGCTCGATCTGTAGTGTGATGTCCCTCTGGTTTGAGGCCACTAAGATGTTTTCTCGAGGTTGCTGATGGGGCCAGTGGCGTTGTGGCGTGGCGAGTTGGGAAGTGGTAACGGAACGAAGAGGGCAGTGTGAGAAGTCCGCCCCGCGTGTAGGGCGAGCACTTTCGCAAGAGTCTTGGGCATGGACTCCGGCGTGTGGTTGCTGGGCGTATTTCTGGGTCGATTTGAATCCGTGGCTGACTTAATTGCCGTCTTCAGGCGTAGCCAGTCCAGCCAGCTCTGCGACGTGGCACACCGATGAGATAGTCGAAGCCAGTTTCATTGTGCTGAATTCTGGGCCCACTTTGCAACCCTAAAGTTTCAATTTCGATTTGTGAACTTGTGTTGTTATGGTTCTTTGAGATCTTAACCGTTATCTGCTTACTGATACCCATAGGTCTATTTGCGATTATTACGATTGCTTAGCTGATCTATAGCACCATCAGTTGGTTGCTTGAATTGTGGCCGTTTTTTGCCTTTCCTGATTCGATGCTGGCTTTGGTTGTTTGTTAACAAAGTATCTAAAACTGTGTGAGTCGATGGTGTTTCCTGAGCCGGAGAGACAACGTGCCCAACCCCCACCCCCCACTACCTACATGGTTCGGTTTCAGCCGACACCCTTACCAAACGTCTTCACCCAATAAGTAACTTTCTCTGGAAATACGGTCGGAAGGCAGTTTCGAGATACTTTCGGGCATCTCATTCTATGTTAATTATACTGGATTAGGAGCTGCCTGTGTCCCAAAATAATCAATTGCTGAGGATCTGTAATTGGATTTGGCACCCTAGTTTTTTTTCGGTCGTTTCGCCGTCGTTGTAGAGGCGGTATCTTGCAGTGACGCGGGGCATACCGTGTGGCTGGTTATTGTTGCTTTCACGAAATTAACCTTGATGTGTTAATATTTCTTTTGACAGTCTGTACCCAACGAAAACGGCCTTGGAAAGCCGGTCCTCTCATTGTAACTTTTCTTGGCCTTTCTATTTGGAGTACTCTTGTACTCCTTGCATTTAAGCCTTCTGGTGCTTCCTTTCTGAGGAGGCAATTCGAACTCTTGTGTACTTAACTAAAGCTGTTGTCACTGAAGGCCTGTCTACTTTCTGTTTGGTAATTTTATTTAACTGAAGCTGTTATTAAAGAAGGCCTGCTTGTTTTCTATTTGGCGATTTCATTTAATTGATGCTGTGACTAAAGAAGGACTCCCTGTTTTCTGTTTGGTAATTTCACTTAACAAAAGCTGTTATCATTGAAGGTTCGTCTGTATTCTATTTCGTAATTTTAATTAAGTGGAGGTATATTGGAGTTTGGTCCAAAAAATCGATTTGTCAAAAATACTATTTTTTTTATCTACACAGTTTAATCTATGTTGTGTGTGAATTTTATCGTGATAGCAGCTTTAGAAATGCCTTTAAATTCTTAAACTCTGCACCGGTGGCCACTCCCACCTTTTCCAACATTTGGGAAACTGCTTTCTTCAGCGGAATTTTTGCCAGTGTGAAGGCTATTTTCTTTCCATATCTTTGGCTGACCTCTATATCTCTGGCTGATATCTATATCTTTGCCTGAAAACTTTCTTGCGTGTGGTTTTCGTACGTTTTGACATTACTAACACATATTAGTAGGTGGAAAGTTGAATACGCAAACCTTTACGTGTAAGTCAAGATTTATGCATAATGGGTGGTGGAAAAAGTGTGTTTAGAAAACGGAGGTTTCATGGAAATAGGTTTACCATCACAAAAAGAGGAAGTTACTCCAAACAAAGAACATAAGCTCCCAGCTTCAGCATCGTAACTTGGGACAGGAGAATTGTAGAGGTGCGTGAATGATGTCGATATGGATTCCACTGGATTCAGACTTATTGATTTAGAGCTTCTGTGCCAGGCTATAAAGATTTCATGTACGTGTGTTAGCTATAAAAATACGGAATGCGTGATTGTTGTTGAAGAAACAAGAGTGAGAATAGCTTGCGATTTTAAATTAATTTGTAATTCGTGTGGCTACGAAATTTTCATTTTCCTCCACCAAAAAAGCTGTCACTCTTACCTATGAAAGCGAATTTAGCTTAGTATATGCTCTGAGATGCCTTGGACAGGGGAGGGAAGGAGGTAATTTATTGTGTGGTTTTCTCAACATGCCTCCACCTTGTACAAGTTTTGAGAAAAATAAAGAAATTTTGATGCTGTATGCCAGAAGACAAAGTTTTTGTGAAGAAAGCAGTGGAGGAATTAGTCGAAATAAACCAAACACAGTACATCTCCTACAAATGTTACTGACCTATGGGTGTCTATATATGGGACCTGGATGAAAAGGTGTCACACACCTCTGTATGGAGTTGCATCTGTTATTGGTATTGACTCAGGTAAAGTTTTAGATGTAGAAATTATGTGTAAATCCTGCCGCCAGTGTGCAACAAGGAAAATGTTCATCAATGAAGACAGTGAGAAACTGTGGCAAGAAAAGCATGCAGTAGCATGCTCTAGAAATTATAGTGGCTCAAATGATGGCATTGATATTCTCCATATCTGAGGACCAGTATGGTGTTAGATGTATTAATACCTTGGTGATGGGGACTCCTCTTCGTTCATAGCTGTAACAGATGAAAATTCGTAGAATACAACAATAGAAAGGTTGTTATGTGTTGGCAACATCCAAAAGAGGCTTGGTGGTAGGCTTCGTTGCCTGCTGAAAGAGAAGAAAGATGAAGTACTTGAGGATGGAAAACCACTAGGAGGAAAAGACAGGCTAACTCTGAAAAAAAATTGGTTCTGTTCAGTAATTTTATGGGAGAGCAATCAGGAAAAATACACATAGTTTAGAGAGATGGAGGAGGGGGCTCTGTGTTTAATTTTTTTCCACAGACTGTCCACTGACCAAACAGGAATGCACAATATGTGTCCGAAAGACGATTGGTGTAAGTTCAACAACACAAATGAGACATTTCCACATAAACACTGATTGCCAGAACCTGTCATGAATGAAATTAAGCCCATATTCAGGTTTCTTGCAAACTCTGATTTATTGAGGAAGTGTCTTCGCGGAAAGACGCAAAATCCAAATGAAAGCCTCAGTAATTTAATTTGGATTAGATGCTCAAAAAGAACATTCTGTGGACTTGAAGTACTCAAATGTCTATGATGCAGTTTTATGTTACAATAACGGAAATAATGGCAGAATAGAAGTGCTGAAAGAGTTGGTGTAGATCCTGGTGTGTTTACAACAAAAGCATTTTGCACAATCGACTAGAGCAGTGTCAGGTCAGTGTCCTACCTGCACGTACAGGCCAGGCAGATTCGAAGACGACAGAAGAGAATCCTGGAGAATGAGCAGCATCAGTATGGAGGATTTTAAAATTGAGGTAAGCTTATTACGCGTACAAGTATTTGAAGAAAATATTTGAAACTCATTTTCTCCGTTTTACATTTTTTTTGTTATTGGAAGTCTTTCCTCAAAAAGTATATGCGCTAATACCATGAAAGTTTCAGGAACTGTTCGCATCTGTTGATGTTTCACTGGAACTAAAATACGAGATCCTGCAATTACGTTATGGTTTTTAAGTACTGGTATGTAGAAAAAAGTTAATTTCGGATGTGCGAAATTAAAATCTATTTTAATGAAACAATTTGTACAATAAATTAGGAATTGTAGTTCAGTGGTCTTATGAACTCCTCAGGATACTACAATGAAATTTTCAGATTAATTGCATAATTAGAATTTCAGTTACGACTTTTTATAAAAAAGACACGAAAAAATTGAAATTCAAATTTCTGGCAAAATATTAATCGTGTATATTTTATTATATTTTACGATTAAAACACAGCTGTCTTGCTTTGCAAAATTTTAGATCTCTGCATTAATAAATGTGGTTGTAATGATTTTTTAAACAAATGTTTACATTTTCTGTTACATCCCCCCTTAACTGAACCTGTTATTATTGAAGGCTAACCTGTATGCTGTATGGTAGTTTTACTAACTGAAGCAGTTATTAAAGAATGCTTGACTGTTTTCTGTTTCGTGGTTTTTTTAACTGGATTTGTTATCACTGAAGGCCTGCCTCTTTTATGGTTAGGTAACTTTACCTAACTGATGCTGATATTAAAGAGGGCCTTACTGTTTTCTGTTTTCTAGTTTGCTTCAATGAATCTGTTATCATTGAAGGCCAGCCTATTTTCTATTTGGTAGTTTTATATAACTGAAGCCGTTATTAAAGAAGGCCCGTCTGTTTTCTATTTGTTAATTTTACTTAAATAAAGTTGTTATTATTGATGGCCTGCCACTTTGTTACTTGGTAAATTTACTTAACTGAAGCTGTTATTATTGAATGCCTGACTGTTTTTGTTTGGCAACTGTACTTAACTAAAGCTGTTATCACTGAAGGCCTGTCTGCTTTCATTTTGGTAATTTTACTTAACTGAAGCTGTAATTATTGAAGGGCTGCCTGTCCCCTTTTAATTAAATTAGGAGCTATTTCATAATTTGGGTTATCTGAAAATCTTATTACTTAAGGTTTACCTGTTTTTATTGCCCTATTATTGAGAACTGGTAACTTACTCTATCTGTGTTGTAATTAACTGGAATTGTGGTAGGCAAAGGCCTACCTGTTTCGGACGTTTTTAAGTCAGTAAAATAGCAACAGGAAATGACACATGATAGCAAATGGACCCTAACCTTTCGTCTTACATCCCATAGTTCATAATTATAGCTTTCATACTTAATGTAGAATAATGAAATATCGAGAATAAATTTGTCTAGATAACATATGTAAGCGAGTAAAATATCAAAATCACGGGTTAGTACACTGAAGAGCGAAAGAAACTGGTGCACCTGCCTAATGTCGTGTAGGGCCCCGAGAACACGCAGAAGTGCCGAAACACTACGTGGCATGGATTCGACTAGTGACTCAAGTACTGGTGAAGGAACTGACACCATGAATCCTGTTGGGCTATCCATAAATCTGTAAGAGTACGAGGGGATGGAGATCTCTTTTGAACAACACGTTACAAGGCATCCCGGATATGCTCAATAATGTTGATGCCTGTGGAGTTTGGTGGACAGCGGACGTGTTTAAACTCAGAAGAGTGTTGCTGGAGCCGCTCTGTAGCAATTCTGGACGTGTGGGGTATCACATTCTCCTGCTGGATTTGCCCAAGTCTGTCGGAATGCAGGTGATCAGACAGGATGCTTATGTACGTATCACTTGCCAGAGTGGTATTTAGACATATCAGGAGTCCCACATTACTCAAACTGCACATGCCTCACACCGTTACAGAGCCTCCACCAGCTTGAACAGTCCCCTGTTGACTTGCAAAGTCTGTGGGTTCATACCCATTCATGTCAATACGCTCGATACAATTTGAAATGAGACTGGTCCGACCAGGGCACATGTTTCCAGTCATCAACAGTCCAATGTTGGTGTTGACGGACACAGGCAAGGCTAAAGCTATGTGTCATGCAGTCATAAAGGGCACACGAGTGGCACTTCGGCTCCGAAAGCCCATATCGATAATGTTTCTTGAATGGTTCGCACGCTGGCAGTTGTTGATGGCCCAGAATTGAAATCTGCAGCAATTTGAGGAAGGGTTGCGCTTCAGTCACGCTCAACGATTCGCTTCAGTCGTCGTTGGTCCCGTTCTTTCAGGATCTTTTCAAGACGCAGCGATGTTGGAGATTTGATGTTTTACCAGATTCCTGATGTTCACAGTACACTCGTGAAATGATCATACGGGAAAACCCCCACTTCATCGCTACCTCGAAGATGCTGAGTCCATCGCTCGTGTTCCGACTATACCACGCCCACACTTACTTAAATCTTGACAACCTGCCATGGTAGCGGAAGTAACCGATGTAAGAACTGCGCCATACACTTGTCTTCTATAGGCGTTGCCGGACGCAGTGCCGTATTCTGCCTATTTAGATATCTGTGTATTTGAATACGCATGCCTATGCCACTTTCTTTGGCGTTTCAGTGTACCATACGTTCGAGAGCCAAGAGGGAATAATAAGAACGGACGACCAAGAACGAAGTTCTTTGATTAAAAAGAGTGTAAGACAGGGATGTAGTCTTTCGCCCCTGCACCAATGATGGAAATAAAAGAAAGATTAATGTGTGGGATTGAAATTAAAGATGAAAGGATATCGATGATAAGTTTCGCTGAGGACGCTGCTATCCCGAGCGAAAGTAAAGAAGAATTACATGATCTTTGGCGCTTCTGTGTATAAGCTCGAGATAAGCCATAGCAAAAGTGAAATGCTGGTACATTAATAACCGGTGTAACGACCAGAATGTTGAATGCAAGCATGAAAACGTATATGCATTGTTCTGTACAGGTCCCTGATATCAGTTTGTAGTACTGAGTTGCATGCATTTTGGGCTTGGTCGGGCGATTCAGGGGCTAGTTGTGGGTGACTATGAAGTTGTCGTCCGATGATGTCCCATATGTGCTCGACTGGAGACATCTGGTAATCCAACAAGCCAAGGCATGTCAACACTATAGAGCATGTGACGTAAAAACAATGGTATGTGGGCTTGCGTTATCCTGCTGGAAAACACTGCTGTTCACTAGTGGCGGCAAAACAGGTCTCATCACTGGAATGACGTAGAAATTTGCAGTCAGGGTGTGTGGGGTAACTACGAGTGCCCCTTTTACCAAAAGAAACCCCACCACACACCGCAATTCTAGATGAAGGTCCATTCTGTGTAGCGCACACGTTGGTTGGTTGTAGGCTCTCGACTGACCTCCTCCTAACCAACTCACGGATATCGCTGGCACTGATGCTGAACTATCTTGCATCAAAAAATACAACACACCTCCATCCTGCTCCCTAGTGAACTCTCGCTAGATGCCACTGAATGCGGAAATGGCGGTGGTTTGGAGTCAGTTAAATGCTCGGCGCTCTCATTGAAGTAACAGATTTGGAACAATTCGCAGTCACTGAGCTGCCAACTTCTTCCAGTACGATGCGCCATAGCCACACACCGAACTCGACGGTCTTCCCTTTCAGACGTGCCACTTTGTCCACCGGAAGCCAGTCTTTTTGCGATCGTATATTCTGGTAACCAGCGCTGCCAGCGGTAATGTACCGTGGCTACATCCCTGCCAAGTCTTTCTGCAATAACTCATAAGGAACATACAGCTTCTCGTCGCCCTATTACACACGACCTCTTTCAAATATAGCTAGGACTTATTAAAGGCGTCATTGTCACCTTAAAGGCATTCTTGACTGACATCAGCTCAACACATCCAGTTTCAAAAGCAACTAATGTTCACGGCCTTTATGGCGCGTATATAAAGCAAACCTGATTTGCATCCTCGTATTAGCGCCACTGTTATGCGACCGGCGGGAAGTATGGTCAGACGTCATCTTTCAGATTCAGAAAGACGCCAAACAACTTTCATTTAGGTCGCACAGCTCTTCTTTGGTGATGCGATTTTTTTCGGTCTTTATCCGTCCGAATGTTCATTAGAGTAACGAGTAAAAATCTGAAGTAAATTGGTGAAGAATTTTTCGAGATTTTTGGTAACAACATTATCCCCTTCTACATTCAACGTGTATTTATATAATTATTTTAAGATGACGCTCTCGAAGATATACAAAAGTACGCACGTTTCTAAAGCAACGCTGTTTTAAAATTTCAAGAAGTTGATGAAGAGCTTTCACATAATTCGGATTTTGAACAGACGAACACTTACATTTTCATTTCTGTAATTAAACAAATTCCTCTTCTTCGTATCTCATACATACTTTTCCTGCTACAGCCAGTCTACATTTTCTGTCGTCTCTACTTCGGGCATGATCAGTTTGCTCCTTAAATATCAAAACTCATGTACTACAGCTAATGTCTCATATCCTTATCCAGTTTCGTCAGCATCGTCTAATTTAATTCGACAACTCTGGACTACGATTACTTTACAGTAGTTGATATTGACCTTATAACCTCTTTTCAAGACATTACCCGTTTCGCTGAACTACTCTTACAAGTCCTTGGGTGTTCCCAACAGCACTACGTTGTCAGTACCAAACCAAAGAATTATTTATTTCTTCCCCCAGAACTCTAACTCGCTTTCCAAGATGTCCTTGGCTGGCTTTATTGATTGCCCAATCTACAGATTCAATAACATCGCGTATTGATTACAAACCTGTCTCGGTTCTTTCTAGGCTGCTGGTTACTTTTCTTGTCTTAGAATCTTATAGCTGCAATCTGGTTCTCTTACAAGCTGAAAATCACTCTCAGTGCCATGTATTATCCCTGTTCCTGAGAAAGAGTGTCTCATGATCGGACGAATGATGTCGCTCAGAAAATCATATTTCGACAAATTACTGCGTACTGTATGACCGCCTACCTCTGTCCCCAAGTGGGATTTACGGAGGAGTAGGGAAGATTCAGAGACGATGTGAAGGAATTTTTAACGGTATATTTAGTAGAAGTGAAAGTGCCGCTGGGAAGCACAACAAACTACAATATGAGAGCTTACATGAAAGCGGTACTCGCAATATTTCGCCAAGCTGCGTTGCTAAATGACTAGAAAAAGAAGTTACCGTGTCCAGCATGCATAACACGTAATGAGGACGGGAAAGGTACACCTTTCCATGTCAACAGAATTTCTTCGTGCTCATAATTTGCGAACTGATTAGGAATGGGGTCAGAATGAGTCTGGTGTGACTTCGTAAATTCTGCCACATATTCTTCGGAGGTTATTTGAAATAAAACATTAGAAAGACGGCACTAAAAGAAAGAACCGCACCTGAAACGTATACTTTGTCGTCTTGCCCTTGAGTACAGATTTTCTTCTGAAATTAGTTACGACGCTCATTTCCTTGAACTGGTTAGTTCATACCTATTCTTACAAAGGGCACACCCAACTTTAATGGGAACTAATGGACTCTGTGAGCAATAGCTGTCAGCTTCAGAAATCTCCGTCGGAGAACAAGAAATGAGCTGATTCATTCCGACTCACCAGTATTACAACGAAACCAAATACTTTAAAGACAGCATTTTTCACATTAAATGTAGAACATGTCATAGGTTCGTAAATAACTGCAGCGTGTAAATGCACAAACGCCAAAACCTTTTACAAGTTCTCCTATATTCAACATAATGTCAACCGACAAATCTTACATCCATGAGCTGTACCTTTCGATCAATAATAGCAGAACCAGTTAGTGTAAATTACTGCTTCTAGCTTAGAAAAGTTGGCAGAGGAATGGTAAGATTGATCAGTTTTATAGTGATGAAAGTCTTGCTGACAGAAATGTTACAACTTTCATTGTTCTACTGCTTATTTTTCTATTTTGCCAAGCAACGACAGTACCATCAAAAACAGTGCTGAGTTGACTATTACGCATTGCCTAAAATAGTTCCACAAGGTATTCTCCACACGACAGTGTAAATGAAACTTGTTCATTTACCAGCAGATTAAGTTACTAATCCCCTGCAAAGGCACAGGTGTCTTTTTCATGTTTTCATAACACACATTTCGTTATACGCTATTTTGTAACGTGGTTTAACAATGTTATAATTTCTTAAACTGCATTTCTCTCCAAAATTCCGTATATTTATTGTAAAATACCTGTCCTAGCAATACTTAGCAGTGGTATACGTCCCCATTACCTGGAGTGCCTGAGTGTTCTGCTGTAGCTTCGTGTGATATCTGTGTGAGAATGTTCACGTGACGACAAACACCAGAATTGTTGCACAACTGATGCAACGCCCCTAATTTGTGTGGCAATTCTCCGACAGGACCTCCCCATCACTCGGACAGCCGCAGTTCCACCCTTTTCAGACTCGCTCATTTGGCTGCAGAAATCACGAGTGCGACTGTGTGGTTGGCTGCTTGCTTCACACCTTTGCACCACACTGAGCCTTCTAGCTGTGGGCTTCTGCTATGAACGGTAAACACAGACAGCACACTGGTAGCTATGCCACTACCGGACGACAGTGGAACAGTTATCAATACGTCTGCTATCCCCTCCCGGTGGTACATGTCGTCATCGGATAAAAATCGACGTCGTCTTTCCAGGTGTGCAAATGTTTTTCCTGTAGTGTATGTACAATAGGCTCTCGATGAAATGTCTGAAAGATTTTTCCTCTTTTGTGGAGCTATTAAACATAAATGTAGCAATATACGTCTAGGTCATTCCCATTCTTCAGCTGACTGTAATTTTCACAGGTGTCCACAGAGCATAAAGAAAACATTACGCTGGTGTTTCCTTAAACAGTACAGATAAATTTATAACAGATAGTTAGTCAAACAAACCTGACGTAATGGTGAAAAATGGCACTGAATGATAGCTCCAAGGCATACTAATTAATACAGTGTAACATCCACGAGATAAATTTTTGGCTACAATGCGACGAGAGGAAATTATGCCTCTAACAGTTATAAACACTATCTATTCGAGGTATGAAAAAAACAGTGAAAACGATGACAAATATTTATTATTTATGTAATATTCTATGATGTAATTGGACATAACGATGTGTATCAGACAAAGACAATGATAATTGTAAATTCCTTTTATGATCTGCGTTTGTCTTCCTTTGTTTTTACCTTTTGTTAGTTGGCTTTTGTAGGTTGCGGACGCATATCAAACTGAGGTCTGTTAAGAAATTGTAATTATTTGTTAATTATTACTTGAGAATAGAGTTCATTATTATTATAAAGATGAGTGAATAATTGTTTGTAACTTTAATTCCTCTCTCAGTAAGCATTATCTGTGTTAATTATTTCTTTCCGCTGCAAGGAGCGCAGCCATTGATGATAGCGATTTGTATCGGGTTTTTGTCTGTGTTTTCCTTAGAAACAAATCAAATGTTTGCTTGATGAAGTCTAAAGATTGCACAATACTAAAGTAGTGTTTATAGAGTTTAATAAGCATTTCAAATACTTACTTATTTGGCCTAACAATAGAAAGTCTCTATCAATTGTCTGCCGCTATCTTAACAAGTATCTCAGCGGCAAATTCAAATTACGCAACTCTGCAGACATAAATGCCGAACGTAATACAGATGTGTAAAAATAAATGTGCACCGGTGGTCCCGAACTCATTGTAATGAAAATGATTCGTATCAGATTGGTTGTTTAAAAACAGTGCTCATAGCACGATCCTTATAAGAAACTTTTCTAGCTAATGTATGGAGCCGAAATTAATTACGCACGAGTTACGAAGAATATTGATTCGCGTAACATACGTCAGTGTTGTGCGCGGCTGATATTCGGTGGTTTTAATGATCATTTTGCTGATGATTACTGTTTCCATCATAATCCATAGTAGTATAGAATCTGTTGTATGAACTGTGATTTAGTGACACTTACACAACTTACAGACAACACTTTAACACGACGTTAACTTTGAGTTCTTTAGCAACTTGACCAAATCTTTAGCCGGGAGAAAATTTATTTAGTAATTACTCAATGTAATAAAATAAGATTATCATTTTCATTTACAAATTAGTTAAATACCAAACCACTGAATAACACAGCGAACGCCACAACAGTGATCTACAAAGCCGAAAAATACCTATACGCACAATTTGTGATGTGGTGGGGCTAAATATTTATGAAGTTTGGATTAAGAAACCTTGAATTTTCAGCAAAAGTGATATAGACCAGCTTAATAAAGAAATGAAGTACGACTTGAATATTCTACACTGCAGATAGATGTTAACAGCAAATATTCCAGGTCCTTATCTGAAGCATCGTGCAATCTAACACGAGGTTTGAATTGTAATCACCACTGTCTGATACTCATATTTCAATCTGTTAATTTCTGGTTATTCCATGAAAATAACGTGTAAATCTTGCCACGTGCTTTTGATAAAAGCATATGAGCCGTCTGTAGATGACTATGTTATTTTTATGGAAATGTCGTGTGGCTAGGGCCTCCCGTCGGGTAGACCGTTCGCCTGGTGCAGGTCTTTCGATTTGACGCCACTTCGGCGACCTGCGCGTCGATGAGGATGAAATGATGATGATTAGGACTACACAACACCCAGTCCCTGAGCGGAGAAAATTTCCGACCCAGCCGGGAATCGAACCCGGGCCCTTAGGATTGACAGTCTGTCACGCTGACCACTCAGCTACCAATGTACTTTGTCAAAACTAATTTGTAGCTACTTGCTGCTATACGTTATAAAATTGCAAACTGCGCCCTATTTGAAGAAGCAGCTTTCATACAGGACCAGCTGACGTCACAGCTGTGTGTGTTTACATTCCCATGAAACGAAATACGCGTCTCGTCTGCTTAACAGCCAAAATTCTCTCTGACATCCAGTAAAAACGTTCAATTACAGGTGGATAACTGCTGTAGGAACGCTACAGAGGAAATTGTTGGCTAAACAACAGTAATCGTTTTCCTTGTGATAACACTTTCTCTCAAAACGTGCGAGTGCTGTGAACTGTAAAAACAAATACTTAGAAGCGCCTCTCGTCATAAAGTAATACCTAATAAAGTAATATCAAATATACAACGTTCAAACAGCAGAGAAAAATTTGTATTAAGCACAGAGATGTTGTTGGAGATAACATGTTACAGTGTAACGCACATAATGTCAATACTTCAACCAACGTTGATAAGTTCATATGAAATTTTCTAGAAGACAGTTACCGTTGCATATCCTAATACGGATTACACTACTGAAATACAGTTTATGGGCCACCAATGTGTTATGACAACATGTCATTTCTCGTACTTTTTCATCACACACATTGGCTATTATGATCTCCTCTTGTAAATCTGTAAGATAAAATACCATTTAATAGCCATGTGGTATTAGCCGAGCGATGCCGGCACGGTAGCTCAGCGTGTTTGGTCAGAGGGTGAGCTGTCCCTGTAATAAAAAAAACTGAGATAATCGATCAACAACGAACTTAAACAGATGTCGTACGACGTCCGCCCCGAGCAGATGCAACGAACAAAAGCGAACAAAATGAGAGCCAGCACGGTAGCTCAGCGTGTTCGGTCAGAGGGTTAGCAGCTCTCTGTAACATAAATACTGAGTTAATTGATCAACAAAGAACTTAAACGGATATCTTACGACGTCCGCCCCGAGCAGATGCAACGAACGAAAGCGAACAAAATGAGATTAAAAACAAAACAAAAAAAGCGGTCGAAGGCGCTGGAATCATGGACTGTGCGGCTGGTTCCGGTGGAGGTTCGAGTCCTCCCTCGGGCATGGGTGTGTGTGTTTGTCCTTAGGATAATTTAGGTTAAGTAGTGTGTAACCTTAGGGACTGATGACCTTAGCAGTTAAATTCTGTAAGATTTCACACACATTTGAACCTTTTTGAACCATTTAATAAATACAGTAATCTTTTGCTGAACGAACATAGTATATGATTTTGTTTTCTTCACGCACGGAAGTTAGTTTCCAGATACATTGGAAGGAAAAAATTTCGGTACCAAAAAATAATTAATGTGCAGTAATGAAATTTCGAGAATACATTTATCTAGGTAACACATTTAAGTGATTAATATTGCAAGGTCAGAGGTTAATGGAAGAGCTGCGTAAGCTATTGCAAATGTAGAATGCTGATACATTAAGAAACTGTGTAAGCGTACGAATGCTGCAGGCAAGCATGCAGACGTGCATGCGTTATGTTGTACAGGTGCCAGATGTCAATTTGTCTGATGGAGTAAATACGTGTTGGACTTAGTCGGTCAGTTCAGGGACGGTTAATGCTCTTTTCTGGATGGATCTGGAGTAGTCGTCCGATGATGCCACATATGTATTCGATTGGAGGCAGTTGTGATAGAACAGACCAAGGCAACATGCCGACACTCTGTATAAAATGTTGGACACAATGGATGCGCCAGAACCATACGCTGACACGATGGCCTTCCCTCCCGGTAGTGCCACATGACCGTCAGCAGTCCGGTGTTCTTCCGACTGTAAATTCTCGTAACCAGTGCTGCCAACAATCATGCACAGTGGCTAGATTCCTGTCAGGTCCTTCTGCAATATCGCAGAAGGAACGTTCAGCTTCTCCTAGCCCTGTTACGCGACCTAGTTCAAACTCAATTAGGTGCTGATAATGGCGCCTTTGTTGCCTTACGGACATTCTTGACTAACATAAACTCTTCATGTCCAGACTCAAAGGTAATTAACGTTCACGACCGTTACAACATGTCTTTAAAGCCAATCCGATTTGCATCCTCATAATGGAGCTACTAGCGCTACTCTTACACAAGCGATGCGAAATAGGAATAGACATCGTTTTTCAGATTTGGGAACACGCCTACCGACCTTCGTTTGCGTTGCACAACTCCCTCTCTGTGTTGAGAATTTTTCCGTCAGGGTATTTTCAATCATTCTTTACGTAATTTTATAAGATTAAGGAGGAACTAAATTTTCCGTTACGTGCTTCTCATTCTACAGTAAAATCTTCATGCGTATTCGATTTTTGACCTTGCTTCCTTTCGTCTTGCATTACTTTAATTTTCTGTAGCGATACAAAACGTTCCGCTTGAAAACAGGTGGAAACAACACAGCTACAGATACCTCAGATCTGAAGAACAGTAAGTGAATCTGTGCGAGTCGATAACTTAACACTGCTCGCTTTGGTTTGCTTCCAAACGCCTGTAATATCCTATAGTCTCTGAAATATGATTGTGCAATCGCGTAACTCCTTAACAACGTCTATATTTTTACTGTAGCGTTTCCTGTTGTTATCACAGAAATTGCTTTAACTGTAACTATTCCTTAACCCTTAACTTCATCCGTGGGGTGATTAATTACCTAACGAATCACTCTTTTATATACAGTTCCTGTGCTACTGCAACTCTTCTTGAATGTAATCTTAGTGTCGACTGTGCTTTTGCACTGTGCAGACCCGTGCTTAACACCGACTGTTAACTCTTAAAAACCATTCAAAAGCCAAGATCGTGACGTGTCCAGCATATGTAAACAGATGTGCTACTGTGTACCGTATTTGTATCATGTATGGTTCAGATGGCTCTGAGCACTATGGGACTCAACTGCTGTGGTCATAAGTCCCCTAGAACTTAGAACTACTTAAACCTAACTAACCTAAGGACAGCACACAACACCCAGCCATCACGAGGCAGAGAAAATCCCTGACCCGCCGGGAATCGAACCCGGGAACCCGGGCGTGGGAAGCGAGAACGCTACCGCACGACCACGAGATGCGGGCTGTATCATGTATCAAGCATCTTTGAGCAAATATGTACATGCACATGACCTTTTGGACAAGTTGCTGTGTGGTTTTAAATATTTTAGCGATGACAATGTGCTGAATTTTATCCACTTGACACCATGTGCATGAGGTTCAAAGTAAAATGAACATGTTTTACTACACATACTATTTAAGACCTGAAGGTGACGGTTAAGTTGCTGAAATCGCTTGTCTTGAATAAAAACATTTTTTTTCTATCTTATCTTTTGAATGGTTGTCAACAACTAAAATACGTCGCACTTCGGTACTCTCATAATGAGAAAATTCGAACGTTAATTCTGTAGGTACGAACCAGTTGATATTGAAATCTGTCCCACGAAGCAATAAACGTTATATTTCTTACTCGTCATCACAGATTTTTAAAAATTATTATAGGCAGACTAGAGCAACATTTAAAAGACGATCAAAATTTGGTCTCAAAGTTAGCAAGTGAAGACTGGTGACTCCTTGTATACAAGATTCTTTACAAGATACAGCCGAGATTAGTATCAATGAAACAGAGATATCTGACTGTAAACAGTCGGTGATATAAAGGACGACGAGGAGGCAGAAGAAGAGAACGTTCGCGAAGAAATCCAAGAAACAATAAGACGATATGTCTGTTCTTACGAAAGGATTGGTTATAAAGAAGAATAGCATGATGGTGCATCGTGATTTTGTAAAACAAATTGGCATGGCATTAATCAAAGCCACTACCAAAGAGAAGAAAATTAATTCCATACATTTTTCTTGGGTGTTTCAGGCAGTGATGGACAAAATTCTTTGCTAAAGTTTGAAAATGATAACTGGTTCAAAGAATGAGCAGCGCAAGTCCAATCGGGATCCAGTCAGCCAATAAAGCTGAAGGTGTCAAAAGTAACACATACGTCCACGCCTTAAAGACTATTAAAACATGTGCTAAATGTAATAGTAGATGTGCAAAATGCTCTCGATTCAGAAAAAGGTATGGATTTCGTCTGATGAACGAAATATTAAATGCTTAGTTGATTCGTTCACGTACCTATTGTCATTTTTCCGCTAAAAGTCATTGTTTATTTTTTTCTTGTAAGTTACCTAACTGATCATATTTGATCTCAAAACATGTTTCTGAACAATGTTGAAGTAGTTTGTCTTCGTTTTGTAAAGTTTTTTTAAGTTAATCCCAAAAAATCCTCTTAGGATAATGTTTGTAATATTACGTTGTATGTATGAGGCCGGTTGTTGGTAATATGTTTTCTTTTTCTATATAATTCTGAGTTTTCGTTAGTAGAACCCTTTCTTTTATTGATACTTTATCGACAGTTTGGAAAAACCTAGAAGCAAATAAGTTTCTGATGGTTTTTGTATCTGTGGTCGGAAAACACTCCATCAAGTTAGTAACGCCAGACTAAATAGTTAATATTAGTTACTCCTGACGTCCCTAACTATGTTTCTTCAGTCCTAAGACTCTTCATCTGTTTGTAATATTAGCATTGTGATTATCACTCTTTCCAGTTATTACGTTTCTTACACATTTTCTTAGTTATAGCTGTTAACTCACAATTAGATAAATTACAAACAGAGTCTTACAGTAATTTCTATTTGAAACGTAGCTTTCTGTGCCAACCTTGTAGTTGTTTAAGTTTTCTTTTCTCTGTTGGCAGCACAGGCTCCGTAATCCCTTTTGTTCTGTCTGTCCTGAACTGTACAATACCGTAATGGCATCGTCCTTAAAGACATAGGGTTAATTCACTCACACTCGCCACTATCTCCGCAATATATCCTCACAAAGAACGTTCTCCTCAGTTTCTCTTAAGTCTGTAATCTCGAAAACCTTAACTTTGCGATATCCTCCCTTTCAGAAACCATAACTACGAACCACGTTATGCGCGCTAAATTTTGGCCACCCCTAAGCTACGTCGCTTCGCAGAAATGCGAGTCAGTGTCCTTCGCCTTCCACAGTTCCCGATGTCATAGTGAAGTGGGATTGTGAAGGGGCACGGACCGCGCAAAAGCGTACAGGCCGACCTCGTCTGTTGACTGACAGAGAACGCCGACTGTTGAACAGGGTCGTAATGTGTAATCCAGACCATCACACAGGAATTCCAAACTGCATCAGGATCCACTGCAAGTACTATGACAGTTAGACGGGAGGTGAGAAAACTTGGATTTAATGGTCGGACGGCTGCTCATAAGCCTCACATCACGCTGGTAAATGCCAAACGACGCCGCGCTAGGTGTAAGGAGCGTAAACATTGGACGATTGAACAGAGGAAAAACGTTGTGTGGATTGACGAATCACTGTACACAATGTGGCGATCAGATGGCAGGATGTGCGTATGGCGAATGCCAGGTGAACCTCATCTGCCAGCGTGTGTAGTGCCAACAGTAAAATTTGGAGGCGGTGGTGTTACAGTATTGTCGTGTTTTCAATGGAGGGTGTTTGCACCCCTTGTTGTTTTGCGTGGCATTGTCACAAAACAGGCCTACATTGATGTTTTAAGCACCTTCTTCCTTCCCACTGTTGAAGAGCAATTTGTGGATGGCAACAATTGAGTCCACCTTGATGCAAAACACCTTGTAATTTGTTTATTTGTTTGATTTCCCAAACTAACTTCGACAACAAATATCACCGTCATCAGTGCGTTTTCTTAATCTAGAACATGCAGAAAATAGCATAATTATAAAAATTCAGTGACACATTATTACATTTTTACTATTCGCTTTTTTGAGATATAGTTTTCTATGGATACTTTCATACTACCTTATTTATTGTATGAAATAGCATGTCTTTGAGAACTATTGTCGCTGTTTGCAACATATTTTCTGTTCTTTTTCTGTAGCCGTGCTTTTTTCAACGAACATCATGTCATCTGCAACACTGTGAGCGGCTGTTAGTAAACAAAATATTAAAAGGTGAACTTCGTATGTCAGCAATATACACTTGGTGTTGTATTAGTGTTGTGGAATCGAGTTATTTGGCGTGTACTGGGCTGCTACTTAGTTATTCGTGTACTCAAGTTCGCTGGATGGTAAGTAGCTGATTCTATACACAGAAAAACAAATCTTTCGCACTTTGTATATGATCAAGAATATTACGCAGTCTTGCTGTTCGCGTGTTTGGCGAGAGGTGTATCGCATGTTGCGAGAAGGCTGTAAAAACTATAGCGGGAATTACGACTTCTGTTCCTTGTTTATGTCTCTGTGTGTGATGGGGAAGTGGTCCTTTTGCCTGTCTGTGCTTTCTGTTCTGTGTCCTTGGTAAGTTCTCTCAGAGCGGTACAAAGTATGTTGTTGCAAAGTGTTGTGTTTTCGTTTATTACATTTTTCCTTTCGACTATAACCTTTTATATGTAGAATTTTCCATCTATTGTTAGTTGTCGGAATTGACTGTTACTGTCTTTCAGAACGTGTAGATGGCGATTGCATCTTTCAACACGATCGGGCACCTGATCATAACGCACAGCTTATGGCGGAGTAGTTACACGATAATAACATCACTATAATGAACTGGCCTGCACAGAGTCCTGACCTGAATCCTGCAGAACACCTTTGGGATGTTTTGGAACCCCGACTTCGTGTCAGGCCTCATAGACCGACATCGATACCTCTCCTCATAGCAGCAAACCGTGTAGAATGGGCTGCCATTCCCCAAGAAACATTCCAGCACCTGGGTGAACGTATGCCTGCGAGAGTGGAAGCTGTCATCAAGGCTCAGGGTGGGCCAACGCCATATTGAATTCCATCATTGCCGATGGAGGGCGGTGCGAAGTAAGTCACTTTCAACCAGGTGTCCGGATACTTTTGATCACATAGTGTAGATGTAACTGAGATACAGGTACAAGTCAGCTAAGAAACGGAAGTTCTAAAACAAGCTTTACTGAGCAGCGCCGTTACAAATAATGAGGTAGTTCGAGCTCATACTGCGTGTGAGAATCTAAAAAACCTGTCATTAAAGTAGTATCAGGTGTGCAACAACAATGTTCCTGTCTAGAATCATAAATAGAGACACCGGAAGAAACAATGAAGAATGTAAGAATGTCCCATACCCAAGTATATAAAAACATTATACGAAAATAAGTAGAAATGTTAATGCAAGGAAGTCTGGTACAGTTTGTTGTATAAACCGTGTTAACAGTGTGCTTGGTCAAGGAAAGTTTAAAGAATTTGATCCATATGAGCAGTCCCATATTAGGTTAGACATTCTTGGACGTCTTCGTGGGAATTTTACACAAATTTTAATGGTGTTCAGTTATTTTCGAAATTTTGTTCGCTTCTTTGAATTGAAAAAGCTAATAAAAAGATTATTATTAAGAATTTGAAAAAAAGTTACTTTCTGTATATCGTTCGACCGTGTAGTATTTTGACAGATAATGGATCGCAGTTACGTCCTAAGACATTTATTTAAGAGGAAAGGATTCACCATATTGCTATATCAACATAAAGACCTGCTTCGAATCCTATAGTATGTACGATGCTGCTTAGAGCATACTACGGAAGGAAACACAAGAACTGGATCGATAAGTTGTCTGATTTTGAAGCGAAAAGCTTAGCCCGCGATAATACCGGTGTACCACAGTGTACCGTTTCCCATAGTAAAGAACCGGACAGTATCTTCGATGAATTTGCTGATTTTCTTCACGAAGAGAATTGACTGCTGAAAAGAAAAGAAAACAACGCATAGCCCAAAAGCAAACAGAGAAGATGGCACTGGCAAGAAAAGAAAGACACGACGGTTTGGTGCAATATGCTGTGTATAACAGCGGAGATTATGTATTAATACGATCCAATTTTAAATCGGCAGCGGTAAAGGAAGAAATTAAGAAGTTCTTACATTATTATTTGGAACCATCTGGAATTCAGAGACAAGTTCAACCCAACTTAATGGTGAAAAATATTTTTGACCTCATGATGTCGAAAACATTAAAGTAAATCGTAAGAGAATGAAGGGCAATGAAGAACAATAGTGTGATAGTGATCGAGACTGCCACTGTACCTTTAAAGATAAGAACATAGTGGTTGAGGTTTCTTCCCAGTGAGTAGGGATGAGAAACTGATTTAGTTTTCTCCCTTTGATCTCTTAGTAAGACATTAATAATACTCAATTTATGAATTATCTGATGAATTGCAAGTCCTATGAGGCGATGTCTCGTACGATTATTTCCTACCTTAATTCGTTCTCGAATTATTACAACCCCGACCTTAATTGGTTCTCGAATTATTACAACATGAATGTGCTTTAAGTTTGCCATTGACCTATTTAGAACTGTACTGCGTGGGAGTGAGAGTAACTTTTATTTTTTGTTGCGGCACAATCTGTCCAAGTGAAGTGATCCTGCTGCGTGTTTTCTTTCTGTGCTACGTGGTACCGTAACCTGGCAACACTACGTCACCGCTACGTCAGAGTATGAAAGCTGCTGGCTCACGAGAAGTGAACAACGTCACAACAAGTGGCATGCAACAGTATACGAATTCTCCGTCAAGCAGCACACGGCAACAACCACCCACGAACCTTACCGCCACCAATACATTGCAGCGAAGCAGACCAGTCATCCAATACATTATGAGTTTCCGACTGAGCGCCGAATTCGAGCATCCAGTCATGCTAAATTATTGCCAATGCCGTGCCGCAGCGAGTGGCACTGACATCATAAACCCTCTTCCCCCACTTCACCAGAACATTATTGTGTGCAGTCGCTCTACCCAGCAGGCCTTGGACGACGGGGCTTTTATCAGTAAATCCATTTGATACAGACACCTTTGTGAATGCCATGTGAAGTATTTACCAAAGAAGCTGAGTATCCATGAGTACAGTGATTAAATGAAACAAACGTGCAACGAAAAAAAATTTGGATATTGCAGAGATATAAGGTATTTATGTATTCATATATTTATTTCACGCACTGCATGCCACTGAAATATTCGACCTCATCTTCCTTTTCTTTTCTTTTCGAATCCATTAAATAGTAACGTTAATGGATGTCACTTTGGTTACTTATTTATCTGTGTGTGTGTGTGTGTGTGTGTGTGTGTGTGTGTGTGTGTGTTGTGTGTGTGTGCTTTGCTAACTGTGATTACTTCTCTTTTTGCTGTGTTATTACAATATTTCACCTTTGGTTATGATGATAGCAAAGATATTAGATTTTAGTAAGGATTATTGCTGTCCAGTTTATCAGTGCCTTATTGATTGATTCTAAACGCGAAATTTCAAGCTTCATCTTTTCTTTTGTCCTCTTCTGCTATCACACTAATATGATCAACGAGTGATTGGATAGAAGCGTTAGACCAACTCATCGATTTTACATAGGGCCAAAATTTTCTCGGGGTCCCGGCAAGATCTTTTGCTTAAGTATGACGTTGGTAGATAAAACATTAAATTACGATAGATTTTTTTCCATTATTAGACGTTGATGAATTAAAGCCTATACGCGGCGCCAACTACACTCCATGAAAATTCGTCGAGTAATTTCGGAGATTAGCGTGTTCCAATACACAAACAGGCATGACGTTTTTAAATAAAATTTTAAATTACGATATCTTTATTTACATGATCCGATTTTGATAAAAGTTATCATCAAGTTACTTTTGAAAACTCCATGAAAATGCGTCTCGTAGTTTTGTATGTTAGCGTGTTTAAACAGACACGAAGGATTTACACTTTCATTGTTAAAATGTATATTGGTACTCTTCCTGCATAATTCCTACTAAACTGGGATATTTGGTTGAAATGAGCAACCTTCTACAACAGAATGTTCGATTATCATGAGTACCGAATGTAAGATGTGGTTTCATCGCGGCTTTCTTACTAGAAATTCTGCGCCCAGACTCTGGCTTGCTGTTAATGTCACTCATTTTACTGGCGATGAGAATGACAAAGAAGTGATAGTGTCGACACTTAAAGAGACGGAATGTTGACAAGCAGTTTACGGAAAGAGCGACACTATGGCCGACAGAACGGAGTTCAGGTATCTGGCCAAATGCAGAACAAGTGACTGACACGCAAACAATGTTTCATTGATGATACCGGCAAATTTATCGTTAGACTTTAATTGTTTACATCTAGGTTATGGTCAACACAAGGTAATAATATCTTCTCAAAAATGTCAAAGTTCTTTCGCGCAGAGCATGACTACCGGTCTAACAAAGAAACTATGACAAAACTACCCTGTCTATGGTATATGTATCTAAGAGCTGACAGAATAAACGAGTAATAATGAGAGAGCGACAGGGGCGCACTTCCGAAAACGGAATACAACACAACATTTTTACAATAAGAAAACAAAACAAAACTGAACCATCAAAATTACAACTGCCACATCAAATGTGATTCATACGCTTTATATTGTAAATATTAGCAAAGTGACAGTGGGGGTAAGTATTTTGTCAAACAAAAAAGCCAGTCATAGTTTCATTGTTGAGCACGCAGGCAAGCAGAAATTGCTTCGGATCGTGTTGACTCCTCCGGGACGAATATAGCAGCAAAAGCGTCCGACTACCATATAAAATTATCTTTTTCGTATTAAGATGTATCATGCAGCGTAACTTGCTGTGACAGTGCGAGAGAGAGAGAGAGAGAGACAAAGATATTGTTTATTACTCTGTGGCGGTCAGCGCCAACGCCACCTAGGAACAAGGCCTCACGTCACGACTAGGGGTCTGAAATACCGAGCGGCTTGTTAGGCTCTGCGCCACGTATATGAAAACATTGAACAGTTTCCTGGTAGACTCCTCACAGTGTTTTATACATAAATCTGTAAACAAACGCTAATCCTTCTCACTGGAGAATTAAATTGTTCAAATTTCGTAAACTATAGCTCCAAAGGTGAAAATACGTTTTCGTAATTTCCGTCACTCGCGTTTTGAAAATGCGAATGTCTAATTCCATAACTTTGACAGCACTATTTTCACCGTGTAAATCACTTTGCATAATTTAATTGAAAATGAGGTACCGCAATTGGAAAGACTGACAATGAATCGAAGCAGGTACTCTGAGACTTGTATCTATGTCAAATTCTAGTTTCGTATGACAGATATCTCATTTGTCAGTCATCTACAGTTTTATACTTAAGAAAACATTACCGTACAGAAACTTGTGCAAACTTAACTGAACCTTCTACATACTACTTAGTTTAAGAGATTGTCCAGTAGAAGACTAGGTAGTGTTATTAGGTATTATAAATTGACATGGGAACCATACATTAGACTTATTACAAACTCTGACAAACTTGCCCACTGTAAGCCATTGTTTATCAGTTTGAAAATATTAACTGTTATAAACTTGCACATTTACACTGTTCTACTGTATACAAAGACTAACTTAACAGAATACCAGCTTAGGCAGGATTTACAATCTCATGGAACTGGGGTTTAACTGAAGAATGGGACACCACCCATCAGCTTCCTGTACTGACATATCTTAAGAACCTGTTATTGCTTTTTACTGTACAAACTGATCCATTTATATTCATCGATCCACATACTGAACCCCTTTAATTAAAATGCTTGTCATTTGATACACTGATCATTGGCAATGGGTATTACAGCGTTGTAAAAATTTAAAATGTCATCTATAGTGCCATTTGTGAAAGCAGATGAGTGGTATCCCAATCTTCAGTAATGCCAGAACTAGAAATAGTAGGCGTCTTCACATACCTTACTGCAGATTATCTAAATCATAGAACAGCAATGTAGTGAGTGTGAAGCTGTTCAACAAACTTCCTCTAGAATGGCTAGAAGCTTTATTTGATTTATTCAAGCAGAAGTAGTACAGTTGGTTATCGGTAAATCCTCCCTACTCACTTGAATGTATGAGTGTAAATATCACAGTGATAACTGCTCAGTGAGTGTACCGTAATTTCCTTAATGATTTCAATTTAAGATGTACTACACAAATGGTTTTAGCTTGAATATTTTACTTTATGGAAAATCTGTTGTAACATTTTTTTTTAATTTGTGTAAAGTAATTTTTCGATATATGCTGTATACTTTTTAAACATTTGTAATTTGACTGTCTATTGCTGCAATAGCTAAATGACAATTAAATTCTTTTACTATTCACTATTTAATGTTGTCCCAGAGGAAAAAAAGTACTGCTATTCCAAACTCCAAAAACATTATCAATTTCTCTCAAGTGAAGAATGGCTTAAGTTATGTATTGTCCTCCCCCCCTCCTCCCCGAAATATTGGTTGTGTTGACAGACTGGACCTGTTCTGCAGATTAATTTTTACTTATGATGATGGCAGACTAACATGCTAATACTAGCAATGAATTGTTCTCCTTGTGAGAATAATTAATTTACTGACTGGACAAAAATCTATACAAAAACTTGTCAACCACAGAGCAGGAGCAGCATTAATTATATATTTACTGATGAACAGAAAAGACTATTCCCCTAATTCTATGAGATTGGGGTTTCAGAGAGAATTTGTGGTAACAAATTAATCTGTAGCAAAGCCTCATGTTTACAGCTGTACCATATCGAAGAGAGCAGAAGGGGTCCAATACATAACATTTACCAACAAGATGTATGGGATACTGTGCATGAAATAAAAACACAAAATAGAAATAAACATTTATTTCACATCATCTTCCCAAACCTCAAACAGTATAATTTAACATTTTTTCAATCTTTTGTACACAGTTACTTTTTTAACAGTAGTTTCATCATTTCTCCTTATGGTGTAATTGTTTAGCAAATTATTTGCACAGCAAAACAGTATGCAATTCATCACTGAATAAATTGAGTGTGAATTTTTACAGTGAAACCTATAAAAAAGATTGCTAGGAATGTTGTGGGATGCTACCTTCACAAGTACATTTCTCTGATTTACCTGTTCTAAAAATAAAATTTCCTGGTCTTTCAGAATTTTCTGTAGAGTTAAATAGACATATGTCACACACACTACTACATCTTCACTTAAAACTTCCGGGCCGATAGGCCGTGGTCGAAGTATAAAACTGTCTCCTGACGTTTCGTCTCCGACTGCGGGAGACATCCTCGGAGGTAAAGCGGCGAACTGCGAAGAGAACTCGAGGAAGCGCTGACTATATATGCAGTACAGAGGGCGCCACTGTCGATCACGTGGCGTCGGCAATGGGATTGTCTCTGGTAATGCCAACATTCTCGATTGAAAGTAATCGATCGTCACGCTTGCGGTGCAACGCTGACATCCAAATTTTATCCAGTTTAACACCTTCGTCTTTCCTGTTAAAATTATTACGATGTTTATCAATCTCGATATCCTCTCTATACAAGCGTGCATAATAATGCGAGGTTTTTGATATGACGCTCGTCTCGCTGAATTTTATTTCATGATCACCTTCCTGGTAAACATGTTCCGCTACGGCCGATTTATCCGTGTGGCCCAGGCGGCAATTCCTCTTATGTTCGACATGACGGGTGTTCTCGAACTGTTATTAACCTGCCTGATAAAGATTTGTCAAAAGTTGAAATTTCTGTACTAGCGAAAGGAGGCAATTTTGCTGTGACGCCCCAAAACGTACCCACAGAGGATATTATAGCAAATATTGAGGCCGGTATCCGTCAGCTTCCACAGCAGTCCGCTGACGTAATTAGAATGGAAACGACTAGGATTTTACGTACATGTAAGCCACCTAAAAGTAATTTGTTGCAGGCTCAAAGAAAGGCGCTGAGGGATATAAATGGAGATAAAAACATTATTGTTCTTATTTTGTTTCCCTCCAATTACAAAAAGTTCCAGAAAGATCCGACTATAAAGATTTTAAGAATGACAAATAGACTGGTGAAAGCGTCTTCATTTGGCTCCGACGATAAGAAGCTGCTTTGTAAAACAGAAGCGTACCCACCTAGACTTTATGGCTTACCCAAAGTTCATAAACCTGGGATTCCGTTGAGGCCAATTGTCAGCGCTATAGGCAGACCAACACACGAGTTAGCTAGACACCTTACCTCAATGCTACAGCCTTATGTTGGTAGGACGGACAGTCATATTAAAAATTCAGCTCATTTCATTGACAAGTTAAAGGAAACGAGCGTGGGCCCGGATGATATCCTCGTCAGTTTTGACGTTGTGTCGTTATTTACCATGATTCCGGTAAACGAAGCTATCTTATGCATAGCGGATATTTTTCCCACCGATATTGTGGCATTATTCCGACACTGCCTCACCACAACCTACTTTCAATACAATAGTGACTTTTATGAACAGATTGACGGGGTGGCTATGGACAGTCCTCTCAGTCATGCTGTGGCTAACTTATTTATGGAGACTTTTGAACAACGGGCGTTGCAGACTGCCAGTAAGAGACCAGCCAGATGGTATCGCTATGTGGATGACACGTTCGTAGTATGGACACACGGAGCAGAGGAGTTGGATGCCTTCCTGACACATTTAAACAGCATTAACCGAAAATCCAATTCACTATGGAGACAGAAAGGAATGGGCAATTGAACTTCCTGGATGTGTCTGTGATTAAACGACCAGATGGAACGTTGGGCCATAAGGTGCATAAAAAGCCCACACATACTGATCGTTATCTACCCAAAGATTCAAATCACCACCCTAGACAAAAAAGAGGTGTAATGAAAACTTTGGTGGACAGGGCGCACAAATTTTGTGAACCTGTTTATTTAAAAGATGAGATTGAACATCTACGGTCAACTTTAGTGAAGAATGGCTATTCTAGTAAGGATATAGATCGAGCACCTCGCTCTAGGCAGAGAAGCAGGAGTAACGACGAACAACAGTCGTCCATGGGCAAAGTTTTTCTTCCGTTCATTAGCAAGGTCACAGATCGCACTGGGAAAGTTTTAGGCAAGTATGGGGTGGAAACTATTTTCAGACCTACTAGGAAAATAAAAGAATTTTTAAGGTCGGCAAAAGACGCACGGCACCCTTTGGCTACACCGGGGGTATATAAAATTCCTTGTAGTTGTGGACAGGTTTACATCGGTACCACAAAGAGAAGTGTGAACACCCGTCTTGTTGAACATAAGAGGAATTGCCGCCTGAGTCACACGGATAAATCGGCCGTAGCGGAACATGTTTACCACGAAGGTGATTATGAAATAAAATTCAGCGAGACGAGCGTCATATCAAAAACCTCGCATTATTATGCACGCTTGTATAGAGAGGATATCGAGATTGATAAACATCGTAATAATTTTAACAGGAAAGACGAAGGTGTTAAACTGGATAAAATTTGGATGTCAGCGTTGCACCGCAAGCGTGACGATCGATTACTTTCAATCGAGAATGTTGGCATTACCAGAGACAATCCCATAGCCGACGCCACGTGATCGACAGTGGTGCCCTCTGTACTGCCTATATAATCAGCGGTTCCTCGAGTTCTCTTCGCAGTTCGCCGCTTTACCTCCGAGGATGTCTCCCGCAGTCGGAGACGAACCGTCAGGAGACAGTTTTATACTTCGACCACGGCCTATCAGCCCGGAAGTTTTAAGTGAAGACAATACCGGCCGTGAAAGTTTACATTGTATGATCACACTACTACATCATCTGCAGGATATGTCAACCCTCCTCTGTCTTTTACCATAATCAAATCATCACCACCCTGCTTCATTTCATCTGTAGTAATGAATACCTTACGATATTCACAATGGTTTTTTTTAATAGCTTGGTGTGAGCAGTAACCTGCTATGTAATGCAACAGTGGCCAAGTATTTTCATCTACTGCTACATTTAAAAATTCTGGTATTGATGTTTCTTTTAATCCCTGAATTTGAGTATGAGTAGAAAAAAATGTCAGTGGTCTCAATAACAACATCCCCAACTACTTTCGAACGAAGCACAAGGGAAAACAGACTGTGCCCTTGGTTTTTGTTCAGTTTCAAAAATTTGTCTTAGAGAAACATGATAATTTCCACCACATAGCCAGCGGTATTTGCCGAACCTGTCTTCTAAACTGTCTGTCTGTACTTTTCCTAACAGCAAAAATGATCTGTTTTTCTCAGAAAGCCAGTAGTCACTGAAGTCGATCAAAGCAGCAGTTGTGTGTTTCAAAGCGCTATGTGTTTCTCGATTAAGTTTTCTTTCATCACTACACTCTTCCCAAGAACATAACGATGAGATGAAGCACTGTAAGCATTCTTGTATGTGATGGGATTTACTAGTCACAGTTTCTTGGAAAATATTTCTTAACCTCTGTCCCTTGAGAATTTTTTTACATTTACAATATCCCACCAACGATTTATTATTTTTATGAATGTTGCAGTACTTTCCCAGTTGCTAATTGCTTTCTTTGAACCAAATGTGTCCGAAGCATTAACTGTCGTATCACTGAAAATACGCAACACAAACTTGACAGTTTGACGCTCAATTGAGTTAGGAAATAGAGACTTCAAAGTTAAGGAACTGCCATATTGCAATAGTTCATCTTTTTCTATCAAGTGTATTTCTTTCAGTGCTCCAACAGAAGACAAACATCCCTTCAAACTGTCACTGAAGTCAGGAAAACACAAGATCTGCTCCTTTTGGTTAAACCAGTTATTGCGGATACACTTCAAAATATGGACAGTGTCCACGAAATAATACAATGGGCGATTTGGAGAAGACTGTATAGGGTGATCATACTTTATTTTCACATCTGGAGGAGTAGAAAACTTAGACATTACTTTCTTATTAATTGAATTATTGTCTGCTACTATACCAACCACCTGAAATCCAACTGCTTCTAATTTAACAATGACTGCTTTAATGTAAGAGAACAGAAAATCACCCTGAATAGTATGAACTGGCAGAATAGATACCACATCCTTGTAAGGTGAGTCCATGCTCTGAACCATAAAAACATAGGCGCTGGTTGCACGCAAAAATTTTTCAGTGTTAAAGGCACAACCTACAACATTTCCAGCTTTGTAATCAAGCTGAGACTTCAGATGAATTTCATCCATCAACAGGAGCACAGTTTTATCATCTGAGGATAAAGTACCTACTTTATTTGTGATGTAGCTCATAAACTGATGACCCTGTTGCTCAATGACAGGATTTGTTGAGAGTTTACTACAAAGCCTTGAATGGGTGTTAGGACTAGGCATAGAAAAACTGTCAGTGTTCCTCAAAAATTTGTAAGCATGTGGGCTTATAGAATGTACTAATGACCACATTATCATAGAGTTAGTATCATACCTAAATTGAGTTGAACTTCTGCATTTCAAAAATGAAATCTGTTCCTTCAAAAATGTAATTTTAGTTTCGTTTCCTGGCAACGATTCTAATAAATTTTGCATTAAGAACATCGCTTTCCACCGGTATGTTGTTTACTTTGATGGGAAATTTCATGTTTCCAATACATTTCACTTCAATATCATTATTGAAGACACTGAGTAATGAACCACTGCTTATAACTATGTGGCAAAAAATTCTTGGGTAAGGATTATGCTTTAGTAACACTAGGCTCACACTGTCAGGTTTGTTTACCACTACCCAGTCACTGTGCTTTTCACATTCACTCAACTTTGTTTTCCTATGTTCTAAACTATCGAACGATATCGCATCAATCATTTTCGCATGTGTGTCCACACTTTCTTGGATAGCAATTTGAAGAGCAAGATTTTCTTAACGCCTCCTACGAATTTCTGGGTCCTCTCGTACTGCAGTTTGATGACTCGACAAGTAAGATGGACAACTAGGCAACTTCGATGGGATAGCATCTGAAAAATTAATAACGAAGTATGAAACAGATTTCACAGCATATCAGTGAAATAAAGATAGTTCTTATGCCACTGTACTTTACTAAGAGCGTGTTTCGTAACTCACCTTTTCTCAAGCGTCGACGATCCAACGGTGCTGTCAAGAGTATACCAGTTTTCGGGTCATACATGCTGGTACTACTAAAAATATCGTCCTTGTTGAAAGGCAGTTCACATATCTAAAAACAAGCATACAGTTCTCTTTGAAACATATAACGAAAATTAATGAGGTATGAGATTATAAATACATTCTTCTGTTTACTGTATTTTGTTCAGCTGTACTACATTTCAAGTAACTACGACACACTAACCAAACAAATACACTGATACCTACAACAGAGTGCTTACTCGGTGTCCAGTCTTGTCTGTGAACAGCCGATTACCATTTTCGTCTTAAATTCTCGTCAGATGCAAAATAAAATACACTGACTTTAGGTCCATTATCGTCATTGCCCCTGAAATTCGGCATACAACACCTTCGGGGCATCGTAACTGAGTGTAGATCAAATAACCACTCACGAACAGCACAGAGTACAATATGGAAACGCTACGAATCACGTGTGTCGGTACCTAGCTTCTCAGACCCCTACCCGTGACGTCACGGGCTCCTTAGACTCACGATGTGAGGCCTTGTTCCTAGGTGGCGTTGTCAGCGCTCACATAATTATTCTTAGGATATAGAGCTTTTGTTCTTGTTAAATGCAATTTTACAAGAGGAGAGCCATTCTTGAGATGTAAAAATCGACGCCATTGCGAGATTTTGATTCACATTGTAAAATATATGTGTATATGGAAGGGAATCAGTTAATAGAACAATAAAATATTGTTCATTTCGAGAAGGTACGTGTTATTCTACAACCAGCGTATATTTCTATTATGATTTAATGATAAATACCAGCTGGAGAACAGCTCCGATGGGAGCGTTCAGTTCTGGTGAAATAGTTCGATGCTTTCTTCGGAAAAGAAGTCACTTCTTGGATCATTCAAATCCGCAATTGTACCTGGACATTTCTCAGAACTGAAAGCAATCTGATTGCTATGCAACAGAGCCCCGAAGAATATTTCTCCGTACTTTCGTTACCACTTTCAGCTCAACACGGTATCTGCAGCACTGGAGCAGATTTCTACAACAGCGGAAGCGTGTAATCGCAATCAGTTCCACACATCGCTCTGTGTACGCTGTATGTATTTACCCACAACAGTGAACACACAGTTACTCACACACATAGAAAGAGAATACAAGGTGGTGTTGGTAACATTTCACTGTAAAGGTCCTGTAGAGCTAAACAGTAATTAGCCTAGTAGTAGTAGTAGTAGTAGTAAGCAAATTTAATTTTTTTCAAAGGAGCCTTTATAGTACGTAGAGGCAACGAAAGCCTAACTTCGGCAATGATTAAGGAGAGCCAAACTTTTTTATATTCCACTGACAAAATTTTCCAATAAAGTTGCTCCCTCCCCACTGCCACAATACCATATACACCTAGTTTCTATAGGACGGGTCTGAAATCTTGCAGGTGATCAAATCTGTCAAGCAATTAAAAAATAAATAAAAAAATAAAGTGCTTTGCCTGCTAATAACTGAACGTCGTGTCTCACTCCGGTACAAGTCTTTGGACGTGACACCATTTTAGGGACTTATGCGTGAATTCCAATTTCCGTCGCTTTTATATTCGAGCAGTATTTCATTTAGCCTCGTGAGAGTGAGAGAACCTCGTTCTAGCTCTTTCCACCACACAAAAATCTGACGTGGTAACCCGGAATCGAGCCCGGACCTCCTAGTCAGCAAAAAATAAAGGACTCCATCCATTATATTCGGAAAGCAGTGCGCAGCTGCTGCTGTGAGGTTATGTTTCGGTAAAATAAGACTGGAGGAACGGCGCATGCTACGTCAACAGTGTTTGAGATGACAACTGAAGGCAACATACTTTGACGGAGGTGGAGACTGAACACATAATAAAATCTGTCGGCGTGGTAGCGAAGAAGGAGTCGGCATTCCGAGTCGCGACTGAAAGAGACGATTATGCATCGAGAGACACGACTGACGAAGCCAGCGAAATCACCAGGCCTGGTGAATTTCACCAGTACTGGCAGCGCCACGTCTACAACAGCCCATTTACGTTGGTTAGTATGTGTCTGGGCTTCTAGTTGAAATAAACCGATCGTACATGGAGCGATTTACTTGGAGACGGCCGGCTGGAGTGGCCGAGCGGTTAAAGGCGCTACAGTCTGGAACCGCACGACCGCTACGGTCGCAGGTTCGAATCCTGCCTCGGGCATGGATGTGTGTGATGTCCTTAAGTTAGTTAGGTTTAAGTAGTTCTAAGTTCTAGGGGACTTATGACCACAGCAGTTGAGTCCCATAGTGCTCAGAGCCATTTGAACCATTTGAACTTGGAGACGTGCAGATCTGCCACACCTGGCAAAGACTTTCTATAGAGGTCTCCTACCTAGCGTCTTCTTCACACGATGCCGCTTGTGCAACAGTTGGTAGGCCTATTAATTCGTTGGGATGGCAGAGTACATTGAAGTGAAAATCGTGGAAGGGCGAGGAACTTCAGTAACGAACGGTTCAAGACAATTTTAATAAAGCCAGTTTTAAAAAGTGTCAGATACTCCCGCCGCAGCCACTGCGTCAAAACACTTTTATTATCATTTATGTCACACAGGAAATTAATCCAATGTTGCTTGACAAAATCTTATAATACGCAATGCTTCTCCATCACTACATTCACGTTAGATTTCATAATTACTATTGTCAACACCCTTGCAATCGTTTCTCTAACTTTTATACTATGATATTGACAGTAATTGACGATAATTAACAATTCTGCAATAGTCTGAGCGACCCATGACCGACAAGCGACCGTTAGAGTGGGCCGATGCTCCCCCCCCCCCCCTCCCTCCATCCCCTCCACCACCCAGTAGTGACAATGGCGAACCTGACCTCAAACTGTTCGCCCATTCATTTCTTCTGCTCATATATCTTTCAGTCAACTCAGTGCTTGTTCCTACGTGGTAGACGCCATGCCACGTCGATAAACTGCCGTCTTGGAAGCTACACATCATGAAACTCCCACGTTGTCCTCCTTCCGCCCAAATTGAAAATCTTGGCAATATTACACCATTTTCCGAAACACATTTCATGTTAGTGTTGGACTCTGAGAGCTTCAGAGGTACAGTAAAGAGTACGTCCTCTCCCTGTTCTTGTTTTATGTGGGTGCTTTATACAGTGGCGCCTGAAGACGTGCAAAATGTGAATGTGATCCACTTGTAAGATAACTTCACTGGTCGCTGTTATTATCCCCCTTCTCAGCTTCTCAAGTGTACAGGTTTTCAGATCGCTTCGTCCGGTAATACGTGCTCATGTGAGCATAAGCGGACAAAAAATTATTTTGAGCATCATTTAAGCAAAATAAAATATAATTGGAAACATAGACGGCTAAAGGCACTATTGTTTTGACACTTTACATTGAACAGCAGTGGTGAGGCAACAATGTTGGATGAAGGTGGACTTACAGAGACTTGACATTCGATTCCGTTCCTAGATGAATTATGTGTACACAGCTCTAGGCTCGTAAGGGGATGTCCAGAGTCACTTCTCATACTGAATCTGCTATCATCGTTGGTCCAGTCCTATAGCAAGAAAAGAGTTCGCGACCGCCACAGCATACTGGTCATCGGGAAAAGAGACAATCTCACGCAGTAGCCGTATCACCGTCAAGCCCAAAACTGCGAGCCTCGCTGTCCTGTGGTTGAAATGGCACCCACTGTTTGTCGTGAGCCCCATCCTGACTGATGCACAATGTAGCTGTCATCTGCCGCTATAGTCGATCGTGGTCTTCCACTTCCTCTTCTTTAGTTAGCAGTGCCTGTCTTTCGGAATGATCCCCAGCCACACGAAAGAACGCAGAAATCAATACTAAACGCCTGGGCTACACTCGTGACGCACTTTGTTCTTATTCCAGTTTTCGCATGTGAAATAATCAAATGTCTCCAGGCCGTGTGGTGATGCGAAATCCAGACTAGCCAGTACTTCCGATTAAAATGTTGGCCCTGAAAATAGGGTATCTTTATCTTAGTCTTGCAAACAATAACTGTACCAGAACGGTTAACGTAATTACAGAAGAAATGAACATATAAATTAACGTATCTGACTTTCTGATAAAACTAATTGAAAACTCACAAGGTAGCACTTTACTGATATTTTCTACTGGTATTAAGCCTCTCAACTAATACACTGGCCGGCCGGTGTGGCCGTGCGGTTAAAGGCGCTTCAGTCTGGAACCGCGTGACCACTACGGTCGCAGGTTCGAATCCTGCCTCGGGCATGGATGTGTATGATGTCCTTAGGTTAGTTAGGTTTAATTAGTTCTAAGTTCTAGGCGACTGATGACCTCAGAAGTTAAGTCGCATAGTGCTCAGAGCCATTTGAACCACTTGAACTAATACACTCCTGGAAATGGAGAAAAGAACACATTGACACCGGTGTGTCAGACCCACCATACTTGCTCCGGACACTGCGAGAGGGCTGTACAAGCAATGATCACACGCACGGCACAGCGGACACACCAGGAACCGCGGTGTTGGCCGTCGAATGGCGCTAGCTGCGCAGCATTTGTGCACCGCCGCAGTCAGTGTCAGCCAGTTTGCCGTGGCATACGGAGCTCCATCGCAGTCTTTAACACTGGTAGCATGCCGCGACAGCGTGGACGTGAACCGTATGTGCAGTTGACGGACTTTGAGCGAGGGCGTATAGTGGGCATGCGGGAGGCCGGGTGGGCGTACCGCCGAATTGCTCAACACGTGGGGCGTGAGGTCTCCACAGTACATCGATGTTGTCGCCAGTGGTCGGCGGAAGGTGCACGTGCCCGTCGACCTGGGACCGGACCGCAGCGACGCACGGATGCACGCCAAGACCGTAGGATCCTACGCAGTGCCGTAGGGGACCGCACCGCCACTTCCCAGCAAATTAGGGACACTGTTGCTGCTGGGGTATCGGCGAGGACCATTCGCAACCGTCTCCATGAAGCTGGGCTACGGTCCCGCACACCGTTAGGCCGTCTTCCGCTCACGCCCCAACATCGTGCAGCCCGCCTCCAGTGGTGTCGCGACAGGCGTGAATGGAGGGACGAATGGAGACGTGTCGTCTTAAGCGATGAGAGTCGCTTCTGCCTTGGTGCCAATGATGGTCGTATGCGTGTTTGGCTCCGTGCAGGTGAGCGCCACAATCAGGACTGCATAGGACCAAGGCACACAGAGCCAACACCCGGCATGATGGTGTGGGGAGCGATCTCCTACACTGGCCGTACACCACTGGTGATCGTCGAGGGGACACTGAATAGGGCACGGTACATCCAAACCGTCATCGAACCCATCGTTCTACCATTCCTAGACCGGCAAGGGAACTTGCTGTTCCAACAGGACAGTGCACGTCCGCATGTATCCCGTGTCACCCAACGTGCTCTAGAAGGTGTAAGTCAACTACCCTGGCCAGCAAGATCTCCGGATCTGTCCCCCATTGAGCATGTTTGGGACTGGATGAAGAGTCGTCTCACGCGGTCTGCACGTCCAGCACGAACGCTGGTCCAACTGAGGCGCCAGGTGGAAATGGCATGGCAAGCCGTTCCACAGGACTACATCCAGCATCTCTACGATCGTCTCCATGGGAGAATAGCAGCCTGCATTGCTGCGAAAGGTGGATATACACTGTACTAGTGCCGACATTGTGCATGCCCTGTTGCCTGTGTCTATGTGCCTGTGGTTCTGTCAGTGTGATCATGTGATGTATCTGACCCCAGGAATGTGTCAATAAAGTTTCCCCTTCCTGGGACCATGAATTCACGGTGTTCTTATTTCAATTTCCAGGAGTGTATATTAGTTTCACAAATAACACTCTGACAATCACTGTGCCTTACAATGGACATGAATTTTGATGATAATTAAATCGTCTGTCCTGCAGCCTGTTGCTATTAAAAATACTGATTCGACTGTCCAAAACCAAATGTCATTTACTGTATTTGCGATGTGTAATGCTACATGTTATCTCACCAATTTTCACAAAACTGCTTCTGCAGCTTCTAACTCTCGATGGGCAATGCGAGTATACGAATTACATTCATAAAGATAAAGAATGAAACATATGGAACTGAACTTAACGACTGATAAATGAGAACAAAGACTCCAAGCATAACAACAGTATGCTTTATTAAGCCATAACAACAATACACTCCTCAGCTGTGCTGCGGCTCGCGTTGGTGCCATTGATAGGTTGGCATCGTTTAGTTGGTATAGTTACGGTTGTCGTCTTCTTAATGTGTTCAATGGCGCCACTCCGTTTGCTAGCGTTATATATCCGTGAGTGGCAGCATGGCGGTTATCGATATCTAGTAACGGTGGTACTATCTTTGGTCCGACGTTGTGGTGTTTCCGTGTTGAGTGAGTCGGCAGTTCGGATGGGGACGGACGAGCTGTCAGGTCCGCGCAGCGCGGAACACGCCGGGACCACTGGCAGCATGCATGCATGCATTGCCGGGTTCAAGGGCTGTAGTCGCGGTGAGATTTCGCCATTTGCTTGCGTGTTGCTGCTCAGTTTCGCCGATATAAGAGCAGCGAGTGGACCGTTTGGGGGAGGCGAAGCTAATTAGCCTTCCTCCACTTCTTATTATAAATTGTTGCATTCCATATGTTGTTATTTATGAAGTTCAACCAGTCGTATTTTCCTGCCTAGTGGCCGCTAACGCCCCAGGTACCTGCCCGGAGCTTAGTGTATGTCACGGGACTGTACTTTCCCTCGCCTTGGCACTGATGTCCGGCAAGGTTTGTAGTTCGACAGCTTGGGTGTGTTATTCCATCGTTGCATTGGTCATCGGACGTTAGGTAGATTCGGCAAATGATTATTGGTCATGCGTTTACAGCTTGGGTATGTTATTCCATCTTAGCATTGGTCATCGGACGTTAGGTAGATTCGGCAAATGATAGTTGGTCATGCGTTTAAACTGATACTAATTTGAGTTACCACCTCTTGAAGAAGTGAATGCAACCCTTGGCTGCCTGTCTCATCGCTTGCCAAGTTTTGAGGGACTTTCCCGGGTCGACCCTTGGAGCAACATCTGCACTCCCCCCCCCCCCCCCCCCCCCCCCCCCCAGCCACCTCCCCTCGCACCTGGTTTGGTCGGATTTGATGATTTTTTTTTTTTAACATTCAGCCGAGAAGTAGTTGAATTTGTTATCATTAAGGCCTTCATCCGTGGGTGTTACTTGTCTTAAAAATTTAATTACACAACTTTATTCTAGCAGTGAGATTTTTATGATGGTTCTTTTAAAGATACTTTAATAACTGTAATTGCTGGTTGAAGTATTTTAACTGTTTATTAATATTAATATTCAGGCCTTCAGCAGTGAAACAGTTTTAAATTATCACTATTAGGGCCTTCAGCTGAGAAATAATTTAGAATTTGTTGTCATTAACGATTTCAGCCTTGGAACACTTATTAATATATTGTAACCTATTATCTGTTGTTGTTTCCAAATAAAGTGTACCTGACTGAAAAATACACTAACCAACAGTAATTGATTACTTCCCCGTGTACAATCGTAACCCAATCCTACCTTCCTTGGTACCAGGTCTCAACCCCCTTTCATCAAGTTCTCAAAACTAAACTAGTTAGCAAAATATTTCCTAATAACATTTCTGTGCTCACTTTCCTTGACTCTTGTTTCTGTTGTAAGACAAATTCATGTGCTTCATTACAAAATTTTTACGGTGAACTTGAACCATACACATTGATCTAACAATAAGAAACCATACAGTTACGAATAAATGTGTTTACAAAACTAGATTACCTTAGAAAATTTTCCTTCTGACATTCTTGCATTCATATCACCTCAGTTCCACAGAATTTTTCCTAAGATTATATTAATACAAAATCCTTTTTTAAACACTGCTGCTTTCAGTAGACGGGAGCTCAGCTTCGATTCTTTTCAAACGAAGTACATTGCCAGACTGTCTTGTTAGACACTACTCACCATGCTCTTCAAAAGAACATCTCTGACCAACATCTGTGGTCTAAGGAACAGACTTATAAGGAATGTGGTCATATTGATACTACGGATACCGAGTACAAATATCAAATTCACAATTTCCTAACACATTTATAGTCAAAATTCTAGAAAATATTAACGGCAAATAAGACAGCTACCTTTCAGATGTGACGTCCGACTTCCTGTGCACAACTGGGAGACTACAGATAACATTACCCCACACTTCCCTTCATTTGCACCTGTTACGTGTGTGTATCTCGTGCGTCCTAAAGTTTCGCAAAGCCGTGTTGTTTACTGCATATTGGTATTGTAGCAGAAAAATTTTAATAACACTTTGGCTTTCCCTGCCATTTAACATGCCAGAACTGGTCTTTTAACAATTAATATTTGATAAAGAACATGACTTAGAATCTGGCCAAAATCTTGGTGGGTCCCTGTCTTTCAGAATCACCAAACTGGAATCACTCTCCTTGTTTAATCTTACTTCCTCTCGACACTGTCGTACTTCAGTGCCATATTGCGCCATCAGCATTGCTGTGCCCCCAACATGGGAACTACTCCTTACCCGTCGCTATTGCAGTCTACGTTGCTGCTCAAGAAAGCGAGTTCTTCCTTTTAAACGCAGCGTCCCAATACATATTAAAATTAGGATATAAAATGTTGTCCGAAATAAAAGGAATGTCGCAGTGTATATTCGTTTATTTTAAAAACAACTGGAAATAAGACTATCGCAGAGATACGCATCTAGTCGATAGTAAATGATAATTCGGGAAGGAGCGCCTGGTCCCGGGCACGAATCCGCCCAGCTGACCTGTGTCGAGGTGAGATGAGCCGGCCAGTCTGTGGATGGTTTTTAGGCGATTTTCCATCTGCCTCGGCAAATGCGGGCTGGTCCCCCTTATTCCGCCTCAGCTACACTATGTCGGCGATTGCTGCGCAAACAAGTTCTCCACGTACACGTACACCACCATTTCTCTACCACGCAGATATAGGGGTTACACTCGTTCAAATAGTTCCAATGGCTCTAAGCACTTGGGACTTAACATCTGAGGTCATCAGTCCCCTAGACTTAGAACTTCTAAAACCTAAGCAGCCTAAGGACATCACACACGTACATGCTCGAGGCAGGATTCGAACCTGCGACCGTAGCAGCAGCGCTATTCTCGATTGAAGTGCCTAGAACCGCTGGGCCACGATGGCCGGCACACTCGTCTGGTGTGAGTTCTTCCCTGTGAGGGGGGGGCGGGGGGGGGGGGGGTGGTCCACCGGGGGCCGAACCGCACAATAACACTGAAAGAGTGATTCGGTGTGGAGCGGCGGAGGGGTGAAGTGGACTGCGGCAGTCGTCGTTGTGGACCACTGCGGCTGCGGCGGGGACGGAGCCTCTCCGCCTTTTCTAGGCTCCTGGTTAACATACAATACAAATGATAATTAGCAAGAAAAATTAAAATGAAAACGTTACATAAAACTGGAAATAAATGACATTATTAACGTCGCAGAGAGGGAAGACGAGATACATCACAGTCTTTGTTCATTAGCATCACAAATAATTACCTAATTTATCAGTAAATCAATCATAAAAGTACACGTGTTACGTACAAAGGAGGAGCAAAACGTTCTTGTTCCCTTATTGCTGCTTCATTTACTGTGTAACTGAGGAATACTTCAAGTTCTGGCACAATTCGCGGTTTCACTATTAATTAATCAGACTGTAGAATAGCCAGAGACTTGAGATAGCTGCAGATCTGATAGTCGGTGGTCCTAGCTGACATGTTCACCTGTCATCAGATATTTTGTTTAAATAGGTGTAGCAAGACAATAATTAGCTATTAATTTTTTGTTTAGTTTCTGTGAATATTCATTTGCATAAATAAAGTAAGAATTATAATAAGACATTGACAAGCTCAGCCGCAATGAATTCCTTTCAGTGTCGTGCTCTGCTCTGCTGTATCTGGTTACTGTGTATGCCCTTTCTGAAGCACAGCTCTGAATTTCGTGAATATGTCGCCGTATTTCCACTCCGCTATTACAGGTCGTTTGTACAAAGAAAGCGTGCTTGTCGAATTTCCACACACTTACAGAGCCGGGTTACGCCGCTGTATTTCCTTCTCCTACACACCTGCTTTTGACAGTTCAGTGTTTACCTTTCGGCTGCACTGGCCAACCCCATTTTCACGTCTGCGGAGACTACCTCGTAGCTGGCGACCACATACACGGCAACGGGCGTAAAAAGTGGGTTTTATCGGCGAATATCGCTGATGAAAATGTCACAGGTCTTAAACCTACTGACAACATCGTGTTGAGAAATTTCAAGTTCGGTAGTGTTCTCGAAGCTTTCAGACTTTGAGCATGTAACGCGTTTTATCGTTACGTAAAAACGACGTTTCCTCAAGGCAGTAACACGAGCAAATTTCTTCAGCATAATAAATTCCGCGTCATTAATCATCAATTTTGAGGAAAGCATTCTTCGCCTGTCCTAGTCATTGACTTATTTACTAGAAATATTTTATTCCTGCGCGTCTTATCCGATTTATATGTTGAGGAGGTTGCTATATTTCTGTTATTGATACTCGTTGGCCTTCTTGCGCTTTTTACCCTTAACCCTAATGTTTCTTAGACAGCCACGCCGTGTAGTCGATATCTCTTTCTTTATTAGCGAAGAGGAAGATTAATTCGTTCGCGATTCAAATATCTTAAATAGTTTAATCATTATTTTGAAAGTTTCATTCACATTTTTGTTCCTTCGCGATACAGTGATAAGCCAATAATGACTGCCGTGCTCGAAGAAATATCTCTTTTTCGTTCGTTGAGTGCCATATCTTTCACTTGGTTTTTTCTCTTTATCTCTAATGCCTTCTCTGTATCTCGTCTCTTATTTTTCTTATTATTTCTTCTCACGGAAACCCATAATGTTCTAGAAACATATTTACTAAAATTCAATGGTACCGACAGATTAAAAGGACTTCCTACAAGCCGTCAGTTAGTAAATCGCTCATCAGGAGATAAAATACCTCCGTAGTTGTTTACGTTGGCGTCGACGATCTATACAAAGACTTGAACTCTAACAGTGCGAGGATTAAAGTAGGAAGCAAGTATTCGTTATGTTTGTAAAGTCAAATTCAGAAGTGAAGCTGCCATCCGTAGGGTGTCCCGAAGGTCGGGAGCGGGGCCGACCGGTGTGGCCGAGCGGTTCTAGGCGCTACAGTCTGGAACCGCGCGACCGCTACGGTCGCAGGTTCGAATCCTGCCTCGGGCATGGATGTGTGTGACGTCCTTAGGTTGGTTATGTTTAAGTAGTTCTAAGTTCTAGGGAACTGATGACCTCAGATGTTAAGTCCCATAGTGCTCAGAGCCATTTGAACCATTTTTCGGGAGCGGGTAAATATCGCGAGAACTGGATATAAGCAAAGGAGTTTGGTAATGGGGGTGGGGGGTACGGTTTATGATGACCAGTGAGAGCCAGCTGCCATCATGGTATCCCTCATGTTGGGCTCAGCTCATATTCCTTCAATTGAAGCGGGGTCGTGTGATACGTGTTGTAACGGTAGATTTGATGAGAAACACAGTGACAAAGTCCGTTTTGCAGTATCTTTATAGTTAACATATTATGCATCATTTGTTATAATATGTTCAATTAGTCATGCAACATGCTCCAACCTGGTCAAGTTTTGTCCTTGTCGTTGCAGGTGTGCCGTCATTGTGAAGGAAAATAGGCCGCTGACCAAAGAAGAGAGGATCGAAATCACCATGCTAGCTGGTGGCCGGAGTTCTAAGGCAGTTACCACAGACTTCAACCAGTGACAACCCGGCAGGGAATAGGTCGCTGTAAGTGCCATCAGGAAATTGATCAGAAAGTTTCAGGAAACAGGATCGGTGGCAGATAAGCCCCGTACCGTCTGTTCTCGCATAGCAACTGATGAGACGACGACCACGGTACAGTCTTTGAATGGGAACTGCATGTAAGAAAAACTATATTTTCTAATAGAGTTGTAAGACCAGTTTGAATCAACAGTTGTGCTATTGGGATTATTCCTGCTCACGTATATCTCATTCACTGAATTTATCTGGGAAACAGGCAATGAAGTAAGTCGTGTCTTCTGCTGTGGGAGCTATACCTGTAACTGTCTTACGCGATATAAACAAATCACTGAAAATCTCGATGGCCGACCACGTGCTGTGATAGTGCCACGCAAAACAACAAGGGCTGAAAGCCCCCCCCCCCCCCCCCCCATCAAAAACACGACTACACCATAACACCACCTCTTCCGAATTTTACTGTTGACACTACACACGCTGTCAGATGACGTTCACCGGGCAAACGCAATAATCACACCCTGCCATCTGATCGCCACTTTGCGTACCGTGGACCCCGAAAGAATTTCCCGACCTGGACGGAAACTGACAGATATGACGTACATGTACAGACGAACAAATGATAAAAATTTCAGTTACTGGATCATTTGATCAAGAGAAAGGGCTTCACAAATTGGGTAAGTCAATAACGCGTTTGTCCACATCTGGCCCTTACGCAAGCAGTCATTCGGCTTGGCATCGATTGATAGGAGTCGTGGGATGTCCTCCTTAGGGATATCGTACCAGATTGCGTCCAGTTGGCTCATTAGACCTTCAAAACACCCGTGGTGGTTGGAGAGACCTGCACATAGTTCTCCAAACGTTCTCAATTGCACACAGATCAAGCGATCTTGCTGGCCGAGGTAAGTTTCGGCATGCACGAAGACAAACAGTAGAATCTCTGACCATGTTCGGGCGCGCATTGTCTTGTTGAGATGTATACCCAGGATGGCTTGTCATGGGCGCCAACAAAATGGGGCGGAGACTGTCGTTGACGTAACGCCATATGGTGGTGCGAGTGACAAACGAAGGTGTACTGCTATGAAGACAAATGGTATTCCTCACCATCACTCCTGGCTGTCGCACCGTATCGCGGGCGCCAGTGAGGTTGCTTTCCCATAGCTGGCCTGGGCGTCTCTAGACACGTCTTTTGAGGACATCGGGACTCATCAGTGAAGGCAATTTCACTCCAGTCAGTAAGGTTCCAGGCCGAAGGCTTGTCTAGTGACATCTCTATCAATCAATTCCAAGTCGGGTATCTACTTGCATAAGGGGCGTTATTGACTTGCTCAGTTTCTGAAGCTCTTTATCATGAATAAATCATCCACTTTTTCTGAAAATGAAATCATTTGTTTCTCTATACATGTACAAAAATATACCGATTTCTGCCACTGTCGGATAATTCCTTCGTAGCGCGTCGTTTCCTTTTTATATTAGATTGGTTCAAATGGCTCTGAGCACTATGGGACTTAACATCTGAGGTCATCAGTCCTAGAACTTAGAAATACTTAAACCTAACTAACCTAAAGACGTCACACACATCCATGTCAGAGGCAGGATTCGAACCTGCGACCGTTGCTCTCTCGCGGTTCCAGACTGAAGCGCCTTTAACCGCTCGACCACACCGGCCGGCATTTTATATTAGAGTGTATATTAAATTTGTATTATTTTTATTAGAGCCGAAAGCTCGAAAAGTGTGCCAGCATAAAACTTTTTTTCCTATATCATGCCTAGTGGGCACGTTGGACTATCAGCGATGGTACACAAACAAATCGGTCAGCGTCATTCGCGAAGTGGTCATGGACACATCGAATCACGATTGCCGTTCTGCTGCGACTCCACATTGAGTCTACTGGCACGAACAGATCGCTTCGCTGTGATTACTTAACATCAGCTGTGGTGGGTAACTTGACCACCTGGTACCGATTCAACGCCATTAACACCGCACCGAAGAGAACTGTGCGCTTTTTTAAAACGTTAGGAACAGCGTTTTACCCGGTGATCTTAATTTTTGTTTTACCAGATTCATACTTTGCACCTTTAACTTTCATACCTCTTTATAAAGAAAATAATTAGAAGATCCCATCGCCATTTAAGTAGACTGTTAGACTCTAATTATAAAATTAACTAAAACACTCTGATGTCTGTTAATCAGAAATGTAATGACTTACATTGACTGAAAACTTTATATTTTAATGTACTGATCCAACAAACTTCGAAACGTTGTGTACCTTAGCGCGCTGATCACAGGAGAATATTAACTTTTCTTAAGTAATTCATGTTTACCTCGCTAAATGAAAACGGAAAGTAAAAATAAATGCCTAACCACAAGTCAAACATTGGGTTTAACTCAGTCTGGAAAGGAAAGACTTCATCGGTGAGTCCCAGCACGCTACGCCTGTAAAGATTCGCATTCTGAATTACCAAGCCTCCACAGACACACTCGAAAAATTTCTTACTTTTCTGAACCAATATTAAGTCCAACTCCCGACAGTAAAGCGTTGCTGACATGAACTCACTATCTCCACACTACGAAATACATGATGATGTCAACACATCTGTAACCGGCCTCAGAATAATCAGTGTAGAACGAATTACGTTTCCTTACCTCAGTGTGTAGAACACTAGCAATCCCTTCAATGTCAGAATATATAGCCTTTATCTCATTGTAAATATGTTATAGTTCCTCTTCATCTTACAGTAAAACTATTTGTTGTATTAAATCAAATACTTTTTACAAGTCAATAAAACTATGTTTGAATACTTTGTTTATCCACTTCAGGTGACTCTAATGATTTCTGATATGCTACGATAAGAAATGTTAAAGTTTTTCCTGTGTCATATTTTTTTTTCACAATGGGATGATGGAGATCCACAAAATTCATCCAAAACGAATAAATTAAATAACACTTTATTAAAAGAAATGGTAAATGAAGACGCTACCATTATACTGACGTATTATATTCTTCAGTAGTAATACGAAAGCATCAGTCCCAACGTCTCTTCTTTTCTCGCCTCAAAGCTCTGTTTCGAACTTTTTCTTGAGCGTGCTGCTTAACAGTGCTAGATACAACAATAGTCAGTCAGCTGTGACGTTACAGAGGACCCTGTACCTACCATACTTCTTAAACGTCTTGGAACGTTTCTTCCTGTCCCTGACTCGCAGAACCTAGACTTTCCGGGAAATATCTGACGCAGGTGTGCAGAAACAGCAGATTCAAGCTCATTGAGTTTCTCAATACTTTACTCACTCTAGTTGATGAGAAACGTGTTGACAACTTCTTTAAAAGATATCCAAGCCGATCTTTCAATATCTTTCATTTTGTTGTCAGATGTTTCGTCTTTCATGAATTTCCGAACTTCATGTCAAATGAAAGTCGTTCCTAAAGCTTAGCTGCCGATATTCGCTGTAACTTACTTGCTGCATTCTTCAAAGTGTCACCGTCTTGTGATACGTCTTCAATAAACTGTTTCAAATCGTTTATATTGTTTTATCTTATTCCACCAAGGAATCGAGTAGCACATTTCTTCCTTCCAAAGTCTGGCATTATACCTGGCCAGTTTTCCTCAGACCAAGGATTGTGTTTTGCACGGCAATCCATTCGCGTAAGAAGCCGAGATACTTGGTACAGCCACACAGTGACTAAGCATAAAGGATATGCCTCGTAGGCGGTCCAGTCGTGCACTTTGTACTAAGATTGCTCAGAGTAGACGCTACATCGTACTCCTCTCTCAAATGTAGAGAGTGTCCAACAGATGTAGAAGCACATTAATTTATCCACTTTACTGTTTTTTGAGCATCTGGTCTGTGGATTATATTAGTTTAAGAAATACAGAAACGAGCTACGATTTAAGCATTTTTATTTATACTAATAGGCGTTTCGGGATTTCGCCCATCTCCACTTGCCGTAATTGATATTTAAATCTTCAGTTAGCAAACTGATGATTTTGGCGACGTGCTAACTGAAGATTTAAATTTTTACCACGCCCACTGAATATCGGCGAAATCCCGAATCGCTTATTTTTATAAACGAAAATACACAAAATGTGGCTGGCTGTTGTATTTATTACAGTAATTGAAACATATTTGTTCCCGCTGTGTAGAAAGAGAAATACGAAATTAATTTTTGAAGAGTAAATAAAGGGCGTCCAATTTTTGCCTCAAACAGAATTGCAACCATTTACATCAACTTCATATAATCATCTCTGTTGTTCATTACTTCCCACACTCTCTCTTCCTACATATTCGCATTTTCCTGTATTCATTAAGTTGTTTTGATTAGTTGAAGTTGTCTTTGCATTCCATATAGACTGTAGTTTCAATAGTTAATGCTTTCTTTTAACTGGTACTTGTATTACTGTCCATGTTTAACACCCCTTGTAGTTGTCTCATCAAATACTTTTCATATTTTACTTTGCTCATTTATTTAATGAAATCTGTTACACAGCCACAGCTTTGATTATAATGTTAATTTTAAAATATAGTACCACCACACTCTCAAACTGTAGGTTCCCTCAAACACCTCCATTTTCCTGTATTTATTTATTTCTCTTTATTTTATTGATATTGCTTAAGTTCATTATGTATTCTGTGGTTACATTGACAATTGTCTCTTCTTTTAATTGGTTTGAGTATCACTCTCCATGTTTCATACCACCTGATGTAGCCTTGTCTAGTACTAATTTTATTTTGTTTTATTAGTTTTGTTTATAAATACAAAGTGTTATGTAGGCATGCTATTCCTATTTTGTGGTAAAGGTTTTCCTGTCTACTCCATTGTTATTTATGTACTGTTCAATTTCTACTTTTTCATTGCAAAGATGTTACTTACTCTATGTTTCTACTTCAGTCTAGACGTGTTACTTCTCTTCCAATGTTGTCTGCAAACATTTTAACTTCTTTGGTAATAATACTAAGTGGATGTCTGAAGATGGCCTTGTAAGCCGAAAAACAGTTAACAGTAAAAGTAATATTGTAGAACAAAAGCAAACTGGTGCTTTTCATTTATCAAATGAGGAACATCAGAGGTGTACAGGAAGCCATCGTCGCGAGAAAAGTAAGCAAATAAATCTATTTCTCCATTGGAAATACCGTGTGTATAGCGCCTCCCGTGGGCTTGACCGTTCGCCTGGTGCAAGTCTTTCCGAGGCCTACGAGAAAGACAGGCCGCGGCGCGTACGTCACGGAGGTAGTCCTGCGCCCCCTCGCTCGCTCAAATCAGCAGACAAACGACGTTTCTACACCTGTTAACTCGTAACTAGCCGTGTCCGTTCAAACGAAAACTGAATATTCTACTGGAATCCGCTATTATGGAATCTCATTGTTATTAGTCCTATAATGATCGGAAGTCCATCGGCCTACTTATAATTTTTTACGGCTATACTGGCGTACAATAAAATAAAATCATGCTAAAATGATTATCAGTAGCATAACGCACCACTTTCAGCACGTAATGAGTGCTGTTAAGCAGAAGAGACTAAATTCTATAAACACGCCGTTATACCTTTTATATCGAGTATTGATCTTAAATTAAATTTTGCTGTAGTATTGTTAATCAGTAAGACGTCATAATAGCAGATTCCACTGGAAGATGTAATTCTCGTTAGTACTTACACGCCTAGCTGCGAGTTAACAGGTTGAGAAACGCATTTTGTCTGCTGAGCTGAGCGAGCGAGGGAGTTCAGGACTACCTTCGTGACGTACGCGCCGCGGCCTGTCTTTCTAGTGGGCCTCGATGTCTTTCGAGTTGACGCCAATGCGGCTACTTGTGTGTCGGTGGGTATGAAAGGATGATGATAAGGACAACACGACACCCAGTTCCTGGGCGGGGAAAATCTCCGACCCAGCCGGGAATCGAACCCGGACGGTTAGGTATGACAATTCGTCGCGCTGACCTCTCAGCTACCAGGAGCGGACATTTCTCCATTTATGAACAAAGAGAAAGAAGTTCCAGTGGTTGATAAGTTCTTTTCCCGTAGTCTATGGTCTAGAAACCTGGCAATAGCCTTCGGGAGTCGTTTCGGGTAACATCGTTCGATTGAGATTGTAAAAGCAATTGTGGCTGACAGCAGCCGTCAGAACGGTCTTGCGTCTCATTCCTTGAAAGTGGAAGCACATCATTGAGCCTATCAATCGCCGAAGGTACAGGAACATCCGGAGTTCCAGGTGATACGAGAAGCATCACAGGTTCGGATAACAGATTTCATTTTGAGGTTCTAAAACTGTGTTCTCGTATGTTACACATAAAACGTTACAGTCACCACTGTGATATCAAGGCTGCATCCGTTCGACTGGCACCCTATAACGCAAACATTTCCCTTTATGCTTAGATCACACTCGGAGTCCTTCAACACAACACGAGCTCTCTCGGTTAGGATCCCATGTTTTGTACGAAATCAGGAAAAGAATACAGACTTTGGCAACGTCTGTGTTTGGGAGCTGCTAACTTTTTACTACAAGTTCACCACAGATGTAGCAGAAGCAGCCTCGTTAATTATTACAACCACTAGAATCCATTAAACTTGCAAAACCAAGCGCCAGTTGATTTATCAGCCATTTCAGCTGAGATATGTGTGAAAAACGATGTGTAAAACAATCACATAAGCCTCGACAATAGACTATTAAACAAATACAGCGGCAGCTGCATTATAGATTACAAGTAAAACAATTTTTCTGCTTCAGGTTACATTGCAAAATATAACTAATCAATGCAACTTCCTGGCAAATCAGTCGTGTGGTAAAGTTGCCCACTGCTGTGGTGAGTTGTTAAATTCGCTTCCTTGACGTTTTTAGTAAGTCCTGAGGTTGCAAATGTACGGAGGGTACAACGCAAGTAAGGAGTATCCATTGGAGTAAATTGATAAGCAACCTCAGGGCTGATTAAATCACCAAACAAGCGACATTAACAGTTCTCCACTGCCGTGGACTACTGTACCTCATAAAACTGAGTGCCGGATCAAGGGCTGAACCCAGGTCTTTTTCTTTCGCGGGCAAATGCTCTAACGACTGAGTTAACCGGACACGACTGACAACTCGTCCTCACAGCTTTACTTTCGGCAATAACTCATCCCTTACCTTCCAAATTTTCCCAGAACTTCTCGTGCACGAGTAAAGATCTTGGAACAAAGGATATGGCACAGACAAAGTTTTATACTTTCACATCAGTGCACACTCAACTGCTGGGTGATTAAGTTATTCTGGATCACTAAACAATAATACTGGTGTTATTACAACTACAGAATACATTTTTCGTACCTCACATAAATTCGCTTTTGTGCCAAAAATGCATGTGGATGAACATTTGAATCACTTTGTATGTAATCACCTCCTATAAAATACACCAGGAAAACTCTTTACCTTTAAGAAGGAACATTCACTATAAGCCAGTGTTATTGAGATACTAATTTTTGTTCGAATACTCCAGGTTCTTTTAAATATCTAAACTGGCAGTACTATTGCACCTTCCATTAACGAAGCACAGAATAATCATGGTTTTACGGCACATGTTTTCATTAAACAATAGCTCCATCGTCAGTTTCTCACATCGCTTGAACATAAACATTTCAACACGAATACAACGTTGACTTACACACTGCTTGGTACAGAGTATAGAGATGAAAACTGTAGGAGAACACAGGGACTCGAGTACATCCAGCAAATAATTCAGGACGCTGGTTGCTAATACTGCTCTGAGATGAAGAAGCTCGTGGAAGAGCGGAGAAAGAATCATGCTATAACATGTGGCAATCCAACGGAGTAGTTTTGCTTCGGGAAATGGCTGGAGAATGTGGCCTACCGTACTGGATGGTGCCTACAATGAAGTACACACAAGGTGGCGTTATGGAGGGGAGGTGTTTTTCGTACTTAGGATGTGGAGCCGTTATTGTGCTTCAGAAATCGCAAAATGCGGAATACATTTAACAGCATTTTTCTTTCAGGCTTCAGTAGAGGAACAGTTGGGAGACAATTATCGTTTGCATCAGCATGACAATGCAGCCTGTCATACAGAATATGTTGGGCAGTGGTTTATGGACAATAATATTACTGAAAGAGAGTGGCCTGATCAGAGTCCCGACGTGAACCCCATGCAATAGCTTTGAGACGATTTAGAACCTCGACGCTGCTCCTTAGCACACTGTACAACATTACTACCTCCACTGGTTTCGTCACTTAAGTAAACAGGAGCTGCTACTCTTCAAAAATGGTTCAAATGCTCTGAGCACTATGCGACTTAACATCTTAGGTCATCAGTCACCTAGAACTAATTAAACCGAACTAACCTAAGGACATCACACACACCCGTGCCCGAGGCAGGATTCGAACCTGCGACCGTATCGGTCGCTCGGTTCCAGACTGTAGCGTCTAGAACCGCACGGCCACTCCGGCCGGATGCCGGCCCAAGTGGCCGCGCGGTTCTGGCGCTGCAGTCGGGAACCGCGAGACCGCTACGGTCGCAGGTTCGAATCCTGCCTCGGGCATGGATGTGTGTGATGTCCTTAGGTTAGTTAGGTTTAACTAGTTCTAAGTTCTAGGGGACTAATGACCTCAGCAGTTGAGTCCCATAGTGCTCAGAGGCATTCACACTCCGGCCGGATGCTACTCTTCCACAAACCACAACAGAGTTGAAGCCACCAAAAAGACGTCCGATGGACGCATCCCATACTAATGACAGTTAAGAGTGTAGTACATGTGGGGTAGGTGTCAAGTCGACCCTCAACTGCAGCAAGTGCTGGAGGTGTGGTGTAGGGCGCTGGGGCCACTGTTCAAGTCTCTGATTAGTGCTTGCGCAGGGTAGGCGAGCAGCGTGTACGGCTCTAAATGCTTCAAATGGCTCTAAGCGCTATGGGACTTATTATCTGAGGTCATCAGTCCCCTAGACTTAGAACTACTTAAACCTAACTAACCTAAGGACATTACACACATCCATACCCGAGGCAGGATTCGAACCTGCGACCGTAGCAGCAGCGCGGATCCGGGCAGAAGCGCCTAGAACCGCTCGGTCACATCGGCCGGCAGCGTGTATGGATGAAGTGTAATTGATTAAGTGTAATCAACTGACAATAAAATGACGACTTTTAATAGCATGAACACAGTTCAATGTAAGTTTGACTGTAGTGTTTTACACCCCACAGAATTCAAAATTCATGCATGGTTAACAGAAGAGTCGAAGTTGCCAGAACAGGCAGTCGACACCTTTCAGTTACACTGTGTGACAATAAAAATAAAAAGATGGAGAAGACAACTGAGGCCGGTTGTAACACTGTAAGTAGTGTGTACAGTTTACGGCGTTATGAATGTTTGAGTGTTTAACGTACCACCTGAGTGCCCCAAGGAGCTAACTATACGTTACCTGCCGCAATGTGGATTGGTTTTGTCTGTGAACAATGAGAAGTGACCTACTGGTTTTAGGTACGAAGTGAATAGTGGAGTCATGTTACGGTGTCATTGGCAGATACCGTGCTCAGGTTACCTACATTAAGTCAGAACACCATAAACACTGCCCACCGCGATGTTGGATGACACCTGGTGGCGTTGTGGGCACTTGACGTGGTTACAAAAGTACACATGCGGAGCAGACATGGACGGAGGATCACCCTAGCGAAGATGTGGGCTGAAGATGGAGAAATCCATTCAGACAAGCGACTTTGACAAATGGCCGATTACCGGCCGAAGTGGCCGTGCGGTTAAAGGCGCTGCAGTCTGGAACCGCAAGACCGCTACGGTCGCAGGTTCGAATCCTGCCTCGGGCATGGATGTTTGTGATGTCCTTAGGTTCGTTAGGTTTAACTAGTTCTAAGTTCTAAGGGATTAATGACCTCAGAAGATGAGTCCCATAGTGCTCAGAGCCATTTGAAATGGCCGATTATTAACAAGTAGTGACTGTGAAGGAGTATCTCGAAAACGGCGAATCTGGTCGAATGTTCACGTGCTACTGTCGTGAGCATCTATGGAAAGACGTAGGCGTTAAAAAGCTGGACGCCCTCAGCTCTTCAGAGAACGTGGGGTACGGAGGCTTGTCGGCTCTGTAAAGTAGGATAGATGATGACCTGTGGCATCTCTGCCGAAAGAACACATTTCCGGTGTTTTGGAGCACATAGTTCACGGTACATTGTCGAAAATGGAGCTCTGCCGCAGGTCCCCTTACGTTTTCGCATGTTTACCGAACGGCATCGTCAGTTAAGATGGCAGTGGCCACGAGACCAGCGGAATTCGACCGTCGATTAATGGAAACCTGTCGGCTCTTCGGGGAATCACATTCTTGGTGCACTAATTCGACGGTCTTCTCCACAAACACCGTTATCGTGGCGAACGGCGGCTCGAAACATGCAGCGCGCCACGGACTAAGGTTGGTGGGTGCAGCATTGTCCTATGGGACACTTTCTCCTGCGCATGAATGGGACCTGTGGCAGTAATCGATGACACTCTGACAACTGCGAACCACTCGCATCCCTTCATGCTTGATGTCTTCCCCGGGGGCGATGTCATCTTTCAGCAGTATAATCATCCCTGTCTCGAAGCCAGAACCGTTCGACAGTGGTTTCATGAGCATTATAGTGAACTCACGTTTGTGTCTCGGCGACCAAACTCACCTGACGTGAATTTCATTGAAGCCGTCTGCGTCGCTATCGGGTGCCATCACCGTGTACACAAATCAGTGGCCCGTTATTTACGCGAATTAAATGACCTGGGCGCAGACATCTAATGCTACATATCTCCACAAACCTACCAACAGACTGTCGGATCCCTGATACGTAGAATTTGTGTTATGCTTCGTTCCAATACGGACAAACAATCTATTAAGCGAGTGGTCATAATGTTTTGGCTCATCAGTGTTCATTGTAAATAAAAACATGTTCAGTTTGCCATTCCACAGAACGCTTGCGCATAAATTTCATACATTAACGTCCCCTCCAGGATCCTCGTAAGAGTGCTGTAACCGAAACGGCTGTGGGCAGTGGGCACTACGTCACAACCTCCGCTGTTGCCACGATGTGGAAGCGCCAGCTTCGTTGCAAACCAGTGCCAGCGTAGATCGGGAACAGATGGAGGTTTGTTCAACTCCAACACACCTACCTACGCACAGGCGGGAGTATAAGTAACTGCGCCTCCTTCGTATTTACTGTATGATGCATTTATGTAGGCTTCATCCCGTTCTATGGGGCGTAGAAGGCGCTGCAATGCGGCAAGGACACCGTGCGACATCTTTTACAAATACTTCACAAGGGCAAGTATACGCTGGGGCTTTTACGTTTTTTTCGTGTGGGTTCCCGTGTACTTAAACGTCTTCTGTTTCAGACATCGAACAACGCTTTTTTTTCTATTCTAGCCACGGCGGATTCCTGCTGCGACATTTGTGTGCGCGGCGTCCTACGTGCTTCACAACATCTTTTGTCAGCCAATCTGAAGATGCTTTGTATAAATCGAAAAGTTTCACTGAAGGATAAATAAAATAAAAAGTCCATTTCATGCAACCGGCACAGTTTGTTTTTTGATATTGTTACCCTTGGTGCCGTATCAGACCCACTATGGACTGGAAAAAGTTCTAAGGTGAAGGTCACTTTATCTGCACCAGCACCAGCAGAAAAGGTATCACTGGAAAACATTCTGTCAGACAACAAAAAAGCATGTACATTGAGTCCAAAAAGTGTTCGTCTAACTGATCAGTTTTTTTGTTGTTGAAAAAAGCCTAAGTCTATTGCACGTGAATATAAGCGGTGAGACGTCCTGCTAAACCCGCAGGACAGGACAGGTAGTTGAAATTGCGGAGATGGGCCAAAATGAGCGGCTGTCGGTTACGTTCGAACACATTTAACTTTATTTATTTGACCAAACATTACAGTATAAATTCTTGAACTTAGTTATTGGCTGAATACGCCACACTATCTTATGACTTAAGGGCACAACCACTTTAATTTTAAAAAAATAACGACTGAAGGCCATTAACTCTAAATTCAGACGCAAAAAAGAATATTTAGAAGGTAGAAGGCCTCACGTTAAGTAAGTTCTGTAATCTGGCTGAAGGCCCAAAAATCTAATACTTGAAAAGCAACAACCTTAATTTAAAGACGGCTTATTTAAGACTCAAGGTAAAATGAAATAAAAAAAAACACAAGCCAGAAGGCCTTATCCTCAGTTAAGCTGATAGCTCCAAATAGTCTGACGATCGAAAGAGAAAGATCCTTAATTAAAAAACGACTGAAGGCCCCCAATGTAAAATAAATTATACAACAAAGCCTTATCTTAAATTAGGCTGAAAGCCCCAAACAATCTAACACTTGAAAGGCAAGGAACTTTAATTTTGAAGCGGCTGAAGGTCCATGACTTAAAACACCACTAAAAATAATTCAACTTTTGTATGGCTATGAGCCAGCACTTGAAATACTAACGTTCACTTAGGTGAGACAGGCAGTCGGCCCAACCATTCTCGATCCGACGACAACCCAACCAACAGACAGTCAATGGACCACCGTCAAGGTGACTTGCGCTCCACTCGACCAGCACACAACCGAGAGTTCAATGCAAACGTAGAACGCATGGACGCCCACAACCAAGCATACATTAAGCTGTCGAACTACACTGGACAGCGACAACACGATGAGGACAGGACACTGCCTAAATTTACGTCAACGGCCAGGGCAGGTAACCGGAACGTTAATGGCCACAGGGCAGAAAATTCCGCTTGTGCTCTTCAATTGCAAATAACCAAATGCAGTTAGACGCCACCGGACGGTGGCTAAACCTTCGCCAACTCGAACCCACACGCTGTTGTTCGCAGGAATGTCCCAACAGCGAGAACCAAACGGCACAATGTGGGAAACTATAAGCACCAGACCAAAGATAGTACAAGGTGCGAATATCGATACCACCGCTGCTGCCTCTCATGGAGAGAGTCAACAACAGCATAATCGCAATAACCCCGGGGAACCAAACACAGAAGAGGAACCAAGGTTTAAACCAACGCATATATGAGCCCAACAAGGCTCAAGCGAGTACAAAATCTGAAGAGCCATTCCTGTGAAAAGTACCTCAGTACATAATTTTTATTCAAAAACCATTAACAACATACATCCATAGAAATAACAAAGTTAACAAAGTAGAAAATTTCATACAAAAGTTGCTTCGTTAAGTATTCTCCACTCTTACTTTGAACTTTTAGAGCCTAAAAACATGGTTTAACTAAAAATGGTTCCAATGGCTCTAAGCACTAGGGGACTTAACATCAGAGGTCATCAGACCCATAGACTTAGAACCACTTAAACCTAACTAACCTAAGGACATCACACACATCCATGCCCAAGGCAGGATTCGAACCTGCGACTGTAGCAGCAGCGCGGTTCCAGACTGAAGCGCCTAGAACCGCTCGGCCACAGCGGCTGGCAATGGTTTAACTGAATATTTAGCGGGGTTTCCCTTTGCAGTTAACACCGCTGACTAAGTTTGGTGTCGCAGGGACGTAATTATGATCTGTTCCTTTTCAAGAGTTTGTTTATGTATATCTTGTTAGAAACTGGTCTTTTTGTGACGTTCTCTTCCATTCCTTACCAAAGGTGTTCAGCGAGAATAATATCTGGGATCTGACGAGGGGTGTTCAATTGTTTCCGTACATTTTATAGGTATTACAATTTCGTATTTTCAACCTTATGCTTCGGAGTCATTGTCATGTTGAAAGATGTAATTTCCTTGGGTATCTATTTTTTTGCCAATAGCATCTAGAGTATCCTTTAAGGTGTGGATATTTATTTTGCTATACATTATATCCTCAGTGAAATATAAGTTTCCGAGACCTGTAGCACTCATACAGCCCCATACAATCAGGCAATCTCCACCGAGTTTCACTGTGGGCATAAGGTTGGGTGGTAGCATCTCTGAGTTTTTCTCACGCCACACCACTCACCTGATATCCAACCAGAATATACACACTTCAAGAAACTTTTTGCATCACCTCGGATCCGAGAGTTCCGGAACCTGCACAAAAAATTGGAATAGAGTTCAACATAAACATCATTTCCGCCCTTTTAATTTCTTATGGAAACCACACATTGCATGATGTACCACCATACAGTGGGACCTTCAGGTGGTTGTCCAGATTGCTGTACACACCGGTACCTTTAATACCGACTACCACATCCTCTTGCATTGATGCAAGCCTGTATTCATCGTGACATACTATCCACAAGGTCATAAAGGCACTGTTGATCCAGTCTGTCCAACTCCTCAACCGCGATTCTGAGTAGATCCCTCAGAGTGGTTGGTGAGTCACGTCGTCCATAGACAGCCCTTTTCAATCCATCCCAGGCGTGTTCGATAGGGTTCATGTCTGGAGAACATTCTGGTCACCTCTAGTCGAGCGATATCGTTATCCTGAAGGAACTCATTCGCAAGATGTGCACGATGGGGGCGTGAATTGTCGTCCATGAAGACGAATGCCTCGACAATATGCTACCGATATGGTTGCACTATTGGTCGGTGGATGGCGTTCACGTAGGGTACAGCCGTTATGGCGCCTTTCATGACCACCAGCGGCGTACGTCGGCCACACATAGTGTCATCTCAAAATATCAGGGAACCTCCACTTTGCTGCACTCGCTGGTCAGTGTGTCTAAGACGTTTAGCCTGACCGGGTTGTCTCCAAACATGTCTCCGACGATTGTCTGGTTGAAGGCATATGCTACACTCAGCGGTGAAGAGAACGTGATGCCAATCCTAAGCGGTCCATTGGGAATGTTGTTGGGCCCAACTGTATCGTGCTGCGTGGTGTCATGGTCAAGGATGGACCTCGCCATGGACGTCGGGATTGGAGTGCATCATGCAGACTATCGCGCACAGTTTGAGTCGTAAAACAACGTCCTGTGACTACACGAACAGCGTTGGTCAACATGGTGGCGTTGCTGTCAGGGCTCCTCCGAGCCATAATCCGTAGGTAGCGGTCATCCACTGCAGTAGCAGCCCTTGGGAGGCCTGAGCGAGGCTTGTCATCGACAGTTCTTGTCCCTCTGTATCTCCTCCATGTCCGAACAACACCACTTGGCTTCACTCCTAGATGCCTGGACACTTCCCTTGTTGAGATCTCTTCCCGGCACGAAGTAAAAATGTGGGCGCGGTGGAACCGGTATTGACCGTCTAGGCATGGTTGAACTAAAGACAACACGAACCATGTACCTGTTTCCTGGGGGGGAGGGGGGGGGTGACTGGAACTGATTGGCTGTCGGACCCTCTCAGTCTAATAGGCGCTGCTCATGCGTGGTTGTTTACGCCTTTGGGCGGTTTTAGTGATACCTCTGGACAAAGGGATTGTGTCTGTGACACAATATCCACAGTCAACGTGTATCTTCAGAAGTTCTGGAAACAGGGGTGATGCAAAACTTCTTTTTAATGTGTGTATTATATTTAATTTCATCATTTTCTCCAGAAGTATCCCTTCTCGAATCTATGTTCCTGGGCAAAATGAAGACGTTTCTTCCGATTCTGTTTACTGACATTAAATTTCTTGGAAGCTACCCGACCTTCGAATCTGAACTTCTTGCAAGTATTTCTGAATGTGTTGGCTCATATCGTCTTGTCCCTCGACTCTTAAGTCCCAGTCAACATAGGAACGCTGATTTTAGGATCTTTCTTGACTTTCCTCGCAATAAACCATACGTCTCTATCTATGAATGAGTGATTGCATAATGTCCTCGGCTGGCTTTGGGCACCTACTGAATCTTCGATCTAGGTCTACCGACTGCTTTAGCGATCTGGTAGTAGGTTTCGCACTGATTATGTAAGAGTGGAATAAATTTTATTTTCAGTTAGGTTTGTCTCACTACCCTTACGACCCATGTTGCAAACTGCACTGTTCCTTCGTGACTCAAAACTTCATTAGTGGCGTGCCGTACATCAGCATCAAAGCTTCGCCACTGTGCGCGAATTTTAGGCATATTTAGGTGGTGGACGAGTACTTTATGAAATAGCTTTTCTATAAAATTTTCTGTCTTGCCAACCTAGTTATTGCTGTGATTGTACTGGGTGTTTCAAAAAGAATATACGTATTTCAACGTTTATATTTACTGAGCTGGAGGACATACAACTATGACACATGGGACACATATATACGAATCTCTCGAGTTTAGAATACAAACATTCAACATCTCCTCGTCAGTCACACGAACAGTATTACATCTATAGTCGAATTCCTCCTATAAGCGGGTAAACACATCCATCTTCAATGTTGTTGAGACCGTATGGATCCGGTTCTTCAACTCTTCTACGTTCTGTGGTAGTGTTGGTGTGTACACGTCGTCCTTATTTTGAAACTCCACCCGAAGAGTTCCCAGAGTGTCAAATCCAGGGGCCATGGAGACCAGCCGCGAAGGGTTAAGTCATCGACTAATTTACGACCGATCCAACGCCTCGGTAGAGTTTCATTCACGTATTCACGCACTTGGCAACGCCATGAGGGGGTGCACCGTCTTGTTGGAAAATGTCCTCGTTCAGCCTCGGGATCAACCAGTTTTGTAAAAATAGCAAAATTCTGCTGACTGTTAACCATGTTTCCAAACGAGAACAATGAGCCATAAACGGATAAGTGGGATATGACACAAAACACTTTGACTTTAAGTCAATCTTATACATGTTCAGTGTGTGCATGCGGGCTCTGTAGGCATAAAATTGGAACATTATATTCATTGTACGCCTGCTTAGCTGAACGGTAACGTGTTTGCGTACCATGAAGCGTGCTCTGGTAGATACCCGGAAGGGTTGGAAATTTTCTCCGTCCTTGGACTGGGTGTTGTGATGTCTTCATCCTCATTTCAGCATCACCGACGTGGAAGTAGCCCAGCGTGGCGTCACCCGAAGTAAGACCCGCCACCCAGCGGCCGAACTTCCTCGGTTTGGGCCACCCGACCTATTATGGCACACGATCATTTTATATCATTGTGTTCGGTTATTTCCCAATACGGTGGATAGTCCCGTTGTGCGACATTGTCATCATTGTCAATAGCATTCTGAATATCGCACAAAGTAGCACACGTTTGCGATTGTCGCTGTGACGTAGCCCGTGTATCATCTGTAACGTGTACGGCTTTAAACCATCTGATGTCAAAAAAGGAAAAAATTGTTGTTGTAGGCTGCTCTAACTCCCAACTGGCCCGACGAGTTGAGTTTGTAGGACTGCTGTGAAAAAATTTTCAAATGTGTGTGATTCCTAAGGAACCAAACTGCTGAGGTGATCTGTCCCTAGACTTACACACAACTTAAACTAACTTATGCTAAGATCAACACACACACACCCATGCCCGAGGGAAGACTCGAACCACCAGCGGGAGGGGCCGCGCAATCCGTGACATGGCGCCTCAAACCGCGCGGCCACTCCGCGCGGGAAACTGCGTTGAATAGCGGTTTGAATCCGAGAGACATTTTCGTTGGAGACAAGAGGGCGGCCAGGACTCTTTCCTTTACATGCACATAATGTGTCTACAGCCTGTTGATACCATCTGTGAATGTTCCATCCATTCGGACGATCATTTTGGCACCTTCACCTGAAACCTCTTTCCAGTGTAATCAAGGAATTGCACTTCGCAAACTCGAGAAAAGAAAATGATTTCTACTGGGGAATAGCTATATTGCAACGTGTGACGGTAACCAAGCAAACAGAAGACAGTGGACAACTAGTGGCAATGAAATAAACCGGACAAAGCATCCGCCTTTAATATTTTTTGTTGTTGTGGTATTCACAAAATTTAAAAACCTCTCTCACACCGGCCTGATTTAGCTTCAGTGATCAGGATAGTAAAAACATGCGTATGTTAAGGGAATTTTCATTCACAAAGCAGGCTTATCGCATTCACACAGTTCAATACTGTTCTATCCTGATTAAATTGAGCTTAACTTAAATTCCATAAGGCAGTGGAGCAATTTCGAAGTCTCGGTGCGACGAAAACTGTCAGTCGATCTCCTGAAGACATTTGTAATAACTATAAACTTTCGGTGATCACATGGGGAAGACCGGAGATCTGCTGGTAAGACCGTGTTAGCCTATTTATTTGAAGTAATTGGATATCTTGAGCATACAAAACGGCAGGTTCGTCCAGTGTAAATCAGACGTTCCCCACTGATCCCGTGCAACACAGCGTAGTAAGCAGACACTGTCAATAATAATCAGTTAAATAATACGCGAACGCACTTACTTTAGTGTAGTTCATGTATTAAATTCCTTCTCATACAGAATCTCATCAAGATGGCGACTAGCTCAACAATACATACATATACATCCTCCTTCTTTCACGGCTAATCGGCAAGCCTTCTTCATTCATTTCATAAGAGAAAACAGATAGCAGAGAAGCTATTCCATGGAGTAAATGGACGCTCCAAGGAATAATAGGGCTTGAAACTACTTTGCATTGATAATCATCGTATATTAAAGTTCAGGAATCGGTAAGATAAGAAGAGATATTTCGAGATATGTACTGAGTTATATAATTTATAAAATTTCTGAAAATATCGCGGAGAGACCGCTCCAAGACACATTACACGTCCCTCGAATAATCTAGCCGTGGCGCAGCGATCGACAGTTTTGACAACATAATACTTTGTGATACGTACATTTTGAAACACGAAGTATTTTATGTTGTGACTTGGCAAGACAGCCAAGCCACTGTGAGGTAGCCGAAAGCACGCGTTTAAGCTCACGCAGGATGGCGTGACGTCTGGAACAGTTAAAGGAGTTGAGTCTAGTAAAAAAAAGTACGGAGCTTCTGGAATACTTAACTTTAATCCATAATTGGTGAACATCGGTCTGAGGGTACATGCATCACAAGATAAATAGCAAATGATAATGACACCTTGCTAGGTCGTAGCAAATGACGTAGCTGAAGGCTATGCTAACTATCGTCTCGGCAAATGAGAGCGTAATTTGTCAGTGAACCATCGCTAGCAAAGTCGGCTGTACAACTGGGGCGAGTGCTAGGAAGTCTCTCTAGACCTGCCGTGTGGCGGCGCTCGGTCTGCAATCACTGATGTGGCGACACGCGGGTCCGACGTATACTAACGGACCGCGGCCGATTTAAAGGCTACCACCTAGCAAGTGTGGTGTCTGGCTGTGACGCCACATTTTATTTCTTGTTTTCCAAAAAGAACTCTCTACTGAAGTAATTGTCAGTGGACTGACACTTTATACTTTATATTCGCTTCTTTTCACGTTTACTTCTTTAGAAGATAATTAGCTGGACGAGTATTGTTTGGACGCGTTGTGGACAGATCAACAAAGACGACAGTGGAAAGAGACAGAACCGTGCTTCTTTGCCGAACACATCCGTTTTCTAAAGTGGCAGTGAGTGTAAACGGCAGTTCTCCTGTAATACACATACGGAAGCAAACGAAACACCTCAAAGTACTGCTGGAAACTGCGAAAGAACAGAGAGCGGAACCTGCCAAGCGTAAGATGGAGTAGAGCAGTGAGAAACTATGGCACAGCTCATGCAGACGCCTCACGACCAAAACAAGGTAGCCCCATACGACAGCAAGTTACACACAGCCACGCACCTCGACTCAGATGCAGGTGGCGGTCTGGCCAGCGCGCAGTCACAACGCACAGACAAACAGTGGCCGTTGTTGGAGCAGGGAGGGGGAAGACCTACGGTAGCTTCTACGGCGTCATCTATCACACTCAAACGTACTAACAGACTTACCACATCACGAATTTGAATATTAATCGTATCACAATTGGCCTGAAGATCCGTTCCTTAGCTGACTCTGGACAGGGTAACCAAGCTGATATAGTTCGGAGTCCTCACTGACAAGCTCGATAGCACCTGTTATGTTACTCTTTATAACGTTGACACAGGTACCTCCACATAACCATCCGTAATGTTCTGTGATGGCCGCGCGCAGTGGCCGTGTGGTTTGAGGCACCATGTCACAGACTGCGCGACCCCTCCCGCCGGAGTTTCGAGCCCTCCCTCGGACATGGGTGTGTGTGTTGTTCTTAGCATAAGTTAGTTAGTTTAAGTAGTGTGTAAGACTAAAGACCGATGGCCTCAGCAGTTTGGTCCCTTAGGAATTCACACACATCTGAACATTTTTTTTTTTTCTGTGATGCTATACGGTTCACCGATGTCCAGCGCACACTTAATGGGATAGAGATCTCTAGTATATTCAGTAACGTTCAAATAATAAACTTACACGCCACCTCTGGCTCCACCAAGACGAGAGAACGATATCTCTTCTTCGAGAAGCAAATCCCCACTGTCATTGGGGCAATACTGGCACTATGATTATTGCTGGCGACTTAAACTGAGTCCTTCATGCCATGGGTTAAAGTCCAAACGTTAACGTGTGCTCAGATCTGATAATCGTAGTATATGGTCTAAACATTCATGACACATGGGAAGTACAAAAAGGAAATACTGTCGCCTACCACTAGTTATCCCCATACACTGTCTGTTGCATAGACCACATACATGTTTCCAATACTATTAGATCTTCTGTAGTGAACTGCAACATAGCTCTGGTGGCTAACACTGCTCACTGAGCACACTTTTGCTATGTCAGCCTACAATCGCACCACGTTTCACACTCAAGAGCACAGTGGAAACTGAACCCAAGTCTTCTGCGGGATAGTTAACGCGCTGGAGACACACACTATGAGACAGGAAAAACGACGCACCACACTGGAATTATCCAAATGGGACGCAAATCAGTACGTCTAATGCACATGTGTAGACAAACAATTTATTACAATTTTGGAAAAACTGGACGATTTATTCAAGAGAAAGAGCTTCACAAATAGAGCAAGTCAATAACGTGAGAATCCACATCTAGCTCCAATGCGACCTGTTATTCGGCTTGGCAGTGAGTGACAGATTTGGTGAATGGCCTCCTGAGGGTATCGTGCTGAATTATGTCCAATGGGCTCTTCAAATTGTCTTAATCCTGAGGTGATTGGATGGCCCTGCCCATTACGCCGCCAAAAATTTCTCAATAGGGGAGTGATCCGGATACTTTGCTGGCCACGGTAGGATTTGGCAAGCGCGAAGACAAGCGGTGGAAACTCTCGCCGTGTGCTGAAACGTAAGCACATGATAGCTTGCCGTAAAGGGCAACAAAGCGGGGCGTAAAATAACGTCACGTACTGCTGTGTTGAAGATTACCACTGATGAACCAAAGGGGTCCTGTTATGAAAAGAACTGGCATCTGAAACCATTACTCCTTGTTGACAATGGCAAGGCAGGTGGCTGTCAGGTTGATATCTCAGGTTAATATCACACCGCTTCAGACACATCTTCGCTCGTCATCGCGCTCATTTCGAAGTGGGAATCATAATGAAGACGATTCTACTACAGTTAATGAGATTGGTGGCCGAAGACGTCATCATAAACGTCCCTGACAGCTTTGGGATACCAACTTGCCTGTAGACCGCCATACGGCCAGACAACCAAGAGTGACGGTAGTGATGGTCTGAGGTGCCATTTCTCTTAATAGCAGGACATCTTTACGGTACAGTGGTACGTCGGCGATATTCTACGCCACATTTTGTTTCCCGTCACGTTAAGCTATCCTGAGCATACATTTAAGCAAGACAATGCCCCCTCCCCCCCTTCCACATGGTGAGAGTTTCTACTGCCTGCCTTCGTGCTTGTTAAACTCAACCCTGGCCAGCATGGTTGCAGGATCTCCCCAGTTGAGAACGTTTGTAGTATTATGAGCAGTCTCCTCCTACCACCTCAGGATTAAGACTATCTAATGCGCCAGTTGGGCAGAATTTGGCTCGGTATCACTAGGAGGACATCCAACTAATCTGGCAATCAATGCCAAGCTGAATAACTGCTTGCATAAAGGCAAGGCGTGGACCAACACAGTATTGACCTGCTCAGTTTGTGAAGCTCTTTCTCTTGAATAAAGCATCCAATTTTCTGACAGTATAATCATTTATTTGTTTGCACGTGTACCTCACATTTAGCGATGTCCTTCGTGATGCACAGTTTGTTTCCTTTATCTTAGAGTGTATGTCAACCATGGACACAAATACTTACTCAAAGGCGACGATACTACAACACTCAGCAACCGTTGGTTCATTATGCTGAACCGCGATTAAAAATGATTGTCTACGGTATTAAAAAGACATCCGCTTATGGCAACACAGGTCAACAGAGCTTTATTATCATTGCCTCAGAGGTGTCTATGAGAGGAATGCCGCTCCTGGTAATGCCACACTCACCAAAATAAAGCGCTTCAAAATAAAAATAACAGTTTCTGAGGAAGCAACTGAACGCCATCCTAGTGCACTCCAAACCGAAAGATGTGGCCTCAGACGAGCGTGATATCCCTTTTCATCTTTTACGCCTTGCGCAGAGCAGAAAATCGATTATGTTCACGGAACTTTCTGATACTATGGGCAGGCTATCATATCCTAGCAAGTGATTCTCAGACATGTTTATGACGGTTTCAGTGAAATTTGTAAGTCACATACAAGCACAGCTCAGAACTTTACAGGCTTCATTAACAAACTGCATATCAAGTACAGGAAGAGGAAAGAAGCTACCCCGAAAAACAGCTCAATGAAGAAGAATTAAAAACTGTAGATTTGAATACCGCGATAGGGCAGTCTAGCAAGTGACGGACTTAGCAGTGAGATATATGAAACTTACAGGCCAATTTTGAAAGGAAGTTTGCAGGACCTAGTGAATGAAAGACGGGACAGAGTTACTGTGCTACCTGAATTCAGAGAATCACTCATGGTCCTTATCCCAAAGGAAGGTGGGCACCTGACGGCTGCTAAATTGCGACTTACCACACGACCTCAAGACAGTCACGGGAGTGCTCAAAATCAGCATGGAACCTGTTCTACAGAAATTGCTGAAGGCCTACTTACACTACGCCGGTCCGCGTCGCAGTGAGAAACCTGCCGTATGCAACGTCGGCGATCTTACTTGCTCTTCCACAACCAACAGCGTAGCCAATGCACTTGTTCTTATGGATTTTTAAGAGGTCTTTGATGATATAAATCACCTACTGCAAACGCTATTCCAGATGGCTTTTGCGAACCGTTCTATCAACATATTGTGCAATCTCACTAAGAAAGCATTATTTAGGGTGTTATTAAATTTTCATCTTACGAAACAGCTTGTCATTGGCCGATTAGTACGATTAGCTTGCGTATTATCCCTGGTCCTCCACGCAATTTCCGTCGAACCGCTCACGGTTGAATTCAACAATCAATGGCAGGTATACCGATCACGTCGAGTGTCCGATTCGGTTGTAGTGCATACGTCGATGATCTGAGAGTTGTTGTTTCGAACATGTAGGATCTCAGGTATCTGGGGGAGGAATTATATTAAAATACCGTTTTTTTCTTTTATATGTAACTCTTCTGACTGATATGATGCTGCCGCCACGAATTCCTATCCTGTGTCAACTTCTTCATCTTATCAGGGCAGCACCTGTAACCTACGTCAGCAACTATCTGCTGGATGTATTCCAATCTCTGTCTTCCTCTACACTGTTTACGCTCTACAGCCACGTCCAGTACCATGGAAGTCATTCCCTGGTGTCTTAACAGATGCCCTATCACCGTGTCCCTTCTTCTTGTAAGTGTTCTCCATATATTCCTTTTCTCGCCGATTCTGCGGAGAAGTCCTCATTTTTACGTTTTCAGTCCACCTAATTTTGAACAGTCGTCTGTAGCGCCGCATCTCAGATGTTTAGGTTGCCTTCTGTTTCGGTTTTAGCACAGTCCAAGGTTCACTACAATACAATGCTGTGTTGCGAACGTACATTATTACAAATATCTTCCTCAACTTAAGGTCTTTGCATGACACTAGTAGACTTCTCTTCGCCAGAAATGCCGGCCGAAGTGGCCGTGCGGTTAACGGCGCTGCAGTCTGGAACCGCAAGACCGCTACGGTCGTAGGTTCGAATCCTGCCTCGGGCATGGATGATTGTGATGTCCTTAGGTTAGTTAGGTTTAACTAGTTCTAAGTTCTAGGGGACTAATGACCTCAGCAGTTGAGTCCCATAGTGCTCAGAATCATTTGATTTTTCGCCAGAAATACCATTTATCCCAGTATGCCAGTGATATTCCTCCTTTTTCCGTTCACCATTGGTTATTTTGCTGCATAGATAGCAGGATTTCTCAACTTCATTTACTTCGTGATCACCAATCCTGATATTACGTTTCTCGCTGTTCTCTTCTCATCTACTTCTCATTACTTTCGCCTTTCTTCTATTTACTGTCAATCCATATTCTGTACTGATTTCACTTCCAGTATGTTGGAGTAACTGTGGGTGAGCAACTTCTGTCATTCGTTACAACGAAAAACCAGTCCAATGATGCAAATTTTACTCTTTTTGTTTGCTAAGTGACTAGATTCTGGCCGAGACCCATTTTCAAATCATCGTAAGATAGTCAAAAATGGTATATCCGAAGATGTGAAAAATATGTCAAAAATGTTTAACGAACAGTTACAGAACATACACATAACTCATTAGACCGATCATTCCATTCATCAGATCCTGTAATTCTTCTTCAATTTCTCTGAGGATAGACATGTCATCAGAGAATCTTACAATTGAGATCCTTTCATTTCAATCTGAATTCAACTCTTGACACTCTTTTTTATTTTCATAACTGCTTCTTCTATAAACAGATTGAACAGTAGGGACGAAACACTACTTCCTTCTCTTACACCGTTTTTATTCTGAGAATTTAATTTTTGGTATTCTACTCTTCCTGCTCCCCCTTAGCTTTTTGCATATTGTATAATAACCATCTTTCCCTGTAGCTTACCCTATTTTTCTCAGAATTTTGAACCTATTGCGCCATTCGACATTGTTGAATGCTTTATCCAGGGCGACAGATACTTGATTTTTCTTCAGTCATAGTCCCATTATTAATCGTAACGTCATAACTCCCTCTCTTGCGTATTTACCTTTTCTAAAGCCAAACTGATCGTCGTCTAACACATCTTCAATTTTCTTTCCATTCCTCAGTATATTATTATTGTCAGCAACTGGGCTGTATGAGATGATAAGCTGATTGTGTGATAATTCACGCTCTTGTTAGCACTTGCAATGTTCCGAATTGTGTGGATGACTTTTCTCTGGTAATCAAATGGTATATCGCCAGGCTCATGTTACACGCCAATGTGAACAGTCGTTTTGGTGCCATTTTCCTGAATGATTTAAGTAATTCTGATGGAATCTTATCGATCTCATCTGCCTTACCCCATCTTAATGCTTCCAAAACTCTTTTATATTCTGATTCTAATACAGTATCCCCTATTTATTCCGTATCTTCTCACGTTTCTTCTTCTATCACGTAATGCTTATTGGTGTCGTTTTGACTTTTCTGTATGCTGAGTCAGTCCTTCCGACAATCATTTCTTCTTGAATTTCTTCACATTTTTCATGCACTCATTTCGCTTCAGCTTCCCCACACTTCCTTTTTATTTCATTCCTAAGAGACTTGTATACATGCACATCTGAATTTCACTGAACAGATTTCTACTTCCTTCTTTCATCGGTCAATTGAAGCATTTCTTCTCTTATTCTTTGTTTCCTCGCAGTTATCTTCTTTGTACATGTTGGTTTCTTCTGAACTTCTGAGCCTGCCCTTTTTAAGAATGTTCATTCCTCTTCAACTGATCTGCCTACTGAGCCATTTCTTATCGCAGTATTTATAGCCTTAGGGACCTTGAAGCGTGTCTATTCGTTCCTTAGTACTTCCAAATCCTACTTATTTCCGCATTGACTCTTCCTGGCTAGTCTTTTAAACATCAGCTTGCTCTGAAGTTATATCTGCTTCTTCATACGCCTTACAATCCTGTATCTGATTTCTGAAAATACGCCTGATCATGTTGCAATCTAACCGAGATATTGCCGTATCTCCTGGTCATTTTCAAGTATACCTTCTCCTCTTGCGACTGTTGAGCAGGGTAGTCGCTATTACTGGCTGAAATTTATTGCAAAAGTCTATTTGTCTTTCTGCTCTCTCCTTCCTGGTACCAAGCCCATACCATCCCATAACCCTTTCTTCTGCTCTTTCCCCTAGAAACCTACTCAAGCCTCCCACGACTATCAAGTTTTCATTTCCCTTTACATAGTGAATTACCCGTTCATAAGCCTCATATGCATTCACTGTATCTGCGTCATCGTCGGCTTGCAACGCCGGCATATATACTTGAACTATCCTAGACGGTGATGATTTGCTATCGACTTTCATGAGAAAAACACCATTACTGACATGTTCACGGTAATTCACTCTCTGCCCTCTCTTCCTATTAATAATGAATCCTATTCCCACCATTTTCTGTTGCTGTTGATATTACCCGATACTCATCTGAGCAAAAATCCTTGTCCTCTTTCCATATCATGCCACTGACCTCCACTACATCTAGATAGAGCCTCAGTATTTCCATTTTCAGATTTTCTAGCTTTCCTGCAACGTTCAAACGTCTGACATTCCGCATCCCGACTCGTAGAACAGTATCCTCTTGTTGGTTACTGAATCTTTTTTCTTAGTCATCTCCCCCTTGGCAATCCCCATTCCGGAGCATCGAATTGGTGGACTATTCTAGAATCTTTTGCCAATGGAAAATTTTTCAGTTAAAGGCCATATGTCCTTTGGTTACACGTTATGCTTTAATGCAGTGGTTTTCTTTGTTTTCTGCATCCTCATGCCGTTAGCCCTTGTTGTGTCTTCCGACTTTTAAGGGTAGTTTTCACCCCAAGGGCAAGACAATGCCTTGAATGTCCACCCAATCTTCCGCCATTTTTGACAAGCCCATTTGCTGAATGAGAGTCACCTAGCTATTGCTTTAATTTTAAATACAAAAAGTAATCAGCAACGGTAGCCAAATATTTCATGTATAAAAAGTCTCCCTCGTTCGACCAGTGGCGTTGTCAATGACGGCGGAGGACTGGACAGAAGTTCAGGGCACTCTCTTGATCATCGTTTGGGAAACAGCTCGTAAATGGTGAGAGAAGCAGCAGTGATCAACGGCTTGAGGATGCAGAAGGCAGTGGAAACCACTACATTAAAGACACAAAATCTAAAACCCCAGGACATGTGGCCTGTAATTAAAAAAGTATCTACATCTATCTAGATCTATACCATACTCCGCAAGCCACCTGACGATGTGTGGCGGAGGGTACCTTGAGTATATCGGTTCTCCCTTCTATTCCAGTCTCGTATTGTTTGTGGAAAGAAGGATTGTCGGTATGCTTCTGTGTGGGCTCTAATCTCTCTGATTTTATCCTCATAGTCTCTTCGCGAGATATACGTAGAAGGGAGCAATATACTGCTTGACTCTTCGGTGAAGGTATGTTCTCGAAACTTCAACAAAAGCCCGTACGGAGCTACTGAGCATCTCTCCTGCAGAGTCTTCCACTGGAGTTTAACATCTCCGTAACGCTTTCGCAATTACTAAATGATCCTTTAACGAAGCGCGCTGCCCTCCGTTGGATCTTCTCTATCTTTCCGTTTTCAAAAGACTCCAGAACAGACCGCCGTTTGGATCTTCGGGAAGCGACTGCTAAGGGAAAGGTGAAGTTGAGGAAATGATCTAATAACAAACGAAAGGGCAATGTTCCACGTATCGGGGCACGGAATGTCAGAAGTGTGAACGTGATAGGGCAGCTAGAAACACTGAAAACGGAGATGTTAAGATTCAATACAGATACACTGTGGGCCGGCCGGAGTGGCCGAACGGTTCTAGGCGCCACAGTCTGGAGCCGCGCGACCGCTACGGTCGCAGGTTCGAATCCTGCCTCGGACATGGGTGTGTGTGATGTCCTTAGATTAGTTAGGTTTAAGTAGTTCTAAGTTCTAGGGGACTGATGACCTCAGAAGTTAAGTCCTATAGTGCTCAGAGCCATTTGAGCCAAGATAAACTGTTGTAACCAATCGAAAATGGTTCTGTCAGATGAAGTGAAATTGAACGAAGAGAAGGATGTCTTGTCAGACCAGTATAGGCTAATAACAACAGCAACAGAAAATGGTATGCCGTGAGTATGACTCCTTATGAGTAGGTAGGTATGACAGAGAGCGAGGCATTGTGAACAGCTCAGTGATACGGTTGCTCTCGTCTGAATCGGCAGCAAACCATCGCCGTCAACAATAGTTGAGGTATACGTGCCGAAGTCGCAAGCAAATTATGCAGAGACAGGCAAATGGCAAGCATATTATGCAGACATTTGTATGACGATGATGAACGAGAAATTCAGTATGTGAAGGGAGACGAAAAATCTAGTAATCATTGGTACTGGTATGCCCTTGTAAGGGAAGGAGTGTAAGTAAGGGTTGCGGGAGAATGTGGGCTTGGTAGTAAGAATGAGAGAGAAGAATAAATTTCAGCTAGTGATAATGAATACTCTGTTCGAGAATAAATAGAGGAGGAGGTGTACTTGGAAAAGGCACCGGAAGATTCCACCTGGACTAGATCAATATCAGGCAGAGATTTAGAAATCATATATTTGACTGTAGTGCGTACCCAGCAACAGACGTAAACTCAAAAGTAAACATCACCAGCTCAGCCCAATATTTTAAGGACAAAACTGTAAGCTAGCAGGATATTAGCCCCCAGCAAGAGACCACGCGCGAAAAGTTGGGAAATAATTCTGACAGTAGGCAGTTATGATTTTCTGAATGTACAGTTTTTAAACTTCGCGCGCAAAGATTGTTTGTCACTTAGTCGGCCGCACTGTAGCCTCTATTGCCCGAGCGTGGAGTACAGTACAACGGAGTGAAACCAGAGCCCTACCATTCGCGGTATATCGATGACGAAGGCAGTGAGTGGGGTAGACGGACACACATGCATAACGAGTTTTGATATCTTGTTCGAGAACAAGTTATTGTACATAAAAAGTAGTGAGGTAACGTCAAACTCACACATGTATAAGGTTAATATTACTCTAAAATACAGGGTGATTCAAAAAGAATACCACAACTTCAGGAATTTAAAACTCTGCAACGACAAAAGGCAGAGCTAAGCACTATCTGTCGGCGAATTAAGGGAGCTATAAAGTTTCATTTAGTTGTACATTTGTTCGCTTGAGGCGCTGTTGACTAGGCGTCAGCGTCAGTTGATGCTAAGATGGCGACCGCTCAACAGAAAGCTTTTTGTATTATTGAGTACGGCAGTAGTGAATCGACGACAGTTGTTCAGCGTGCATTTCGAACGAAGTATGGTGTTAAACCTCCTGATAGGTGGTGTATTAAACGTTGGTATAAACAGTTTACAGAGAATGGGTGTTTGTGCAAAGGGAAAAGTTCTGGACGGCCGAGAACGAGTGATGAAAATGTAGCACGCATCCAGCAAGCATTTGTTCGCAGCCCAGGAAAATCGACTCGCAGAGCTAGCAGAGAGCTGCAAATTCCACACTCAACTGTATGGAGAGTCCTACGAAAAAGGTTAGTTATGAAACCTTATCGTCTGAAATTGGTTCAAGCACTGTCTGCAGCTGATAAGATTAAAAGAATCGATTTCTGTGATTTTATCCTTGCTCAAATGGAAACAGATGAATCTTTCGTTTCAAAGATTGTGTTTAGTGATGAAGCAACTTTCCACACTAACGGGAAAGTCAACCGTCACAATGTCTGTATATGGGGCACTGAGAATCCGCGGGAAACAACTCAGTATGAACGTGACTCGCCTAAGGTGAACGTTTTCTGTGCCATTTCAGCCAATAAAGTTTTTGGTCCCTTTTTCTTCGAAGGTGCTACTGTAACTGGACTACAGTATCTGGAGATGTTAGAGAATTGGATGTTCCCTCAGCTCGAACAAGAAGCACAACAATTCGTATTTCAGCAGGATGGAGCGCCACCACATTGGCACTTATCTGTCCGTAACTACCTGAACGTCAACTACCCGAGGCGATGGATCGGCCGCCAGGCAGCCCGTGACAGAGCACTTCATCACGGGCCTCCAAGAAGCCCTGATCTTACCCCCTGCGATTTTTTCTTATGGGGGTATGTTAAGGATATGGTGTTTCGACCAACTCTCCCAGCCACCATTGATGATTTGAAACGAGAAATAACAGCAGCTATCCAAACTGTTACGCCTGATATGCTACAGAGAGTGTGGAACGAGTTGGAGTATCGGGTTGATATTGCTCGAGTGTCTGGAGGGGGCCATATTGAACATCTCTGAACTTGTTTTTGAGTGAAAAAAAAACCTTTTTAAATACTCTTTGTAATTATGTATAACAGAAGGTTATATTATGTTTCTTTCATTAAATACACATTTTTAAAGTTGTGGTATTCTTTTTGAATCACCCTGTATTCTTGTATTGATGTTCTGCAAGGGTTTACTCACTTGAGATAATAGAAGCTTATTGTCTGTATAAATATGACAACCAACAAGCTAATTTCCTATAACAATATTCCATGGGCCTCGTACTTGACGTACCACAGCAGCAACGATTTATCATGATAGCTTCAATTACGCTACCATCAAAGAGATAAGGTTGATAGCATTACTGTGGAGATGCCAATTAGGGGCAATATACACGGCAGATTACAAACATCGCAAAACTAAACATTTTGCAAGAATAGAATCTTTTTTGTTGTGGAACGAGCTGTGAAACCCAGTGTTGCCCAGGTATTTATTTATAGCAGTGCACGATACTTCATACGGGTGGAATTTATTTTTGACTTATAAGTCTTCTTTGTAAACAACGTCTGAAGTAGTATGATAGGGGATACGAACGGAGAGCTTGTTTGCTGGTCTAACACGGGAGAGCTGGCCGTGCGAAAAGCAACTGACAATCAAGTCCACGCCAGAAACATGCACCGTCTGGCACATCGCTTTGTTTATGCACATTGCATAATGTAAGCACACTGGGAATAGTACTCATTTAGAGCGAAATGGTAAATTGTTAGGAATAAGCAGGGAATTAAAACTCACTCGCCTCTGCCACTTCCCGTCAGAATTTCCACTTCTACGGTGCTGCGTTGGAGCAAAGTAAAGGAGAGAAGTAACTTTCAGTCTCTCTTAGTGAAAGGTTCTTAGGAGCGGGATAATTCATGACGCTGCCATCGGAGTTACGACGCGCCTCGCTTTTGAAACAAGTTTCCAAAGAGCGGGTTAAATATTAATGGCCTAGAGCTGTAGCAAGTTTCGCCTCGCGACCTTCATTGGATTCTTGTGACCGCATAGTCCTCTGTATTTTAGCCCATCACGTGCATTCAGAAAGACACTATCGTTTCCATGGCAGTTTTATTTGCAAAGAAAACGAAATCAAAATACGATGAGCACGCACACAAATCACAAAGAAAACTAAATAAATTCATTATGCCAAATAAACAGTATAAATAAAACCTACGGAAAGAAGCAAAGCAACGTCGATAAGTTTATAATATATATAGCGAAATCTGTAAATCCGTATATCCTAGCCAACTGGTCTCCATTCGTAAAGGTAACACTGCGGCACTTAATTCTGTCACTGTGGTAAACTTTCGAAAATGCTTCTGTCACTGAGTTAAAAAAAAAAAAGCGTAATCTCTTGGTTCCTCGGTGTACTTCGAAACCAACAGAGCCATCTATAGATTCTTTGGCGTACTACGCCGTGAGAATTAAACACATCTGAACCACTAAGCTGAGCAGACGATTTTATATGGAATTTTAAACAGTGATTTCCTTCTTTCCCGTGTCCCGATGTTGATGAAATGAAGCCTACATGTTCGCCCGAAGCTACGCTGAAGTTACCTGTGGAAACACCATGAAAATTTCGTTTAATGGTATTGAAGATTAGACTGTTCAATTAGACGAACAACTAGACACTAGGGTTTCCAATAAAAATTTTAATCAGGTCATTTTCTTTTTTCCCTGATCTGGCTTTGATGAAATAAAGACTATACGTTGCCCGAAACTATGCTCAAGTCACATATGAAAACAGTCAAAAAGTTCGTCTAATAGTTATGGAGATCAGCGTGTTCAAACAGACAGACACGAGGGTTTTACAGTTTTATGGTCAGTATAGTCTACGGGCGCTACACAACAGCAGCAAAAGTTGCAAGAGGGCGAACAATCGGATCTGACCAATTAGAGGGCAGGACTCACCGTTTTAGATGGGTCAAATGGCTCTGAGCACTATGGGACTTAACATCTCAGGTCATCAGTCCCCTAGAACTTAGAACTACCTAAACCTAACTAACCTAAGGACATCACACACATCCATGCCCGAGACAGGATTCGAACCTGCGACTGTAGCAGTCGCGCGGTTCCGGACTGAAGCGCCTAGAACCGCTTGGCCACCGCGGCCGGCTCACCGTTTTAGAGAGGAACATATTTGTCAAGAACATGTTTGTTTCGTAGCCACAAAGGTTGTTCCAAAATTGCTATAAAAGTTGCCAACAGATAAAACGAGAGACCAATAGTAATAGTAAGGTTTCCTCATGTGGAGGGGTATACTATGTGCCGCTCAGTGTTGGAGCTAGATGCTGCATATGGCGCGAGAGAAGATACAGTATCGAACCACGTATCAATAACAACCTTTGGGCATCATAGCAACGAAACTGCATGTTTCCATTTGACGTCGACAACTTTCGTTTGGGATCCGGTGGACCCAATGATGCACTCCCGCTGAGCCACTCCTTTAGGAGCTCTGGACTAGTAGCACCCTCTGCCACTATGATACGGGATGGGCAGTGGCAGCGACTCAGCCCTCTCATGCTCGGAGGCACTCTGCTACCTTTTGCTATGCAGATGCTGCCTGGCCATGGCTTCATGTTTATGGTTAATACATAGACCCTCATCTTTGTTGACATTTGTAGCTCGACTCTGTTCCTTGTTCCATTATTTGTAACGAGTCGTCGTTCGCTTGTATAAATGCAAGTTAATAAATCTTCTGTTTGGTATATTAACTTGTATGCTAGTCATTTCTGCTCCTGGCCAGGTTTCCTACGATGACAGTTGATGCACTACTCTGGAGTCCACCTCTTCTTACCACTGTGTGCGAAGTCATACTCAGCAGTAGCACATTACACGTTAACCGACTTTGAATTTGAGCTGACTGTCGACGGAAGACTGGTGGTAAAAGAGACTGCACAAGAGTTCATGTTCCAAAGTCTAAAGGATCCAAGGTGGCTCTCCAGTATTGCTGCATCAATATTTCGATGCATAAAACATTGCACAGGATGATCACAAATGTTTGACTAGCGGACGTCTTGTCGACTCTGCATAGCCACGCGGGCGACCGACGGTCTATTGTACGCCAGACCACTGTCGATATGGAAAATACACTACGTGCGCTTCAGCAGACGACTGTTGAACCCGACCTCAATATCACTTTCGGCTTGTCATTCTCAGAATGTGAATTATCAAATTACATGCAAGGACACGTCCAGAAACAAATTTGTAGGGTGATGAGACCGAATGGAGCACTGTGGTGGCATATCTTATGTCAACATCGTAGTGGTCACGGATGTAAGTGATTACTATCAGCAAAATTCAGTGCTTACAGATGCAGAGCCCAGTGCAGCACCTGTCTTCTTTCCGTGCCCACCATTTAAAAACTTATAGAGGTGTTTACATCGATATGTTGAGTTAGAGGATCTGATTAAATGTTTTGTCCATCTGTTTAACCATTTCGTACACATGTCCACTACAGTAGACAGCTGTTAATGGTCGCTTCTTTGACGTCAGTCAGTACTGAGGCTGCAAACGCAGGTAGGGCCCGGCACCAGCAGCAAGTGCCCACTGGAGTGGACTGCATGCCTCAGGAATGACTGAAAACGACATAGAAGCGACATTAACAGCTATCTGCTGTAGTGGACAAGGGCACCACAGAGTTAAAAACATTAACTTATTCAAGAAAATTGTACCAATGGACAAGCGCACCACAGAGATAAAAATATTAACTTATTGAAGAAAATTTTACCAACGGGAAAAGATATTCAGACATAGCATATGCCACATTCCATTTCCCTGCCTTCTTTGTTTTTGTTTTCGAGTCATCAGTATTCCAATTGATTTGATGCGGTCCACCATGAATTCCACTCTTATGCCAAGCTAATCATCTCAGAGTAGCAGATGCACCTTTCTTTCTAAATTATTTGTTAGATGTATTCCAATCTCTGTCTTACCTTACAATTTTTACCCTTTACAGCTCCCTCTGGTACCATCGAAGTTATTCATCATGGCTTAACAAATTCCTATTGTCTTATCCACTCTTTTTGCCAATGTTTTCCTTATTTTCTTTCTTTGGCGATTCTGTGAACAACCTTCTCATTTCTTATAATTAGTCCACCTAATTTTCAACATTCTTTTGTAACACCACATAGCAAACGTTTGATATTAGTAGACGTGTTTTGCCCAGAATGGTCTCTCTGCCTCTACTAGTCTGCATTTGTGTCCGCTAAGTTTCTGTTGATTTCATTCCACGGAAAGGAGAACTGATTCGCTTCGCTTACTTCGTGATCACCAATATCTGCTACTTCTCTTTACTTTCAAGTTTCTTCGGTTTACTCTAAATCCATAGTGTGTGGTCGTTAGACCTTTCACTCCATTCAGCAGGTTCTCCACGTCTTCTTCATTTTTACTCAGGATAGCAATGTCATCAGCGATATCCTTTCGGCCTGAATTTTAACCGCAGTCTCCAATTTCTCTTTTACTTCCGCCATTGTTTCTTCGATATGTAGATCGAACCATAGGGCAAAAGACTACAGCCCTCTCTTAAAACCTTTCTCAAACAAGGACTCCTTTGTTGATCTTCCACACATACTATTCCCTCTTAGTTGTGGAACTCTCTGTCGCTGTAGCTTACTCCTATTTCTTTCAGAATGACAAATATTTTACACTATTTTACACTGCCAAACGGTTTTTCTTGGTAGCCATATATTACGAATGTGTCTTGATTTTTCTGAAGTCCTGCTTCCTTTATACCGTGTAACCTCAAAGTATCATCCCTGGTGCCTATACCTTTCCTAATGCCAAACTGACCGTTATTTAACAGATCAACATGTTTCTCTTCTTCTGCATATTATTCTTATCAGCAGCTTGGAGGTATGAGATGATAAATTGATTGTATCATAGTTCTCACACTTATCTGTCTTTGATTTCTTATGTATTGTAAGGATGACTTTTTTCCGAGAATGTGGTGGTATGTCTCCGGTCCTTTAGGGTTTACATACTAACTTCAACAGTCACTCCATTGCCGCCGCTTCTGACCACGACTCCAATACTGGATCGCTTATGTCTTCCATATTGACTCCAATTTCTTCTTCTACCACTTTAACATAGAGTTCGTTCCTCTCTTACTCGACCACATACCCGCTCTTCCCCTGCAGTTAACTTCCTTGAATCTATGTTTGTCTGTCCATCTTCAGTGATTTCCCGTTTTAAGGCTGTCCATATTTTAACTCAACTGTCTGTTGTGGAGTTCACTACTGGAGTATCCACCACCTTAACAACTTCAGACATACGCCATCATTCCTCAGTACTTGTGTATACACCTTTTCCTGAGGGTACCATTAATATTGTAGACAAGATGATTAATATACAGCTGGCCGGAGTGGCCGAGCGGTTCTAGGCGCTACTGTCTGGAACTGCGCGACTGCTACGATCGCAGGTTCGAATCCTGCCACGGTTACTGATGTGTGTGATATCCTTAGGTTAGCTAGGTTTACGTAGTTCTAAGTTCTAGGGGACTGATGACCTCCGAAGTTAAGTCCCATAGTGCTCAGAGCCATTTGAACCATTTTGATTAACATACACCTTGATCAGCTAAACACTAAACACACTTCCCTGTGCACACCCGAAGTTTCTTCTACATCTATCAAAGTCTGTACGTCCAAGATAACATGTTACGTCGTCTCCACCAAGAAATCCTCAGCCCAGTCACAAATTTCGTTTGATAACCAACACGATCGTGCTTTTGATAATAAACGTTGCCGTGGTGCTTAGTCAAATGCTATTTGGAAACTGAGAAATACTCCAGCTGCCTGACTGCCTTCATCCATGGCCTCCAGGATATAACGTATACATACAAACGTGATCCAATGCCGCCTACATGCGCTACGGAGAGAAGCTCATAATTCCTTCAAAGTTCTCGCCCCCAAAAGAAACTTCTTTACGAAATAGCGTTTATGCTTGTTATGCTTGTCTGATATTATCGGAAATTCAAAAGGAAATGGCTGCAAAAAAGGTCACATGCCACGGAGAGAAAAACTTATTTTTTCTGCGGTTCTCGTTCAGCGAACGTCTACGTACTTCGGGATAGCCGACATTTGTTGATGTTGCTCTGAATCGATACCAACATTACGCTGTCACCTGTTTCTGTTATATCGATAGCGTTGCTCTTGAAACGGAGCGCACTACTAACGATTGTGGAACTTAGTTTTTAGTCTATGTAATAAATAACGTTGTGTCATCGTATTTCAAATCTGGCTGAGCTGTCTCAAAACGACCACAAGACAGTACACTCAGTTAAGTAGTGAAAAGTGCCAACGTACAAACGGAGAAACAAATATTTACAATACTTTACATAATTTTATTTTATAAAATAACTCTAATAAACAAGTTCAGCTTAAAAATTTGAGAAATAATGGTAAAGACCACCAGCGGGAACAGCAATTTTTCTTTAAAAAAAGTGCAGATTAAACATTAAATTAGATACAGTCCGTTTCTGGAGTACAAGAGCTTCAAATATAACCGCTGGCTCTGACCTTCTGAAATGTTTCTTTCTGAAGCAGATCAGTTACGATACAGTGAGGATCACACTCTTCAGTGACGCAAAACAAACGCAAGAAAGAATTACAAAACATGTCTCAAAACAAAATCAGCAGTATATTCTGTATAGTCTAAAAGGAGGTATAACATAATCTTGGATAATGTCATCTGAAAACCGAGTAACGGAGATAAAACAGGGCCCCATAGAATGAAACCCTACTCTTTAAATAACAAGGTTTTACAATACATAGACAAAATACCAGGCATTAAAAGCTTACAGCAACTCTCCAACAATATGATTTCAAAAGCACTTTACGTGTTCTGAATCAATGGTTAACCAAAAACTCTCTCTCTCTCTCTCTCTAATGAAAATAGACCATTAATCTTAATCACGAGTAAAGCTGTAAAAAATACTTGCTTTGAAAACAAAATAAACATTTCGCAAGAAAATAAATGCCCGCTCATAATTAATTTTTAAAAACACTACAGTAATAAGCAGACTAAACAAAATACTGAAAGATCTGGGGAGCTTCTGACATCACTGTCTACCACTCAAAATGTAGACTTGAAGGCAAGCATCTCAGACGCCGTCTAACTACCAAACGAGATTAATTGGTAGCGTCCGTTAATAACAAAGCCCACCTGTGTTTGCGTATCAAAGTGTAAGACTCACCGTCTCTTCGATTGCCATCTCCCTTCACTGTTACGATGTAAAACCCACAAGCAGTGCGATGAAATCCAGCCAAATTACGAAATTACCTATTGCGATGACGACCTATGACCTCTCGTAGTAACCAAAACATTAATTTTACATCTTGTATCTGGATAAAATAGTGTCTTGTGCTGGTTGATAGTACCCATCCTGAGACATGAAGGAATCATAAGATTTGTAATGGAAACAGGTGTTAGGGCGGGAAAGTGCTGTAGACGAGGGCAAAGGCACGACTGCAGTGGGCAGTGTCTTCTCAACGTATGTCGAAATTCTTACGCGTTAATAGTCAGGTAAGAGTAGCGGGGACAGCTGCATCAAACCAGTCTTCGGACTGAATACGCAACAACATGCAGCGTCTTATATGGCTTACTTACTTGTTTGGGGAAAGATAATACGGAACTGACTTTTCATATACGTTTTCTAGGCCATTGTCCAATGCACGATCCCGTTCTGTTATTTTATCGTTATTTTCACGAAAATAAAGAAACTTCATTTAACGTAATTTTATTCTTTTGCTCTGAGGAGCAAGGGTTGATTGGTAGGCGTACATATTTCGTTTATTAAAAGTATCCCAAGGATACAAGGGAAATCTGTGCAGTATATACACGTAACGATGAAGCTGTCATGAGTCCGAAAGGTGGTCCCAACACTACAGTAGTTTTCTAACCATGCTCTCGTTGCTTCCTCTGTAGTTTAAACGGAATACGAGCCATGGTTCGTCATCGTATTACTCACATTAACAAATCACTGTCGAACGTTAAAGAACTGGTGAGTGTAAGAAAGTCTTTGGACCAACCCCGGGTTGGGCCATGGACCATTGTGATTTGCAATCTGACACTTACCCACTGAACCGCCGAGCAAATTTGAAATGATAATATTTACATTTGTATTAGTTATTGAAACAGACCCTCGTACATTGATAAAGTTAAAAACTCTTGATGGATTTTCCAAAATGAAATACTGACGGTACTTTTATGATGAAAGTGAAACACTTCACTGCAGGCATTTGATTGTAGAATGTCTCTTTTGAAAGGATAAGTTGAAGATGGGATGATAGGTGTAGAGTGGCAACGGAGAGGGAGCAGGAGAATGAGGGCTTGACACTCCTAGATATTTACAGTGAATCGCTTTGGTTGGGATGTAGGATTTTCTCTTTTTATCCAACTACAATTACGATTTGCATGAGGTGCGAAGCCGATTTCAGTTTTTACAAATTTCTTAGTCTGAAAGGTTCAAAATTCGTCGTTACATGATGAAGCAATAATTCTACTGACGGTGGATGAATGCTACTAATGATCTATTTTTCACATTTTAGCTGTTCATTAGGAAGTGGTCTTACATTATGTTATTTCCACCTTTCCTTACTTAACTGCATTTGCTTTGCAGTTAATAATCTCTGCACAGAGCGTTCGCTTTTCCGGATTCTTTCGTTATATTTGCCAGGCGTCTCATTGCAGCTGGAAAGCTCTACACGTCCACGTGCATACTGTCTACATTTAGCAGTTGTGTAGCGTTTGCTGCAGCAGTCGACGTAAATATTTGTGTGATGCCCTCACTGGTTCACATATCCCTGTTATGTGTAGCAATCCTGTGGCAGTGAAGCTGCGTTACTTAAGCTGAAAGAGATGCAACATTATCTTAACTGCATGTCAACACTGCTCTCATTTTATTCTTCTCCACTCACCAGGCGCCGACGGAAGATAGTATTGGCAATTAGGTTAGTCAAATGAGTTATTACAAAGAGCAGAAAACTGTCACAGAACGACCCACTGTTTCAAGTGACTAATCTTTCCTATAAGTATAACTGTTACATTTCCAATTTCTGGCGGTTTAACTACGCTATTCAGTTCAAAACCGTCAGTGCTGACATTCAATTACATGTACAAAGGTAAGTGAAAAGGCCGCTCATCGCATCATTATTTTAGAGGTGACAGTTTTATCACTTTCATCATCCTATACTCTCACTGAATGGCTTCTACGTTGATTGAGGTGAAAGTCGCTCTAAGGATAATGTCCCACATTTGCCCAGAGTGAAGTAAACACGCGCCTCGGCACACTTGACCTTAGTTACGCAGCTTCCAAGCTACTCCGAAAAATTATTATACGTAAGGAAAACAAGATCAAAAATGCCATTTTCCGTGCTTAGTATGACGTCGGCTGTTGCAACTAGCTCTAGCTGTGATCAAACCAAGCCTCACCTGAAACTTGTGGCCTGGGACGGCGAAAGAGAAAAAAGGGCTCCGTGACCTCGTGACTTCCTACCTGGACCGACTCTTTCGTTCACTTCTCCTGGTTTGTGGGTTGATAACTCATATTGGGTCCTTGAATCTTTATGCAGTTTACACTGATTTATGTACCACATTCATCTTCATTTAGTGACGTGTCGATAGTACCATGTTCATGGGATCTCTCATGTGGCAATAAAAATATCGAGACGCAGGGAGGCCTCGACATCGCAGGGAATGACCCGCAGAGAATTTACGCAATACGTTCTTTCTTGCCAGTGTTCCTCCGCATGGGAACGCAAGAAAGTGATCCAGGGTGCAAGACTCGCTTTCAAAGCGAAATATTGGCCCTTTGTTCTCGAAACCAGCGTAGCTTAGTTAAACAATGAAAGTTTGCCTTCTAAAACATTTTTAGGGCATTACCAATTGAAAAATATAAAAGGAATCATATTATAACTATATAAGTTGCATGTATTGATGAAGTAATAAAACACACGATGGAAAAAACATTGCAACACCCAAAATTAATCAGTGTAAATTAACGAAATTCGGGGAATGCTTTTGTCCAGATAACATATTTAAGTGATAAACATTGCAAGAGCACGGGTTAATGTAAGCGTTAGACAAGACATGGCAAATGTAAAATACTGGTACATTAACAACTCGTGTAACCGTCAGGATGCCGAATGCAAGCGTGCAAACGTGCATGCGTTGTGTTACACAAGTGGCGGAAGTCAGTTTCTGCGACCGAGTTCCACGCCTGTTGCATTTGGTTGGTCAATACAGGGTTGGTTAATGCTGGTTATGGATGACGATGAAAATGTCGTTTGATGTCCCATTTGGGCTCGACTGGAGACAGGTCTGGTGGTCGAGCAGGCCAAAGCAACGTGTGGACGTCCTGTTGAGCGTTTTGGGTTACAAAAGCGGTATATGGGAGAGCATTATCCTGTTGGATACTATACCTTGGGGTGCTGTTAATGACTGGCAGCACTGCAGGTCAAATCACCAGATAGACGTACAGTTTTGCAGTCCAGGTGCATGGGATAAACCACGAGAGAGCTCGTACCGTCATAAGAAGTCGAACCCCAGACCGCAATATCGCAGAAGGAACATCCAGCTCCTCGTACCTCTATTACACTATCTCATTCAAACTCAGTGTTGAGCTGACGTGGTCTCTTGACTAACATCAACTCACCTCGTTTACTCTCAAAGGTAACTAACGCTCACGACCTTTGCAGTTTGTATTTAATGAAGAAATGATTTGCATTCTCATAGCAGTGCTACAGGGTTGTTTCAGTTTTTCCGCCAGCGTATGTGGAATAAAAGTACGTAATGCTCATGTGATCCGTTTCCTTAACACATCTTCCATTTTAATGATGCAGAGATTCACCGAAAGATATAAGAAGTTAATACACCAAAAATTGTGTTAGTGGTATGATACGAACGGACGTAGAACGAAGGTGACAATTCGCTGCGCTGAGGGAATCTATTTTTGCGCGTGTGAAAACATTTAAACACATTCCGTGCATGCGGGATCGAGGACACGATCGTGTGACGTCGCTACGAAGCGATGCCATTCTCTGAAAAGCTGCAACGTATATTTGACTTATTTAAAATTTTATTTCAGTGGTCGTTCAGCCATTGCTATCGACATTTCTATACAATGATGTGCTCTGTTGTCTCTATGGTTGCTGTTTAATGTTGCTCACAGGCTATGCTAGCAACAATGCTGTGGCACCTAAACCGTCGAGGACTGTTGCCTAGCAATTACTTCTGTATTCTCTCGAGTACTGGAAGTGCCTATACGAATTCGCTGTGTGAGTTATTTAATAAGGGAAGCTTCTGCTTTGATACAAGTGTTGAAGTGTTGAATTTTGGGTTTCGAGAACAGCTATAGAAACATTTTAATGTTCTTGTGGAGCTTCAGAAGCATTGAGCGAAGCGAACGCCCAGCTTCAGAAGCGAGGAGCATTGAAACCGCAAGAGGTATGAACCATTCACGTAACTATCACCAATTTATTTACCATGTAGAATCATCAGCAGTTAGAAAATCCTACAAGCTTTTAAATGTCTCTGTCTTTAGTCGAGAAATACTAGCAAATTGAAGCGTGTGGTGGAGTGTGATGTGATTACAGAACCTGAACTTATTAACAGGACATATCGTGAAAAAGAAAATTTTTCAAGGGGATTCAAATATTAAGTGCTTCCTTGTTCAGGCAGACGTCTCTTCTTAATTTTGGCGAAGTTCATGTGCTTTCATCTTGTATTTTCAAACAAATTAGTTCCAAAATGGCAAACGTCTCAAGCGCACAGTCGTTTTCCACCCTTCTGGTTTGACGAATGATATCCTGTGTGACGTCATGACATTATGTTGCGAAGGATGTAAGCGGATTGTAATTAAAGGTTAACTTGTAGTTATGTTAATTACCATTGTAATCTCTTATGTCATGAGGGTGTGGCTGGAACCTGAGACCACAGCTTAAACTGTCATGAAGAAACTAGTAGCGATTATATTTTTAGTTTGTTTTCTGACAAATATTTGTTTCTTTCTGTATTTCACACGATTTACCAGGGTAAGAGCAGGCAAAACATTCACAGCGTAAGATAAAATTTTATGAGCGAAACGTTTAGTGATTATGATTATCATGCAGATTCTTACAGTTATTTAGCTATCTTTGAAATGTGGGAAGTTTGTCGAGTGGGAGTTAGTTATCCAGTAACCAAAGTGCATTGCTCAAATGATTGTGAGTGAAACGAGTGGTAACTTTTTTATAGTTTTTAATTTACAAATATTTGGCTGTTCTTCGAATGTGTCTCTCTGAGGCGCCGCACATATGAAATCGATTATTCCTAAGAGGCACAATTCGTTTTTACCGTGGCTTACTCTCACGGTGCATAATTGTTCTTGTGCTGTGGTTCATAGTATTGGCTTAGCTGAATGGGACAGAGTTTTTGGTATTTGACGGTAACTGTTTGTTTCCGGTTTATGAGTTGTTTGTTTTTTATCGTTGGGTGATCCCAGTTGTTTTTGGATATTTTTTCGGTTTATTGTAAAGGAATCTGTGTGTGTTATTTTTCAATTCAGTCGATGTTATTTGCATCTCTTTCCTCGTTTTAGCAATAGAGCTCACTGGATAGTTATGTTTTCATTTCTGCGTGGCTGTGTCTTTTTGTCTCTTTTGCTCGGTTTACTCTGGAGAAACTTGTTTGCTTCATTTTTACATTATGTGATGTGTGTGTGTGTGTGTGTGTGTGTGTGTGCGTGTGTGGGTGGGTGGGTGTGTGGGTGTGGTGGGTGGGTGGAGGGATATGACTCTGGTATTACTGTTTTCGGTTGAGGTGTGTAGGCCCAGTGCACACTGGGATATCACTTTGTGTTATTTTTTTATATTTTTTAGGTTTATTACGGAACGGTAACTGTATGTGATTCGTCTATTAGTCGTTCTGTGGGACTGTGTCTAGTATCGCTGTCTTCCCTTGAGGTATATAGGTGAAGCGATGAACTCGATTCCAATTCTGCCGTTTCTGCATTTTTTTCTGTTTGTGCTAGACTAGTTTTAGGGGGTCTGCTATCACTGCCATTACATGTGTGTGTTTATTTTTTGTTATCGTTTCCTTCAAATGTTCAAATATTTGTGAATTCCTAAGGGACCAAACTGCTGACGTCATCGGTCCCTAGACTTACACACTACTTAATCCAACTCATGCTAAGAACAACACACACACCCATGCCCTGTGGAGGACTCGAACCTCCGGCGTGAGGGACCACGCCATCCGTGACATGCCGCCTCAAACCACACGGCCACTCAGCGAAGCTTTGTTTGCTTCATTCAGGAAGAATATGTGTGGGTTAATTTTCGATTATGTTGTTATTTTGTGGAAGTGTGTATAGTACCTGTGTCTTCGTTTCATCTCTATAGGTCAAGCGAATCATTTGAATCAAATTTTGTGGTCACTATATATTTCGTTCGGTATATACTAGAGAAATTTTGGAATGACCTTAGATTTATAAAGCATTTTTAGTTTTTCCCAGCCCAAAACTATCCGATTCTCACTACCGTCCCGGTACTTCCATTTCATTTGCTGATTCAAATACTTCGCATGCTTTTTATGTTTGCTAACAACTGCATTGTGCAATGCACAGTTCTAACGCTATACTTTATTAAAAATTGATCGATTGCGGTCTAGGATCAGACAATCATCGGGTCTAAAAACCATCTCAGCCGTCCATCAGAGAAAATGGAATCGCAGTTATCGAATGTACATGTTTCCATCATTGATATTAGCTGTTCTTACATACCATTCGTCCATTTAACCTTGTAGACGTTTTTTCCCAATATTAGATATAAATAGATAATATCAAACATGGAGCTATGTACACTCGCTAACTACTCTTCCAGTTTACGCAAACGCATATCTGAGACGGCTTTTGGACCCCATGATTACCTGACTCTAGACTTAAATCGATCGTGGCGTTACAGCTACGTACAGCATAATGGAGTTCAAACATTCATTGAAGCTCTACAACACCACCTTCACAAAATGTTTTGTGTTTGTTTTCGATCCTAATGGTCTATGTTGCAGTCGCCGTCTTGAAGGACGTCGTCGGAGTCTTATTAAATGTTGTCTGTAACTGTCGTTGTATTCGTGTAAACTATTCACTTTATTCTAAATATGACGTCCTGAGTCAAAGCAGACGGGTAGATTTGGAGCGATCTCTCTTCCCTTTAATTTCTTAGTTTCACAATGATAACGGTCTCAACGATTTTACTCGCTTCTATGTTACACATACAAAGTGTCTGTGATTGGAACATGGTAATGCTGCAGGAATTTTCTTCCGTCTGTGAAGGTGAAAACATTTTGGAAACTGGTGCCAATTGTGTGGTGTCACTCTGAGTTGACTTTTCACCTTAACAAAGGAATATCCCTCTCTTGTTGTTTAAGCAAATGGAATTAAGGGCTTGGAGTACTTTTACCTGGTAATTTCATTGGGAGTTTATTAGCTATTCGGACGTTTTCATCATTTAGTCACTGCTGCATATGTTTCAATAGCAAAGCGTGAGTATTTCGTCTTACAGAGTGTTGTGTCTAGACAAGACAGCCTAGACACAATGAGAGGAAGCCGAAAGGCACGCGCTAAGCCAAAGCAGGGTGCGTGAGGTCTGAAACAGGATACGTAATGAATGCTATAAAGAAAAGTACGTAGCTGCTTGAATACTTAACTTTAATCCATCCTTTTGGTACATCTGGAGATTGTGGCGATACAAGTGAAACTCTTTAGATACATGCAATGTTACTAATGGCGCCTTGCTAGGTCGTAGCCATTGACTTAGCTGAAGGCTATTCTAACTATTGGCTCGGCTAATGAGCAATGCTTCGTCCATGTAATCGCTAGCAAAGTCGTCCGTACAACTGGGGCGAGTGCTCGTCAGTCTCTCGAGACCTGCCTTGTGGTGGCGCTCGGTCTGCGATCCCTGACAGTGGCGACACGCGGGTCCGACATGTACTAATGGACCGCGGCCGATTTAAAGCTACCACCTAGCAAGTGTGGTGTCTGGCGGTGACACCACACAGAGATTTCAATGACTTAAAATATTATTGCAGTGCATGTTTACCTATTGATATCGACGTTCCTGTACAATAATGTGAACTGTTGTCGCTATGGTTGCTGTTTGATGCTCGTCACAGGCTATGCTAACAACAATGATGTGTCACCTAAACCGTCGAAATTCGTTGCCTAGCAATTACTTCCGTATTCTCTCGAGTACTAGAAGTGTCTGTACGAATTCTTTGTGTGAGTTGTAGAGTAAGAGAAGCTTCAGCTTCGATTCAAGTGTTGTAGCGTTGAACTTATTGTTTCGAGAACAACTAACGAAACATTTTAACGTTCTTGCGGAGCTGTAGAAGCTTTGAGCGAAGCGAACGCCCAGCTTCAGAAGCGAGGTGCATTGTACCCGCAAGAGGTATGAGCCATTGACTTGACTGTCACATATTAATCTACCATGCAGAATTATCTGCAGTTCGAGTATCGTAAAAGCATTTAAATTACTGTGAGTTTAGTGGAAAAGTACTGGCCAGTTGAAGTTTTATATTGGACCGTGTTGTCATTTCGCAACATGTAACTAGTACAGTGCAACTGAGTTTTTGACGTAGTTCATGTAATTTTGACATACCTTCACAAATCTATTGCTTAGTTTCAGAATTATAAATGTGTCACCAGTTTCCTTGCTTCTCAATTGTACATACATCCTACCTGCGATCATTGCACAGTCGTGCCACCGAACTTTCTTTCGTCTGTGAAGAAGTAGACTCTTTGGAAACTGGTGGCAATTGCGTAGCGTGACGTTGAGTCGAGTTGGCTCTGTAACAAAAGAGTCTTCTTCTCCTATTGCTGAAAGAAGTTGAAATAATATATTAGAACGTCGTTTGTAGTTAAATCCATTGGAAGCTGATTAGCTATCCAGGTGTTTCCATTAGAATCTGGTGGATATCTCGCAGTCACAATATGATAATTTGCTACATATATTAATTAATTAAAATATTACAGCATAGCTCGTTCAATCATTTCTGTCGTTGTTGAACAGTGTGCAGCACTGCAGACTGTTGCCTAGCAACTACTTACGTGTTCACTCGAGTGCTTGAAACAACGATACGAATTCGTTGTGTGACTTATCAATTAAATAAGCTCCAGTTAATATAACGAAACATTTTAAAGTTATTGAAGACTTTTGGAGGCTTTGAACTAAGCGAACACCCAGAGTCAGAAGCGAGGTGCAATGTATCGGTGAGGGGCATGAGCTACTGACTTAACTGTCTCCTATTTGCTAACCGTATGGAATCAGATACAGTTTTAATATCGTATGAGATTTTAAATGACTGGGAATGTAGCAGAGACGACGTAGTGTAATGTGATTTCGCAAATGTGAAAAAGAAAAAAAAACCAGTTACATTAACATTCCAGTACATTGTTTCAATACGTCATGCAGCTACAAAACGTTACGAGAGTGCTTGACTTGTAGAGACAAATCTCATTGCTGAGGTTTCGGCAATGTTCAATTGCGGGAATCGTCTATTCTCAAATTTATTATTTAGTTTCACAACAAGAACGGCGTCATCTATCTCTGTCACCAAATCCGTTATATTGAACCGTCTGTGAAGAAGAAGACAAGAAGTAAACAAGTTCAAGCTGCGTAGGGTCATAATGAATTGACATGGCACCGCAAAGAAATTATTTTCTCTTTCTGTTAGTCAAGGAAATTGAGTTAATATCTTGGAGCATCGTAAAATGTTAATCCCGTAGGAACTTCATAGGCTGTACTTGTGTTATCTTCATTCCGATATCGCTGGGTACTTTTCAATCGCAAATATGGTTCTTACCTCGTATGTGTTGTTGTTTAGTTCACATGGTGCTTCTAGGTTTAGTGTTGAGCTTAGGTTGTTGATGATTCTGATAGAAAGAAGGAAAGGTGCAGCGCGGTGAAAATACACTGACTCAGACAACGGGTAGTTGTAAAAATCGTAAACTCGTCAGACACTGCGGAGAGATTAGCGATTTAAACCACGATACTGTTGCACAGATTATTAACCACCAACTTCATATCAACAAAAAGACGTTCCCTTAGGTATACACAAGTTAAATTACCGATCCTGCCTCACGGTGCCATATTGAACGAACGTAGGAAAGTAACCAAATCGCAGCGTAGTGTCAAGCCAAAGACAAAGCTTAAATAACTATATCTGAAACTAGTGCAGAGTTGTATTGTCTTGCTAATAGTACTGTCTGTCTGTCTAATAGTAATAGCTTTAAATAACTGCCATCAAAACATAATTATTCGTTGCAGAATAAATGTACCACGTAATAAACAAACCTTTGGCTGTCATCGAAGAACTAGTGTTATTTTAATTCATGTATTAGAAATTAGTAAAATAAATTAAATAATAATTATTAATAATAAAATTAAGTAATGAAATTAAAATAATGAATTCGTGCCCAGTCATAAATGGATAAACTTTTTCAAGTAAATCAATGATATTAAATCGATCTGGATATCACAGATCGTATGTAACACTGACAGCTCTTATTATTACGGTAGTTAAATTTAAAGACATGACATCACGGCCCCAAGATTTTCCATGCGATACAGTTGAGAGACGTCGCAATAAGATTTACTCGCGGAGGCGGTCTTGCGATATTTAACGTCCTGCCCGTTATCGTTGCAGTAATGCTGCGACGCATCAGGACGTTTTTCTCCCGGTGTGTGGGAGGGGAGAAAGACGAAGGTCTGCGACCGGACAAGACCTTGGTCACTGCTCGAGGTACCTTTGAGGTGAGCCACGTCACGTTGCATTGCTGATATCATAATATGCAAAACAGTTAAGTCTTACAGCTACTTCATTGTACATAGGATGGTCAACAGGTATTACAGACTGTCACGATTTGCTGTAAATGAGTCTGCGGTTCGCTATAAACGTCCCATGTGACAAGTCATCATAAATAATACATCTTAGACGGGAATCTCTACTATGACGATTGTGCTAAAGCACTGAAAATTCAATAAAAAATGAAAATGTAAAAGTCTGTAAAAATCTTGCACACACACACACACACACACACACACACACACACACACACACACACACACATAATTACGAAAGTAATATTCAAAACTATTTCGATATCTGGTGATAAAAGTGACTGCGTTTCACTAGTAGAATGATCTAAATTCGAACTAACTAACTTATTACGTCAGAACAAGCCTTGAGAAGCCCAACAGTACTGACTTACACCGCCTCGTCATACTCAACAGATAGGCATCACTGGGTGCAGATATGGATGGATCGTTGTCAGTTTTCGTCACTGGATCTAAAATATAGCCACAAGTGAATGTCACTGGCGAATGGATGGATTTGTTCATCACTGGAGCGAAATTAGATTTGCTGGTCACTCAGCAACGCACTAAAGCCTTCAACCTCGTCTCCAGAGATACACAAAATTATTAAGATTTACCATGTCTCGATTTCGAGTAAAAGAAATGGCTGGTCTCCACTTAAATTCACTTTTGCCTTCTCATCGAAACATAACGTGCACAGAAAATATGGAGTATTGGAACATATATGCCACAGCCATTACAGATTTAGTTGTCTACTCACCAGACTATGAAGACATTAGTTAGTCAGGTAGCTTCAGTGAGAAAAAATTGTATGTATGAGGCCGGACTTGGCCTGATGATTGGCAAGTCACACCTTTTCCGGCAGTCGTACGTCTTCCTCACTTGTAGGATAATGGTATGTTCTGCCTCATTGCGTTGGTTGCACACAAGGTCCTTGGCTGCATGATATGCGTGCTCTTTTCCCCAGATCCCACAGGCCCCAACTTGTCTCTTATATCCTCACTTCTGGCATTAGATAACATTGGTAGTCTAGCAGAAAGCCAATTAAATGGTTGCAACAACTCTGTTGAGGGACACTAAATTTAACACTGACCTAACACCTGGCGTGTTCATAGTAGCAAGATAATTAATATACCGGGAAGTTAAGCAGTTCCCGGACTATGATGCTGACACGGAGGAGGCCTGAGGATGGAAAAGATCCTGTTAAGTAGTAGAGAATTATGCTGAAATGTCTTGTAAGAGCAGAGCTTCACTTAAGAAGCGTCAGAAACATGTGGCCCGTTGAAGACGACATTGTAAATCATCTAGCTACTCTACGATCTACCTGCTAATCGGGATAATGTCAGATCACCAAAGGAAATCTAGTGTCGAATTTCAGATTTACAAGCCTAATATTGTGTTTTGGAGCAGTCAGAGAATGGAGAAACTTGAACAGTCAGTCAAAATTGTCACAATCCCACTTACATTCTTTCCAGAGAAGGAACACGCCAGAACTCAGAATAGAAAGATCATGGCGACGTTGTACCTCGAGTAGCTCCTCTGGAGCTTTGTTCGTACGAAAATGGTAGGGAACGTGGGAAGAACAGAGGTGTAACTTCGGCTATTACAGGCAATCAATGTATAGTCACTAGCGCTGTGTACAGGTCCATAAATAATTAACGAATGTAACATTTCGTAACACCTGTAGAGATTAAAAAGTAGCTCTATCTCTGAATTATAATCAAGCTCTATATCATAAAACTAATAAGTTCTATTCCAACAGGAGCGTCGATTTACACTCGACGCGTTTTTTGTTGAGCTGCTGCAGAAGCGGCTGCAAGAAGAAAAAGAAGTCTCTGCTGCTCCGGTGAGTGTAAATTAGATCTGTATAGGGAATAATAGCATTTGGTTTGAACGTGTATTTTCGTTTCATATTAACATAATCATTCACTTACGTACCTGATAGAAGTTAATGCTTTGCTGCCGGGTATTTTGCCGAGTTGTTGTTTACATTTTGTGCATAGTTCTTCGTTGACCGTCCCACCCCTCTTCCTCGGGTGCTGCGAGTCTTGCTGTTATATTCGTTCCCTGGACAACAACCAGTCAGGGAACATCGTAAAACCTGAAGGAGACGGCTAGGTCGGTCGTTGAAATATTGTGCGTACAACAGAAACGACAACTCGGCATAACTCCCAGAGGAACTTCAATAAGCTGTCGTGCAGAGGAGAACTTTGAGATCATGAGATATTAATGTACTGTTAGTGTTAATAGTTGGCCAGACATGGACAGAGTAGTGATCTTACGTGAATATTAAAAATAATCACTGTATACATAACATCAATAAATATATCTCTGCAAAATTCGTGATAAAAGTAACACTTCGTAAGAATCTGACATTTTAGGAAGTGGCACATTTCCTGTATTACTCCACATGTTTGATATCAGAAAACTAATAAGTACTTTTCCAACAGGTGTGTCAGTTTACGTTTGACGCGTTTTTTGAGGAGCTTCTGCTGAGACGACTGCAGTGAGAAGAAGAAAGCCACACTGCTACGGTGAGTGAAACTCCGATCTTTATAGAGAACCGTAGATTTTGGAATCCAAGTGTATTTCCTGTTTCGTGGCCACATCGTAATTCCCTTCAAAACGATCATATGCTTTTGTGTTATGTTTCCGATTCTAGAATTGTGCGTTTTTAATGGAACTGAAATGCTGTCAGATTACGTACATCGACAAACACACAAAACACAAAATTCTATGATCGACCGTAAATTTTGTTATATTCTGCTGTATGTGGTTATGACGACGCTTATAATATTGCCCTTGAGTAACAGTTTTGATCTGTGAGCAGATACGACAGTTTTGCGGCAGTTTATTTTTTCAAAATGGTTGAAATGGCTCTGAGCACTATGGGACTTAACATCTGTGGTCATCAGTCCCCTAGAGCTTAGAACTACTTAAACCTATCTAACCTAAGGACATTACACACATCCATGCCCGAGGCAGGATTCGAACCTGCGACCGTAGCGGTCACGCGGTTCCAAACTGAAGCGCCTAGAACCGCACGGCCACACCGGCCGGCAGTTTATTTTTTTTTTCGCATTACTGTTCATAACTTCTACTTAAATTCAGGAATCAGCGATACAGTATGGTTGCCTACCCTTTCACAGTATGGAGAGCTGCTCAGATAACATTCTCGTCTATCTGCTCTCGTACATGAAACAGTTTATCAAGATTTCAGTAGACTTTCACCTTGATTCCACGCTCCTTTTACTTGGTCTTCCAGAACTTACTTCCAGAACTTCTTGTAAGAAACTCTATGACTCTGTAATAAGTGCATATGCCAATAGTCATAATTCTCTCCGTTGCTTTAGGCGTAGAACTTAGGCCAGTATAATGGTCAGTATAATATACATTATAACGGTAGTAATATCCTGATACAACAACTACCCCCAACATGACATAATGATTTTGTAGTCTATTTCATAAGAAGGGACTGTATTCAGGGAGTAGGATAGGGGTAATGAGACGTTGCTGGTAGTTTTCAGATTTAAATTCATATTTCCGATACTTGGTATCCTTGGGGTGATAAGTAGGGGCGTCAGGAACATCCCTCCTCTGAACCTGTATCTGGGGTGCAAAAAAATTTATAAAAAATCCGTCATTGCAATATTTTATTGGCCCATAACTACGAAGCTCGTTGCACTTGTACCTATAAACTAGTAACTGCGCTTCTCGTCTATTTTACAGTCTGAACAATATCGATACAGATATCGACCGTATATATGCTTTGGGTCCTACGATAATTTAGTAGTTTTCTTTACATATTATGTCATGTCAGCCCACCATAATGTGATCACGTTTTCAATTGTGAAATTTAAATTTGTCGTCAGGTCACTGCAGCGGCATCCCCACCAACCACGGAGACTGCATACTTCACACCGTGCCGCTCTTCATAGCCACCAAATCATACGCTGCACGTTACGGGCATCGCCGTCAATTGGGCGTCTGCAGAAGGCCGTCCGGCTGCTAAGCTGTTGACCGCGAGACCGCGGCCAATACTGTCTGAAACCATAGTTGCCAGTTGCCGATTCAATAAAACTTCGGCTTAATGCGATAACATGGTGTCGTTATTTATTTTAGTTCTACTGAGGTGGCATTACGGTAACACACGGGCCTCGCATATGGACTGACTGGTACAAGTCCCTATTCGTTCATCAACATCTAGGGTTTCGGTGGTCTCTCTAAATAGATTAAGGCAACCGCCAGGATGGTTCCTTCGTAATAAGTCTCGTACTGTTTTCTCCCCAATGCGAGCTCCGTCTGTCACTACCTCTCCTTCGACATACGTCATGCCCAAATAATACATATGTCTTTTTTTATTTAAGTAAGAAATTCATTTGAGCAACATATAAAAAACTATTGTGCTATTGGTACACCAATGCAAGCATTTAGAGTCCAAGGAACTAGCCTTCCAAAATTTCTTAAGTAAGTTCGAAAGCAATATCATTGACACCAATCAAAACACTTAAATGAGTGGCGTAGCTAAAAGGTCTCTGTATCTAAGGATAACAAGTTAATCCTGACGCTTATTCGTTAACGTAGTGAGTCATATGTAATATAATCGTAAACTGTACAGAAACTAAAGGGTAATCAACATTTGACATCGTCAGTACACAGTATTCATGGCATTGGGTTAGTTTTTATTCATTAATGACCACCTTAACTCGTACCTGCAAAGCTAAAGGGGTGTGAAGTACAAGGTGTGTTGACACACTTACCAACTGGTCATAACGGAAGCATGGCGAGGGTCTTTGCAACTAGGAAACATAAGCTAAACAGGTGCTGCATGTCACTGTACTCCGTTGTGCGAATAACAATTGGTTAGCATATCGATGCAACCACAAACAAGTAAACAAAGCAGTCGCTGCTACGCACTTATGCTCTGCTGTAAGACCTATGCGCAATTCACAGAGCATGCGTGACCATTCTGCTTATATTGCGGACGTCGCATCTCATGGGGCACCGTTTTTCCTATAATATTTAATATTTTAACTTGGATTTTGGGCTCTGAATTAATGTCACAGAGGAAAATTCTGTAGCAGGAGACTCATTTTTCCTTCGTTATTTCCTCAAAAGTAATGAGTCATTTGGGAAGTTTACCGGAACTATCATACACTAATCTAATAGTCTCTCTCAAAGATAAAGTTCCTCTTTCCTTCACAATATTTTGCTCGTTTATACGTGTTGCTCTCGAGTGTCAAGGTCATTCGAATGTAGCGAATTGACTTTAGCCACCATAACAGTGAGACTTACATTTGTGGCAAAAACTGTGAGCTGCTTGCTCCTTACGGCACCACAGCATACCGCTCTAACATTTGAACCTTTTGATTTACCTCATACGTCAGATAATTGGCCACTTCCGACATAATAATCCATTACATCTCCACTAAACTGATTTGTAGCTGTTAACGGCCTTAACGTAAACTGGACGGAGTCCTCGAGGCGATAGGGATATCGCTGTGTGAGTCCCTAGTACCTCGTGAATTACTGGGATAAGCGAGAGCACTCAATTGCTCCGACCGACTTTCATTAATGACGTCATCAGAAGCCCCAAAGAGCAACACAAATCTGATTTAAAATAGCTTCATCAGGACGTGGAAACACCCGTTCCTATGCGCCAAAGTATAAAAATCAGTTACAGAATCGTACAAATTTCGAATAATCGAGCCTGAAGGGGTAACTGAGGAAAATTAGAGATTTTGGGCGTAGACAAATTAAATTATTAAATAAAAACTACAAAATCACGAAAATAGTAAACCAGAAGAAACGATGCGACTGCTGGCGTCAAAAGATTTAAAAGTAATAGCATCAAATTAGCACGATGCATCTAGTATGAGAAACATCGGCAATATTATAGACCAGGGACAGAGGCAGTCACAGTGCTGCTTATCAGCTGCTCATACGTTGGCAAAGCGTCAGTTTCCTGTAGCCAGTGGGATGACTCTTCGACACAATCAATGAGAGGCGAGAACAGGGCCAACGTATCTGTAGAAGAATAATTGGAACCGTTGAGTTGTTCACTGTTGTTTGGTGTAATAATGTGTTTCCAGAGAAATATTTTGTGATATCGCAGCAGATGATATAAAGTCGACGTATGTAGGAGATTTAGTTCTGCACTGCGAAGTGGTCCATTGGATCATGTCTCAAGGATTAATTGCAAGGACGCGAAAGGAATCAAATGTGGTGGTGAAATGAATATGCAAGCTTCGTAAGTAAGTGACTCAATGTTTATTCACAATGGAGTCACATGTTGATATATTAACTTTGATCCACCTACCCTCTCCCATAATTTAACTAAATAACACTGGCCCATTTACTCAGTTTGGTGGTGGTGGTGGTTAGTGTTTAACGTCCCGTCGACAACGAGGTCATTAGAGACGGAGCGCAAGCTCGGGTTAGGGGAGGATGGGGAAGGAAATCGGCCGTGCCCTTTCAAAGGAACCATCCCGGCATTTGCCTAAAGCGATTTAGGGAAATCACGGAAAACCTAAATCAGGATGGCTGGAGACGGGATTGAACCGTCGTCCTCCCGAATGCGAGTCCAGTGTGGTAACCACTGCGCCACCTCGCTCGGTACTCAGTTTGGTCACGCAGATATATTGCGTAACAATACGTAGTAGAGAGATATTTCACTGCCTTTTTCTTATATATCATGGATTGTGACGCTGTCCTTGATTTGCAGATGACACACAGATTAAATAGCTACGACACAAGCAGCGAGCAAATAAATCTCTAATCCCATTTCACGGCAATGTTGCACCTCTTTTCCTGATGTATTACTTCGAAACACGTCATCTGCCTGCTGCTCTCTCTGCCGACGACGTTCCTGCACTAAACACGTAAATATGCCGCTGGTTCTATTCTAGACTATACTTAAACTGAACAGTGAGTCACCAATACAGACAGTGAAACGCAATACTGATACAGAAAGACGGAAAAGGATACCAAGACTTACGGGCAGAAGTAGCGGCAGTTACCGCAAAGTAGTAACAAGAACAGTATTTGGGATTAGCACACCGTTCGATTCCACACGTTTACTTTGACCTATGACGTCATATTTGGAATATAAAGCATACTTTACTCCGTTCATTAAGACAAGCAGAAATTTAACAACAGGCAGCTGGCATGCTTCAAGATGACGACCACAAGTCCATTACGGCATCGGACAAACATAAGAAACACGCGAAGTGTTTAACTCACTTAATGAAATGAAACTAATGGGAAGACCACGGGAATTAAGGAGTTGTAGTCAACAAATTGCGTCTAGTTTAGCGGGGGTACAACCCGTCGGCTTTGGCAATGACGTCAGAATTGGCCAGAGAGCATGTATTACAAACATCAAAGAGCTGAGAAGAATATTCAGCGAGAAAGGAATGCGAGAGCGAAAAAGCATACTTCACATCTATAAGGGCCAGTAGTATTTTCACATTAATGATACGCGTGTTTGTTTCTTAGTATTTCTCCGCAAAATACAATGGAAAGAAATGAAAGAAATATATTACTAGCAAAGAATACATCACGTTACATGTATGTCAATTGTATCTCGAAACTCTTTCGAACTGTATTGCTTAAGTGCAGTACGGGATACAAGTTTAGCGTACGTCGATTTCTTACTTTTAACTAGCATTTCTGTCCAGTTGTACAGTTGAAGTATGTATCGTCTGCTTCACTAAAGCGTAAATGAAACACCCGATACAAATTAAAAGCTCATTCGAAGTGTGTCGCCAAAGTACAGTACGGAATACGAGTTTGTCGTAAGTCGATTTCTTCGTTTTCACTAGCATTACTGTCGTGTTCTTCACTTGAACGATGTATCCTCCGCTTCAGCAAAGCCTAAATGGAACACGGGATACAAATTGTAGATGTGTTTTTTATTTCGTCTCCGCTATTACTAACAGTCTTTTCTTACGTACATATCAGTACTACTGATGACAGAATGACCTAAGTATGTAATATATGTATACCAGACTTCCGTTGACCTCTATATATGTACACTGGTAACAAAAAGGTGGAAATAGAGTACGTGACATTTGCAACCTGTACCTCCACTACACGGAGACAAGAAGACACATGTACAATTTGTATCCCGTACGTCATGTAATCTCCCCACGGAAAATTACCCTCTACCACGCAATAATTGATAATGGTCAACCAAATCATCCACATGTATTTACGTTTGAAAAGTATCTGATCAGATTTTCTAGTAATAACCTGTAAAAGCAAATTACATGAGACTTGGAACCAACAGCAAACGGAACATGTACGGAAATGGATTCAATATACAATTTTCCTCAGAAATAAGGTTTGTGACCATTTTATTCTAGAGTGAATGACGAATGAGTTCTCCGTCTGAACCATTGATGATTGTCTGGGCCCTGTAATTAATTGGGAAGTTTCAGCTGTGACGAAGAGAGCCTGCAATCTCTGAGTTTTTTTGAAATCGTCCAAAAAGGCTTCGTCCACATCTGAAATTTTAGATCTGTCGTAAACTGAACGAATTGTTCAAACGATCGATTTTCCCAACTGAATGCAGCGCTTAATAATAATAACAAATGTAAAGATCTTTTCTAGCAAGCCAGCCGCTGAATATTAAGACGAAGGGCTCCACCAGAGATTCTACTAGGCTGATTTCACGTAAATAATATATTTAAACTGTACACAGATAAAGGACAGAGAGAGAGAGAGAGAGAGAGTGAGAGAATCCTCCATTAGCATAATTGTTTCTCTGTCTTTTCACGGATCAGCCTAACTAGAAAACATGAAGCCCTGACTTTATTGTACCGATTTATGTGTGAGAGGGAAAGAGCGATAAAGGCGACAGATACACTTCTGTACAGACAAAACATTACACCAAGTTAGCGGCAAGCTGCATTCACATAGACTTTCATCATTTACAAAAGCAGAGTATAATTCATTATAATGGCCAATCCGTGACAGGACACTTTTTGGACGTTGTTAAAATAATTTTGTTCTCTGTTTCATGTGAACTACGACGAGACAACTTAACTTGGAAAAGAGAAGAAATACTCGCAGGCAAATTAAGTGGATCTACAAATAAAAGCAGCACGCTGGGAGCAGAGAATAGGCAAGATCTATAATTTTTTATCAAAGTTTGCTAGTATCGAGGAAGTCGACATAGATTTGAACATTTACTAATTGTGCTCATGCCAGACGTAGTTTGATTGACCTGCCATAATTGCATTTACCTGTGTAAGTACTATAAGAAAGCACCCACAGAAGTATTCTTGTGTGAAGGGAGATATATACATATTGACTGTAGAACATGTTTTAACTAGGGCAATGTTTAAGATGAGTCACGCAAGGCAGAGCAACACGCAACAGCCTTCAGCTGTGAGCACGGATAATAGTGATGTAGTAAGAAGTGTTGTAGAACCGATCGCTACAGACAGTGCAATAGAACGCCCGGTAGACACGGCTGGAGATGTAACAGCAAGTATGCAACATAGATTAGATCCATTAGTAATTATCATGAGACAGATGCAGATGATAACCGAGAGCATGAATAATATGAAAACCGACATTAATGCGAAGTTAGCCTCAGTTACCGAGGGGCAAAATGATTTGAATGCGAAATTAGCCTCAGTTACTGAGGGGCAGGAAAATCTGAAAGCTGAGATTAAGCAGCAGTTACATGACAGTTTTTCCGAATTAGAGCAGCGGATAGAGGCGAAGACAAAGGAACTTAAAGATCAGGCCGAAGAGACGGAACGAAAATTAACTGCACAAATAGAATTGGTTAAAGCTCAATGTGAGGAATCTACTCAACGCGTACGTGTAGAAATGAAGGAGTATGTGGCTATTAAGATAGATACCGTACGGGAACAGGTGGAAATGGTTCCGCAATTAGTACAAAAGCAAGATGCCATGTCATGTGCAATTGCGCAACTTCCTGAATTGGCACGTACGCAGACGAACCTAAAGGAAAGTGTTGAACATCTGACCGAACGTCAAGACGTTATAGACCACCAAATTAATGTATTAACGGGTAAATTATCCGAAATCACATTAGAAAACAAAAGGCTAATGTGTGAAAACGTTGAGCAAAATGTTACAGCAGCATTCCAGAGTCTATGCGGCAAACAGGAAGAGAATTTGTTTGCGAAAGGACTTGAGGAAGTGCGACAGCAGTTAGGTGCTGATTTCGAGCATTGGAAACAAACGATAGAAGAGTCGATACGCGTTTCACAACAAGGCTCAGAACAAAGGAATACCGGCCAGCAGCAGAAGTTGGCAGCGTCTGTAGAGCCAGTTACTGCACATTCGCACGCGATACCGACTTGTGTGAGTAACTCGAATATTAAATTGCCACGAGCTAGTTGTTCGCGTGAAGTTTTATCTGACGGGGATTACGAAAGCCTTTGCCATGCAGAAGAAAAAATGATAAAGCATCGGCAATTCCAGATTTTTAACACTGACAAAAGGGGGGTCCATCCGATTGTTTTTATCCGAAGTTTTAGAGGAGTGCTACCCAGAAATTGGTCGGAGTGGCAGAAAATCAGTTTCGTGACTGGGTATATACAAGGTTCGGGGGCGATCTGGGCCTCGGACATGACTTCTGTTTGCTCGACATATGACGATTTTGAGAAAGCGTTTTTAGCAAAATTCTGGTCAGAAGGGGTACAGGAACGCCTAAGGCAGGAGGTGCTCTACCCAGAGCCTTTCTCTTTTTCAAAAGGAAGCCTTAGGAAGTATTTTGAAAAATATATAAACAAAACTAGATATTGGGACAGACCTATGCCTTTGCCAGACATAATAAACATACTTAAGGCAAGATTACCAACTCACATCCGGAATCAATTAATTTACGGGAACGATAAAGACTTGGAGTCGTTCCTCACGACGTTAGATCATATAGACATTATAGAAGAGAGCAACCAGAAAGCCCGTAACAACAGATTCCAATATAGGGAGATAGAACCTCCGCCAAATGGTAGGCAAGGGAACGCACAGAGATCGATAAATAGTGGAGAAACCCCTCAAAATCTCAATAATAATACCGGCAATAGTCTTGCGAGGGGCTATCCAAGGAACAACAGGAATAGGAAACGATACAATCCCGTATGGGGGAACGAAAGGAATTTCAGACCGCAAGCCTGGAACAATAACAGTAATAGAAAGTGGAATCAACCGGGGGGAATAGATTCAAATAACCAACATCAGTGGGGACGGACATCTACGAATCAACTGGTAATTACCGAAGTGACGGACGATGTCAACCACCAGGCGAATCAAAATCCAACAAACTTGTAAGGACCCACTCGTGCCCCGGAGGAGCGGTCAACAATTGGTTGAGGGGCAACAGGATATGTGTACCCGTGCTAACGTATAATGATGGACGATTACTGGCAGATGAATTGACCGAGGACTTAGAACTCCAAGATGAGGATAAGGAACAGGTGGCAGTAGCCGAAGTGCAAGTCATTTTGGAGACTGTACCGATAGTGGCGGTTTTGGACACAGCTGCAACCACGAATGTTATTTCGGAGGCTCTATTCAACAAGATCAGAAATATAAGAAGAGTACCATTTTTTCCAGTTCAAAATTGCAGAATAATAGGCGCCGTTGGGGCTAGATCGGCTAATGTAAAAGTGCAGTTACTACTTAGTGTAGAAGTCGGAAATGTAGCAATATTAAGCACATTCCTTGTTGTAAAAAATTTGGTGGTAGACTGCATTATAGGAGTCGACAGCCTACGTCAATACGGATGCAGAATAGATTTTAAAACAGGAAAAATTTGGTTAAATGTAAATAAACAAGAAATTGAGTTGGACTTGTTGAAAAAGGAAAGCCTTACCAGAAAATATAATAGTGGGATCAGTGTGCAAGTAATCAGGACTGCACAAAATTCTAAACAGCACGTAAATAATGAGTTCCAAGTCAAAGGAGATTTCGGTCAATTAGTGTATGAGAAGTTAAACGAATCCGACTGCATTATTGAAGAGCAGAAGAAGCAGCTCAAAGAATTATTATTAGTGTATGAAAACGTGTTTGACGAAAGGCCAGCAGTTATTAAGGGATACATATGCCATGCCATCTCTACGTTAAGCCACACGAAACGTATTGTAGAGCTTTCTATCCTGTTCCCTGGAGGTTAAAGGCTCAAGTTCAAAAAGAAATAGATCGCATGTTGAAATGGGGTTTGATCGAACCCTCTACAAGCCCATACTGCTCCCCATTGTTGGTCGTGCCAAAAGCAAATGGAACTGTGAGACTGGTACTCGACGCCAGGGAAATAAATAAAATCATAATTCCAGTGAGAACACATCCGGAAAACATAGACGAACTGATACAACGGTTCCAGGATGTCCAATATTTGACGAGCATCGATTTGCGGAGTTCGTATTGGCAGGTCAAGCTGGATGAGTTATCAAGGAAATATACAGCTTTCATTTATGCCGGAAGAAGTTACCAATTTACTGTAGTTCCTTTCGGACTCAACATTAGTGCTGGAATCTTTATAGCAGGCCCGGAACTAAGAAGCAGGATAACAGTATTTGTTGATGATATGCTTACTGCATCGAAGACCTGGGAGGAGCATATTACCTTACTGAGTCGAGTGTTGTAAAGAAGATAGTGGAGATAGGCTTCACCTGTGGTTTGGGTGAACATAGAACTTTAGCATTGCTAATGTCATCAAGAATGATTAAGGGTCTAACTGACCTTCAAGAAGAATGAAATGTTTCCCGCAAATGACGCGGAATAATCAAAAGAGGTTCCGAGTGAATATTCATATATAATCTCATGTGAACGCTTACATGTGTAAACGTGTGAAGGGATGTGTTGTGGTAGTGAATCGTGAGTGACGGTTAACGCCGCAAAGATAATTTCCCGCGCAAAACAGTTGACGTCGGCGCGAGAATTAAAATCGATATAGACGATACAGATATGCTTTGTAAGAGACTCGCACCAAACGCGAGGATAAACTGATTCATGTTGAACTCTAAAAGGAATAGGTGTTATAATTAGAAGTTAAGAGTTTTTAATTTATTAATGAATGATTAAAGAAAGCAATATTCATAGATTCAGTAGTAATTTAATGGTTCGTGTTCGTTTGGGAATTTTGTGTGAAAAATCCATTTCCATATATGAGCATGGATAAACACCGTATGAATCAGAGAGTAATTGAAAGAAGCGAATCCGCATTCCTCAATGCTAATAACTTTTACATTTCAGCACTCAAGCGAAGAAATATATGTATTTAGAACAAAAAGTTTTGAGTATAGCTAAATTATATGACTTATCAAGGAAATATGGATGATGTCTTGGTATAAAATGAACTACACTTTCCATTATTCGATGATTTGAATCCAAAATCTCTAGTAAGTTACATGAATCCTTTAAATTACGAAGAACAAATCAGTGATAGAAAATGTGTTAGAACTTTTGGACTTATAAACACAAGTGGGGAGGCAAAGTCAAAAGGAGTATTCAAAAGGGAGTAAATCGGCTGATGCTTTTGGCAACATCATTGGTTAATGGTTGAATTCCTTGAAGTACGTCGTAACAAAAAGGATCCATGAAGCCATAGGGATTTTGCTTTCAAAAAGGAGAATCTTGGACGGTGCAACCTAATCAGTTCTCTTACAGGAAGAGTTTTCCTTTTGGTCATTGCTAATTCTTTTGGAATGAATGTTGCATGTGAATTCGAGTATCCCTGTTCCTTCTACTCTTCCCATTGTGGGCCGCGAAGAAGATCAACTACAGAGGGGGCCGCGTAGAAGACCGACTACAAATGTGGACGTCGGGGACATGCAAGACCCGGGGGAGTTTAGCACCGCAAGATATTGTACCAGGAGCAAGATTGTAAAACGAGAATTCACGTTATTTATTGTAAAACGTTTTTTTTTTGCTAGAGGCACAAACCACTCTTCTCCAAATCGTGATACAAATTGATCCCTGTCTTTCCTTTAGAGATCTATTTCAAAATTATATATTTTTTTCTTCTATAGGCTTACCTATCTTCTATGTACCGTAGGCTGGGGGTCTAGGCTTAAGAGGTTTTCCAAGGTTTCCCTGCTTAAGAAAGTTCCCGAATGGGTAGACCCTGACATCAGTTCATGAAAGATCATCTTCCTTGGTTGTGCACAGCAAATATAACACCTAGATGCACGTAAAAGCAATACAGCCGCGGTACCGGTCTCTTCATTTCTTCTGTCTTCAACATTTCTTTTCTTCCTCTGTCTCAAATATAATATTCTTTTTCAGTCGGAGGACTGACAATCATCACTTCCGGGTTATCCACGCTAATAGATAGCTCGCGAAGTGTGTTCGGTGAATCAAAATTGAGCTCACAAACTTCGCTCGCTGCGAGGGGCATTGTAATCTCCCCACGGAAAATTACCCTCTACCACGCAATAATTAATAATGGTCAACCAAATCATCCACATGTATTTACGTTTGAAAAGTATCTGATCAGATTTTCTAGTAATATATGCGCCGACAGCTCGTCGACGCCAAGGTATTTTTCTAGTACGTTTATTCTTTGGAACAACAGAGGTACAGAAATGTATGCTCCATGGTTATTATAGAGAGAGAGAGGAACAGCTTCGGAAGTATCGGTTGGAAGATTGTCGGATTGCTAAAGGAGATTTATTTACTCTTCTTCGCGCTAAAGCGAGCTAGGAAAGTTTGTGCCGCTAGCGTGATAGATAAAGAGAAAGAAAAACCTGTAAAAGCAAATTACATGAGACTTGGAACCAACAGCAAACGGAACATGTACGGAAATGGATTCAATATACAATTTTCCTCAGAAATAAGGTTTGTGACCATTTTATTCTAGAGTGAATGACGAATGAGTTCTCTGTCTGAACCATTGATGATTGTCTGGGCCCTGTAATTAATTGGGAAGTTTCAGCTGTGACGAAGAGAGCCTGCAATCTCTGAGTTTTTTTGAAATCGTCCAAAAAGGCTTCGTCCACATCTGAAATTTTAGATCTGTCGTAAACTGAACGAATTGTTCAAACGATCGATTTTCCCAACTGAATGCAGCGCTTAATAATAATAACAAATGTAAAGATCTTTTCTAGCAAGCCAGCCGCTGAATATTAAGACGAAGGGCTCCACCAGAGATTCTACTAGGCTGATTTCACGTAAATAATATATTTAAACTGTACACAGATAAAGGACAGAGAGAGAGAGAGAGAGAGAGTGAGAGAATCCTCCATTAGCATAATTGTTTCTCTGTCTTTTCACGGATCAGCCTAACTAGAAAACATGAAGCCCTGACTTTATTGTACCGATTTATGTGTGAGAGGGAAAGAGCGATAAAGGCGACAGATACACTTCTGTACAGACAAAACATTACACCAAGTTAGCGGCAAGCTGCATTCACATAGACTTTCATCATTTAAAAAAGCAGAGTAGAATTCATTATAGTCACTATGGGGTACAGTTTTTTTTGTTGCCTTGGACACTAATAGTATCCCATTCGTTACATGAGCTATATAGGTTTACGCAACATTTGTACCTTGCTCTCCAATTGACATATATAGTATCAGTGTGAAGCTGAAGTGAAGGACGGGATACAGATTTTCGTTGTGTCGGGGGTTTCGCTAGCACACATTCGAAAATGTCGTACTGATACTACTGCTGGGAAACGAAAGAAGATCGACAGCTGAGAAATTTCTATTATGTACTTCACAACACGAAAATACACATATTTCTGGAATAAAGCAGTTAAATATGTCAAAATAGTGAGATTCAGTGAAAGAAGCAAATGGAAAAGTGAACTTACCACACGGAAATATCGAGGAATAACCGAAGCTCGCCTAGACAGACAGTAACGAAAATCACATACCCACACTCACAACAAGCACAACATTACGAAACCTCTCTGTCTCTCTATACACACATACACAGACACACACACACACACACACACACACACATGCACACACACTCTCTCTCAGCAACCCCTCTCCCCCTCCCCGCACTGTGAAATTAGCTGAGATATTTGGGATGGTACATTTTGCCAACATATTTAATAAAACATTTAAACGGGCAATATGTCCGCGGAATACTTTGTCTCCACGAATACTCATCTAGGTGGCTTTGAAGAGACGAAATCTGACGTTTCCCTTTCCCTATAAGAGATTTTACCGCTGACCAGTACCCCTCTATACTGTTAGTTCAGGCACCTGTGGATAATGATCTAAATTCTATGTTGTGGTTTACTACAAGATGTTGATAACCCCTATCCCCTAAATCCCTATATGAAGGCAACCCGTCTCAAATAACAATAGAACCCTCTGTAACTTGATCTTCAATTAACCTAACCAAAATTTCCTTACTTCTATTTGGTAATACCCTGAACACTACATCGTCACAATGCTGACCTAAAACTACTGCCCCCCACACCCATAATCCCACCGGAGGTTCCCCTCTGTTGTACTTCCTTTTCCCAAAATGCGACTCGTCAATTTCGACCATAACACCCCCCCCCCCCCCCCCCCTTACCAACGGTACCATATATTTCATATATTCCCCACAAACCTCCCTACAAAACGAGTACCAGTCCACTACCGTACGCGACATTCATGCACGCAGAGGCACACAGGATATCTTAAACACCAACAGTAATTGATTTTCATTACGTCTCTCGTGGCCAGCTTAGATTTCTCGAACCACGTTCCCCTCCTAATAGATCGCCACAACCGGTCTCTGCTGCACCTCCATAAAAATGAATCGGATCTAGTTTAGCAGGGGATACAACCAACCCGTCGGCTTTGACCAATGACGTCAGAATTGTTCAGTGAGCATGTATTACAAAGATGAAAGAGCTGAGAAGAATATTCAGAGAGAAAGGAATGCGAGAGAGAAAAACTGTACTTCACATATATAAGGACCAGTAGTATTTTCACATTAACGATATCGCGTGTTTGTATCTTAGTATTTCTCTGCAAAATAGAGTGGAAAGAAATGAATGAAATATATTACTAGCAAAGAATACATCACGGTACATGTATGTCAGTTGTATCTCGAAACTCTTTCGAACTGTAGTAGTGCAGTACGGAATACAAGCTTAGCGTACGTCGATTTCTTAGTTTTAACCAGCATTGCTGTCCTGTTGTTCACTTGAACTTGGTATCCCCTGCTTCACTAAACCGTAAATGAACACCGGATACAATTAAAAGCTCATTCGAAGTGTGTTGCTTAATTACAGTATGGAATACAAGTTTGTCGTACGTCGATTTCTTCGCTTTCACTAGCATTACTGTCCTGTTCTTCACTTGAACGATGTATCTTCCGCTTCAGTAAAGCCTAAATGGAACACGGGATACAAATTGTAGATGTGTTGTTTATTTCGTTTCCACTATTACTAACAGTCATTCCTCCTTGCGTACATATCAGTACTACTGATGACAGAAGGACCTACGTATTGTGGGGCAGCAGGTGGAATAATTGGTATAAATGCTCCTTATTTATTTATTTAATGCTATTGTTTGCTGTTCTCAACACTGGCTCTCTAACTACAATATTGGCAACCAGAAAGTGATTAGAAAAACGTGAAGCCTGTAATTAGAATTCCTAGTGCCCACTTCATCTGAGAAATACATTTATAGCTACATCTTATAGCTCTGAGGAATTAGGAGATTGTCTGGGATTCATAATCAAAAACCATTCTCTCTAAAATGTTCACCATACTCTGAAAGTCACAGACCAAAAAGAATCCACACAATCCAACTCCCAGAGCAGTTCAGAGTCTAATGCGCTGATGCAACTATAACTTTTCAAATTAAATGTTTAAGTGAATGCTCGCCATAATTTGATGATAATGTTCATCAAACGCCACGCTAAATAATGGTAAAATGTCTGTCCCGTGGAGCCACGTGAAAATACGACATACGCAAACTGAAGATAAATCATTAAAGTCATCCCAGAATTAACACTTCAATCGAAAATGATTTCATGGTTACGCGTATCCCGAGGAACTTATTACGGCATCCGAGGCTGTTTATAGCAATGATACCGTCGCGACGCGACTCCCGGGTCAGGTGGTGCGCTAATAGCATCTGGAGAGAACTGGGGCCTTCCTTTCTCGCGCAGTGCTCTTATATATAAAGCCGCGGTGCGGACGGCTAAGGGAACGCCTGATCAAATCCGCTCTACCGACTAGCCGCTGGGCTAGTATTGCACCACTTCAATATATCGAATAAATCATTGCTTCCTTTGCTGATGGCCGATGAAGCGCTCAATTTAAATGTGCAATCAGCACACAGGTAAGTAATCGCAATGAAAGTGTGACGTGGCTAAGTCAAATATTTTGGGCGAGAGAATTAATTTAATTACACTACACGCAGTAGACGAGCTCTGAACTTGCCCTTTGGAGATACGTTATCGCTATAGTTTTATAGTTATTCAGTTGAAACTTCTCACATCTTTACGATTATAGCGGATCTCCCTTATACTTAAATTTAAACATCCTAGCATTATTTATTCGCCTATTTAATCTATCTTGCTTCCTTAATTTTTAAGAAAAAAACCAGAAAATCATGAATTTCAACTAAAATTTTATTTGTGAGAACCAGAATACTGTTTCTACTAAATTATTACGAAGAAGGAATCTAAATATAAATTTTTAAATTTCTAGCTCTTTTCTGTTGCGCCAATGATTTTTACAGAAAAACGTCCAAATTTCGAAAATGGTGAAAGTTATTGAACTGATATTCAACACATATTGATTTAGTATTGCTCCTGACATGCTAGAAACGATTCAGGTTACTTACTTGATTTTTAAAGTATTGCGCAACATATATGACGTTAGTGCTAGTTACAGCAGACTGGCTGGCACACAATGGAAAGACGTGAATTTTATACGGCGTGTGTATGCTGCTTCCCTACATTACCCTCTACTTAATTTTTTTTAATGTAAATGGAAAAGAAAAAAAATTAATTACAAAAAGGGAAGGAAGATTACAGCTTAACTCCCTATGAAAATTAAAATTTAAATGTAAACATATAGAAATATTAAAAGAAAACTTATTACCTACTTCAATTATTTAAATTTCTGGCATGTTCACTGCCTCTTAAGCAACATTATCACTCAAAATTTAAGCAAAATCATTGAAACACTTTGGCATACACATTGCCTTAGACAGACAAACACATAAAATATGCAAAATTATGAAAATCTTAAATACATTAAATACATTTTTACATGCACAAATTGAAAGAAAATAACACAGTTATTCATGATACATAAACAGATAATGATATCTTAGCAGTCTTTTCTAAACCTGAAAGAAAATTTCACAAATCATGACAATTTCATTTTTACACACGTGGTTGTAGCCGCTTTGGCTGGCGTTCTACACTTCCAATCACAAGGGTAGAGGAGGAGAAGTTGCTATGGAGTGCGTCCTTCACGTTCACTATAAATTACATGGGGAAAGGGGAGGGGTCACTGTGAGTTGTGTCCAAGTCACTCCACGCTTTCAGCAGCTACCAGACTGGCATTATCTGGTTTGTCCTGTAGAACAAACAAGAAAAGTGCCTCAGACTCTGTTCACTTAATATCTAAGGGTGGTTCACAATGAAATGGGAATATATGCATTTTATCTTTCAATATGTTACTGGAACAAAGTTAACAGAACTTTTTCAATTTTACTCTCGTGGTTACTTAACTGTCATAAAATCGATAAACAAATGGCTCAAAACGCCGTTAGTCACGTACTAGAGAAACTTTATGCTCAAGGCATACAATCATAAATCCTATTTAATTTCAATTTATTATTTCTGGGCCGGAACACTGAACCAGTGCTCGGTACATTCGTGATACATTTGTATTTTATTTACATAGCTGACTCATCTTCGATTACCTAATTCTTAGAGGTAGTATGAGTATATTTGATTAGTTGTTGTCTTCTCAGCTTCTTTGTAAATGTGAATAATTTGTGGACGTTTAGTTGACTACTAAATCCACTTATTGGTCCTCTGCTGCTGTGTCAGTTCCACATCTGCAATTATGTACTTACTTCATCGAAGTGTATTTATGCTGAGCTATAAATAATGTTTCACATCTGACATCATGTTCCTCAATTATGTTGCTAGTGTATGTACTTATTTAACGCTCACTCTATTAACATTTAAACCATAGGATAGCACATTTATTTCATATCTATAGTGCATTGCAGCTGATCAGTTTGCTCACGTGGCAATCCAATTCCACTCGATCGGACGCTGAAATCACAGGTAGTCTTTCTCGACCTACCACTAAAGTGCATTAAGCAATTATGGACGAGCGTAATGCTAAATTCCTTAAACCTATAGGACACCATGAGCTGCTCTGTCTCATCTAACATAAGGGTACCTATGGTCGCATTCACGCCTCCAACTTATAACCTCAATACGTGTAGGTGTGTTCTGTCACACACTGCACCAAATAACGGCCAGCTCCAGCCTTATAAATATTTCAAGGACGTGTCCTTCACGTCTCAACCACAAACACTGTTCAATTCTATTACACTGCCATTCCTTGCTACACAAGGTGAGTTCATTTTTACAACTTATCTGCATATACTTCATAACACTAAGCAATCTCTTTTACTATTAATTAGTTAGCTCTACAACATACAATAGGTTTCACTGCCACTTCAGATCCTGCTTGTACACGAATTTGTATATCTTTTTTAAATATTATTTTGGGACCATTTCCAATAAAACAACACTTTGTACTTATAATATTACCAGGGTTCTATACATACTTGTTACTCAAATACATTTGTATCTCAATTACATCATACTTCTCTGTTATTTATGTCACTGTTAGGTTTGTCACATTAGGTACTTTTTTTCACTAATCGGTGGATAGAATAGTTACAGAACTCATGGCTTGATAGCCATGACGGGAAATTTTTGTATTGCAAAGAAAGAGTCGAAACTTTGGTGGATAGGAAAGACGAAGATAGAGTGAGACCTGAAATGGGAAAGAAGATCTCACACAGCTGGGACTGCAACACTGTGTAGAGGTTACAGAACAACCTCCTCCCTACAGAAATCATTCACTACCTATGAAATTCTTTGGGTCGATCACATTCCTGAGACCTAATAGCTTTTTACTCTTAGGGTACTCCAGCCCATATGCATTGGCATGTGGTTTTCCTATGATCCTGAAAGGTCCCTGGTATACAAACATGAATTTCTTTGTTTCTGCATTTATTTTCTTTGATTTTTCCTTGGTTTTGACAAGGACTAACTGACCTATTTCAAAACTGGTGGGTACAGATTCTGTGTCATGACGCTTCTTCTTTTCCAACGCTCTATTTCTTATATTTGCCCTAGCCTTTAACTTCTTCTCGTCTGTGGATATTTGCGTTAGAACAGGGTATTCTACCATATCTGCAATCACATTGTGCGGTTCTTGGCCAAACATCAATTCGTAAGGCGCAAAACCAGTTGCATCATGCCTTAAGTTGTTAATTACATTCTCAAAATACTTCATGTGCTCTGCCCAACTTGAGTGTTTCCGAGCACAATAAGTCCTGCAAAACCTATTCAATTCTCTCACAATACGTTCACTCATATTTCCTTGGGGGAAATACGCAGATATTTTCAAATGTTTCACTCCGGCCTTATCCAGACATTCTTTAAATCTGTCAGAAGTAAATTGAGGCCCATTGTCTGACAGGAAATTCTTCGGAACGCCAACGTTCACGAAGAAAACTTTTTCCAACTTTTCTACCAACGTTTTTGCATTTGCTCTCTTAATTGGGTATAGCTTAACATATTTGCTAAATCCATCCACAACAACAAAAACAAGGGTGCACCCACCTCTCGCAGCAGGAAGAGGGCCAAACAAATCACAAACCAGTAATTCTAGCGTTTCAGTTGGCTCTACTGAATGCATATCCCCTTGTATTCTGGTGTTAGCAGCACGGACTTTCTGGCACACTACACAAGATGCTAGACGCTTGGCAACACGGCGGTACATGTTGTCAATCACAACTTTCTCTTTTAATTTTGCAATGCACTTCTTTGCACCATAGTGCCCATACCTCAGGTGTACATAGTCGATTAGCAAGTCTACATGTTGTGAGGGAAAGCACAGCTTCCACTCAGAAACACCTACCTTTTTCCTCCTAAACAAAATGCCTTTATGCAAACAGTAGTATTGCGAAACGTTATGATAGTTCGCATCTCCCAAATAGCTCTTTACTAATTTCAGCTGGTCATCTGCATTCTGCTCACGTCTCAAGTTCTTAATCACCTTCTTTAATGCACTTTCTTCCTTTACTTCGTGCAACGCAAACATTCGTACTTCACTTAGGTCTGTTGCTGTAATTTCCGCCTCATCACAGAGCTCCGCACTTCTAGATAACCCATCAGCTACCAAATTATTTTTCCCTTGAATATATCTAACCTCAAGGTCAAACTGCTGGAGATACAATGACCATCTTACCAAACGAGCATTCCTCAACTTACAGGTCTTTAAAAAGGTCAACGCCCTATGGTCACTGTAAACAATTATCGTGTGACCTAATAGATACTGCTCAAATTTCTGTACCCCAAATACAATTGCCAATGCTTCAAGTTCTGAGATGCCATAATTTTTCTCTGCTGCCTGTAAAGATCGACTTGCGAAAGCTATAGTCTTGTGCCCTTCTTGTTCGTTTTCTATTTCTACTTGGAATATCATAGCCACTAGCATCAACAGACATACAGAACGGTTTTTCAAAATCAGGATGATGTAAAATAGGACTATTAATTAAAGATTGTTCAAGCACCTCGAACGCCTGTTGACATTCTACTGTCCAAACCCAAGGGGTATTCTTTTTCAGCCTGAGGTGAAGACAGGGCGCATTAAGAGCCTGATTACTAACAAAACGCCTATAGAAGCCGAAAAGACCGAACATCGATCTCAACTGCTTCTTGTTTCTGGAAGCCTCAAATTTTTCAATGACTGCTAGCTTGCCTGGGTCAGGTAGAATACCTTTTCCACTTATCATATATCCCAAGAAACCTATTTCCTCTTTAACGCGCTCTGTCTTTTCAATTTTTAGTTTCATGCCACCTCTTTCAATAGCCTCTAACACTTCCTCTAATAAAACTATGTGTTCTTCCCAGGTAGGAGTTGCTATTAACAGATCATCTACGTAGACTGTTATTTTATTACTTAAGGCTGGTCCTAAAACATGGCACATCACACGTACGGAGGCACAAACAGATATATTAAGTCCGAAAAGTACCACACGGTATTGGTAACAAACTCCTTCGTATAAGAAAGCTGTGTACTTCCTTGAACTTTCCGCCAGTGGCAAATTCCAATATCCACACGTGATGTCCAGAGGGGTTAAGAATTTTACTCCCCAGAACTTTTGCAATAACTCGTCCATGTTCTGCGGTCTATCACTTTCCCAAACCACTAATTCATTCAACCAACGAGCGTCCAAGACCAATCTGACACTCCCGTCTCTTTTTGGTACAACAACAAGAGGATTATTATACTCATTGACCGCTTTTTCAATCACACCCCACTCTAGCATTCTCTGTATCTCCTTTCGAACCGCCTCCTTCCTAGCTACATGTATTTGGTATGGCTTCCTGAAAAACACTTGACCAGGTTTCACCTTTAATTGACATTCAAAAGGCTTGATCACGCCAGGTCGATTTGAAAATACCTTATGATGCCTTTTTAAAACCTGTCTCAGTTCAACCTTCTCATTAGCTGAAATTTTACCGATTTCCTGCAATTTAGCTTCTATTCTGTCCAAAATAATTGCTTCTTCTTCTTCTTCTGTGTTTAGCTTACTTTCAGTAAGATTAATACCTTCGTCCCAATATCTCCTATTTTTCAGAACTCGTATAGGCAGCTCCCAAGTTTATCACTAAAGGTACCGTAATTACTCCAGTTATCGGAAAGACCATTTTTAACTGTCTTCTTTCAAAGTCAACAACACACTGATATTTTGACAAGAAATCTATGCCAATTAAAACCTCAATACTGAGATTATTTACAGATAAGCATGGATGATCAATTAAATTACCATTAATGTTAAAGGGCAGCAAAGCTTCTTGCTTTACCGTTTTTGACACTTTGCCAGTAGCACCAATTATTCTTAGTCCTGATACCGTCATTACTGTAAGCATGTCTTTACCAGGTAATGCATCAAAGAAGGACTGAGATATCGCACTCACCTCACTTCCACTGTCTAAGAGACAACGTACATTGATACACAACATATTCACTATTATTATATGGTGCCTTATTCTAGTTTGTACAGGTGGTTCCTCAAACTCATCCAATAGTTCCTTTTGGATTTGTCTCCAACTAAAGTGATCGACATCTGTCTTCATTACATTTACGTCAAAGTGTGTAGGGGTTTCCTCAATTACATTTTCAGCTGCCTTTTCCAGTCGGTCTATTAATTTCAAATCGAAACACCACACGACTTCATTACATTTAGTTTGCTGAACATGGCCCAAATTACTGTAGTCTGAGCAATTCTGCGCCTTCAGATCGGGCATAAAACTAGTCACAGCTAAACCACTTTCACTATTATCGTCGGGTTTCTTCTCAAGTGACAACTGGTCACAGCCACTGGGTTCATCGACCCCCAACAGGCTATCCACTACATTCCCACATACCTCCTGTCCTAAATCTATTAGTACAGTATCAACATCCTGCACAGGCACTATAGATACGAGCACATCATCCTCATCGTAAATATAAGCATGAATTTCTTCTGCTTCTTCACCTGACAATTCAGTATTTTGTAGCGCTTCCCTACCGTTACAGTGCTGCGCCTTCTCTTTCTCTTCCCACTTAGATAGCGTCTCTAACACGGTATCTATCAAATACCGTGAGTGATCTAATATTTCTGCTGTATCCTTAGACGCTACCGACTCCTCATCCACATGTTCAGTTTGAGTATTCTGATCTGTCTTATAAATTACGGTAATTACTGGCTTAGGAAAAGTAACCGCCTGGTGAGCGCCAGTGTCCTCATAGACGGGAACTAGTTTTCCTGCCTCGGCCTACTATTGTTTCCCTTATTTCCATTATAGTTAACTGGCACAGCATTGCTTTCCGCACTGTTGTTTACCTGCATAATTTTGTTCGGAACATAATTACTATCATTTGGATGCCATTGTTGGTTCTGATAATTATTTCTCCAAATCCTACCTCTCTTACTATGGCGAACACCTACTGTTCTGATGTTTACATTGCCACTCTGCTCGTTCTTACAATTACTACTAGTGTTATTACCATTTCTGCTGTTACGTGCTTGCTCCTCATTGGCAGTCACACGCTCTACACGTTCCAAATATTCAATGTAGCGATCCAGATTGTCTCTAGGGGCAGATATAATTCTAGTTTGCCAATACCATGGCAGTTTGGCTTCAAGACCGAGTATTATCATTTCAGGTTTTAGCTTTTCGGCGAAATGTGACAAAAGTGAGATCCATGACCTGGCAAACTCTTTCATAGATTCCTTGCCTACATTGAAGCGTTTCCCACTCCAAAATTCTCTCAGCACTTCATTTTGATTATTACTAGACCAATACTCATTAATGAAAGCTGTTTTAAATTCCGCTAATGTTTTACACTTCAACATAACATCAGCTGACCAACGCATGGCGTCACCCGCTGAATGGCTTCTAATAAATGTGATTTTCCCTCGTTCGGACCAAGTTGGTGAAATCACATGATCAAAATCGTTCCAGAAATCTAGCGGGTGGATATTTTTATCTGAATCGAACCGCAAGAACTGCCGATACCCGATAAAAGCGGCGCTTGCAGCTACAACTTGTTGCATACCACCATTACCAGAAGTTACTGAAGCTACTTTACTCTCAATGTTAGCAATGTTAGTACTAATATTTTCTACTCTCATTTCAGCATTATCTACTCTTTGCACAATATGAGTAGTATCAGATTTGATTGCGTCTACTTCTGCTTGACATATGTTTACTTTTATCTTAAGATCTTTAAATCTATCTGAGCACAGTTCAGATTCCGCCTCGATTTTTTCTGTTAACTTGTGCTCCAGCTTCGCATCTTCCATTTGGAAGTCTCTGCGAACCTCTGCAACTTCGGATTTTGCTGTTTTATACATCTCAGATAACTGTTGAGCAACCTTTTTTTTTAACATCCTCATGGTTGTATTCAATTTTATAATTTAAACTGTCCAGACCCTCTTTCAACTAATTGCAGCCAGTCTGGAAGGAAGTTTCTAATTCAGCTTTATTGGATTCCAATTTATTGTCCATTGCCTCAAACCGTTTATTAAAATTGGTTTGGCTGGCCACAATCCTGTTATTTACCTCAATTATATCAGATTTTAACTCAGCTGTCATTCTGGCGTTACTGGCTGACATTTTTGCATTACTGGCAGCTATTGCTTGTAATATTACATTTAAATCAATAGCCCCAGTATCTTTGGGTTGCTCACTAGCTGGCTTTTAATCACACTCAGGTGATGAAAAACTAGCTCCAACACCAGAATCATCAAAACTAAATGAAACTTCTGATTGATCAGTCATATCTAACTTCTCCTTTTTAAACTCTACCTTCTCTGATGATGTTTCATTTTTAATTCATCAAAGAAACTATCATCCAATAACTTAACAATTTCTGATTTCTACTTTACTACAGGGGTCTCTATTATTGAATCATTGCCCCTTTTTACACTACTGTCAGGAGACAATACTTCATATTTCACTTTAACATTACTATTTTCATGCATATTTACACTTGAACCGTTGTCTGGATTTACAGTTCCCTCAACAGACATAGGTTCTGATTTAAGTTTAACCTCAGTTTCTTCTGGCGGTTCCATCGCCAACAGTCTTTTAGTGCAGGTTAGTAAAAATTTTAACAGCTTTTCTCTTAACTTAGTTCCTTCTGCACGACGTATGGCGTTGCCGGCGCGGCGTACCAGTATTACTGATGCGACGCGGCGCGTTGAACTGCAGACGGCACTTCGACGGCTGCTGTGTGTTTGTGTGGCCCACAACTGCAGGCACGGCTCCGGTTGCTCCGGTGGACAACTGCAGTGAGGCGAAACTGGCTTTCGCGATGCCGGCAGCGCCGCTAGACTCAGTGCCAGCTCCGTCAATCCAGATGCGTTGTTGATCCAATTGCGTTGTCCACATACACACGTAACACTTTCACTGTTCCATTACTCAGTTGCGTGTCGCATTTCACTCATAATTCGAATATTTAAAAATCACTTTCACTTTTACCCAGGTTCTTTTCCCGGCCGATGCACCATATGTGGGGCGGCGGGTGGAATAATTGGTATAAATGTTCCGTTTTATTTATTTAATGCTGTTGTTTGCCGTTCTCAACACTGTCTCTCTAACTACAATATTGGCGACCAGAATGTGATTAGCAAAACGTGAAGCCTGTAATTAAAATTCCTAGTGCCCACTTCATCTGAGAAATACGTTTATAGCTACAACTTATAGCTCTGAGAAATTAGGAGATTGTCTGGGATTCATAATCAAAAACCATTCTCTCTAAAATGTTCACTATATTCTGAAAGTCACAGACCAAAAGGAATCCACACAATCCAACTACCAGAGCAGTTTAGAGTCTAACGCGCTGGTGCAACTATAACTGTTCAAATTAAATGTTTAAGTGAATGCTCGCCATAATTTGATGATAATGTTCATCAAACGCCACGCTTAATAATGGTGGAATGTCTGTCCCGTGGCGGCACGTGAAAATACGACACACGCAAACTGAAGGTAGATCATTAAAGTCATCCCAGAATTAACACTTCACTCGAAAACGATTTCATGGTTACGCGTATCCCGAGTAACTTATTACGGCATCCGAGGCTGTTCATAGCAATGATACCGACGCGACGCGACTCCCGGCACAGGTAGTGCGCTAATCAGCGTCTGGAGAGAACTGGGGCCTTCCTTTCTTGCGCTGCGTTCTGATATATAAAGCTGCGGTGCAGACGGCTAAGGGAACGCCTGATCAAATCCGCTCTCCCGACTAGCCGCTGGGCTAGTAATGCACCACTTCAATTTATCGAATAAATCATTGCTTCCTTTGCTGATGGCCGATGAAGCGCTCAATTTAAATGTGCAATCAGCACACAGGTAAGTAATCGCAATGAAAGTGTGACGTGGCTAAGTCAAATATTTTGGGCGAGAGAATTAATTTAATTACACTACACGCAGTAGACGAGCTCTGAACTTTTCCTTTGGAGATACGCCATCGCTATAGTTTTATAGTTATTCAGTCGAAACTTCTCATATCTTTATGATTATAGCGGATCTCCCTCCCACTTATATTTAAATATCCTAGCTTTATTTATTCGCCTATTTAATCTATCTTGCTTCCTTAATTTTTAAGACAAATTTTATTTGTGAAATCCAGAATACTGTTTCTACTAAATTATTATGAAAAAGAAGTCTAAATATAAATTTTTAAGTTTCTAGCTCTTTTCTGTTGCGCCAATGATTGTTACAGAAAAACGTCAATTTCGAAAATGGTGAACTGATATTCAACACATATTGATTTAGTATTACTCCTGACATCCTAGAAACGTTTCAGGTTATTTACTTGATTTTTAAAGTATTGCGCAATATTTATGACGTCAGAGCTAGTTACGGCGGACTGGCTGGTACTAGAGGTGTACATGTTCCGCTTTTAACCCGCCCGTGCTTGCCCGGTGGCCAGGCGGGCAGGCCGCCGCGCGTTGTCAACAGAACGGGCAGGCTGCTTCACTCCCAGTCAAGCCAAGCACAACCCAACCCGGGCAGGCTGCGGGAAAATTGCTTGCCTTCCCATGTTACTGCCGAGCTGCGCTACGCAGCCGTTTAGTCTGCGCGCTTCATTGTCGTACTATGAACGTTAATTAAAAGTTTTTATTTTATCTGAGCACCAAAAGACAAACCCTAACATTTTATATATTAATTTCAGGTCAAAAAATATTGGGTTTTATTTGTACATTCTTCCTTTACGCGTATATTTCGGGCTTATTATCTATGTAAATAAAAGTGAATTGCCAAATGCGTTGATAAGCGTAAAACTCGAGAACGGCTGGACCAATTCGGCAATTTTTTTTTTTTTCTGTGTTCGTAATTCTCAGGACAAGGTTTTTATGAAATAAAATTTTTCGAAAATCGACCGAAAAATTGGAAAATTTGAGAAAAACTGAAAGTGTGTTTTCATTGTGCCCGTGTGTTTGTATTGGATACAATCTTGATGAAATTTTGCATACTATACCTTGAAACCAAGAGGAAGGTCACAGTCTACTTAAAATTTCGTAGGGTGCATGGCAGAGGTTACTTTACCTAACGGAATTCGACAAATTGTACGTTTTTATTCCGATCTTGATGAAATTTGACATACTTGATATTCAAAGAGGATGAAGGGCGCTGTCTGCTTAAAATTCTGAATGGTACATGGCGGAGGGTTCTTTACTTACACACTTCTACACCAACCTACAGTTTTATTCCGATCTTGAAGAAATTTTGCACACTTGACCATCAAGAGGAACATTACTGTCTACATAATATTTCGGACAGTGCATGGAAAAGAGTACCTTACAAAAGATTTTGACATCGTTTGCGGGTTACCATGAAATCCTTCTCCCTCTATACTGCTAAATGGTCTCAGGTCCTTAGCACACATTTCGACGCCATTTTCGGCCACTAAATCTTTGTCCTCTTTCAAGAAATTTCCGGAGTGAGGGAACTGCTTGTCAAATTTGCACACATGTCGTAACATACTTGAGACTCTAGTCACGGTAGCTTGACAGCGCAACCTGTTGTCAGGCGCAGCAAGCTGAGCGGGTCCCGTGATGCTTGGCAGGCCTGCGGGAACCCAGGTAGCCCGGGCTTGCGGGAGCCCAAGTCGGTCGCATTATCCACTATGCCTCAGTACATGCGTACTCTTGTGTTTACGTCGCGGCAGGCTGACCTGCATGAATGGTTGCAGAGGAGCTAGGGGCAAGCAGGCTGCAATGGGAATTTGTACACCTCTGGCTGGTACACAATGGAAAGACTGATGTGAATTTTATGCGGCGTGAGTAGGCTGCTTCCCTGTTGTTGTTGTTGTGGTCATCAGTCCTGAGACTGGTTTGATGCAGCTCTCCATGCTACTCTATCCTGTGCAAGCTTCTTCATCTTCCAGTTCCTACTGCAACCTACATCCTTCTGAATCTGCTTAGTGTATTCATCTCTTGGTCTCCCTCTACGATTTTTACCCTCCATGCTGCCCTCCAATGCTAAATTTGTCATCCCTTGATGCCTCAAAACATGCCCTACCAACCGATCCCTTCTTCTAGTCAAGTTGTGCCACAAACTTCTCTTCTCCCCAATCCTATTCAATACCTCCTCATTAGTTACGTGATCTACCCACCTTATCTTCAGCATTCTTCTGTAGCACCACATTTCGAAAGCTTCTATTCTCTTCTTGTCCAGACTAGTTATCGTCCATGTTTCACTTCCATACATGGCTACACTCCATACAAATACTTTCAGAAACGGCTTCCTGACACTTAAATCCATACTCGATGTTAACAAATTTCTCTTCTTCAGAAACGATTTCCTTGCCATTGCCAGTCTACATTTTATATCCTCTCTACTTCGACCATCATCAGTTATTTTACTCCCTAAATAGCAAAACTCCTTTACTACTTTAAGTGTTTCATTTCCTAATCTAATTCCCTCAGCATCACCCGATTTAATTTGACTACATTCCATTATCCTCGTTTTGCTTTTGTTGATGTTCATCTTATATCCTCCTTTCAAGACACTGTCCATTCCGTTCAACTGCTCTTCCAAGTCCTTTGCTGTCTCTGACAGAATTACAATGTTATCGGCGAACCTCAAAGGTTTTACTACTTCTCCATGAATTTTAGTACCTACTCCGAATTTTTCTTTTGTTTCCTTTACTGCTTGCTCAATATACAGATTGAATAAAATCGGGGAGAGGCTACAACCCTGTCTCACTCCTTTCCCAACCACTGCTTCCCTTTCATGCCCCTCGACTCTTATAACTGCCATCTGATTTCTGTACAAATTGTAAACAGCCTTTCGCTCCCTGTATTTTACCCGTGCCACCTTCAGAAACTGAAAGAGAGTAATCCTGTTAACATTGTCAAAAGCTTTCTCTAAGTCTACAAATGCTAGAAATGTAGGTTTGCCTTTTCTTAATATTTCTTCTAAGATAAGTCGTAAGGTTAGTATTGCCTCACGTGTTTCAACATTTCTAGGGAATCCAAACTGATCTTCCCCGAGGTCTGCTTCTACCAGTTTTTCCATTCGTCTGTAAAGAATTCGCGTTAGTATTTTGCAGCTGTGACTTATTAAACTGATAGTTCGGTAATTTTCACATCTGTCAACACCTGAGATTGGAATTATTATATTCTTCTTGAAGTCTGAGGGTATTTCGCCTGTCTCATACATCTTGCTCACCAGATGGTAGAGTTTTGTCATGACTGGCTCTTCCAAGGCCATCAGTAGTTCTAATGGAATGTTGTCTACTCCTGGGGCCTTGTTTCGACTCAGGTCTTTCAGTGCTCTGTCAAACTCTTCACGCAGTATCTTATCTTCCATTTCGTCTTCATCTACATCCTCTTCCATTTCCATAATATTGTCTTCAAGTACATCGCCCTTGTGTAAACCCTCTATATACTCCTTCCACCTTTCTGCCTTCCCTTCTTTGCTTAGAACTGGGTTGCCATCTGAGCTCTTGATATTCATACAAGTGGTTCTCTTCTCTCCAAAGGTCTCTTTAATTTTCCTGTAGGCAGTATCTATCTTACCCCTAGTGAGACAAGCCTCTACATCCTTACATTTGTCCTCCAGCCATCCCTGCTTAGCCATTTTGCACTTCCTGTCGATCTCATTTTCGAGACGTTTGTATTTATTTTTGCCTGCTTCATTTACTGCATTTTTATATTTTCTCCTTTCATCAGTTAAATTCAATATTTCTTCTGTGACCCAAGGATTTCTACTAGGCCTCGTCAATTTACCTATTTGATCCTCTGCTGCCTTTACTACTTCATCCCTCAAAGCTACCCATCCTTCTTCTACTGTATTTCTTTCCCCCATTTCTGTCAATTGTTCCCTTATGCTCTCCCTGAAACTCTCTACAACCTCTGGTTCTTTCAGTTTATCCAGGTCCCATCTCCTTAGATTCCCACCTTTTTGCAGTTTCTTCAGTTTCAATCTGCAGTTCATAACCAATAGATTGTGGTCAGAATCCACATCTGCCCCTGGAAATGTCTTACAGTTTAAAACCTGGTTCCTAAATCTCTGTCTTACCATTATATAATCTATCTGATACCTTTTAGTACCGCCAGGATTCTTGCAGGTATACAACCTTCTCTTATGATTCTTGAACCAAGTGTTAGCTATGATTAAGTTATGCTCTGTGCAAAATTCTACAAAGCGGCTTCCTCTTTCATTTCTTCCCCCCCAATCCATATTCACCTACTATGTTTCCTTCTCTCCCTTTTCCTACTGACGAATTCCAGTCACCCATGACTATTAAATTTTCGTCTCCCTTGACTACCTGAATAATTTCTTTTATCTCGTCATACATTTCATCTATTTCTTTATCATCTGCAGAGCTAGTTGGCATATAAACTTGTACTACTGTAGTAGGCATGGGCTTTGTGTCTATCTTGGCCACAATAATGCGTTCACTATGCTGTTTGTAGTAGCTAACCTGCACTCCTATTTTTTTTTTTTTTATTCATTATTAAACCTACTCCTGCATTACCCCTATTTGATTTTGTATTTATAACCCTGTAATCACCTGACCAAAAGTCCTGTTCTCCTGCCACCGAACTTCACTAATTCCCACTATATCTAACTTTAACTTATCCATTTCCCTTTTTAAATTTTCTAACCTACCTGCCCGATTAAGGGATCTGACATTCCACGCTCCGATCCGTAGAACGCCAGTTTTCTTTCTCCTGATAACGGCGTCCTCTTGAGTAGTCCCCGCCCGGAGATCCGAATGGGGGACTATTTTACCTCCGGAATAATTTACCCAAGAGGACGCCATCATCATTTAATCATACAGTAAAGCTGCATGTCTTCGGGAAAAATTACGGCTGTAGTTTCCTCTTGCTTTCAGCCGTTCGCAGTACCAGCACAGCAAGGCCGTTTTGGTTAATGTTACAAGGCCAGATCAGTCAATCATCCAGACTGTTGCCCCTTCAACTACTGAAAAGGCTGCTGCCTCTCTTCAGGAACCACATGTTTGTCTGGCCTCTCAACAGATACCCCTCCGTTGTGGTCGCACCTACGGTACGGCCATCTGTATCGCTGAGGCACGCAAGCCTCCCCACCAACGGCAAGGTCCATGGTTCCATACAGTATGCAATATATGTATACGAGACTTCCGTTGACGTCTATATATGTACAGTGGTAACGAAAAGGTTGAAATAGACGTGCGTTACATTTGCAACCTGTACCTGAATTGAACTACACGGATACAAGAAGACGACACATGTACAATTTGTATCCCGTACTTCACTATGGTGTACAGTTTTTTGTTGCCTTGGACGCTAATAGTATCGCATTCGTTACTTGAGCTATATAACTATACGCAACATTTGTACCTTTCTCGCCAATTGACATATATATTGCCAGTGTATAGGCGAAGTGAAGGACGGGATACAAATTTTACTTGTGTCGGGGCATTCGCCTTTAATATAGCAAGTAAACATTCGAAAATGTCGTACCGATACTTGTGCTGGGAAACGAAAGAAGATCGACAGCTGAGAAATTTCTATTACATACTTCACAACACGAAAATACACATATTGGTGGAATAAAACAGTGAAGTATGTCAAAATAGTGAAATATAGTGAAAGAAGCAAATGGAAAAGTGAACTTACCACACGGAAATATCGAGGAATAACCGAAGCTCGCCTAGACAGACAGTAACGAAAATCACATACCCACACTCACAACAAGCACAACATTACGAAACCTCTCTGTCTCTCTATACACACATACACAGACACAGACACACACACACACACACACACACACACACACACACACACACACACTCTTATTCACAACCCCCCCCCCCCCCCCCCACTTTGAAATTAGCCGAGATGTTTTGGACGGTACACATTGCCAACATGTTTAATGAAACATTTAAACGGCCAATATGTCCACGGAATACTTTGTCTCCACGAATACTCATCTATGTGGCTTTTTAGTGTCGAAATCTGACGTTTCCCTTTCCCTATAAGAGATTTCACCGCTGACCAGTACCCCTCTATACTGTTAGTGCAGGCGCCTGTGGATTATGATCTAAATTCAGTGTTGTGGTTTACTACAAGATGTTGAAAACCCCTATCCCCTAAATCCCCATACGTAGAAAACCCGTCTGAAATAACAACCAAAACTTCCTTACTTCTATCTGGTACTAGTCTGAACACTACATCGTCACAATGCTGACCTGAAACTGTCGCTCATAGCTTGTCTTAAATCGTCAAGATTCATTGCAACAGACGAATCCATTCCTATAAACGAAAATAAGACACTAAAACTTGTTCTACAATAACAAAGTAATACTCCAAATTACCTCAGTATCATTACGAATAAAATTAAGTACCGCTTGAATAAGAAACAAACAATTAATTTAATTAAATCACACGATGAATAATTTAAGGAATACCAAGCGATCGCTTTTTAGATTCACACTGAATTATATTAATGTACAATGATAGCGCTTATCCGGAACACAGAACTGTTTTATTATCTATGCCTCGAAGTGAAGACATTACTATCTATGGCTAATGTATGAAGTCATTGGTCAAAGCCGACGGGTTGTATACCCTGCTTCACTAGACCCGACAAATTAAAAATAACTACAATAAAAGAAACATCATTCCAATAATCTGAAAATGACTCACATGAATAACTTCAGAATAAACCCAACCAAAAAGTGCAAGAAACACAAAACTGAAATCGAATATTTTGCTGGAGCGACATGGCCAAAACGAAGACAACTATACACTCCCCCACCTTGCGAAGAGAAAGCCATAACGATCAGCATTTGAAATTTCACCTGACATAAATACCTGAAACGAACATACCGTTAGGTGACAACCCCCCCCCCCCCCCCTCCTCCCTTCCAAGAAAACTGTAATAATGAGGATAGAGGTTTTCATTAGATCTATATAGCTTGAACAATGAGATAGATACCGCATACCCTTCTCCACGCAAATAAAACTATCTAAACGCTAAACTGAGAACCTCATTTCAAAGAAATTTTCCTTCCATATACAATTTACAATTCCACAATGAATAAAAAAGATGGTAAAGACGTCCTACCAACCATAGACAACTCCGAATTAATCAAAGCTGGCCGGCCGCTGTGGTAGAGTGGTTCTAGGCGCTTCAGTCTGGAATCGCGCTGCTTCTACGGTCGCAGGTTCGACTCCTGCGTCGGGCATGGATGTGTGTGATGTCCTTAGGTTAGTTAGGTTTAAGTAGTTCTAAGTCTAGGGGACTGATGGCCTCAGCTGCTAAGTCCCATAGTGCTTAGAGCCATTTGAACCATTTGAATAATCAAAGGTTGTCCCACACAAACCTTACTGTCAACAACAAATTATTCACATACAAATTCAAGGCAAAAGGGCATGCAAACAAATGACAAACACCAAACATTCAATCTAAGAAACCAAGCTGTAAACCAAAAATAACAGTTAAAAAACAAAAAACAAAAAAATGGCTCTGAGCACTATGGGACCTAACTTATGAGGTCATCATACCTCTAGAACTTATAACTACTTAAACCTAACTAACATAAGGACACCACACACATCCATGCCCGAGGCAGGATTCGAAACTGCGACCGCAGCGAAACCAAAAACAATTAGGTAACTAATCATTACGAAAGACTCGATCTCATTCAGCTGCACCTTTACTACAAACCAAACGACAAACCCAAACGTCCTCCGCAAATACTCAGGGAGCGCTAACAACAACGTGTCTACTATTACAGCAATCCATTTCCAATACGCCGCGTCACCACGTTGTCACATTTGAAAAATGAATCAAAAAACTTTGATAACAAAGATTATAAATATCATCAGTATTCGTTTCGCTCGTAACAATTTGAGCAGTGCTCTTAGGTTCGTACCAAACCTCATGCGTGACAAACGTTCCACACTCGAAAAACAATCAAATATTTGTGAGGAGTTAGATTATAAATATAATCACAAATCTTTTCTCTCGCAACAATTTAAGGCGTACAGTTGCATATCTTCCTACGTTACGCCGGAAATCGTGCCACATACGCAAAGAAACAGCCATAAGTTTTGGGATTGGCGCATGGACTGATTCCATGCGTCAGCTTTGACCCGGGACTTGGTCCTTAGAATAAACAGCACAGATAGTTTACACCGGCCACCAAGGTCAAGCCGCTCTCATCCTTCGCACCGTAAACTCAAGACGCCACCCAGAACGTCACTGATCAGACCAATTGACAAAACGCAAAACTGGAAACATGGCTTCACCAATACAGCGCAACTGAAAACAGCAAAATCACCTACAGGGGAGTTGGTGAGCACTATTTTGGAGCTGGCGATGGTGAATTACTTTATTCCATCGCTATTTACCGTGTTATCGGTCGCACAGCTCATAAAGTCTGGTGCACTTTTGCAGATCACTTTTAATTATTAATATAACAGTTTTTACACTTACGTTGAAACAGTCAACTTTTATTTAGAACTAACTTTTTCAGACTTACGGTATTTCACAGTAGGAGAAGTATCATCTTTTCTTACTTCAGTGATATTACTATTAACGTTTACTAAATAAACAGAGAAAAATAAATGTCGATGGGAAGAAGCATTTGCAAGTAATTCCACATAAACATTACCTGTAATCATTGCATCCGCCATACCACGACAAAATAGTTGAAACCTAACAGGCGATTCGAAGTATCATGTTGAGCCAATTGTTAAGCTGTCGTATTGCCTGCATCCTATCTGTTCTACGCCTATACATTTTACTGGTAAAGCTGACGCTAAAATTCTATAGCCCAGCACTGTAATGAGTCTGACAAATGCCGCGCGCCGACGGAGAGTTGTTTCCTGAATCAATCGCTACTCTTTGCAGTTCATGAATTTTTCCTTTCAGCCTGCTTCAGATCTCCATGCTACTGACTGAAGAATACGGAAGGCATCTGATGAAAACGATGTGTCCCCGAGAAATTCGAACAGCAACCCGTGCAGTTTTGCCATTCCCATACTCGCCGCTTCGGGTCGATATGTTGCCTGAAGGCTCTATACGAATAATTTTGTTTCTGCATTCACCGTACAACGCATGAATCCGAATTGTGGATTTTGTGCAACATGCTGCTGTTTCGCCAACGCCGGCCGCTGTGGCCGAGCGGCTCTAGACGCTTCAGTCCGGAATCGTGCTGCTGCTACGGCCACAGGTTCGAATCCTGCCTCGGACATGGATGTGTGTGATGTCCTTAGGTTAGCTGGGTTTTAGTAGTTCTAAGTCTAAGGGAGTGATGACCTCAGATGTTAAGTCTCATAGTGGTTAGAGCCATTCTTTTTTGTTTCTCCAACGTTTCTGGTTTTACCAACTTATTAACAAGTAGAGATTCGAGAAGAAGTAACCAAAATTAGCTTAGTACTCTAATATAAAGCCACAGCTTCAATTCAAGCTCCCCCATTGGGCCAATTCCTTACTGTCCAGCAGAGAGATGTGAAATTACAGTTCGGAGCTATGGGATATCTTTACTGCATGGAAATCTCTGATACTTCTAGAACAGAAATCACACACGGCAACATCTTCAAGAGACGAGTAAAGTACAGACCATAACAGCAGCTTGTCGCAGGTGGCTGGAGCAACGAAATGCACAAATCGACTGAAAAAAAGGGCATGTCACGTTTTCAAGATAACGCACATAACCGACGATATTTCGTTGTAGAACTGTAGACCATGTTTTATGATGGAGATCAGGAACTTCTTCTATAGAAACCAATACGGATTATGAAAACAGAGATGTAGCGACATTCATCTACCTATGATTGTCCGTCAGATCCAGAGCGCCTCGACTTCGTTACAGTCCAGCACCGTAGTTTAGTGAAGAAAACAGAGCTTGGTAATGGAAATGTCGTGTGGCTAGGGCCTCCCATCGGGTAGACAGTTCGCCTGGTGCAGGTCTTTTGATTTGACGCCACTTCGGCGACCTGCGCGTCGATGGGGATGAAATGATGATGATCAGGACAACATAACACCCAGTCCCTGAGTGGAGAAAATCTCCGACCCAGCCGGGAATCGAACCCGGGCCCTTAGGATTGACAGTCTGTCACGCTGACCACTCAGCTACCGGGGCGGACAGAGCTTGGTGAACAGCGGACATGATGGCTGGTTTCAGCACATGCTAGCAGACAGCGCTGAAAACTTATGGCTTGAGGTCCAACGGAACTATGCAGATCCGTTACTGTTTACAATATACTGGGTGTAGCTGGTACAAGTCCAGGTGTCTATCGACGGAGTCCTGAACGGCATTACATCAGTGTATACGTCATTTATAAACTAACAATTATAGTTTGTAATATAAAAAGCCAAGATCGTGCTTCCAATTTACTAAATTTGTCCACATTCGTTTCCTTTAATGTGCGTCAGGGCGCTGATGACCCCGACTTTGAGCGCCCGTAAGCCCCCCCAACACACACACACACACACGCACACACACACACACGCACACACACACACACACACACACACACACACACACACACAAAGATCGCATGACTCGAAATAGTTTATTTCAAGAGAAGTTTCGACGGTAACTAGCTGTTATCCTGAGATTTTCAGACCTCCCAGAAATGTAATGAAACACCAGTCTCGTCGACATACTGAGAACACACTCAGTTACAATACTAAGATTCCACATTTGTTTGTAAGATATGTAAAGCAAACCGGTGTACAGCTGTATTATTATAATTGGAGCATGTTGGAAGTATGTCGAAGCGACTGATGTGTAATTATATTTCTAGGAGATCTGAGAATCTGAGGATGACAGCTAGAAACTGTCGTACCTGTTCTTGAAATAAATTATATCAAATCAAGCGATGTTGGCTCCCAATATTGTAAATTACAACATTAGATATCCCCAATAACATGCGTGAACGATGTAACTATTATACAAGGGACGTTCAATAAGTGATGCAACACTTTCTTTCTGAAAACAGTTTCGTTTTATTCTGGATTCCAATATACCATATTATTCCTGGCTCTTTTGGCTACAAAATTACAGTTTTCAACATGATTTCCGGTCAATGTGACGGCCTTACGCCACCTCATTGGGAGGGCGTATATGCCCGCATGGTACCACTCCATTTGTCGATGTCGCAGCCAACGTCTTCCTGCAGCAGTAACCTCCACATCTATATCTACATCTACACCTACGTGATTACTCTGCTATTCACAATAAAGTGCCTGACAGAGTGTTCAGTGAACTACCTTCAAGCTGTCTCTTTACAATTCCATTCTTGAACTCCGCTCGGGAGAAACGAGCACTTAAATTTTTCTGTGCGAGTCCTGATTTCTCTTATTTTATCGTGATGATCATTTCTCCCTATGTAGGTGGGTGCCAACAGCATGTTTTCGCAATCGACGGAGAAAACTGGTGATTGAGATTTCATGAGAAGATCCCGTCGCAACCAAAAACGCCTTTGTTTTAATGATTACCACTCCAATTCATGTATCACGCCTGTGACACTATCCCCCGTATTTAGTGATAATACAAAACGAGCTGCCCTTCTTTGAACTGTTTGGATGTCATTCGTCAGTACCACATCCTGCAGATCCCACACCGCACAGCAATACTCCAGAATAGGTCGGACAAGCGTGGTGTAAGCAGTCTCTTCAGTAGACTTGTTGCACCTTCTAAGTGTTCTGCCAATGAATCGTAGTCTTTGCTTTGCTCTACCCAGAACATTATCTACATTATCATTCACATTTAAGTTATTTGTAATTGTAATCGCTAAGTATTTAGTTGAATTTACAGCCTTCAGATGTCTGTGACTTTTCACGTAATCTGAATTTAGCGGATTTATTTTAGTACTAATGTGAATAACTTCACACTTTTGTTTATTCAGGGTGAATTGCTACTTTTCGCACCATACAGATATCATATCTAATTCATTTTGCAAAATATTTTTGGTCAGCTGATAACTTTAAAAAGTCGGTAAATAACAGCATCATCTGCAAACAATCTAAGACGCATACTGAGATTATCTCCTACGTCGTTAATATAGATCAGAAACAACAGAGGGCCTGTAACATTTCCTTGGGGAACGCCGGATATTATTTCTGCTTTACTCGATGACTTTCCGTCTATCACTGGAAACTGTGACCCTTCTGACAGGAAATCACGAATCCACTCGCGCAACTGAGGCGATATTCCAGAGGCAAGCTGTTTGGTTCGAAGACGCTTGTGAGGAACCGTGTCAGAAGACTTCTGGAAATCCAAAAATATGGAATCAATTTGACATCCCCTGTCGATACCACTCATTACTTCAAGACTATAGAGAGCTTGTTGAGTTTCACAAGAACGATATTTTCTGAATCCGTGGTCACTATGTGACAATAAACACTTTTCTTCGAGGTACGTCATAGTGGTCGAACACAGTATACGTTCCAAAATCCTACTGCACATCAACGTTAGTGATATGGGCCTGAAATTCAGCGGATTACTCCTACTTCCCTTTTCTGGATATTGGTATGACTTGAGCAGTTTTCCAGTATTTAGGTACAGATCTTTCCGTGAGCGAGCAGTTGTGTATAATTGCTAAATATAGAGCTATTGTATCAGCATACTCTGAAGGAGTCTGACTGGTATACAATCTGGACTGGAGGCCTTTGCCTTTATTAAGTGGTTTAAGCTGCTTTGCTACACCGAGGAAATCTACTTCTATGTTTCTCATGTTGGCAGTTGTTCTTGACTGAATTCAGGAATATTTAATTCGTCTTCTCCGGTGAAGGAATTTCGGAAAACTGTGTTTGATAACTCTGCTTTAGTGGCACTGTCATCAGTGACTCCACCATTGTTGTCACGCAGTGAAGGTGTTGATTGCGTCTTCCCATTGGTGTGGTTTATGTATGACCAGAATCTCCTTGGGTTCTCTACCAGATTCCGAGACAGAGTTTCGTCGATGATATTGTTAAAAGCATCTTGCTTTGAAGTACGCCCTATATTTCTAACTTCTGCAAAACTTTGCAATCTTGGGGATTTTGCGTTTTTTTTTAAATTTGGCATGGTTTCTCGTTGCTTCAGTAACAGCATTCCGACCTGATCACCACCGATTGCCGTTATATTGCTGCACGCAGAGTGCATTCTTCATTGGGCCAAACAGATGAAAGTCGGGAGTTGCGAGATCCGAACTGTAGGGTAAATGAGAAGGAGCAGTCCGATCAAGTTTGGTGAGTTGCTCTTGGGTGCGTGGCCTTTGTGAGGACTTGTGTTGTTATGGGGAAGGGGAACTTCGTTTGCATTTTGGTGGAGATGAACAGCTTGAAGCTGATTGTTCAGTAATTTCCTGACGGTAGCATAATAAACCTCAAAGTTGATCGTTGCACCGTGGGGTAGAACATCAAACACTCTAAACCGTTCAGACTCATAGAAGACCGCCACCATTACTTTACCGTCTGAGTGGGCTGGTTTGAAATTTTTCTTGAGAGGACAGGTTGTGTGGCGCTACTCCGTGGATTGCCGTTTTGTTTCTGGTTCGAATGGAAACAGGTTCACCTGTGACGATGTTCGACAAAAAAATGTATCAGTTAGCCTCAGATAGTCCTTCGTTGCTCCTTATGGCATTCTGTTAGGCGGCAAGTAACATAATGGGCACACACCTTTGAGTGCCCAGTCTGGTGGACGAGTGTGCCAGCACTACCAACGGATACGTCTAGCAGTGTATCGAGGTGTTTGTCTGTGGTCCGTCAATCTCCTAGAATGAGAGTGACCGCAAGCCCTAACATTGCAAAAGTCACGGTTGTTCCCAACTGGCCAGCATATGGTATACAGGATACAGATTTGCGCGACCTTATTATGATGATGACTACAGACTCGCTCAATGACTCACCACGCTTTTGTTCAGTGCCAGGTCTCCATACATATTTTCTAAGCGCCTATGAATATCTGCAATGTCCTGGCATTCCACCTGAGGAAATCCACTAACAGCTCTCTGCCTGAAAGGCAGTTCCATTACAGCTGGCCGGCTGGAGTGGCCGAGCGGTTCTAGGCGCTACAGTCTGGACCGCGCGACCGCTGCGGTCGCAGGTTCGAATCCTGCCTCGGGCATGGATATCTGTGATGTCCTTAGGTTAGTTAGGGTAAAGTAGTTCTATGTTCTAGGGGACTGCTGACCTCCGAATTTGAGTCCCATAGTGCTCAGAGCCATTTGAACCATTACAGCTGCTAATTTCAAGGCTACGTATATCTCTGTCACCTATTGGACCTTCGTGAAAGTGATGTAGTAATATTTCGCAATGTTCCACAAGAAAGTCCGCTAATTTTCAAACGAAACTGGCAGAGAAATGAATTGTTGCATTATTTATTCAACGCCCCTCGTAGCTATTATATGTCGTATGTTTTTAGGCTGATTAGTGCCTCCAAATATACGTTGAACAAGCAAACCATTAATGCTTATTTCCTCCTGGGCAGCAGTGGAAGCTTGATACCATGGACACAAAACGGGCTGCCATGCCAGGCGTAGCCCATTGAGTGGCGCAGTTATGACCATGCAGAAAACATCAGGTTGTAAGGTTTGTTAGATGTTCATGGGAAGACTGTGTGACGTACAGATAAAGCAACTGATACACTGATGTATGTACATCCCAAGGTACCACATATAAAAATATCTGTACTAATCCCCGTTACACCCTGTGCATAAGTGGTGCAGTCGATTACGATGAAAGCTCCACGAGGCTGCCTGCAGACGATGTTGGTTGTCAGTGGGAAAGCTGCCGCACCAGGAAACTGTATCGAAATGCACGGAGGCCTGCAAAGGATTGAAGAGCTGTAATTGACTCTGATCTCACACAAACGTCACGCATCACTCCAGATGTCCATTAGTTTTCTGTAACACCACTGGTGCTAAATCAATGGATATAGTAAGAACAGGAAAATACTCGAGAATGGCCAGCAGGTGACAGGCTGAGATTTATTGGAGCAACCTGAAGAGAATGTTTACTCATCCACGAAACAAGGCACATTAGTCTGGTCATTTGTTGAGAGTTTCTTATTGCTATTGGACCATTACCAGATGCTAGAAAAGAGAAAGAAGTTGCGAAGAAGAGGGACGCGCTTTATCTCGGGATCGTTGCTAATTGCGAGATTCTGACGGCAATGCTTAACAACCTCAAGTGCCAGACACAATGAGAGAACAGATGTGGGTCACAAAGAGATATCATGTTCAATTTCAAAGAGCTTGCGTTCGGAGAATGGTGGTAGTCGTGCGCCATATTATTTTCACATAGAAGCCTCACGAAAGGACGAAAAACAAAGAAATTTGGCTTACCGAAACGTGTTCTTTCCATACACTGTTCGAGAATAGATCAAGGAGGGAAATGATACATGTATCCGAGTACCCTCCGCCACACACAATAACGGGGCTTAAAGAGTATAGGTGTAGAGGCAGACAGTTCGTTCAAGTTACTTTGGATTTCCCGCATTTTACAGACAAATGGTCGGATGACGTGGACTCAGTGCACAATTGCCACGTAGTTTCGAAGAACAACTGTTACCTGGCGACGTCCAACATTATCCTCCTTACATCGTTTGTAGCATTGACACATAATTAAACTCTAGAGAATGAGCTGCGTTTGCAGATTCACATCTTTATTCGTCATGTATGCATTCATGTAGCCCTCCGCTGCTAGAGTTCTCCGACTTATAGCGTGTTACATGGCGGTGTGTAAGTGGACTACGTCGGTGGGTGAGGAACAGCCTGCTGTAGTCTAATTTCGAATTCGAAGAGTTTTTCGACAGGAGCAACCTATCTTTCAGCATGACAATGCCGTACCAATCGCAAGAGCTGTGACTGCTACAACAATTTGACACCCTGGCTACCTTGTCATGGTGGTGGTGGTTAGTGTTTAACGTCCCGTCGACAACGAGGTTATTAGGAAAGGAGCGCAAGCTCGGGTTAGGGAACGATTGGGAAGGAAATCGGCCGTGCCCTTGCAAAGGAACCATCCCGGCATTTGCCTGAAACGATTTCGGGAAATCACGGAAAACCTAAATCAGGATGGCCGGAGACGGGATTGAACCGTCGTCCTCCCGAATGCGAGTCCAGTGTGCTAACCACTGCGCCACCTCGCTCGGTACCCTGTCATCGGCCCATACGGTTTTCATTTCTTTCGAAAACTTAAAGTAAACCTTGGACAACTTCACTTTGATGATGTGACTCGATCAACACAGTAAAACATTCTACAATGACGGTATCAACAAACAGAAGTGTGTTCGTCACCAGGTTGACTATGTCGAGTATTAAATGTATAGTCATAAAAGATAAAGATATAAAATGTTAATAACGTTTGCTTTATGTAAGAAGCTTTAAGAGTTTCCTCACAAAAAATGTAGAGTCGCTGCTTTTCAGCACACTCTCATACGAATGAGAAATGGATGTTATTACTTTTACTTTAATTTAATCTTCCAATATATTTTATCCACTCTCACCACAGTTAATTACGAAGCTACTGAGCGTCGTACATCACCGATAATAGGTCGTAGGCAAGCAACGAGTAATTAACGGCAGCAGTCCAGAATGGCACCCCCTCACCAGCTCTTTGCAATGCCAGTGACAGACAGAGTGAAGACTGAAAACTGAAATCTCGCACATCGAGGTAAATAAATGATAAACGAAATTAAATGAGTGTTACAATATAATAGTGTCTATCAGCTTGTTACTTCAAGGATAAATAACTTTACAAAAATGTGTTTATGTGAACATAAAACAGTACTTGGCTCATACAAAGTAGTTTTGTGTTGTTTCCGAGTTTTTCTTTATTTACATGCTTCTGCAAAGAACTGAACTGTACCTGTGGATTTACTGTGTAGAGTAGTGGTTAACAAATTTCTCTAAGCTTTTGTTTTCATCCCGCCGCCAGAAGATCCACGTCACGCCACGAAGTTTAAATCTCGTGCTGTTAAACAGCATACAGTTTAGATCAGTGTATTTGAGCTTGCGTGCTTAATTCATGCAGTAGCTTTTGAGTAATCAAAGTTTCTAGTAACGGGTAGCTGTAGAACCATCCACTTCAGTAGAGAAATTTAGCCTAGAGTTGAGATCAGTGCATTCGAGTTTGCGCACTTAAATTATGCAGTAGCTTTTGAGTAACCAGAGTTTATAGTACCGAGTAACTGTAGATACAACCACTCCAGTAGAGAAATTTAATTCTGTTTAAGAGCTAGCCGTGTCAGTGAGAATTCCCAGAGCAGTTTTTAGTGTTCCCTTATTCTCATCGTTACATTTTGCTTATATTTCAAACACAGTAGCGCCATTTGAGATCATATATCTATTTTTTACGCACTACGATATGGCTAGGGACCCAGCTTCTTGTGAGCGGACACAATCACAATTAGCTGCTGTCCGTAAACAGCTGGAATCTTCGTTGGGTGTCGTAGACATGCGTCTGGATAATTCTCAAAGTTGCGGCGACATCGAAGCACTGGTGACGAGATCTGCCACACCTGTGGTGCAGTTGGAGTCCCCTGGTGACCCGGGAGTCGCAACATCTGATCGGTCAGTTCTCATTCGAGAGTGGCTGGAAGACAGTAGTGGGTTCACGTGTCACTGACTGGAAGGCAAAAGACGAGGCAGGTCGCGCGGCTTTCTCTCTACGCCTCAGCAGCAGGTGCGAGGTGCTAACCAGTGTTGATGATAAATCTGAGCCAGCATGGGATACCTCTCCTACTGGGCAAGCGTCCGAGTTCCTGCTCAGTCCAGAGAAGTGGTGAGAGTGGGTATGCTTTTCATTGGGAGCTCCAATGTTGGGCGGGTGACAGTGTTCCTCAAGGAAATAGCAGGGAAGGTGGAAAGAACGCCAGTGTGCCCGCGGTACCGTTGTCGGGGGTTTCGTCCGTGATGTGGAGGAGGCCCTGCCGGTGGCTGTCGAGCGCTCTGGGTGCAACCGGCTGAATATAGTTGCACATGTCGGCACGAATGACACCTACCGCAGGGATTCTGAGGACATACTCTGCTCCTTTCGGTGGATGGCTGATTTGGTGAAGGCAGTTAGCATCACACGCGTGGTGCAGGCTGAACTGTCTATATGTAGCATCGTACCCACCGTTTATCGCGGTCCTCTGGTTTGAAGCAGAGTGGAAGGTCTAAACCAGAGGCTCAGATGACTCTGCGACGGTATCGGATGCGAATTTCTAGACCTCTATCCGATGCAGAATTTTAGGGTTCCCCTTAATAGGTCAGGCGTCCACTAAATGCAGGAAGGGGCTACTAGGGCAGCGGAGTGCGTGTGGTGTGCACATACTTTTTTTTGTTAGCTTAGAGTAAACCTCCATTGGGATCAAAGACGAATTGCCCGATATATTAGCCACAACGTCCCCAGGGAATGTTCGTCGTCCCAGATCCGAGATATAAAAGCTTGATATGATTTTAGTAAGTTGCTGGACCATCCAAGGAAAGGACCCAGAATTAGGTCGTGACACATAAATAGCATTAGGAACAGACAGTTAGTTGAAACTGGACGTTAATAACAATGAAATCTTAAGTTCAGATTGGACTATTCTTCGTAAGGATAGGGTAGTCGCCGTGGTGGCGGCGTGTTTGTTGCAATGAAGAATTCGATAAAATCTACCGAGGTTATCACGGATTTCGATTTTGAATTAATGTGGGTGGAGTTATGTATCAAATCTCGGGCAAACAAGGTAACTAAATGCTTCTATAGACTTTCTGGGAAGGAGATCTTGTTGTAGGATGCTTCAGGCAGAACTTCCAGAATATTGTTAGTAAGTTTCCTCATCATGCCATTGTAAGAGGGGGTGATTTCAACTTGCCAGATACAGGTTGGGAGTGTAATGCTATCAAAACTAGTGCTAGAGACAGGGATTCGTGTGATGTTGTTCTGGATGTCTTGTCCGAAAATTACTTCGAGCAGGTACTTACAGAAACGGACCTGAACTTATCGAATCACTTAACATAGAGGAGGATATCAGTTATCATAAGACTGTGATAGCATCTATGACAACGAGTCTTGCAAAGAATGTCAAGAAACGTAGAAGATATTTTTGCTTGGCAGATTGAGAGGATACAAATTTTAGACTATCTCAGCATTCAGAATCAAACATTCGGTGATGAGGACGAAGATGTGGAAACCAAATGGAAAAATTCCAAAGGCTTTATAGAACATGCCCTAGACGGGGTCATAAGGGAAAGGAAACACGCACCGTGGTTTAACAGCCATGTTAGAAAATTGGTACGTAAACAAAGAGAACTTCATCTCAGATTCAAGAGAAGTAAAATCCTAGCTGACAAACAAAAGCTGTACGAAGCGAAAACGAGGATAAGAATAGCGATGAGAAAAGTGTTCAATAACTTTGAAAGTAAAACTTTGCCAACAGATCTGAGTAAAAACTTTAAGACGTTTTGGTCGTATGCGAAATTAGTATGTGAGAATACTGGTATCGAAACAGAAGAAAACGGAAAGAAAGCAGAAATACTGAATTCGGTCTTCCGAAGTAGTTTCGCCGCGGAAGATCGTAATACTGTCCCTTCTTTCAGTCGTCGTACGAATGTCTAAATGCCACATACTGAGTCGAAATGGGGGATAATGAGATAACCGACTGCGGAGTGGAAAAATATCTAGAATCGCTTAGTAGCGGAAAGGCGTCAGGACCAGGTGAGATATCTATAACATCCTACAAAGATTACGCGAAACAGCTTGCTGCCCGTCTAACAGTAATTTATCGTAGGTCGCTGGAGGAACGAAGGGTACCTAGCGACTGGAAGAAAGCGCAAATCATTCCCGTTTTTAAGAACGACCTTAGGACAGATGCACACAGTTATAGAACAATACCGCTGACTTCAGTATGTTGTAGAATTATGAATCACACTTTATGCTCAAGCATTATGCCGTTTTCGGAGAATAAAAATCTCTTCCGTAGAAATCAATATGAATTCCGCAGAGATCCTGCAAAACTCAGCTCGCTGTGTTCCTCCATGAGATCTATAGAGCCGCACACAACGGCGTTCAGGTTGATGCCGTGTTCCTTGACTTCAGGAAGGCATTTGACAACGTCGCGTACTGCCGTTTAGTCAAGAAAAATTCGGGCTTATCGAGAAACGGCGCAGATTTGCGACTGGATTCAGTACTCCCTTGCAGATAGAACTCAACACGTCGCTGTTAATGGAACAAAATCGACAGATGTAAAGCTAATTTCCGGAGTATCCCAAGGAAGCGTGATGGGACTTTAACTGTTTAAAATATATATAAATGAGCTAGTAGAAAGCATCGGATGCTCTCTTTAAGGCTGTTCGCAGATGATGCGGTTGCCTATAAAAAAGGAGCAGTGCCAGCAGATAGTAACGATTTGCAGACTAACCTCCAATGAACTGCTGAATATTGCAGGCTCTTGCAGTTGACCTTGAACGTCAATAGATGTAACATATTACGCATACATAGGAAAAGAAATAAACTACTTCACAGCTACACCTCTGATGACAAAGCGTTGGAAACAGTACCTACCTTAAAATATCTCGAAGTAACTACCCATTGTGACCTTAAATGGAATGACCAGATAAAACAAAAAGCGGGAAAAGCAGATGGCAGACTCAGATTCATAGACAGAATCTTTAGGTTCAAATGGTTCAAATGGCTCTGAGCACTATGGGACTTAACATCTGTGGTCATCAGTCCCCTAGAACTTAGAACTACTTAAACCTAACTAACCTAAGAACATCACACACATCCATGCCCGAGGCAGGATTCGAACCTGCGACCGTAGCAGTCGCGTGGTTCCGGACTGAGCGCCTAGAACCGCCAGACCACCGCGGCCGGCTACAGAATCTTTAGGAAATGTAACTCATCCACTAAGGAAGTAGCTTATAAGGCACTTGTTCGACCGATTCTTGAGTACTGATGTATCTGGCATCCCTACCAGGTGCTACTGAAAGAAGATATAGAGAAGATTCGACGAAGAGTGGCTCGTTCCGTTACGGGATCGTTTAACCGGCGCGAGATCGGTACGGAGATTCCCAACAAACTCCATAGGCTGACGTTGCAAGAGTGATGTTGTGCATCATGGAGAGATTTTCCACTAAAATTTGGAGAGAGGACTTTCCGATAAGAATCGGATAACGTATTACTTCCCCCTGCGTACGTCTCGCGTAATGACCACGAGGAAAAAATTCGAGAAATTAGAGCGAATACAGAGGCTTACCGACAATCGTTATTGCCACGCGCTACTCGCATGTGGCCGGCCGGGGTGGGCGAGCGGTTCTAGGCGCTACAGTCTGGAACCGCGCGACCGCTATGGTCGCAGGTTCGAATCCTGCCTCGGGCATGGATGTGTGTGATGTCCTTAGGTTAGTTCGGTTTAAGTAGCTCTAAGTTTTGGGGACTGATGACCTCAGAAGTTGAGTCCCATAGTGCTCAGAACCATTTGAACCATTTTATTGGCATGTGGAACAGGGCTAGAGGTCTCAGTTAGTGATACAAAAAGTATCCTCCGACACACACCATTAAGTAGAGTATGAGGTAGATGTACATGAGAGTCGAGATGCATGTCACAAGCTTACCTGTTCCGCCTCATGACGCTCCATTCCCACTAGCGGCACACGTCTCGGTGTGAGCGTAGTGGCTCGCCTCAGCTTAGCAGAGGCAGAGGCAGCTCTGATGATAGCTGAACAGTCCCGAAGCTGGTCACAGTGAACAGTTCAGGTCTTAATCTCGTGAAGGACACATAGCAGCAGATGTAGACTGTAATTGTCACGTACTAAATGGAACACACTGCGTAAATTCCAGGAGTCTCGCTGGATAACAGGTTACAAGAAGGTTACACCAAGATAGTCCAGACGCTCAGTTCACTTTGTTTTGTCTCTTATTCAGCTCACCTAAAGGCAAGAGAATTTTAGATTTTGCATACATGCACGCTTCTTCTTATGGAACTACCAACAAACCCTCGATTCTTTAAAAAATCGAGCTCTCATAGAAAGTACAGTGTCAAGCTACTTTAGGTTACAAGCTCCATGTATAAAACCACGTCAAAGGGATGATTACTTTACATGTGAATTTGATGTGTTATACATTTGACTTTATGCAAGTAAGTGAGGAAAAGTTTTGGAAGGGTTGATATTATGCTTAAAGTGTGTTGGAAGTAGCTAAGTGCTCTCATTATCAAGCATTGAAAGACTGTAGTATGGGTAATTTGCGCTCAACTTTAAACAAAAACCAGTTTACGACATCGTATCTTCCGAACTATATGCCCTACAAAGATATAATTTGGCAGGTACAATCAGTGGTATATGTGGATACTGTCTGATAAATGTGCTGCAAATAGTCGATGCTAAAGACGTAATAAATTCGAACGACACACCTGATGCACATTTGTAAGATTTTTTTTTTTTTCGTCAACTGTTGTACGTACAGAGTGAAGAAAGTTACACATAATAACATTGTCAAGAGTGAGATCCTCAAAGGTCGACTATACATTTCGCGCATCAAGACATTCCTTGCATGGATGACAATCACTTTCACAACTCTAGGCTGGCGCAGAAGGAAGAAGGATACGTTTGTATGTGGACGAATTGTGGGTGATGTTTAAACACTTGAGGCGGTATTGGAAGATAATGAGTGCACTGGATGAGACGCTGGATAAGTTACCCTTGTAAGGATGATTTGCGTGTTGTAGATAATACTTGATTCCAGTAGTGAGCTACATTGGGCCATTATAACGGGTAGGTATGGAGTACCGTGGTTTAGCCTGACGCGATGGAGCTCCGAGCCGATGAGGATTGTTGCTGTAAAATACACGTGTAGTATGACGTACCAATCGGCAGTGTAGTAACATGTCACGTCAGCTAAGGATAAGTGTGATCAGTCCACTCATGTGATATTAAAAGAGTTTTACAGCAATACTAATATCGCCATTGGATGCAATGGTTTACTGAGGAACACTTTACTGTTAAAAAATATAGGTAAACTGAGCTGACATATATAGGTATGGTAACTAAAACAAGTAAAAATTTTGGTATTGTAATGAATATCATGATAAAAGCTTACACTTTGTTATAGTAGCAGCCTTAGGTCCATGTACCCCTGTGTGTTTCTGAAAAGTGCTTCGAGATGTAAATTGAAGAGAAAATTTTTACTCAAGGAAAATATACAAAAGAAAGCATCATAAAAGAGAGAGAGAGATAAAGAGACAGAGGGAGAAGGAGAGGGAGAGAGAGAAACCCCATCATGATAACTGGGGAGTATGGCAATTCAGAGTACCACCTTAAGCAGTTAGCTGTACAGACCGCCAATAATTTATAAATCGTGAATGCACAAAATATCTGCACGAAACTACGTGTAGCATCCGTGGATACCTCAGAAAACTAACTCGAAGCTGTTTCTGATCTTCATTAATTGCATGTCCACTAATTGCTATTAACTCTTCTAATTTCTCATCTTTCTTCCAGCGAACGATTTCTATAATGCTTATAATAGTTTTATTAATACAGAATCAATATTAAATTTGGTTTTTTAGATGCTTTGTTTCATTGTTTAAGGGATACAGAAGGCTAAGGCTAGATGTTCCAGTTTTAAAGGCCCAGAATTCCAGTCACATTTGTGAAATAAAAAACACTTTATATTTCTAATTTTTTAAGGTCTCAAAGCCACACTTTTTCTTGCCCAAATTTGAGGCCAAGGAGCTGTATTTGGTAGTTGCATTAAGTAAGATAATTATATGTAATGGCTTTACATAAATTTTGTTTGTCAGTTATACTCAAGCACTGCTGTTTCAGGGCTTTATATATATATATATATATATATATATATATATATATATATATATATACATATATGTCCAATAAACACAGCCACTCTCACGTCAACTTCCTGGAGAAAGTCGACTCGTGCATGCTGCTCATTGAGATAGCAGCTCACAGCTGTGTGACTGGTTCCTCGCCACACATGGAAGGTCACTCCACTCGATTTCTGACTCCATCACAACGCTTATGGCATGTGCTACATATTTACAACAGCCTCATGTCAACCATCTGTCAGACAGTGAAGTGATGCTGCAGATGCTGTCCAATACATAGCCGTGGTTATAAATGAGTGAACGATTTGCTTTTGTAACGTGGTGAGTGTGAATGGAGGAAAAAATTGTAGATTGATTTGGGCATGTATAAATGGAACAGAAAAATTGTAAAATGGAGTTATGAAGGGGCAAATAAAAAATGTTAGAAGTAACAGAGGCAGCATTTCATATATGGGAAAAATATATTAATATTCAGTTCGTAAGATATCTGGTCATCGATGTTCAAAGGAACTGGATGAAAAAGCAATATGTTAGGTCATGAATTTTTTCCAAATAAGAATAATAATCCTATAGAGATTAATAAGGATAAAGATGAGAGTTGGTGTATGGAAGTTTGTAAAAATACACCAAAATATCAAACAAATTTATCTGAACTTTTAGTTCACGAAATTGGTCATTCATTAGGTTTATATCTTTCAGATGTTTATGAAGCGGTAATGTATCCATTATATAATGGTTCACATTTAGAATTATTTCAAGATGATGCTGATGGTACTGAAATTTTATATGGTTAAAGAATTACAACACAAATGACTATACCAAAATCTACACCGATTGTACCAACAGCTAATTTAAACAAATCAATTAAAGCACTATGTGAAATTAATAAATTTGGTAACTTATTAATTACAAATGGGGTTTATGTATTTTTATCAGAAGTAGCTATAGATAGGTGATGATGTGAGTATGCAATTCATAACTAATTGGTTAAAATATTTACCTCCAGATTTACAACAAAAATAGTATGTGGAAGTTATTGAAGACCATATGGTAAAATACGTTATTTGTTGACAATGTGTTATATATGACAAATATACAAACCTTACAATTCATTCCAGGACATTCAAAGTGAATATCTAGTACATGATTATGAAAAATCTTTTTATTTAATTTTGTAGTCAACACTTATCCAGTTAGAACATTTTTATGCTTTAATGAATTTTTCTATGCGGAATTAGATGAATGTAATTTTATATATAAATCACAAAGACTTATAACTAGAGAGTTTCTAGGCTTACCTACCAGACTGATTTCTGCATACAGATATGTTAATGGATTGATGTGTTTTTTTCAAGCATGATACTTTTTATGAATATAATGAATTTACAAAAAGGTTTTACAGCTGGTACAGTAGATTTATCTTTATTTGGTATTAAATGTACAACATTATTGCATAATGTAATAAATATATAAAAAAGTACATTAGAAAAATTAGAGAATGTTACTTTTTCACAAACCTAATTAATTTTTTCTCATATAAGTAGCGCACATTGAAGAAAAATTCAGATCCAAATTTTGTAACTATTGTAATTCTGAGAAGTCAACTGATAACTTAACTTCACAGAAATAAACAAAAGATGGATACAGAACGATGCATAGACAATGTGTAAATGAATACCATGTAAAAAGTTATAATGATATTCGAATTTGTTGTGTGGAAAAATTATTTCTGAATATCACTATAAAAATCCTTTACAGCGAATTCCAAATGAAGAACATTCGAAAATATTATTGTCAATTTAAAATGAAGCAAAACAAGAAACTGATACAGCAGCAAAGAAATGTAAAACTTGTCAAGAGCTAAAAAATCTAGATTCTGTTTAAAAAATCCTTTTCATAATGATAACCACAGTATTAAATGTAAAAAATGTGTTTTCGATAATGTCAAAAAGTAAGAAAGGAGACCATCTCATACTTAATTTTAAATACCTATTAAATAAGATTTCTCACTGATAAATTTTCAAAAACAAATTTTTACAAATTTAATGAATTTCATTTTCTGTAAATCGAATGGCCAAATGGAGCGATTCATAGTTGTGCAATACATGATTGTTGTAAAAGAAATAATTTAACTCTTTCATCCCTGAATTATTATATGTGATTTAAAAAAATATTTACTTTAAAATATGTTATATTGGATGGATTTGGAAATATGATTTGAAGTTCTCCTAAATTTTACCCCATCCAACTTAAAGAAAATGCTGCCATATGGCAACATTAGTACTCAACAAAATGATTTTCAGCTATTTGATACAATATTTTATTTTTAATATTTCAATACAAATACAAGATCTTCTTCTTAAGTTGCCAATCCTAAGATTGATTTGCAGCAGCTCTCAATTCAGTGCGATTGTCGGCCAGCCTCTTCAATTCCGTGAAACTTCCGCATCCTAGGTCCTGCATTATCTGGCTTATGTACTTTCTTCTAGGTCTGCCTCTTGCCCTTTTGCCCTCCACAAGGCCTTCCGTTATAGTGTGGAGAAGACTTTCATGTCTCAGAATGTGTCCCATCCATATATCTCTCCTCTTCTTGACCGTCTTCCAAAGAACTGGAACTTCCTCCGCTCTCTGCAGGACTTCTTCATTTGTCATCCTGGCCGTCCATGGAATTTTTAACATCCTTCGCAGACACCACATTTCGAATCCTTCAATCCTTCTTCTTTCGTCCTCTCCAAGTGTCCAGGTTTCGCTGCCATAGAGAAGCACACTCCCAACAAAGGTCTTTATTAACCGCTTCCTTTACGACAGACTTATCATATTTGATGTGAGGAGTCCATTCCTTTTATAGAATGCAATCTTTGCCTGATTTATTCTACTTATTACATCTTTCCTACTACGACCATCTGATGTTATTCTGCTTCCCAAGTAGACAAAGTCTTGTATTTCTTTCAGCTTCTCTCCATTCAGCCTTATATTCGTAATTGCTTGATTATTTTGTTTGCTTGCAACTAAGATTTTTGTTTTTGACTTATTAATTTTGATGTTGTACCGTGTAGCAAGAGTGTTTTCCATTTCCTCCAACACTACTTGTAATTCTTCCCCATTTTCCGCTAGGACAGCAATGTCATCCGGAAAACGCAGCATATCAACTATTTTTCCCTGGATCCTGATTCCATTAGCTTGTCCTAACTTTTCTCTGACCTCGTCCATTGCTTTCTGTATGTACATATTAAAGAGGACAGGGGAGAGTGCACATCCCTGTCTCACACCCTGTTTAATTTTTGCTTGTTGTTGATGTTCCCCACATCTCACTATTGCCACCTCTTCTTTGTATATGTTCCACATCGTTCTCCTGTCCTTGTACTTAGCTCCAGTTTCCCTCAATATCTGGAATAGTTTTTTCCATTCAACCTTATCAAAGGTTTTTTCGAGGTCAATAAATGCTATGCAGGTGTCCTTTCCTTTTTCCATTCTTTTTTCTATTACGAGCCATAGGGCCATAATGGCTTCTCGCGTACCTCTCCCTCTTCTAAAGATATGCTTGTGATACAAGGAAGAATATCAATGCAACAAGAAGAATGACATGACACGACCATATCTAACTTTTTCTTATACAGCATTACGTAAACATGCTGTCATGGTAACTTACAGAAAACTTGATTTATTACTTGGTGTGGAAAGACATAAAACAATTTTTTTTCACTTGTTAGACATAGGAAATCTTTATACTTCATGTACGATGGTGAATCCCTTAGGGCATAGCTTGCAGCGGCCTTTCTGGTTCGTCTGTTGTGGCCAGTGACTAACTTCATTATATCTTACATCTGCAATAGACCAGGAGGCTACCATACCCTTCTTTGGAGCTTGTATATCTTCTGTAGAACGTCTTCCTCTATTGCGACGAACAACATTTCCTGCCATAGTAAGACCAGAAGCAATATGAGTGTGGAAATCCTGAAGAGAAAGATAAGATGTTGCGCCTCACTGATTCAAGTGAGGTCTGTAAAGCAACCATGAATTTACAATGGCAACATCAAAGCACCAATAAACTATTCGCATATACCACTTATTGGAATGGACATTTATCCTATAAAGTTCTACGAGCATGTCAGCTAAATCAACTCCTCCCATATGTTCATTATATTCCTTCACAATCAGTGGTCGATTTACCTGAATTGACTGATTATGCCTTTTATCCCACCTCTTACATTTATCATGTCGATCTATACCTGCATATGTGGAAACCAGTTGCACAGCTTTATTGTCATACCACCCTACTGCTATGATGTTGGGTGTTTCATTAATGCTATAAACCAGTACCCCTCTTCCTTTCTTTTTCAGCGCCTATTCATCTGCTATGAGGCTGAGTGACATTCTGTCTGAACGAATAGTCGCAACACATAAAATACGTTTCTGTTTGATAACGTCGAAAAGCTCTAAAGAGCTGAACCAATTATCAAAAAATATCCTGTAGTTCTTGCCCTCTGGTAAATGTTCACAAAGCGTCAGAACAATTTCTCCTGAAGCTCCTAAACCATGGTCGCCACGTGTCCCTTTCCCCCTTGAATTGCAACGTCATATATTAGGCCTGATACTCCAGCTCCAGTAAACACTTTATATCCCCACGTACGAGCTTTGTCTTTGAGATACTGAACTAAAGAACTTCTTCCCTTGAAAGGGATCATCTGTTCATCAATGCCCTGTTTCTCTTCTGGAGGGAGTTGCAACATATTGTTCTGTAAAGAATCTATCAGGTGCCTCACTTTGAATAACTTGTCATGCTTGGGATCACCCATCAGTTTCTGGTTTCTTTTATAATTTAGATGGAAATATGACCTTAGAGTTTCAAATCTATTCCTACTTATAACATCTACAATTGAAGGAAAGCGACACTGTTGTGACCAGTACATTTTATACTGTGGCATTGGAACTGCACCCATAAGTAGTAAAATACATTATGAGATTTTCACTCTGCAGTGGAGTGTGCGCTAATATGAAACTTCGTGGCAGATTAAAACTGTGTGCTGGACTCGAAGGTAGGAGACTGGTAGGTAGGAGACGAGATATTGGCAGAAGTAAAGCTGTGAGGACAGGGCGTGAGTCGTGCTTGGGTAGCTCAGTTGGTAGAGCAGTTGCTTGCAAAGGTCCCGAGTTCGAGTCTCGGTCCGGCACACAGTTTTAATCTGCCAGAAAGTTTCAGTAAAATACATTGGTATTATCTAATTTCATTGCAAGAAACATCATTGCCAACCGCATCTTTGATGTGTGCAGATGTGTGCATAGTGATTCGTTTCAAGGGCAATGGATTCGCATATTTCGTCAACAATGAACATCTGAAAATAATTCATTGGAGTCAGGTCTTCATCAGATGGTGGTGGAGGTATGTTGTCTTTCCATGTGGTGTCTGGCGGAACGAAATCACCTGTCTTCCATGAACAGTTTTTCTTCTTCTTTTTTGTGGGTTGAGATGCTTCCCAAAACGTGATGTATGCATAAACAGTCAGTTACGTGCATTTTGAGGTGACACTATGTAATAATTTTTTGTGCTGAAAAGATATCATACTTACCTTACTGGTGGAAGGATGTACACCATTACTTTCTATGTTTGTTGGTTGCGGTTTAAAGATGTCCTCATGTGAAATACTACAATCGTTCCCTTGCATGTGTGTTTCAATATGATTACTTTGTGGATATTCTAGGCCACTGTCAGAGTCTTGCTGGATAAAGTCAGACTCATTATTTTCTTCATCTGACGAAAAGCTAAACTCAGAAATATCGCCATCTGGAATCTGTAGCAGCTCTAATATTTCCTTATCAGTTAGATTTTTGTGAGGAAATACCATTCAGTGTGTTATTATTATACAGTTAGTGATACACTGCAGTTTCAACAATATTATAGAACACTTAGCGTATACATATTCATTGAAAGAGGAATACAAAAGTGCAACAACTAATAGCACACAACAACTGATCGAAACATCACAATGGCAGCTCATAGCAAAGATTACTTTTAAGACTCATAGGTGGGCATTCTGCTGCCATCTGTTGCTGATTTCTCAAAACACATATGTGTGGCCATATGGCAACTACAGGATAAAGATTTGAGGTGGAAATATCCTAGAATGGCCCATAAGAAAGTAGTGTTGCCACATGGTTACACTGAGGATGAAAATGTTAAGATGATATACTAAATTAAATAGAACTGATCTCATTGTATTTATTAAAGGACATTATGTCACAAGTTTTAATCCATGAGTAGGGAGTTTTTGGAAAAAATTACCTTATCATAAAATTAAATATGATAATGATGTCTTCAAAACTAATGAAGAAAAAAATTGTAAAAATATTTCCATTTTCTAATGACATCTGTGAGAAACTTTATTTTTAATGTAAACCATCGAAAAAATTACCATTTTCTCCTGACATATTTGACAAACCAAAATCTAGAGTTAATGATGACAAATAAATGAAAAAATATATTACTTTTCTACTGATGTGTTTGAGAAACAAAAACTAGAACTAATAAAGATATATTATTTCCTTTTTATACTAATTTATTTGAGAAAGCACAAGAGATGAGGACAGTTAAAGATTATCTAGGTGATACTGCATTTTAGAACAGACTGAAAACTATACATTTAGAAAATAATATAAACTCAATTGACCTAATCATTTCTCAACTGCAGTAACATCGAAAATTATGGAAATTGTAAAATACAGGCTGCGGCAGCGTTTATAACGTAATTTGACTTCCATAGTAAATGGGCGTACTGTAGGAATGCGCGCCAGCTCGTGCCGCATTCGTGTACGAATGAGCTGCTATTTCGAGTGTGACTGTGAAATGGAGCGGTGGAGTGCGCAGCATCGTTCCATTGCTGTTGAATGTTATTTCAAGAATAACGACTCTGTTATTGCTACCAAGGGTGTATTTCGGAAACATTCCAACTTGGGACGTCATGGGAAATTTCCAGATGGCGGTCCAATGTGTGGTCGGTACGTTCATTTCGAACAGCAGGTTTTTTTTGAGTGGCAAACCAGGAAGAATTGAAAGAAGTGTGCGGACACCAGAAATGGTGGAAAATATTCTTTCTGCACTATTGCATAGCCTCAAAAGATCTGCGCGTGGTTATGCGCAAATTGTGCATATGTCCGATCTCTCATTCAGGAGAATATTGCAGGAAGTCTCCATTTTCGCCCAAATGAGCTGCAGATTGTACAGGAAATTAGGCTTCGGGATTGGGTTTCAAGCAAAACATTCTGCTTACCCATGTGTGATCTCCTTCGCCAAAATCCACTGATGTTGCACACCATCCTGATGTCAGATGAAGCTCATTTCGAGTTAGGAGGTTCAGTGAATAAACAGAATATGCGTTATTGGAGTGACGTAAGCTCGCGTGAACTGCACATCAAGCTCTTGCACAGTTCTCGTGTCACAGTGTGGTGTTGAGTTGCTTCATTTGGGATTATTGGTCCTTACTTTTTTTAGGATGACAGCGGTGTGGCTGTAACTGTCACCACTGAACGCTATCTAAAGATGCTGCAAGACTTCGTTGTTCCCCAATTAGGTATGGTCGATGTGGCTGGTTTCAACAAGATGGAGCAACCTCGCATACAGCCAGAATTTGATGGATTTCTTGCGACAGACATTTCCGGGTAGAGTAATTTCCCGTTTTGGTGACATTTCCTGGCCGCCTCGCTCACCAGAGCTTTCATGTGCAGACTTTTTCCTTTGAGGCTAACTAAAGCAAGAAATGTTCCGAACACGTTGTGCCACTATTCCTGAGTTGAAGGATCGCATTAGAACTGCTGTCAGCAATGTCCCAGGTAATACATTACGTCGAGTTATGGAAAGCTTTTAACGCCGCCTAGATGCATGTGTTGTGCAGAGGGGTCGTCATTTGACAGGAGTCATATTCAAAAAGTAATTCATGCAATGGACAATGACTTACACATTAGTAAATTGCATTCCTTTAACTGTTAATTGACATATGAGGTCATAAATAAATTACAGTTACTGCCTGATGATGTGTTGTATCCTACTTTGAATGATGTCGCACCCTGTATTATCTAAGAATACATCATGGATTGAAAATAACTTTACACTTTTTTGTGAGTAGCAAATACGGACAGCCAGAAATTTTAGGGAATTTCAGTTCGAAGGAGAAAGAGTGATAATTAAAAATTTTAAGATTGGTATAATATTTTATCAAGAATGTGTGATTTTCAAGGACATAGATCATGATGGCCATTAAATAGAATCATTGGTTTACAACTAGGAAATAACAGATATATTCTGTTGAGAGGATTATCATATATCGAATTACCAGATAAAATAAACAATAAAAAAGCATGTATTAATGTGAAAAAAAGATGAAAATCATTTTCTGAGGACTATAAAATCTGCTTTATGTCCTGTATGTAATAATTCAGGAATAGTTACGAAATATAAAAGTGTCGGTCTTGATCTTGGTCAGAAGCTTGAAAACTTTGATTTTCCTGTAGTGGCTGACCATAGTCCAGAAACTGGAAGCAAAATTAGTATATCCATCAGTATTTACTCATTTAATGAAAACTATCAAGTGCATCCATTAATAATTACAAAAAGTAAGAAAGTGAAATATAGATTTCCTTTATTTCAAGAATGAAAACAGTTCACACTACTGTTGTATAAAAAAATTTTCTAGGCGTGTTTCGAGTCAAATTAATAAACACAAAGAAGTAAAACTTATTTAAGAAATGTGTTAACTCAATTTCACTAGTACAGAAAAATTAGACAAACACACATCAAGCTGTTCAAGTATCAAACAATTAAAAGTAGAAATGCCAGGGAAATCATTTGTAAAACCTTATAAATAATTCGTCCTTTGGCAACACAATGGAAATTATTATAAATAGAGGTCATATAAAATCAATGTCAGATGGAGAAAATTGTCATAAATTAATAGCAATTCCAAACATTGAAGCAAGAACTATAATGAGAATCTTGCTGCTATTCATGTGAATAAGACAAAAAAATTTAATACACGAATCTATCTTGGAATGAGTATACTTGATTTATCTATGGAACTAATGTATGATTTTCACTATAGAATAAGGAGTTTATTTGGTTAATCGCAGAAACCTCAGGAAAAATGCTGACTGCTGTCTCGTGATGTGTCTACGAAGGTTTGATAGTTGTCTGTGATTGATCAGAGATTTTTTATTTCAGCATACAATTCCTTACCATACCCCGACCCATTTAGTTTTTTAAAGTTGAAAATTCTGCAGATTCATCTTTTTATTGTTGTTAGGGCACCATATGTATGGTTTCTGATAGGACAGCGTTATGTTTTAGGGAGTTATGCGTGTACGGGTTTCAAGCATTAGTCTTCGACGGTAAAACATGTAAAACGATTATCGGGGTTCGATTCATGCTTGCAGATCTTTCATGATGGTTTGAGGTCATGAAGAAGGGATAATTTATTCTATCCATTCACCGCTCTAGCATATGTCTGTTCCTAGCCCCATGATGTGCTGTAGCAGTTAGTCTTCGAAATTATCTGTGTTTTCTGGATGCTGAAGATGGGTGGCAAATTCAGGCTGAGCTTCGCGCCAGAGGCTTGTAAACTGAAAGGAGGTTTAGTAATGATTCTCTATAGTTTAGAAAAGGCTCAGTGTAATTGTTCAGCATGCCTCAACGTGCTATGAGTCCGATCCCCAGTAACATACTGGGACGGCAATTTCCCCAAAAAATCATGCAAATTAAACAGAAATCAAGTCACACAACATATAACATATTTTTGAAAGAAAGCTACTGGCATGCATGATTGTATGGGTATTGTACCATACATTATTATATTAGTAGAGGAGCTCATCTAACTACAAAAGAAACTAGCGTTCGCTATTAAAATTGGTTTTATTACCAACAGTCAGCAACCACATGTATGACCCAACGAATTAACCATATAAACATTTAGTAAGTGCGCATAGGGTTGTAATTGTGATGTATAGTCATGGCACAAACAAGTGGTCACAGCGTAATACGAAATATATAGCAGAAACGACAAATGACTGTGAAAATGGTTAGTGATTTAAAGAAATAACCACGGAAAAGTAAATACGAGCACCAACAGAATTAGCCAAAGCGCATGATGGCAGTAACCAGCTGGTTGTGAATGTTATAAGTATTCAATTAAGTTCTCATGCACATTTGCTAACCTCGTGTCCCCCTTGACCCTGATTTCACTGCTGGCTCATTCTTAGCAGTCGTAAGTGGTTTAAGTGTGGAATACAGCTCCCGTAATGGATAGAAATTATGAGTTCAGCTCGCCTCTGTATTTTGCTCGAAGGTGGAGATATCCCTCTCTGCGAAGCCTCGGTAGCATGTATCTGCCCTTCAACACCCTGGCGGCAAAAATCTTCCCTCTGGTGACTTTGGAGCCAGTCTTTTCTCATCTTGCTCTCCAAAACCTGGGTGGTTTTTCCAGAGGAGGAATCTTGCCGGTCTTTTGCAGAATTTGTGAGTCCTGGCCAGTAACGATGTCCAACTCTTGACGATTTAGTCACGGTTAACCTGTAGCGGTGTCAAGTGGAGAGAAGGTATAAAATCTCTCCTTCTCCATTCCTCCATGAGAGATTCTAACCTAGTCGGTCAAAATGCTTACACGTAGACGGGAAAACGTACCTTCTACTAAAACAATTATAATCAGCCAGTTAGAGACCTTCTTACTTGCATTTAAATGAACGTTCTTTCATGGCAGGACCATAGACCATGACAGATCCCAGGCTCTCGTGTTCTGATGGATACACATTGCTTTTAGATTTTATCTTTCCAAAAAGAACTCCTCCAAGCATCTTGCACCAAGCAGTTTTGTGGGATACAACCTGCTCTCAATCTATCTGTTATGTGCTATTTTTACTTTTGTTTTGCGCGATCATTGACTGATGACTTCCATGCCACGTGTGGGAAAGGTTAACTTCGTGGCAAGGTGATAACATGAAAAGTACACAAACACAATTATTCACAAGACTCCTCACATTCACTCGCATCTGCTGGTGCAAGGGTTTATTTATTTGGAGAAGAGATAGTAGAAATGCTGCGCGGAGTGGCCGCGTGGTTTTTAGGCATCATGTCACGGACTGAGCGGCCCCCTCCGACCGGAAGTTCGAGTCCTCCCTCGGGCATGGGTGTGTGTGTTGTTCTTAGTATAAGTTAGTTTAAGTAGTGTGTATGTCTAGGGATCGATTACCTAAACAGTTTGGTCCCTTAGGAAATCACACACAACAACAACAGATAATAGAAAGGAGAAACGCTAGTCAATAAACTTTAAAACAGAAGAAACGACACACCACGAAGGGATTATCCGAATGTACATCGTGGGCAATTTTCGGCATTGTGGTTAAGTTGGCTATGCACTCTATCGAAGGTGACCTCTCTGACCGAAGTAAGGGCTTTATCTGTGCCAGCGTAGTGGTGAAAGTAGGGGAGTGACTCAGTGCAATGACCGCGAGTATGTAACAAGTGCGCCTCTCAATGTATGCACGGTCAGCACAGACTACTTGTTTATATGGCTCTAAGCGGAAGGCGGCGTGCCCTATCTTCTTGGTTGGTTGGTTTTTTGGGGGAGGAGACCAAACAGCGAGGTCATCGGTCTCATCGGATTAGGGAAGGACAGGGAAGGAAGTCGGCCGTGCCCTTTCAGAGGAACCATCCCAGCATTTGCCTGGAGCGATTTAGGGAAATCACGGAAAACCTAAATCAGGATGGTCGGACGCGGGATTGAACCGTCGTCCTCCCGAATGCGAGTCCAGTGTGCTAACCACTGCGCCACCTCGCTCGGTCCCTGTCTTCCTGCCTGTCGGCATTGTGCATATTGTTCACGAGGCTATTGTGCATTGAAGTTTGTGAGCGAATAAGACGCGTAAAGAGTGTCAGTTTTAATCGTGTTGGAGACGTAGTGTTTTCAGGAAATGTGCAATGATCGTCGTGTCTCAGGTTACGGCCCCTTGGCTGCCAGTTCTGTAACCGTTCTTGAAGCAATTGCTGTGTTAGGTTCCTAAAGTGAGACTTTGATGTACATTTGTTTTGCCGACGTATTCTTTTACTTGTTGTGCTCTAGTCATAATCTACTCTAGCTTATTATGTCAATCTGAGTAAATCTGATATACGCTGCGTTAGCTGCTATTTGCGTATGTGCCGCTAGGCTCCACTTCATTACTGTGGAATTTTCCATTTTTGCCTAACTATACAGTGGTAGCAATTACCAATATTCCATTAAAACTTGTACAATATATTTACCTGATACTGCTGATTTACATTAAGCTTCCCCCGGGAGCATAAATTAGATAAATATTGTAGTGCCTTTCCAATACTGCATTGTTTCAGGTGGACTGAGAGATATTTAGTATACTGTATCAAAGGACTTGGAAACCAATCACACGGGTATTCGCAGGTGACGAATGGCACCTGTAAATTGAACTAGCAGTGCAAAAGGGGAGTATAGTTTTAGTTAATTTTAGTTCATAATAGCCGGCCGAAGTGGCCGTGCCGTTAAAGGCGCTGCAGTCTGGAACCGCAAGACCGCTACGGTCGCTGGTTCGAATCCTGCCTCGGGCATGGATGTTTGTGATGTCCTTAGGTTAATTAGGTTTAACTAGTTCTAAGTTCTAGGGGACTAATGACCTCAGCAGTTGAGTCCCGTTGTGCTCAGAGCCATTTGAACCGTTTTTAGTTCATAATAATAATTTTTAATGTTTGATCTGGCTGCCAGATGGACACAGAATTTGCTCCGTATACTATTATGCTCATTACTGTTTGGTGTTCTGAGTAAAGCCGGTGTAAGATACTGCTAATTAAAAATCTGTGTTGTGTTAACATTACCATTATGGTGGAGCTTTTATTTTAAAATGACGCCTTAGTAGAATTATTAGCTGTACAGTTGCGTAACCCAAAGTTTGGGGATTTGTGAATATTCTGATGTTTGTAGAGCAATTCTGATTCGGACAACTTACAGTGCTTGACGTTCTTTATTGAGTTCAACTGGTTTTTAATCCGGTCTGCATCTTTGCTATTGGATCAATAATTGTTTTAAGAGCATATTAATAATCTTGGACTACTACTCGTTTGAATAATTACCATGTTTCAGCATAACTATTTATTCTCATGAGATGTTTGATGATGACAGGCGGTTGTACCATGGAACACACTGTTGTAATTGGCTGAGCTGTGAAATTTGCCATAAATACATTTTATGTAATGTATTTGCCACTCAGTCAATAGTTTACACTCTCTCCTAATCTATAGGTCACAATGCTTCTGCAGAATGCACAGATCAACAAATGATAACAGTTTCAGAGTAATTGCAAGATTTCTTCAAGAGGAGAAGCTTCACGCACTGAGCAACTCAGTAACGTGTTGGTCCACCTCTGGAATATTGTTGTTGTTGTGGTCTTCAGTCCTGAGACTGGTTTGATGCAGCTCTCCATGCTACTCTATCCTGTGCGAGCTGCTTCATTTCCCAGAGCATACTGCAACCTACTTCCTTCTGAATTTGCTTAGTGTATTCATCTCTTCGTATCCCTCTACGATTTTTATCCTCCACGCTGCCGTCCAGTACTAAATTGGTGATCCCTTGATGCCTCAGAACATGTCCTACCAACCGATCCCTTCTTCTTGTCAAGTTGTGCCACAAACTTCTCTTCTCCCCAATGCTATTCAATATCTCCTCATTAGTTATATGATCTACCCATCTAATCTTCAGCACTCTTCTGTAGCACCACTTTTCGAAAGCTCCTATTCGCTTCTTGTCCAAACTAGTTATCGTCCATATTTCACATCCATGCATGGCTACACTCCATACAAATACTTTCAGAAACGACTTCCTGACACTTAAATCTATACCCGATGTTAACAAATTTCTCTTCTTCAGAAACGCTTTCCTTGCCATTGCCAGTCTACATTATATATCCTCTCTACTTCGACCATCATCAGTTATTTTGCTCCCCAAACAGCAAAACTCCTTTACTACTTTAAGTGTCTCATTTCCTAATCTAATTCCCTCAGCATCATCCGACTTAATTCGACTACATTCCATTATCCTCGTTTTGCTTTTGTTGATGTTCATCTTATATCCTCCTTTCAAGTCACTATCCATTCCGTTCAACTGCTCTTGTAAGTCCTTTGCTATCTCTGACAGAATTACAATGTCATCGGCGAACCTCAAAGTTTTTATTTTTTCTCCATGGATTTTAATACCTACTCCGAATTTTTCTTTTGTTTCCATCACTGCTTGCTCAATATACAGATTGAATAACATCGGGGAGAGGATACAACCCTGTCTCACTCCCTTCCCAACCACTGCTTCCCTTTCATGTCCCTCAACTCTTATAACTGCCATCTGGTTTCTGTACAAATTGTAAATAGCCATAATCTTCCTGTATTTTACTCCTGCCACCTTCAGAATTTGAAAAAGAGTATTCCAGTCAACATTGTCAAAAGCTTTCTCTAAGTCTACAAATGCTAGAAACGTAGGTTTGCCTTTCCTTAATCTATCTACTAAGATAAGTCGTAGGGGCAGTATTGCCTCACGTGTTCCAATATTTCTACGGAATCCAAACTGATCTTCCCCGAGGTCGGCTTCTACCAGTTTTCCCATTCGTCTGTAAAGAATTCGGGTTAGTATTTTGCATCCGTGACTTATTAAACTGATTGTTCGGTGATTTTCACATCTATCAGCACCTGCTTTCTTTGGAATTGGCACATATGCAAGCAGTTATTGGGCGTAGCAGGGACTGGTAGTGTGGCTGGATCTCCTCCTGCCTGGCACAGGCGAAGACTGACACCATCGTTAATGGGAGACGTATTACCGAGTCATTTGTAACATATCTAGCGTGGATTGGTAGCAAGATATAATAAAATGATCGTCTGATGATCTAAGCGTGGTTGATTACTATGAGCACGTGAAAATTAATGACTAAACGCAATACACGTTCGCTTATTGCGTCTCGTCACTGCGATATGCCGACTTTACTGAATCCTGTAGCAAAAAACCACGTAAATTATCCAGGTGGGAGGATACAAATTAAAAATAATTTCAGGAGTTCTTAATACATACCTCATTTAATTACTCTAAAAGCTACAAACAGAAGTGATTATTACTGTCATTAACTGCTCGCTAAGAAACTACGAGACAAAGATTCCTCACCCTTAAGGGGAAAAATAAGAAAACATTTTCCCTACTCTGTACTGTTTCAGAATCAGACCAGTTCAGTATCGCCAATCATCGATTAATCACTGGTAACTGTTACAGAATAAAATTATTATTATACACAGAGACTGTTACAGAACAAGGATACGTGTACTTGAAACTGTTCTTTTTTTTTCAAATATTAACAGAAATACATGGTTTCTCGAATAAGAAACAAATCATCGTCCCTTCAAATGCTGGAATAATAAAAAAAAGGTGGGAGACTATACCGATATGAATTCTATTACAATGCAATTTGATGGCCATGAATCTCAGTAGAAAATCTTCGTATAACTACGTAGTTGCGTTCCTCTTAGCAGTGACACAAGCATACATAGGAATAGAGAAGTGACATATTCGCAAGCTTACAAGCAGTTAAGCATCATGCATTTCTTTAACAAACGTCGAAGAGCGAAGCCGCAGCAAGCAATGATTAGGTACGTGGAGGATCACTTCTTGATTGGTTATTTCTACGTCTTTAAAACAGATATTTACTGAACCCTGTTACGCGTCAAAATGTGTTCGTTCTTAGCCCACTTTAGTTTGGTTGTCGATCACATAAATCCATCGTCGATGCAGTAAACAGAGCCATAGAAACGACACGGACAATAAATGGCAAATACATGGTAACTGTCCTAATTGGCATAGCTCGTGCTTTCGACAACCTTTGGTAACGGCGCTGTTGTTCAAAACTTAGAGAGATGAGTACTCCGCTGGCTCTATACAGCAGCCTCAGAGATTATTGTAAAAACAGGACAATGGAATGAAAGACTGGTCGCCAAAAGGTTATAAAGAGGGTCACAAAGGGTTGTCCGCAAGGCTGCCCATGCGGACCGATTTTCTGGGACATAGGCGTAGAAGCACTACTGAATGCACTGGAAGACAACGACATGGCGATCGGGGTCGCTGCAAACGCTGAGGGAAGCATAAGGCTGCTCGCGTTAATCGGTGAGTGGTGCACGAACGACAAACTAGAATAGTAACTAACAAAACCTTTTACCTCTTCTTAGAGGCACACTCGAAAGAAATCCATTTAGAAAGTTAAACAACATATATACAAAAAGGGAAGATATGACAAGATACTGCGGCGTTTATATTGACGAATAGTTACGCTATAACGAACATGCCAGAATAACAATTAACAAAGCGACTAAACTCATGCCTAAACTTGCAAGACTTAACACTATACGATACAGACAACCCCTAGAGAAAAAGAAGACTTAATATACAGCAGTCTTTGAGTCAATAACTTGTTTTGCGTCTAGTGCTTGGGCACATCGTTTATGATTAGGTACGCATAAAACCACTGTGAGTCGCAGCCAAATGAGTATTGTACAGAGAATCTCGGGGGCTTTCGGCACGACCTCGATTGAGGCACTCTGTGTGGTACTGGGAGTTTTCCCTACAGATATTACAATTCGCCGCAAAGCAGCGGCTTAGTGGCTGAAGGCAGGAAGTGTGGTCTTCATTCGAAACACTGGTTTGATACAGCTGTCCTGTGCCAGCCTCTTCACCTTTGAGTAACTGTCCGCCCCTGGTAGCTGAGTAGTCAGCGCGACAGAATGTCGCCCTAGCCACACGGCATTTCCATTTCTCCGCTCAGGAATTGGGTCTTGTGTTGCCCTTCTGGGTCGGAGATTTTCTCCGCTCTGGAACTGGGTGTTGTGTTGCCCTTATCACCATCATTTCATCCCCATCGACACGTAAGTCGCCGAAGGGGTGTCATCTCGTAAGACTTGCACGAGGCGAATGGTCTACTCGACGGCAGGCGATAGCCACATAGCATTTCCATTTCCGAGTAACTACTGCAACCTACATCCTTTTGAACCTGCATAGTGTATTATTCTCTTGGTCTGCCTCTACGACACTTACCGTCCACGCTTCCCTCCAGTACTAAATTGGTGATCCCTTGATGCCTCAGAAAGTGTCCTACCAACCGATCCCTTCTTCTAGTTAGGTTGTGCCACGAAGTCCTTGTTTCCCCAATTCCATTCAGTACCTCCTCATTAGTTACGTGATCTACCTATCAAATCCTCAGCATTCTTCTGTAGCACCACGCTTTAAATACTTCTACTCACTTCTTGTCTAAACCGTTTATTGTCCATGTTTCACAACCATTCATGGCTACATTCCATACAAATACTTTCAGAAAAGACTTCCTGACTCTTAAATTTATACTCGATGTTAACAAATTTCTTTTCTTCAGAAACGCTTTCCTTGCCATCGCCAGTCTACATTTTATACCCTCTCTATTTCAACCATCATCAGTTAAGTTTTGCTATTTGGGCAGCAAAATCCCTATGATGCTTATATAGTTTTCATGTGTTGCATTTAATAAGATAGAATGTGTCCAGTGAGGCAGTAAACACCGCCTGTTTAACCCGGTAACAGGCTGGCTGCAGGTCCGGCCGTCTTGTAGTGACCGTCATATTGTTTGCTGTTTTGCAATAAAGCCCTCCAGATTTATTTTGCAAAGATTAAAAGCTTTTCGCACTTGAGGTTTAAGGTCAGAAGAATTTTGCAAATTTGTTCATTTTGTTAAAGACAATTTTATGGTTAAATGGTTCGATTATCTGTACAACACAGTTTATGTATTGTTAAATGAACATGTTGGGTGAAAAGGAAGTTATATTGGTGGGTCCTTCCTTCCACGCATTCCTTAATTCCAGTAAGTACCACGTACCATGAAGAACATAAACGGTTTTGTGGTCAAGGAGGAAGAAATTTCTATTCCGGTCTACCACACAACGAAGTAAAATCCAAGACTAATAAAAAGAAACTTCCATTGCCAAACAACGCAAAGAAGAGACGAAAGCTTACCAAACCGTTCAAATGGCTCTGAGCACTATGCGACTTAATTTCTGAGGTCATCAGTCGCCTAGAACTTAGAACTAATTAAACCTAACTAACCCAAGGACATCACACACATCCATGCCCGAGCCAGGATTCGAACTTGCGACCGTAGCGGTCGCTCCGTTCCAGACTAGCGCCTAGAACCGCACGGCCACTCCGGCCGGCTACCAAACCGTGATAAAGTTTCCATGTTCTTTCTCATAGTAAAAATATGTCTTTCGCATGTGTTCCATTTTTTATCACACAAGTTCAATGTCATTTTTTAAACGTACATCCATTACAACCATTAAATTTGACTTTCTTATTATATTGGTTGCATTTGATTGGAGTGTTATATGTATTTTAGTAATCTTAAAAGTTTACTTCTCCTCGCCTCAGATATGTATAAAAAGTGATTTACCACGTTTTCCGTGGGTCCTTCTTATACCCAGAATAAGGAAATTACATTATCTGAAAAGTTATCTCCAGGAAACACTGGACCAGTGCAGGAAGCATCTGAAACCATAGTACGAATTCTCAGTGCGTTGATAACATCCCCACTGGTTGCAGCTACTGTTGCCATTAAGGTGTTGGTATTTTCGACACTAATAATTCTTGAAAAGCCCCTGTACCATCTGCCTACAGGGTCTCTCTCACCCGGCTTGGTAATTGACAACCTACACACAGAGCACCACAGTCCGCAGTGGCTCATGACTGACTTTCTCAGCTGTCCCACTAATATAAGAAGGGTATCTAGGGAGCACAAATCAAATGCAGTAGGGTATTCTTTTCCTATCGCAGAACTTCGAAGTTTATGGAATATCGTGGAATGCAAAAATAAGTCAACGAGGTCTATCGTGAACTGAACTGTTTGTACCCACAACTAATGTGTAACAATAGCTGTTACCTGGAAGACGAAAGAACGTCAAATTAAAAAGTATCACTGGGCCAACAAGAACGGACTGACACAGGTTACTAATTCGCAGGAACTGCACATAAACGTTCTACGATCTTCATTTTTCTCCTATGCAATCAGTGAAATTTCTTTTTCGTTCTGAAGTTAAGTTAGCGCTAACGTTGACGATGGTAGGGGAACACGTGATTTAGCTAATACATGATTCCCTTTGGGGGTAATGGTCTCAGAAAGATTGAGAACTATTGTAGTAGGGGATAACCTATTTTTGCCTTTCATCATTTTGCGTAGGATGTCAACATGAAAAAATTTCGTAGCGTTTCGAAAATATTTATAACTTTGTTGGAAGTCGCTAAGTGCCGATTCTCAAATCGTGAGTGAAGACGGTCTGGGTTATTTGTGTGCCATGAGTTACGCTATCTAAAGACATATCCACACTTTTTAACTGTAATACTTGTCTTAATGCGTTAAAGCTTTAACATAATGTTATAACTCTTATTCATTGTAGTATGACAGCATTATCAGTTTTAAAGTCGGACAATAATTATATGAAATAGCGAAAATATAATTTTTGTTGCCTCTGGGAGCAATTAATTAGGCAACCTGCAACAGGTAACGTGCCCCAGATTAGCCACTTAGTAGTGTAAATGCAGCTTATGTAGAAAATATTGTCTCTTGCTGGATATTAGCCAATTGCAGCCTAGCACTAGGTGTAGTTAGAGAGGTAAGTGTTGGTTACATGGGACAGGTTCATTCGGTGTGGGGGTACTGCAGGTTTTCGGTCGTACGGCAACTGTCAAGGAATGGCCATCTACACATGTTTGTTTACTCGTCAAGAACTCAATAGACATTTTCACTTCAAGCTTCGTATTGGTGAAGAGATTTGGTGAATTTTATGACAACGTCAAAAAAATAAAAGAATAGTGGTGTAACGGAAACAGCTGTATTAGAAACTGGAGTATGAAAAAATACCACATCGCTAAAATTCCACTATGTGCGAAAAGTTATGAAAGATTACACTTTTTCGTTATCCGTTTTTCATCTACCAATCTGCAAAGTTTCTCCATCTATACTGACGGACGAACTCTTCACACTAGTAGTATTCTGCAGCCGTGAAAGCAAGAAACTGCCAAACTGTTGCAGAAAGTGAAGATGTAGAAAGAACATTGTTGATTGATTTTTGTTTGTCATAAATCTGAAAACATTCATTACACTCAAAATATCGATGGAAATTTGCGACAAAGGAATTTTGCAAGTTTTTGGCACTTAACGACATATTGAGAGTAAATGGATTGCTAATACCTATGCTATAAATGTATTGTATGGGCTATAGAATATAAGTGTCGTCACACATGTGACCTCAGCATTTCGCCTCTGTGCAAGTACATCCTGTCTCCAGGGTACTGAAAGCGGCTTATCCCAGTACGATGTCCTGCAGTGTAAGATAGCTGTTATCAGAGGCTGAATGGCGAATTCCCTGTGGAACGGTGTTTAGCTGCCAGACGACTGCGGAACAGATTCCGCGAACTTCGTCCTACAGACGCTGGCTGGCTGACTGGCTGGCTCGTTAGCAGTAGCCATGACGTTATAATAGGAATGCGCCAACTCGCAAGCGCGCTACTAGCTTCTGTTATACGTTTTTGTCTCAATTGAAAGGGAATGTTCATGATGTTTGTTACCTCAGTTGCTGAAGAAGATTAAATATTTGAGTACATTCTGAAAGGGAATGTAATGCCGAATTCCATTTCTGCAAACAATACGCTCTGGATCCATTCGGAATAACGCTGATGGTATTTATCGCGAATAATTAACATTCGAAATTCCTAGCATACAGCAATAATAACCCAGGTCTCGTGTTATGGATTGTAACAAACTATTTCACCTATTCAAACCTTTTCAGTTGTGTCGACTATTTTTAACTTAAGGTCGTGAATACCTTACGTATATCATATCTTCCACGTCGTACTCACATAAAAGACCAAAGCCTTTGTCGTCTGAAAATATCGCAGATACGATGAGTAGGGGAAAGAGAGGTAACTGAGGATACAATGAAAGTGGAAACAGAGCTGAGACTGGGGTATTCTGGCCATAGCATGTCTTAACAAGGAATAAGATCATTTTACTGTATGTGTACCTACCCTTCTGTCTTCCTCATTTATGCCAGTCTACTCCACACATTTGGTGATGGTTGACTGTTCATATTGCAAAAATTACATACAACTGAGGGCAACAATCTGTTACATAAAAGCAATAAATTTGTTATTAGTTTTTCGAACACAATGCTACCACTACATTGGGACTAACGGAAACATACAGTCAAAGAACCTACAGTAACTACAAAACGAAAGTGGAATAAATGGGAGTCTAAAACTGATAAAAATTCATTACAAGTCGAATCTAAGCATGATTTCAGCGGATCGCCAATGTTGGTCGACTTATATGTTGACGACACAGTGAAATACTTGAAAAGAAAGCTGAAGAGGAACAAAGGTTCAAAGACAACATACACGAATGCTAGGGTGAGCAGACTTCTGACCGGCTGTAAGGAAGATAAGTATGGACAGCATACAATACCCAATCAAAAGTACCAGGACACCAATTAGTACACATTAATATGGAGTGTGTCCACCATTCGCTTTTATGTCTGTTTGAACTCGGCGGGGGCAACTTCAGTAACGCGTCTGAATCCCTATGGAAAAATGGCAGCCCAGCCTTCCTCAAGACCAGAAATTAGAGCAGTTAGTGATTTTGGAGGCTGGGTTCTGGAGCGAAGATCACGTTCTGACTCATCGCAAAGATGTCTATTCAGTTCTGATAGGGAGTCTGTGTAGGCTAATCCATTTCAGGAATATAATTGTCCACAAAAGCATTGCTTCAGAGGTGCAGCTTCACGGCCGGGTGCATTTTCATATTGATAGAATCATCGTCTTCCTACCGTTCATCTACGCTACACAGCAGACAATGTTGTAAAATTAGTTCATACCCCATGGGTTGGATTGGGTTGTTTGGGGGAAGAGACCAAACAGCGAGGTCATCGGTCTCATCGGATTAGGGAAAGACGGGAAAGGAAGTCAGCCGTGCCCTTTCACCGGAACCATCCCGGCATTTGCCTGGAGCGGGTTAGGGAAATCACGGGAAACCTAAATAAGGATGGCCGGTCGCGGGATAGAACCGCCGTCCTCCCGAATGCGAGTCCAGTGTGCTAACCACTGCGCCACCTCGCTCTGTAGTTCATACTTGTCCTCATTTACCATTTTCGTAAGTGAAAAGAAGGGGGATCACACACTTTTTTTTAGTCATCAATCTTCTCACAGGTTTGATGCAGCCCACCACGAATTCCTCTTCTATGGCAAACTTTTCACCTCTGAGTAGCAGTTGCAGTCCACGTCCTCAATCATTTACTGGACGTATTCCAATCTCTGCCATCCTCTACCGGTTTTACCCTCTACAACTCCTTCTAATATGATGGATGTTACTCATTGATATCTTAATAGGCCTCCTGACATTCTGTCCCTTCTTCTTCTCAATATTTTCCAAATATTCCTTCCCTCTCCGATTCTGCGGAGAACCTCCTCATTGTCAGTCCACCTAATTTCTAACATTCTTTTTTAACAACAGGTGGCACCGTTATCGCCAATCGCTTCTCTGTATTCATTTAAGAGATCTGCGATCGACTCCGTATTGCGCGGATGCCGTTTTCCTCTTTGGTCGCTTTTCGGCTGTGCCGCTAAACGATGTGAACATGTGAAAGTGGCTTTGTAATGCATCAGCCTGCTACCGGATACGCTACAGAATCAAACGAAATAATGGTGTTTTATCTACACAGCATATTTTTCCACGTAATGTCCATCCAGTTTTATGGCCTTCCTCCAACGCGAAACAAGGGTGTGTATGCCCGTTCGGTACTAATCCTAGTCCTGATGGCGGAGCCATTGCTTCATTGTGTGAACCACCCCCTCATTGTCCTCAAAATTTCTTCCACGAATGGCATCCTCTAATGAATGACAACATCAGCTTGTTGCAACATGTCAGGTGTGACAGCCGTGGATGGTCTCCCCGACAGCTGGGTTTTCCTATGTGCTGTGAAAGTGAAGTGTACAGCACTCTCGTCGATGCGGTTGAAAAACGTGGAATCTCAAGATGTACAGTCTCGTCAAGTTTTCCAAGATGATCCCGGAGTATTTGCAAGAATTCGTAATTTAGTGTAGAGGCGAGTGCAGTATCGCATACACATGTGGAGATATCACCTCCGTCAACGGGTGCGAGGGTTCAGTACACTGTAACATGTAACGTTACGGCGTAAAGTCAAGCTCTGGCACGCCAGTCGGGAACCGTAGAGCAGAGAGGGCTCTGAAGAAGACGTCAGCTAATTGCACGCTGACCGACCCCTCTCCATGTGGATAACGCGACAGCAGCGGCCTCTATGCGAAGAGAAAATAAGCGGCCCTCACGATTGGCCGCGGTCCAGTTGTACGAGAAGCTTGAAGACCAGCGACCTGAAGAGAAGTGTCAAAGCTCATTACTTTGCTCTTACATTCTATGTAGCTAAAACTTGGAATTGTTATACTGAAGAGGCTTCTTAATTGTCAGTCGCTCTTAGCTTGCGAGACATCTGTGTATTTCTCGAAGTTAAGTATTGTCATGTACTTTTTGTAATAGCGATCCGAGAAAGGGGGTTTCCTAGACACCCCGTATTCGACGACTGGGCACGATTCAATATGTAACAAGCTGAAGAAGCTTTGTATCTGTTTCGTTTTGAAGGTAGTGTGGCGGAACCGGTTTATAGTATTTCGCGACTTTAATTACTTATAAATGATATTTCAGGTAGATCAAAAAATATAAAAGCAGTTACCTATTGTCAGCGTAACAATTCGTTTGATCTTAAAAATGATTATCCCGGCTAATATTTGTCATTCTGCTGAAGAAATATCCACTTGACGTTGTGTAGAAGTTTTGTCGGTAAAGTCGTGTGTGTGGCACTAAATTGCATATCATTTATCAGATTTTACACGACTGTTACTTAACATGGAAGCACTTTTCTCTAGCTAAAGAAACATTTAGTCACAAACTACTACCCGAGCACAACACTGACGTATGTCTCCTATTAAAATATTTCATGTAAATCGTCAGAAATAATTAGGCTTCATAGATCAGCAAATAAGAAACTGATGCTACGCAACGTGCTGTGAACACTATTTTTAAAGATTCAATCTAAGTTGAATTCTGTCTTTTAAAGTAGATTCGGGACCACCGGTGCACATTTATTTCCATTCATTTATTTCTAAGAACATTTGTATTTGTTAAAATTCTCGATTCAAAACTACCACGGAGATATTTTTGCTAAGATGGCGGCAGACAGACGATAGTCAATTTGTCTGTTATTTTTCTCTATTTATATTATCTAGGTAATATATTTAGATAAAATTCTTTAAGACTTTTTTCTCTATTCTTTAGCATTTAAAATCATTTTCAATGATAAATACCGACATATTTTTTATACCAGCTATTAGTAAATTCCGCTGTAAGTTACGAGCGCTAACGGCTGCGCTCCTAATTGCGGAGCTGAAAATTAACACTTAAAAACATTAATTAGATTGGATTACAATTGAAATAAATACAAATCCACGTCTAGACAATAGCGACTCTGTTCTTGAAATTATAATTACCAATATATAATTACAGGTTTTCTCTTTACAGACCTCACACGTCTCACGTCCAAACAGTTCATCGGTTAGCACAGGAAGAACAACTGAACCACAGTTGTCACAGATAACAAAAATAATTGTAATTGTGGTTGTCCATGAGTGTAGTTATCCGATAACAGTTTTAATTCACACAGAAATTAAATTATTACAGAAATAATGAAATAATTATCGTCATTTTTACACGATACAGTAGTATCTACAATATTTGTCGATGTTTGTTCAATTAGTTCATTTTAACGTCTTGTGGCTAGAGCATAGTGTCGTGGATATTGCAGTAAGCAGTGTGTGAAGTTTGGGCCTAATTAGACCGGCAGTAAAATGTTGCCACGAGAGCACAAAAAGTTACTGCGACTAAAAAGTGGGGTACCAGCTCCCTCATTCTGCCTTCTTCTGCACTTAAATATTTTCCCGAAAATCTGGCACGTGGACACATAAGTGCGTTTCTTAACATGGAGCTCATATCTCACTCCCACAAGGTCCCCTAAGCAGCTCAAACCCACTAGTCCATCACCGTAAGTCGCTTATACCCACTTGCCCATTCTCACTCACTCATTCCACACAACTCTTTGTCATTATCTCATTGCGTCTCTGTTAATGTTAACGTCTCTTCTCTGAAAGCCACAGTATCATCGTTCTGTCCTCCTGCTACATTCGCTTCTCACTATCACTGTCTCCGTCTTGTTCTCTCTTACTGCTATTATCTCATTTATTCCTTCCCACTGTGGCTGTGTCTTTCCATTGTCACTGTCACCCTTTTGTTTTCAGTTCCGTCTCTCATTATCACAGTCTTTCACACACTTACACTTTACCCTTATCTTTTTTTGTGTCCCACTTGCACTGTCTCCTTCACCTTTTTCCTAGCACTGCTCTACGTTCCATTGCCACTGTGCCCCTGTCTTTCTCTAACACAGTCATTGTCTACCTAGCTCTTTCAATACCACAACTGTCTACTGCCGACCAGTAATTACCACTTTTCCGTCTCATTCCCACTGTCATTGTCTCCTTCCCTCTCACCATAAAAGCGCGAATATTTTCGCTTGCGAACATTTTTTGGAAAAGGCTTAAAGCTGCTGAGGAAGGTAGAATGAGATCTCTGATACCCCACTTTTCAGTCAGGTTCTTTTCAACGGGAGCATATTCGCCTTTTTTTGTGCTGCGATAGTACCATTTCCCCAGTGGTTCTCTTCTTCTCTTGCCACAGCAGGGCACGTCACTCGTATCAAAAGAACTTCATGGATAAATAATAAAATCTCGATAGTTTACTTATACAAAACTGAAATAACGCAAAACGTATCTTATACTTGAGACCGTATATTACGTCACTAAAAATTTGCCTACGCTTCATTACTACAACATGATGGTAATGGAGTCACTTTACACCAAGTTTCTTCCATGCTACGTTATATTATAAACTCCGTTTTCGCCTCACACCGAATTTTACGTGCGTGTTTTACGTGTAGAATGTAGGGTAAATTTGAAATTCTGTATTTCGGTAATGGATAAAGATAGCAATAAATTTTCAAGATTGTTCGAGAACTGGAGGTTAGGAGCACACAGTAAATATTTAAGCCATTTGTTGTGCGTAACAGTTTTGGTTTCTGAAAAATGGTATGAAAACTCTAATTATGGGGTTTCGTAAGGAAGTGCCCATAAGCTGATGGTAGTCTAGGATAGTGACACAATGGCGATCCTTCTGTTGGGCCTTGAAATGGTCATTAGGCCAAGAGTGACCCAAAACACTTGAGCCTACCTTTCCGTCATCTACAGAACCCGAGCGAGGAGCCCCGAAGAAGTTCTTTTCTATGCATGACGTTTTGGAACACAAGTAGCGCATGTTGTTGCAAGCGCACTGGTATAGAAGTAATGGAAAAATTTACGTTTCATTAAATTTGTGCTAACTACGACATTATTTCATACTGAGGTCAGTGGTGGCCCATAAACACACGTTTGCAGATATATTTTCAACCTCACAGGACTCGCATTCACGAGGACGACGGTTCAAGTCTCCTCGTATGGCCACCCATATTTAAGATCTGGCAAATACCAGTGTGGTTTCTTTCAAAAGGGCACGGCCGATTGTCTGCCCCATCCTTTCGCAATCCGAGCTTGTCGTTCGTCTCAGATGACCGCTAAGTCGATGGGTAGTTAAACTTCATCTTCTTGCCTTCCTACTTTCACCTGTTTCAGTTATCGGTATTTATTATGATACATCCTGTATAACAATGTAATGACGAAATTTAGTGACAGCAATCTGTATACCTTCACCGTTACAGAATACAGACTGATTCAGCTGCCCCTGCTGATAGGTATTATGCAACCTGCATTGCCTTAATAAACCACAAGCGATATTTTGACATTATCTCACTCACTACGTGCAAACTATTAGGCCTACAGAAGAAATGAACTCAACTTTTTGTTGGAGATTTAATGTAGTTAAATTTTGTGGTGGTCTATTTCCGTTGGAGGCCGCAGTTTTCGCGTTATTCAAGGAAAACGCTTCTGAAAGTCACTTTTGTACATTTTTCTTGAATAATTCGAAAACAGTAACCTCTACCGGAAACCTATCACACTATAAAATTTAACTACATTAAATTTCGTAATAGAAAGTCTGGTTCATTTTTTTCTGTAGAACTAGTAGTTTCCACATAATGAGCGAGAGAAGATAAAAATCTTGCGTGTGATATTTGATGCAGTTGCGGGTTGCAAAAGACCCTTTGGTAAGTGCAGCTAAATCGCGCTGTGTATATTCTACATAACAAGTACTTTAATTGTCTTTGTAGCCAAGCATAACAAAGCAGCATTTCTTCCTCACATCTGTATTGCTGATTACTAATTATCAATACAAGAAACCTATTCATACTTAATATCCCATTCTTCATGGAATGTTGCGGGTTCTAGAACGTATTTGCTCCACAAACTGTAGCAGTCAACACTTTAGACCAATCCCATTCTGGAAAGTGATAGTGAGGTAGACAGGGTGTTGTGTGATGTCTTTAGGTTAGTTAGGTTTGAGTAGTTCTAAGTTCTAGGGGCCTGATGACCATAGCTGTTAAGTCCCATAGTGCTCAGAGCCATTTTTGAGGTAGACAGGAGCTTTTAGTCGATCTGCAAGAAGAGTTCTCGGAACGTCTAGAGAGCGGTCCCCGAAGTTAGCAACTATGGAGTCAGTTTAATTAGCTCTCTTTTTCCTTAGTACCCTGTAAGCCCGCTCAACACGCGTAAACAAACACTAGGCCGCTTGTATCACTTTACCTTTTACCGCGATTTTCTGTTTCCTTCACTTCAAAGTTTTAGCTACGCTTAACGAATCAGCTGATGAAAAACACAACTGTTTACTCTTAGAAAACGAGCTTTCTAATGGAAAGGCGCGTCGTCAGTCGAGCTGAGTCATTTAGGAGGCCTACAGAAAAGTAAGTTTTGACGGGTTCTTTGAGACACCAGCTGAACAGAGTTCTATAGTTATGGAATTATGAGATTTAAAAAATAAGTTGTTTTGTTTATTCTGACAGTACGTATTATTAAAGCCGTGCTTGGGATCAAGAAACTTTTCATGAAACTGTTTCTTTTTTTCTTTGTAATTATAACAGTGTGACATAGAAACGAATTTTAAAAGGATATAAAATGTATTAGGCTTGGCGCTCAAAATGTGTGGAAATTTACGTAAAGCAGCTAATCTTAGTTATGATATATATCATCGCTTCATGGTAGAATTGTTTTGTATTTAAGGAGAAACGGCAAACAAACTGTGTGCCATTCCAGAACAAACCGCAATTTCTTTGCTTTTCGACCTTAAGTAAATTGGTTGTATTTTTCAAGTATTTGTTGTAGGTGACAGTCATATAATAGTCATATTCTTAACGAAATTTTGACAACAGTAACTTTTCAATTAAAGAATTGGGTCAATTATGGAGCGCTTCGTCACAGGGTTATTTGGTAAGCGTAATAGCATCACGGAGATGTTTAGCAAACTCAAGTGGAAGACTCTGCAAGAGAGGCGTTCTGCATCGTGGTGTAGCTTACTTTCCAGATTTCGATAGGGTGCGTCTCTGGATGAGGTATCGAATATATTGCTTCCCCCTACTTATACCTCCCGAAGAGATCACGAATGTAAAATTAGAGAGATTCGAGCGCGCACGGAGGCTTTCCGGCAATCGTTCTTCCCGCGAACCATACGCGACTGGAACAGGAAAGGGAGGTAATGACAGTGGTACGTAAAGTGCCCTATGCCACACACCGTTGGTTGCCATGCGGAGTATTAATGTAGATGTAGATGTAGGAAACAAAGATAAAGTCTTTTTCTCTCTATCTTCTCAGAACTTCTTTATGCGCGTTGTGAATTCCGTTGTTGGAAAGGAAATTTTGCAGTATCTCTCATTAGCCGGAAACGTCCCTTGTTTTATGTGGTGTTTTCTGTGTCATAAGGTGGTCTTACGTCCTTTCTTGACTCTTCCAACCTTACCGTGGTGTTTTATAATTTGGAAATGGAGTGAAAGATTTTCTTCGATAGCCAATTGTCATTCGTTCTGTACATACTACAGCGAAATTATAATCTCTTCTTTCTTATTGTGTCTGTGAATGTTTCTATGTTTCTGTATAGACCTTCACTTCTCTTCCTCCATTTTTTTCTTTGTTCCTTTGTGATTAAAAATTTTTTCTGAGAACTTTCTTTCTTTTCCATTTTTCTTGTTCATCTCTTTCATTCAGTCCATTCGGATCCGTAAACTGCTTCCGGTTTAACTGCTGTTGCGCATTGTTAAATTTTTGCCTGGAATGACACTGATCTTTTATTATACTGGTTTTGGGTGAGTTTGTAAGCCATATTTCCATACTGGTGGTGTTATCTAACACCTCTGATTGTATCCATTCTCGCCAATACTTAAACTTATCAATTCGTGATATTTCCGTGCTGCATTTGTATATATTTTTCTCTGTTGTCTTTTATGTTCAATGTATTACGTTTTCTCATATGACATTGGCAATCTGATTTTTGCTGCAGTTTTGTGAAGTGTTTTTATCATTATCCTTGCCTTTGTTTAGTCCTTAGAAATTACTGTAATATGATTAGCAAATGAGAGACATTTCAAGTAAAATCTTCTTCTTTGTTGTCCTAGATGGTTTCCTTCGACGTTTTTCTTTATCCCACTCTCTCATGACCTTGTCTAAGACCAGACCGAAGAGAATTAGCGAGACCTCATCGCCCTGCCGAACACCCGTGTTAATTCTGAAGTGTTCAGAAAATTCTCATTGAAATTTAATTTTCATGTTGGGTCTTTGCGTGTCTGTTCCAGTAATTGTCGGGTGGTTTTGTCGATATAATAGTATAATAACAACAGACATGGAAAATACGACTATATACGATATCCACTGATTTTGATACATCAATCACAGCGAGCGGGAAGGGATTGGACGGCGTCACTGTAGAAACTCCTTATTTGCTCACGGATCTAGTTTTTACCGTATCCTGCACTTGCTTCACTCTGGTGAACCTCTGACATTTCAGAGCTTGTCTTAGGTAGCCAAAGTAGTGCGAGATACAAGGGGAGATATCGGGGGTGTAAGGAGCATATTCCAGGTTCTCCCCTGAAATTTTTGAAAAACCTGGATGGTTGTTTTCTTGGCTACACATACTTCCACATAACAATGAATATTGTGTAACGAGCGAGACACTGCTGCCGGCCGCTGTGGCCGAGGGGTTGTAGGCGCTTCAATCCGGAACCACGCTGCTGCTACGGTCGCAGGTTCAAATCCTGCCTCGGGCATGGGTGTGTGATGTCCTTAGGTTAGTTAGAATTAAGTAGTTGTAAGTCTAGGGGACTGATGGCCTCCGATGTTAAGTCCCATAGTGCTCAGAGCCATTTGAACCATTTGAGACACTGCTCTTGGTATACCTCTTTCATTCTGCAATTAATTTGTAAGGAATTCCCGTTCTGCGCGGAAGTACTACATAACCGCTATTTGCGCTAATCGGGAGGAATCCATCATGCAACGAACTGCGGAAACGACTCTCTAGGAATGAGGAAGTTGCTGAGACGCCGTAAACTCCTCTGATGCAACTGGGAACACCACCACTTCATCACTTTGTGAAAACCTTCACCCACAGCGAAGGTATCTCTTTCAGTAGGGGATACCTTGTAAGTTGCAACGTTATCGCTGCTATGACGCTTTCCATGTTCAGTGTGTCAACTTTCATCATACTATATTATGTTGTTGTGCTATGTACCTCTGGAATAAAAATGCGGCATTCATTTGAGTTTTGTTTGTAACATTCAATTATCGATTTTGTATTACATAGCTATTAGTCAAACACAGCGGAAAATTTCATCAATGTTAACGGTTGTTAAATTTTACCAACATACCTTCCATACCGTCGACTTGAAGAGCGACCAACACAATCAGAAAACCTACTTTCTGTAGTCTGCAGTCCCCAGTTTTACGTTGCTTACAGTCTATCGGTTTCGGCACCAAATAGCATAATCAGGCATTCCTGTGACAAAAAAAAATCACTGTATATAGTTGCAATAGTAACATAAGAAACGTTTACAGAATATTTTCCTGTGATGCATCTTTATGATATAAGCAGCGCCTTACCAACGGCGCACCGTTTACCAAGCGTTTCCAATCTCAGAAAAAAAAATTAATTGTAAATATTTCATGAATTGTTATTTTAACTATGTACAGTGATTCTTTTAATTATAGGATGGCCTTTTTACTGAACTCGACGCCGTAACCGGTAGGCAGTAGGCAAAAAAAAAAAAAATAATAATATGTGACTGCAGACTAAGCCAAATAATTTTTTCTAACAGTTCTCAGCCTGTGCGAAATAAAAACTCAGCTAAATGGTCAGGTTCTAAACTTATAAGCTTTAAATAACGCTAAAAATAATTAATTTCTCACAAGTTCTACTGAAATAAAGTCCTGTAATGCCACTATGATGTGTCATTTACAAACTGCTACACACTATTGGCGCAATGTTGCCCGGGAGTGGAGGGACCAGGCCAAATAAGGTTTGAACGTAATTGGCATGAAGATTTTTATTTGCCAGCAAAATAACTTTATTAATTAGGCCAACTAGACCGTGACATATTAAGACAAAACTGTCAAATAAAATTATTTATAAACAGTTATTGATAGTGGATCATCTATTTACCAGAAATTTTAGTGAGATTAAATAACCAAAGGCTATATTGTTAATTAAGGTAGTTGTTCCTATCTATCTAAAGGTCATTCATGGGAATTTACAACAAACGTTATTCTCTTTCTGATAATATACAAATCTTTTGAGCAACTGGTTATTATTGTTGAAATGTTTACAGCAAATTTTAATAAGGGAAGCAAGATAACATTTCACCAACAATCTCTCCAAAAGGTCTGAGAAAAAAGTTTTCCAATAGATAGTCTACAAACATTTATTGAATGTGTTTCACCAACATACAACAAAATAAATTAGATTTATGTAAAAAGCAGTGCATTAAAAAGAAAGTAAAAAAAAGTAAATTGCTCGATATGAAATCAGCGCACATTAGGCGATGTGATCCTGATGAACGAACCCGTAATTACTTTGGCCAGGTCCGATATGCTTCTTAAGCGACCAATGGGCACACGCCCCAGGGCACAAACATACAATAATAACCTGATAAACAGAGGAGCAATTTTTAAGTAAATCGAGTGAAACTCGTTACACCCTAGCAGCATGGACAAATGTTTGTGAAAAATCTCTAAAAGATAATAAGGTAACTGGCCAAGGCAACCACTCCTATTTACATTTAACAGTAAAGAAGTTCAGCCGACATACGAGATTCAGCTTCAAATTAACCCAGAGACGGACACGATAAGTACTTAACAGTCGAGCGTACGGAAAGATAGGTGGAAGTAAGAAACGAACGTAGATTGCTAAACCTTGGCTTGTAAATACAACCCACCAAAATACAAGCATCAAGATTTGCCCCCTTGAGGCGTATAAACTTGCGAGCTACAAACAGCTAAACAAAGCCACTTGGCGATTTAGAGGACAAGGTACTAGACGAGAAAAATGTTTTGGACGCCGCAGTTAATGACACTGAACATATATGAACATTACATAAACCTAATAACTTAAAACATAAAACCAAATTAGTGCTATGACAATTACAAACTGGAAGCTATTATGTTTTGATACTAGTGACATGCTACTCAAATTGCCTGACTAGACACAGGAACAGGGAACAACAACAACAGGAGACTGAACTGAGTCCGATACAGAAGCAGCAGTGCAGAACCACGCTCAGGGAGTGAACTGATCGCAATTATCACGCTCACAGCGGGCAGGAAGGTTAGTGTTCACGAATGCCACGTGGTATCCGCACCGAAGCAGTGAACAAAACGTAGTTGGTTGGTTGGTTTGTGGGATTGAAGGGACCAGACTCAAAATGTAGTTCACCGACCATACAGAGCAGCTGTGGGATGACAGACAATAGAAAACTTTGAGCCGCAAGGAGACGTTTTGATGACGACGACCCACAGCCCGCCTCCAGACCTGGTCGGCCAAAGGAATAACATGTCAACTTTCGTTTCCAGTGAATGTCCCCCGTGTCCGGAAGACCCGCCAGGGTAGCCGAGAGCGCTAACGCACTGCTTCCTGGACTCGGGTAGGCGCGCCGGCCCCGCATCGAATCCGCCTAGCGGATTAACGACGAGGTGTGGTTTTAGGCGGTTTTCCACATCCCGCTAGGTGAATACCGGGCTGGTCCCCACGTTCCGCCTCAGTTACACGACTCGCAGACATCTGAACACGCTCGCACTATTCCAGTAATTACACTCGACGTAGACCGTAGGGGTTGACTACTTTCGTCCCAGGGGATACGGGGTGGCGGCAGGAAGGGCATCCGGCCATCCCTTTCCACTAACCTTGCCAAATCCGTTCCTAACAATGCCGACCCTGTGTCAGCGCGGGACATGGCACCAGTGAAAGAAAGAAAGAAAGTCCCTCGTGTCCGAAAAATACTCAGCCAGACCAAGTTTGTAGCCATACGGCGGTAGAACAAACAGTGGACTCCGTCGCCCCACAGACCTGTCGGTCCGGCTCCATTGCCTGCCTCTACCCGGAAAACGGTCTCAATAACACTCGCGCAAACGTACCACTCGATCCTCATGGCAAAGATTGTGTTCCAGGAGACGTGGTGCGAGCAATCGATCGCGCAACAATTCAGCCTACCCTTCTCCAACGGAGAATGGTTCAAATGGCTCTGAGCACTATGGGACTTAACTTCTGAGGTCACCTGTCTCTTAAAACTTAGAACTACTTAAACCTAACTAACCTAAGGACATATATCCATGGCCGAGGCAGGATTCGAACCTGCGACCGTAGCGGTCGCGCGGTTCCAGACTGTAGCGCCTAGAACCGCCCGGCCACTCCGGCCGGCTCCAACGGAGAGAAAAAGTCATTAATACTACCTCACTTAACATGGATAACATGCACCTGCAACTCACTTCCAGTCTCATTGTTATGGAGCCTAAGCATGACCAGAATGGATACTTTTGTGGCGGTGTTCGTAGCGACAAACACTTGGCTGTAGAAATGGCTTACGAAGTCACCGCCACACTTTTAATAGCGGGCCGACCGGTCCGCTGGAACAGTAAACAGAAAGATGAAAAACCAAACACTCTGATTAAATAAAAGTCGGTACTTATCTTTATTGATAAAGATACAGAAACGCAATAGGGAACTCCGTGTCTACAGAGATCTGTCTAGTTCGAGTCGGAGCGGCTAGGTCAGCGTCGGCTGACGACAAACAACAACTCTGCTGCGATGAACACACAACTGACTAACAAGTACACAATTCGGTGGCGAGTATACAACTGAGCGGCGAATACAGAACTGTCCTAGCGCTCGCGACTCCAGCGCTTAAGAAGCCAGAAGCCAGTGGTGGCGCGCGCAGACTTGCGGCGATTTCCTGTATCGCTGGCGCTGCTTACACGGACGGCGTCCGGACTTTGATGCTGCCAACCTTTTGGCAGCGTGCTCGGGTGGCATTACTGGCTAGGACATAACAGATACCTCCAACACCTTATACGGCCCTACAAGGAAGGACGACAGGTTTGTGGACGCCTTACTCGCAGAGTCTCTACGCCTAAAATCTTTCAAGTAGACTATATTCCTGACCTGAATGTTTCCCGGGGATCGGTCCTGGTTCTGCAGCGCCGCTTCCTTTTTACGGGCGCTCTGAATATTTGGCCCAACTCTACATTAATTATCCTCAATTAACTCTGGACTAATATCATCGGGCAACAAATCAAGTACGGACCACATATTTGATAAGGAGGGATTAAGGAGTTAATCAAACATGAGACAAGCAGTGGTAGCTGCGTGCGCCTCATGTCTGGCGGTATTAAAGGCTAGGTTCAGCCACGGTAAGGAGCCTCAGAGTGGAAAACAATGAGAGAGGACTTTCAATTGCGATTAACGTGCTCCACGACCGAAGGTTGCAGGTAATAAGGTGTCGTGGTGACGTGTTAAATCCCTGATCGGAAACAGAAGTTCCGAAGAGAGACAAGGCGGATTATCGCTGACAGTGACCTTGGGAGGATCGAAGCAAGAGAAAATCTCACTCAAATGCCTAACACTTTGTCCGGCAGTAATACTACCACTGGAGAGCAACCATCTGAACCGAGGAAAACCATCAACCACTATAAATGTATATCGCTGCCCTTCGGTCAGCGGAGGAGGATCGACGTAATCAATAAAAAGACACTCTATGGGGACCTCCACTCGAGTGGATTGAAGCAACCCCCTTTGCCCATCGGAATTCGGTGTAGCCATTTTGCATTTCCAACACTGACTCACAATTTGCCTACCATCGGGATACGGGTTGGGCGGGGTCTGACACTCAGAGCTCTTGCGAATGGTTTTATATATCCCCAAATGATCCTCCGCAATATAATTTTGACAATATTTGAAAACAGCTGGAACAAGCGCAGTAGGTAGAAAGATTTTAAGCCTTTCATTGCAGAGCCCACAGCTGCACTCCCCCTTTTCAAAGCAACCAGTAGGCACACACCCCTAGGCGAAAACGTACAACGATAGCCAGACGAACAGAGAAGCAATTTTAATTAAAACTAAAGTTATCAGACGACACGCAAGCAAGGTAAATAAGTTGTAAAAAATCGCTTAGGTAACTGGCCAAAGCAGCGACCCACAATAACAAGTTCAGCGGCCAACAGAGATTCAGCTTCAAATCACGCCACGAGGCGGAAACACTTAATCGTCGAGCGGTACGGAAACAAGGGTGGAAGAAAGACGCGAAAGGTTGTATTTTGATAAGGAGGGATTAAGGAGTTAATCAAACATGAGACAAGCAGTGGTAACTACGTGCGTCTCATGTTATTGTTGTTGTGGTCTTCAGTCCTGAGACTGGTTTGATGCAGCTCGCCATGCCACTCTATCCTGTGCAAGCTTTTTCATCTCCCAGTACCTACTGCAACCTACATCCTTCTGAATCTGCTTAGTGTATTCATCTCTTGGTCTCCCTCTACGATTTTTACCCTCCACGCTGCCCTCCAATACTAAATTGGTGATCCCTTGATGCCTCAGAACATGTCCTACCAACCGATCCCTTCTTCTGGTCAAGTTGTGCCACAAACTTCTCTTCTCCCCAATCCTATTCAATACTTCCTCATTAGTTATGTGATCTACCCATCTAATCTTCAGCATTCTTCTGTAGCACCACATTTCGAAAGCTTGTATTCTCTTCTTGTCCAAACTCTTTATCGACCATGTTTCACTTCCATACATGGCTACACTCCATACGAATACTTTCATAAATGACTTCCTGACACTTAAATCAATACTGGATGTTAACAAATTTCTCTTCTTCAGAAACGCTTTCCTTGCCATTGCCAGCCTACATTTTATATCCTCTCTACTTCGACCATCATCAGTTATTTTGCTCCCCAAATAGAAAAACTCCTTTACTACTTTAAGTGCCTCATTTCCTAATCTAATTCCCTCAGCATCACCCGATTTAATTAGACTACATTCCATTATCCTTGTTTTGCTTTTGTTGATGTTCATCTTATATCCTCCTTTCAAGACACTGTCCATTCCATTCAACTGCTCTTCCAAGTCCTTTGCTGTCTCTGACAGAATTACAATGTCATCGGCGAACCTCAAAGTTTTTATTTCTTCTTCATGAATTTTAATACCTACCCCGAATTTTTCTTTTGTTTCCTTTACTGCTTGCTCAATATACAGATTGAACAACATCGGGGAGAGGCTACAATCCTGCCTCACTCACTTCCCAACTACTGTTTCCCTTTCATGCCCCTCGTTTCTCATAACTGCCATCTGGTTTCTGTACAAATTGTAAATAGCCTTTCGCTCCCTGTATTTTACCCCTGCCACCTTCAGAATTTGAAAGAGAGTATTCCAGTCAACATTGTCGAAAGCTTTCTCTAAGTCTACAAATGCTAGAAACGTAGGTTTGCCTTTCCTTAATCTTTCTTCAAAGATAAGTCGTAAGGTCAGTATTGCCTCACGTGTTCCAGTGTTTCTACGGAATCCAAACTGATCTTCCCGAGGTTGGCTTCTACTAGTTTTTCCATTCGTCTGTAAAGAATTCGTGTTAGTATTTTGCAGCTGTGACTTATTAAGCTGATAGTTCGGTATCTCATGTCTGGCGGTATTAAAGATAAATGAAAGGTAAATACAAGTTTGGCTTGGAAGTATAATCCACCAAACTAAAAGCAACAAGATTTGCCCCGGTGAGGCGCATTAGCTTGCGGGCTCCAAGTAAATAAAGAAACCGACTTGGTGATTTAGAACACAAGGTACTATGCAATAAAATGTTTTTGTCGTCGCAATTAATAGCACTGAACATACAAGAGCGATTTAAAACACATAGTCAAGTTATAACTGTAAGACAATTCTCAAATGGAAACTGTTATGTTCTGATACGTTGTTCCGCAGACCTGAGTTGTCCGTTCTGCGTCACTGACTGCCTCTGTCCAAAAAACGGTCACATCGACACTCGCGGCAGACGTGCCACTCCCCCCTTCACCCCAAATATTGTGTTCCAGGAATGTGGCGCGAGCTATCAAGGGCGCAACGGTTCACAAACTAGGAAACATCACAGTTGCAACAAGTAGATCAGAATAGCAAGAGTTTCGCAATTTCTGGAAGTTTCGAAATGCAAACCGATAAAATAAAATTAAAAAATCCTAATTCAAGGACGGAGATATAAATAATAATACGAAAGAATGGAAAAGATTTTCACCTCCTGTCTCAAGTTTTTCGTGTTTCAGTCAGCACTAAGCATCCACAATTTAAGGGAAACGCACAATTTATAACACTTACCACGAAGATACATATTAAGAAATAATGCAGTCGGATCGTTGAGAAATTAACCATACATTCAGTTTTATACGGCACAATTACCAATTCTATCTCTAGGAATCAGGCTACTGGAGATGTAAATGCTTTTGGAAAATAAAAAAAAATACCTTATGCAATACGCAGAACAAAACAATTAAGAGTCTCCGCTAGGTTGCCGTTATTAAAGAAGTGGTATAATGAGAAAGATTATCACATACCTATCGGGATGGGAATTGGAGACAGACCACTATAGTGTAAAGTGATTGTAAGGGACTCTCAGATATGTTCATCGAATAATCACGAGTTCTTACATACGTCTGCTATCAACGGCCAAAACGTGAAACCACCCCCACGGGGGAAGAATTTCTCTTTTCTGTCTACCCTAAGTAAGAAACGTATGTTACTGGTTAATCACGGCAGATTCTTTACTAGAACGGAGATTCTTGCTGTTGTTACGAGTTTTTCATTGTTTGGGACTGGCTAAAAGGAATCCAGTACTGGCAGGACCAGCAAGAATTTTAGGTGAGCGGGTAGTCGCTTCGTCTTGGATCATCAGAGGGAGAGATGTCTTCTCCTTAAAACATCAGAGAGAGAGAGAGAGAGAGAGAGAGAGAGAGAGAGAGAGAGAGGAGTTCATCCAAGATGAACGTATGAACTTGACAACTCTCGGCAACCACTGCAGCCATCCTCTCCACCTAAGTTAAGTATGACCTGCATTTGTGTAAAATGTGGTAAGAGTCCTCAAAGATTTCTTGTTTCGAGTTAGAGTTTTGTTTTTCTGAACGAATTCACTCAAGTCAGCTGGTTGAAGGAAGCGAACTAGTGCTTATATGAACTTTGCTGGAGCAAGCGAAACATTACTTATATATACTTTTCTGGGTTTTTGCCTTTAATCTGTTAACTAATTCAGTAATGTGGACACACAGGTAATTATATGTTTCCAACTCCCATTCCACACAGCTGCACCAAGATCTTATCGTTTATTACTCATTGGAAACATTGTTCGTTTTATTTGTACTACCTATTCAATGACTGGAATCATGTTCATCTTATAAATACTATTTTATCGTGACCTTTAGTTTCATTCCACTGATTGATGCGACCTTTTCTCATTGTATGTAACTGACATGTGGCACAGATGTTTCACGTTTAATAGGAGCACCCTTGTTCGGAATCAAATGTTCAGTAGTTTTGAAATGATCTAAGGGGGGGGGGGGGTCTGTTTACTGTGTAGGTACAAAAATGGTCAAAATGGCTTTAAGCACTATGGGATTTAACATCGGAGGTCATCAGTCCCCTAGAATAGTTAATTAAACCTAACCAACCTAAGGACATCACAAACATCCATGCTCGAGGCAGGAATCGAACCTACGACCGTAGCAGCCACGTGGTTCCGGACTGAAGCACCTAGAACCGCTCGGCCTCAGCGGCCGACGCACTGTGTTGGTCACTGGGCTCAGAACATATCAGTATCACGGATGTATGTAAATGCTCGACCGTAGTCTCGCTAGTCTACATCATTGAGGTTACTACACTGCCTGTTAAGGCTACGTAGGTGTATTACAAGATGGCCAATTGTGACTAATTTTTTTTAAACTAAGGCAAAACTGAAAAACTACTTGCTACTACCTATGTACTCTTAAACAATCAATAGTAACCTAAGATTCAGGAAAATGTTATAGACTGATGAAGAAAGTGAAAAATCATGGTTTGTGAGGGAAGAAACTTAATTTTCTGTTTTATGAAGATAATACGGTCATGGAAGCAAAACTGACAGCAGTGGATAAAATTAAGTTGTTGGAGACAACCAGCACATCGAAGCAAACAGAAGAAAAGGGGCACGAAAGTAGAATATGTAGGAGACATGTACTTCAGATGTTTCCTGTTCGTGGTTCTTTCAGACTATTCGGAAGGTACTAAGGCAACAACGTTGTAAATGCTGTGGCGCTCTATGTTAATTTGCGGAAGTGTTGACAATGCTTGTGTATGTGTAAAGGTTTCAGCTTTCTAATAAACTCACGACGAAACTGCCGCTAATGTATTTGTTTTCGGACACTCTAATTAAAGTGACTGCTGTGTGTCACCCGAATCAACTCACTCTCGAATAATTAAAACGTGCTTCATTGGTAGCTATAAACAGGGAGGTAACACGCAAACTGACTTCAGCAGTTTGCTGTTACAAAAAATATCCAGTTGTCATTTCAGCACCAGTCGAAATGGCTGCAGCAGGTGGACTTCATATACACCGGCGGAAAAAAAAAATTGAAACACCAAACAATAATTAATATAGAGTAATGAAATGTCGGGAATACATTTGTCTATGTAACATACATCAGTGATTAACGTTGCAAAATCATAGGTGAACGTACGCGTAGCATAACCCAATGCAAACGTGAAATGCTGGTACATTAATATGTTGAATTACATTGTACAGGTGCCGGATGTCAGTTTGTGGGATGGAGTTCCATGCCTGTTGCACTTGGTGGGTCAATACAGGAAAGCTGGTTCTGAACAACATCTCCTACAACAGCGGTATGTGGGAGAGCGATATCCTGCTGGAAAACACTAGTGGAATGGTGTTCATCGATGGCAGCACATTAGGTCGAATCGCGACTGACGTACGGATTTGGAATAGGGTGCACAGGACTACGATGAGAGCGTTCCTGCTGTTATACAAAATCACACTCCAGACCATAACCTACAGGTGAAGGCAGGTTTGTCGCAAACCCGCAACTGTCCTCCTTCTGGCCAACACACGGCCATCACTGGCGCCGAGACAGAGCCGCTTTCATCAGAGAACAGAACAGTCCTCCACTCTGCCCTCCAATGAACTCTGGTTTCATACCACAAAAGTCTCAAATAGCGGTGGTTTTGGGTCAGTGGAATGCGCTATACATGCGGGCTGGCTCGGAGTGGTCTCTGAAGCAACAGATTTGTAACAGTTCATTGAGTCACTGTGTGTCCCAGCTACTGTTCAAATTGATGATGCACATGCCGTACCATGCCGCAGACACAATGGTCTTCCCTCCTGATAGTGCCTCTTGGTCGTCCGTCCACAGCTGGATGTTCTTGCGACTGTACCTTCTCGTAACCACTGCTACCGATTGTCATGCACCGTCGCTTCATTACTGCCATGTCTTTCTGCAACAACGCAGAATGAACATGCAACTACTTGTAGCTCTATTACACGATCTTGTTTAAACGCAGTGACGTGCTGATAGTGGTGTCTTTGTTGCCTCAAAAGTAGCATCCGCTCACGAACGTTACAGTGTGTACTGATACGCATTCTCATAGTGGCACGAAATTTCAACACAGTTCACCTTCCAGATGTAGAAAAAAGCCTATCTACAAACATGTCTAGCAACTTTCGTTTATGACGCCCAACTCCTTCTTCAAATTGTGATTTTTTGTCCGTCAATGCATGTGTAAAACATGACTATAAGAGGGTTGTTGTTGTTGTGGTCTTCAAATGGTTCAAATGGCTAAGAGCACTATGGAACTTAACATGTGGTCTTCAGTCGTGAGACTGGGTTGATGCAGCTCTCCAAGCTACTCTATCCTGTATAAGCTTCTTCATCTCCCAGTACCTACTGCATCCAACATCGTTCTGAATCTGCTTAGTGTATCCATCTCTTGGTCTCCCTCTACAATTTTTACCCTCCACGCTGCCCTCCAATACTAAACTGCTGATTCCTTGATGCCTCAGAACATGCCCTACCAACCGATCCCTTCTTCTAGTCGTGCCACAAACTCCTCTTCTCTCCAATCCTATTCATCACCTCCTCATTAGTTATGTGATCTACCCATCTAACCTTCAGCATTCTTCTGTAGCATGACATTTCGAAAGCTTCTATTCTCTTCTTGTCCAAACTATTTATCGCCCATGTTTCATAAGAGGGTAACGGTGTTAAATTTTTGGAGTGCCAGGTTGACACTTCAATCAGCTGGGAGGAACGTACATCAGAAGTGCAGAAGTCCGCCTAAACAAATCATTATTAATACTGAGGATGCCGCCAGGCATTCGTGATACGAAAACAAAAATAAAGAACAAAATTTGTTGGCGTACTTTAGTTCCACAACGTCGCACGGGATCATGTTTTGGGGTGACTCATAAACAAGCTAAATTTCAGAGACCAAAAGCGTGTGAAATCAGAAGTCCGCCGATTAGCAGATCTATGTCACTGATATCGATTTGCAATAGTATTCTGTAACATACACTGTGTTCGCACTTTAAGAATTGCATCAAGAAAGACGCTCTATTGATACACTGCCTCCAGAGACGCAGAAAAATTCCTTACTGAGAAACAATAATACTTCTTTATTCATACGAAGGAATGAGTGCTATCGGTAGGGGATCTCAATTTGATTCCGTACTTCCAGATTTTGTCACCATTCCTTACAAGAGGTTTCTAATCAAATTGTCTGCCTCAGATTCATCGTCACAGTTTTGCCACTGGACAAGTGGTTTCCTGTCGGAAATACGCATTTCGTAGAAACTGACGGATCCTCATCAATTAAAACACAATAAATATATGACGCTCCGCGCGTTGTAGCTGTGCTGTCTGAGGCGCCTTGTCACGGTCCGCGAGGCTCCCTCCGTCGGAGGTTCGAGTCCTCCCTCGGGCATGGGCATGTGTGTTGTCCTTAGCGCAAGTTAGGTTAAGTTAGATTAATTAGTGAGTAAGCTGAGGGAACGATGACCTCAGCAGTTTGGTCCCACAACACCTTACCACAAATAAAAATAAATAAAAACATATATGGCGCTCCCCAAGGAACTCTGAACTGTAATTGTTCAACTATTTCTAGCGATGTTAAAGAAATATCGAACATTATGCGTTACATTGTAGATCTACAAACAACCTTGCAGAGTATGAATGCTTAACCCTTTGTTTGAATACATTAAATTACGGCTTTTCTCAAACTACGTAAAAACCTCATTTTATCTCCATACGTGAGGTAACATCGGGTGTACACTGAAATCATTGGAAAATACAACGCAATAAATGACTGTACATAAGTTCAATTCTGAAATTGAGTAATTATATTGTGGTATGAAGGTTCGGGAAAATGCCATTAAAGAAACATTTTTTTTAAAATTAGTTACTGCGTTCCTGCTTTACAAAAAAATAACAAAATTATGTTAACTAAAAGTAATGTTTTTAAGAGCTTATTCGGGCACTAATTTCTTATGCAGTAGTCACATATAAAACCGTCATCTCTTTCCTCTGCATTCGGACATATTTCATGGGCCCACCCTTTGCACTTGTAGCGCTGAAACCAGCCTTCCTTGGGTGCTGAATGAATGTAGATCCTCTTGTAGGAAATGCAGGGTTCAGTAAAGTCTTCTTCCACGGAGGAAGAATATGTAGTGTTATCTTTCTTTGGTGTAGAATTCTCCTTTTTTTGTTTTCTTTTGCCCTATGTTTTGTTTTATGCTCTTTGTTCATCGCCATTTATTCCAATTTTTATTATTCTTTCTGCTGTTGTGGGACAACTTTATTTCGCTCCTTTCTGTTCTTTTTCTCTCGTTTGAGTTTCTTATAGGACTAATTTATATGGGGAGATGGTTAATATCGCAGTCTTTCCTCTTCTATGGTTCATCTAATTTTCACTTCTTGGAACTGCGTGTGGGGCAGGCAACAGTGAATTTGGAGAATATGCAAAACAAGAATCTTTGGACGTTGACGCCTGTGGTTGCGTAGTGGATTTATCGAACGATGGCTGTGGGTCTTTTGATGTTTCAGCAACTACAGAGTTTTAGTTTCTGTGATTTTTCCAACAATTCATGACCTCTTGGCTCATTATGAGGTGGCTTGTCGATTTCACTCAATGCAACTTCAGGGGATGGCCTAGGCCTTGCCAGAAACCCATACATCCAATTCTTTCCCGGCCATGTTCTGTACTTTTTAATATTATGTTTAATGTCATTCTTTTCAGACGGTTTGTGAGCTAGTCTGCTGTGGTCAAACAGGGTTAAGCCAAGCAACCTTTGCACCAAAACTAATATTTGTTTCACAATTTCCATTTCTTCTTCAGCAGAGAAAACTGTGGATAAACGACATAACCGTATTTCAGCTGCTAAAGCAGGCCTGAGTGCTTGCTGACGTGTTTTCTTGATTCTGTCTCCCAAGGTAGACCGAAGAATATTAATGTCTTGAGCAGCTTTTCCGCTCAACAACTTCTTGTATCGCATCTGCCATATTCTTTCAAGGCCAGCTCTGCTGTGTCGTTTTCCGCGTGTTTTCCATCGGCACATCTACGGCAAAACTCTATAATCTATATGTGGCTAGAAATTATGTATTTACAGCTTCTAAAAAAACTCATATGCAGCCAGAAAACACGTGTGCATAGTTCATATCACAACACAAATGCAGTCTGCGCATGTCTTAACAGGCACAGACGTTTACTGTCCAGAAAGATTTTAAATGGTGGTGTGGAACCGGGTATTGTCACAATTTAACCCTCTTCGCAATGCCTAGTTTTGAGAAAAAGGAACAACGGTATTTTTAAATCAAACAATGAGAAATTCGCTTTAAGATTAAACTGTGTGTCAAATAACTCTTATTAAGCACGCATACTTACCGAAGTATAACAGGATTATTTTCACGACACATTTGAGCAGAGAATTAAGGAAATTCCGACCAAAATCTTCGAAACACTATCGTAACGAAACTAAACGTGCTATGCTCGAGAAACTCAGCTCATACACCACTAGATAGTACCGTCTAACAGTTCAGATTTTAATAGCGAGATAGCAGCAGCTGCCTGTCACAGAAGTAAGTGCGTACCCGGTTTGACCTGCCTACCCTGTTTTGGAAAATCTCCCCTACATTTGTCTAGGTAACATATTTATGTGGTTAACATTCGAAGATCCCACGTTACTGTATGCGCAAGGCAAGTCATTGCAAATGTGAAATGCTGTTTCATTAATAATCAGTGTAACCGCCAGAATGTAGAATGCGAACTTGCAGAAGTGCATACAAAGTGTTATACACGTTCCAGATGTCAGTTTGTAGCATGGAGTTCCATGCATGTTGTACTTGGAGAGCCGTCCGATGTGGCCGAGCGGTTCTAGGCGCTTCAGTCTGGAACCGCGCGACCGCTAGAGTCGCAGGTTCGAAGCCTGCCCCGGGCATGGTTGTGTGTGATGTCCTTAGGTTAGTTAGGTTTAAGTAGTTCTAAGTTCTAGGGGACTGATTACCTCAGAAGTTAAGTCCCACAGTGCTCAGAGCCATTTGAAACAATTTGTACTTGGAAGGTCAATACAGTGACAGTTAATCTTGTTTTTTAGATTACTCTGGAGTTGTCGTACAATGATGTCCCATATGTGCTCGACTGGAGACAGGTCTGGTGAGCTAGAAAGGCAGGGAAACATGTCGACACTCTGTAGAGCATGTTTGGTTACAACAGCAGTATGTGGGTGAGCGTTGACCTGTTGGTAAACCCCACGGGATGCTGTTCACGAATGGCAGCATAACGGGTCGAATCACCAGATTGACTTACAAATTTGCATTCAGGATGCGTGGGATAACCACTAGAGTGCTCCTGCTGTCATACGAAACCGCACCCAGACCATAGCTACAGGTGCGGGTCCTATGCGTCTAGCACGCAGACAGGTTGATTGGAGGCCCCCACCTGGCCTCCTTCTTACCTACACTCTCCATCTCTAGCACCGATGCGGAACCAGCTTTCATCCGAAAACGCAACACACCCCCACCGTGTCCTCTAGTGAGCTCTAGCTTGACACCTCTGAAGTTACAAACGGTGGTGGTTTGGGATCCTTGGAATGCGCATTACACGGCGTCTGCCTCGCAGCTCTCCTTGCAGTAGCCAATGCATAAGTCTGTTGTGTCACAGCGGTGCCAATTGCTCCTCAAATTACTGCCTCGGATGCAGTTACGATGAGCCGTGGCCATACACGGAACACGATGGTCTTCGCTCGCTGTAGTGCAAAGTGGCCGTCCAGAATCCGGGCTTCTTGCGTCAGCACATTCCCTTGATCACCACTGCCACCTGTCATGTACGGAGGCTACATTCCACCAACTATTTCTGCAGTATCGCAGAAATAAGGTAGTGCTTCTCTAAGCCCCATTACATGACCTCGTTCAAACTCAGTAAGGTGTTGATAATGACGTCATTGTCACTTTAAGGGCATTCTTGACTAACATCTGCTCACCATCTCGCATCTGAAAGGTAACTAACGATCACGACCGTTACAGGGAGTTTTTAAAGCAAACCTGATTTGCTTCCTCACTGTGGCGCTACCAGCACCACACTTACGCGACTGGCGCGAAATTTGAATAGACATCGTCGTTCAGATGTAGAAACTCACCTACCGTCATCATTCGTTTATGGCGCCCAATTTCTTTTTGGTGTTGCGACTTTTTCCCCTTGAGCATACGTATCTAGGTAGTCTCTTTGGGTTTTCTATGTAACAGTAAACTACTGAAGTCAGTTTTCGTGTTACCTCCTTATGCCCCTAGCGTAAGGGATAGATGGCCACTATCTCTGCTCCTCTTTATGCACCTCTGGGAATAGTCCAGACTCTATAGCCCGACCAATCTCCTTCCCAAAATATCTATCTTTCTTAAATACGGTTGTCAAACGTGATAGGGCCTGGGCTAATCTCACGGTACCTCAAATAGAATATGCTCTGCTTATCTGAGTCATAAGGACAGCATAGCATAGTTACTAATGATGGCAACCCTCATCATACAGATACCGATCGGTATGCGTCGGCTTTCGGTGAATACTAAATCATAGAGTACCACAAGTATTTTGTAAGCCATAACTTCCGAAAATGACAGTCTCTCATCATTATCGACCTTCATGTTAAATTTAATGCTTGGACGAAGACAGAAGTGGTTAAAAAATTGGTTAAGTGCATCACGTCCATAACGACAAATATAAAAGCTATCGCCAATGGTTCTCCAGAAGCAGGCTGAACTCCTTAGAGCCCTGTCCTCGATGTCTTCCATGAATAAATGGGTGACTGTGGGAGATAATGGGCTCTCAAGAGCCACTACATCATTCTGCTGATAAATGTTAGTTTTTGTTGTTGAGGTCTTCAGTCGAGAGACTGGTTTGATGCAGCTATCCGTACTACTCTATCCTGTGCAAGCTTCTTCATCTCCCAGTACCTACTATAACCTACATCCTTCTGAATCTGCTTAGTTTCTTCATCTCTTGGTCTCCCTCTACGATTTTTACACTCCACGCTGCACTCCAATACTAAATTCGTGATTCTTTGATACCTCAGAACATGTCCTCCCAACTGATCCCTTCTTTTAGCCAAGTTGTGCCACAAATTTATTTTCTCCTCAATTCTATTCAGTAATCCTCTTTAGTTATGTGGTCTGCCCATCTAATCTTTGGCATTCTTCTGTAGCGCCACATTTTGAAAGCTTCTATTCTCTTCTTGTCTAAACTATTTATCGTCCATGTTTCACTTCCATGCATGGCTACACTACACACAAATACTTTCAGAAACGACTTCCAGACATTTAAATCTATACTCGATGTCAACAGATTTCTCTTCTTCAGGAACGCTTTCCTTGCCATTGCAGGTCCAACTTTATAACCTCTCTACTTCGACCATCATCAGTTATTTTGCTCCCCAAATAGCAAAACTCATTTACAACTTTAAGTGTCTCATTTCCTAATCCAATTCCCTCAGCATCACCCGATTTAATTCGACTACATTCCATTATCATCGTTCTGCTTTTGCTAATGTTCATCTTATATCGTCCTTTCAAGACACTGTCCATTACGTTCAAATGCTATTCCATGTCCTTTGCTCTCTCTAACTGAATTACAATGTCGCCGGCGAACCTCAAAGTTTTTATTTCTTCTCCATGGATTTTAATTCCTACACCGAATTTTTCTTTTGTTTCCCTTACTACTTGCTCAGTATACAGATTGAATAACATCACGGATAGGCTACAACCCTGTCTCACTCCCTTCCCAACCACTGCTTCTCTTTTGTGCTCCTCAACTCTTATAACTGCCATCTGGTTTCTGTACAAATTGTAAATAGCCTTTCGCTCCCTGTATTTTACCCCTGCCACCTTTAGAATTTGAAAGAGAGTATTCCAGTCAACATTGTCAGAAGCTTTCTCTAAGTCTATAAATGCTAGAAACGTAGGTTTGCCTTTCCTTAATCTATTTTCTAAGATAAGTCGTAGGGTCAGTATTGCCTCATGATTTCCAACATTTCTATGGAATCCAAACTTTTCATCCTCGAGGTCGACTTCTACCAGGTTTTCCATTCGTCTGCAAAGAATCGCGTTAGTATTTTGCAGCTGTGACTTATAAAACTGATAGCTCGGTAAGTTTCACATCTGTCAACACCTGCTTTCTTTGGGATTGGAATTATCATATTCTTCTTGAAGTCTGAGGGAATTTCGCCTGTCTCATACATCTTCCTCACCAGATGGTAGAGTTTTGTTAGGACTGGCTCTCCCAAGGCTGTCAGTAGTTCTAATGGAATGTTGTCTACTCCCGGGGCCTTGTTTCGACTTAGATCTTTCAGTGCTCTGTCAAACTCTTCACTCAGTTTCATGTCTCCCATTTCATCTTCATCTACATGCTCTTCCATTTCCATAATATTGTCCTCTAGTACATAGCCCTTATATAGACCCTCTACATACTCCTTCCACCTTTCTGCTATCCATTCTTTGCTTCGAACTGGGCTTCCATCTGAGCTCTTGATATTCATACAAGTGGTTCACTTTTCTCCAAACGTCTCTCTAAGTTTCCTGTGGAGAGATCAGCTATCCTCTACCTTGGGAATTATGATGAAATACTGGTTTTAGCAGCTGAAAAGGTGAATGGCACTGTTGTTTTGAAAGGGAACGGCTATGTTTCCGTACAGAAATATCTGCTATTATCTGCTAAACGATCAGGCTTACAGTGCTTTCCATAGTGACCCCAGTTTCAGTTATAAAAACGAGCATTTGCCAGAAAATTTGTGCAAGACAGTTGATCGTGGTGTAGCTGTTTCTCCTATGGTATATAGTATGCCAAACATGAATACAGATGGTTACACTTACGCCCTATAATTAATAACTTGACGAAGCAGCTGACATCTCTTCTTAGCCCATATATTGACAAGTGTGAAACGAATATCTCCGATTCTACGGATATTATTCTACAGCTAATGTCTTTAAGACGGGGTTCTTCAGATTTTTTCCTGTTCGCATGAATCCCTGTGGAAGAAACATCGAGTTTTATTGCTGAGAAACTTCATCAAGAACTGGTGTATCTTTGTGGTGATGCGCTGATGTTTACGTATTCTCTGAGACAAAAAAAGGACGCACGACGAACGAATTATCCAAATGGGACAGAAATGGATAGGGGTAATGTACAGGTACAGACAAACTAATGATTACAAATTCATAAAGAAGTAAAGGACATATTCGATAAAAAGAGCTTCACAAATTGAGGAAGTCGGTAACGTGTTGGTCCACTTCTGGCCATTATACAGGTAGTTATTCGGCTTAGCATTAACTGACAGTGTTGTTAGATGTCCTCCTGAGGGATATCGTGCCAAATTCTGTACAGTTGGCACACTAGACTGTCTTAATACCGAGATGGCTGGAGGGCCATGCTCATAGTGTTCCAAACGTTGTCAGCTTGACAGAGTGAAAGATTCCCGTCAAGACTCCTGGCATACGGACGCCAGATGAAAGTTAACCGTTTTGTTATGGAGAAAACTATGCTTTTGCCCGCACTTCCTAAAAAAAAACCCCTCTGGCAACGCTCGTATTTCCGCTGTACGCAACCCTTGTGATTTTTGTGGATTTTCTTGTTTCTATACTGGTCCATAACCAGAGGAAAACCGACACGTGACATGAGCATTATTAAAAGAGGTAGTCATTGCAACTATAGTTCAATTCTTTTATCTTGGCGGCTCGCGCATGCCCGCCCAGACGCGGGAGATTGCAGCGTTGCCAGTTGTACGCGCCAAGAGAAGCAGCGCCGTAGCAGTGTAGTTCTCAAACTTACGTTTAGGGGGGAGCGCGCAGTTTATGAAGTAAAGCCACCACGGCTGCATTAAACCTTTCGCTGCTACAGAGACGTGCTCCCCGCATTCCACGCCGTGCGCGATTTTGTAACCACTGCACTGCTCGCCTGTGCAGACACATAGTGTTCCGACTGCTTTGACACACTTATCATTCGATTTCACAAAAACTATTTGGCCCAAAAATTTGATTTTGACACATCTTCTTGACTGATACCTTCCCCCCCATAAATGACTTAATTTTGTTTCGATTTTCAACGCAGTTATATTGCAGCATTAAATGTAGTAAACCATTGCACGAAATTTTGAAGAGTTTGCAGAGGTAAAGTTCATAGCGTATACTTTCCGTATGTTCGATTGTAGTTACCACAATGTTGAGAATGAAATGTGGACAAGATACCTAAATTTCATATAAAATTTACTGTATAACAACATCTCATTTAATTTAAGTACCAGATTGGTGTCATATGTAATATTGAGAAATATTCCGTCTTTCGCGAATGTAATAAAAGTTTTATATACACCGGGCGCGTTTGACTTTATTTTAAAGCACTTCAATCAATCAAAAGGAAGTACACAAAATACGTTAAACAAAACTGTGGACTTACAAAAACATTAGGACTTGAATATACTGTGTATCAGTGCTCTGAGCTACGTCTACGTCAAATATAATTTTTGTGTGTGGCACACACAAAAAGCATTTATTTGCTAAAACACTGATCGGCCGACACAAACGTTGAATATTGTGTTACCTCAGCACAAAACTACGAAAGGTGACTTGGCAATGGAGGAGACAAAATGCTGTCCAATGAAGATGCTTCAAAAGAGAAAAACGCGTCTGGTCTAAATAAGACGCTTATTACGGTTGCAGAAGAGGAATATATTTCAATACCATTGGTAAAATTGCAACTGTGGAACAAAAACAAGAAAGAGAACATGAGTATTATTGTGTATGTGCCTTACCCTTCATTGTTGTCAATCGCTGCGATAGTCTTCTGCATCGCTGTAGTCAGTGTCGCAGTCCGAATCATCAGGTCTTAGAGTTATGACGATGGGTTCAAGCAGAATGTCAATTACAATTTCCCTGTCCATGTCCTCCTCCTGTAGCCTTTGTGCATGCCGAACACATTCAGTCCATGCTGAAGAAGTAATTCTGTCAAGTGCTTCGTGTAGAAGCCTTTCTGTATCGGCAATTTTAAATGCCACGTTTCGTTCTGCGACATACCCTTTCACTTGTGCCCAAATTAACTCTATCGGATTGTATTGGCAATGGTACGGTGGCAAACGCAAAACTGTGTGTCCATGTTCCTGTGCAATACAATCGATTTCATAAACTTTTGTGCGAGGCTTATGAAGCACTACAAGATTCAACATTTCAGCACGAGTTTGGTTGGCAGTATGTGGAATATTTTTACTTGCAAGCCATAACATGATATCAGCTTTTATTGTACTTGTTGTGGGTGTCTTGTCAACAACAACAGAGTGATAACTCGCATTGTCCATTACAATCACCGAGTTTGCAGGCAAGTAAGGGAGAAACTGATTCCTAAACCACAATTTAAATGTCTCAGAGTTCATTTCGGAATGATAATCCCCTGAATTTCTCTTTTTTGCCCGGAACACTAATTTGCTTTCTGGAATGAATCCAGAAGCAGAACCAGCGTGAAGCACAATTATTCGTCCACCTTTACCAACTGGTACTTTGAACCCACCCGAACCATCATCACTCATTTTCCAACACGCTTTCCTTGTGTGATTTTGGTTCACCCATGTTTCGTCCAAGAAAAAAATGTTCTTATTCCCGGATTTTCTTACTTCAATAATACGTCTTAAAAACTGTGCCCTTGAAGCAGCGATATCACTACGTTCCATTAAAAACATTCTTCCGTCATTTGTATGTACATATTTGAATCCAATGTTTTTAAGTATTCTATTCATTGAAGTCATGCTACCTTTAAAATTTATGGTTTCACGCATTTTGACAGTGATTTTTTTTACAGTAGGAAATTCGCCTGTGTTGTACATGTTGAGCACTTCTCGTCTTAGAACATCTTTGTCGAAATTATCTAAATTAGTTACAGTCCTCTCACGAGTGCGATATTTCCCTGGCGATCTGAAAAGTGGGCTTCCACAGGTCTCCGTAGATAACTTTCCTTCATTGGCAATCCGCTGAACGGTTCTCAAGCTAACGCCTGTCGCTTCTGCAGTGCGTTCCTGAGATCTGGCGACATCCGTGATAGGTCCACCGTTTTCTGCTTCGCGCTTGAAAAAAGCGTGAATCCGGTAAATTATGTCCCTCGCCTGTTTATGGAGAGTTTGTCGGTTACCACCATTATCAGCCATGACAACTTGCAACAAATGCGATAAAAATTCACCAAAGAATAACTACAATCACATTTAACACTCGCACTCGCCAAGACATTCCCAGCAGACCGTTCAGAAAACTACTGAACACTCATTGGCTGTCAGCGGATGCGTGACGTCAGGTGCGTAGAACGAGCCTTAAATCGACCGCAGTCGTTCATGGTTCCAACTATAGAGAGTGTTCATTTTAATTGGAGACATTGAAATATCCGCAAATCTACACATCGGATCAAACAAATTTATAAGTAAATTTTTTTTGTCTCAGAGGGGGACATCCAATGATACCAAATTCGACGAATTTGTAGTCAAATTTGTTATAATTGGATGTCCCCTTCCGGGAGGAACTAATTTTCATTAGGATTTCTTTTGGCTCTGTGTGTCGTTTTCAAGAGATTTCAATGTCCCCATAAAATGAACACCCTTTATAACATAAACAGTGTTTATAAATTGGGAAATATTCTATCTTTAGCAACTGTAACAAAACTTTCTTTATACCAGAGTCATTTCGCTTTTTTCTAAAACGTTCTGATTAAAACGAAGTTGGCGAAGTTGGCGAAGTACACAAAACTGAATTTTGGACGTAATAAAACATAAAACTAAAATATATTGCCAGTGAGGCACAGTGCGCAAACATTTTGTTTTTGTCACAACGGACAGCAAATACTTGCCAAAACATAGATCAGTCGACGAAACCATTGAATATGACGTTGCCAAAGCAGCGAAGCAAAGAATTCCGTCAGACAATCAAATAGCTCGGCAACGTACGAGCCGAAATGCTGCTCTAAATAATACTTTTAATACTGCCGCAAAAGAATATATCTCAATATGAAGAGTAAAACAGCGACTGCGGAAGAGGCGATATACAAACAAAACGGATAACATGAATATTGTATGTGTGCCTTTTCGTTGTTTTTAATTGCTGTGAAAAGAAATATTGGAGGAGAAAATTACAAAAACTGAAAACTGATTATGATTATAATGAAGCACAGGAAATTTCAAAACATTACATTCAAACGAATAAAATTCATTAAGTAAGACACTTCGCTATTGTTTTTAAATAAATAAAATATTTAGTATGCAACAAGCCTTGAACTCAGAATCTTCTGATTAGCAGCCCAACACCTTAACCATTACTCATTTCTGGCATCTCCTGGAGCACTCTAAACGTTTGCAAAATACCGACAAACACTGTTGGGATGACTATGAATTACTCACGTTGCGTCGAAGTACAATAGGAAATAAACAATTACCGCTGTTCTTTATTGCGAAAAAGCGGTTCGTGAGACTGGTACAAACACCTTTCCTTGCTATCGCCTGAATTAGGAGGCTTATTGTTCGTTTGGTTTAATTAATTAATAGAATATGAAGCAATTGGTGTAAAGAATGCTTTTTCCAAACTTTCTATAAAAGAAAGTCTGCTATCAAGACATTGCTTTTGTTCAATTACTTCATTTATGACTGAACGTTTCTAAAATTGAAGACACTCGTCCGTGCTCTGCACTGCAGTCGAGATCTGGCAACGTCGTTCTCTGTTCATTGGCTGACTGTGATTTGTGACGTCAAATGCGCAGAACGAACCTAAACTCGGCCGCCAAGATATATGACGCGCACCTTAGTCCTGAATGAAAATGGCGCAACCGATAACTGGGGAGGGGAGCTTGAGAGCACTACCTAGAGAACAGAACGTGCAGTATTTTGCACGTTACTAGGCACGGGGCTGGAGGACTTACACACTGATGTGTGGGCCCCTGCGTTCTGTCTCTTTTATTTTACATGAATTCTTTTAACTTGACTCCTTTGTGATTTTTAGGGTATGTTAAAGATTGATGACCATTCATAACCTATTTATCTTAAACATAATCATTCGACTTTACAGCGATTACAGTAAGTATTCCAGTTTACAGGGATTGAATTTTTACAACTTGTTGCTGTTGTTGTCTTCAGTCCTGAGACTTGTTTGATGCAGCTCTCCATGCTACTCTATCCTGTGCAAGCTTCTTCATCTCCCGGTACTTACTGCAACCTACATCCTTCTGAATCTGCTTAGTGTATTCATCTCTTGGTCTCCCTCTACGATTTTCACCGTCCATGCTGCCCTCCAATGCTAAATTTGTGATCCCTTGATGCCTCAGAGCATGTCCTACCAGCCAGTCACTTCTTCTTGTCAAGTTGTGCCACAAACTCCTCTTCTCCCCAATTCTGTTCAATACCTCCTCATTAGTTATGTGATCTACCCATCTAATCTTCAGCATTCTTCTGTAGCACCACATTTCGAAAACTTCTATTCTCTTCTTGTCCAAACTATTTGTCGTCCATGTTTCACTTCCATACATGGCTACACCCCATACAAATACTTTCAGAAACGACTTCCTGACACTTAAATCTATACTCGATGTTATCAAATTTCTCTTATTCAGAAACGCTTTCCTTGCCATTGTCAGTCTACATTTTATATCCTCTCTACTTCGACTACCATCAGGTATTTTGCTCCCCAAATTGCAAACTCCTTTAGTACCTTAAGTGTCTCATTTCCTAATATAATTCCCTCAGCATCACCCGACTTAATTCGACTACATTCCATTATCCTCGTTTTGCTTTTGTTGATGTTCATCTTATATCCTCCTTTCAAGACACTGTCCATTACGTTCAACTGTTCTTCCAAGTCCTTTGCTGTCTCTGATAGAATTACAATGTCATCGGCGAACCTCAACGTTTTTATTTCTTCTCCATGGACTTTAATACCTACTCCGAATTTTTCTTTTACAACTTATAGCTCGGCTATATTGTATTCTAATCCGCACGCACATTATTGTTTTACGGGCAAGACGGAACTGCGTTTGGCCAAATGTGTACCACCAAATTCTACCATTATGTGAGAGGAGGACAACGGGCAAACTGCGGACCAGATACGTTAACACGGGGGGTGGTAGGAGTTTAGCGGAGCGATGTCGATTTTGTCTCTAATTGAAACTCGTGCCCTCCGGCAACGAACGGTCGACCACGTGGAACTACAGTACACCCAGCTACAAAGGAAGTGGAAACAACTAATTTAACTATGCCGTAAGGCGGCGAATTAGTGTGACCGTTCGATGTTATAATTTGGCTACCCAATACTCTACCGCGGTCACTATTACTAGCATGGGGCAAGCCACGTGTTCTAAGACCCCCTTGACACAAATAAACAGTTTTACAGTTCAATTTTTCAACCAAAATAAATCACTCGCGTTTGAATATACTGCTTTGCACTCGATTTGCGCGATAGTATTTATACACTGGCACTATTGATAAGACTTTGCAGCTTGCGACACCACGTGACTTTGTACAAACGTTGGGAGCCTACTCTGTTTCCACACAGAATTTCCGAAATAAACGAGAAAGCAATCATTACGTACATTCATTTCCCTGCGTAATCTGAAACTGGAAATAAAAGAATTAGTTCAAATATTCAAATACCTTTCTTCCCGTGAACATCGAGACACACGCCCTGAGGTCACGTCTGCTCACTTACCCGTCTTCTGTAGAACTCCGCGAATATGGCGGGCACCCGGAGGTCTTCCTGGGCCCCGGTGGAGGGGATGGTCGAACCACTTGGCCGTGACCAACCTCCCCACCCCAAATCTTATGATACAGGAACGTCTCTGACTTCAACCTGCCTGTGTTGTATCTCTGATCCCCTACATAGGAGTAAGGTTGGCTACAGAACCACTTCTGCTGTTTCCCACCTACTATTTGGCCACGCTTTATGGAAAGGTGGGAGGAGGATTAGGAAAGTACAACAAATACATGATACACGACATATATAAATATGTATAATGAAGCCTAAAGCATTCTCCACCCATCTACATGGGGTTCCGTTGCACCCGCGGCCGGCCGCGTCGTGCAGTAACTTGGTGGCGGTCCCGCCTTTGTTTGTACTTCCCGATGAGAGCGAGTAGCGAAACCTGCTGCTTATGGAGCGGAAACTACTACACGATTTCAAGAGATCCGGAGATTTGCTGCCTAAGGTAGGGTTTGGCAACTACGAAGAAAAGCTGTAGAAACTCTCGTTGTGTGCCAGCGACATTATCTTGCTGAAATGTAAGCCCAGGATGGCTTGCCATAAGGGGCAGATAAACGGGACGTAGACTATCGACGACGTACCGTTGTGCAGTAGCGGTGTCGCTGTGACAAACAAAGGGGTTATGCTATCGAAAGAAATGGCGCCCCGGACCATCACTCCTGGTTGCCTAACCATCAGGCGACAGTCAGGATGACATCCCACCGCGGTCTGATGCGTCTTCGAACACGTATTCGGCCTAGAGTCTCAGTGACTGGAGTATAATTGTCTTCAGTGGTGAGACTCCCTTAGAACTGAACCTCAATTACCAGCGATGTGTTAAAATGTTGCAAGATCCCTTGATGACACCACAGATCTGGCGAAATCGGTAATCAATAAAAATATTTTAAAGCGATCTTGGCGAACCTGCTTTTTAATAGAAACGTAACAATTATGGACTCTTTCGATACTTCTTGGTTGACCATTTTTATATTTAAGGTCGAATTAGGAGTACACTGTTTTTGTGTAGGTCAAGCTAGTTTTCAGCTTATCCCATCTTCAGGAACCAGTTGACTAGCATCTGAAGTGGACACTGGTTTCAAAGTAACCAAACATTATAAGCATAGATGCAGTCCATTTGCTTAGCGTGTTATGCATAAAATTTGTTTCTCAACGTTGAAATTACACTTTACACAATGGAAAACATCAAGCATAATAGATAATTAAACTGCACAATATTACAGGTTTAATTGTTATAAGGCTAAATTTGGTGAAGTCTTGAAATTGGCTAACGTGAAGCTCCTATTACTGCCTACTGCCACTCTCACGATCAGTGTCGGTGTGATGTTCTTTTTCAATACTATCTGTCATTGCAGTCAATGTTTGCTGATCAATAAGCTGAAATTCAAATCTTTGCCATCAGCTAGCTTTCGTTGTTTACCTGTTTCCGCCAAAGATGCTGATTAACAGTTACTAGGCGGCCAACTGGTGTTTCAAAATGAAATGGTATCTTTGAATTTCAGTAGCACATGTACACACCGAATTAATTCCTTCAAAAGTCACAGGATTCATTTAACAGACTTTATTTGATATGATTCACTACGCTAGTTAGTCATACTAAAGCCCGATAAAAATATCCAGACAAGGTCTATAACCGAAAGTCAAAGAAATTTACTTTTAATTAGCCCTACTTTCAGTGAGGTTAGATGTTTCGTGCACTAGTGCATGAGCTTAAGCGTTGCGAATATTCAGAACTACAACGCTGAAAGTTCGGACACTAAAATCCCGAACACAAAGGCTTCCAGACGCTAAAGAATCACATACGCTACAGGCTAACAGACGAGAAAGACGTTGACAGTACGTGCGTTGGGTTTATACAATATTTACGAAACAAAAGAGACGTTCGTTAGAAACTCTGAATAAAGCCCCTTGCTACTTTGCATTTTATAGTCTGTTCCATTGGCTCTTATTCTTCTGTTATCTAATTTTTCTGCTTTGAAACGAGGATTCGTGATTTTATATGAAATATGGGTATTGTTCATGGCCAGTTCGAATAAATTTTAGATTAAAAACCGAGAGTCTACAATGAGAAATTGTTAAAGTGAGCACTCTTCATTTATGCTGTGCAACAAACGTATTTTTTAACATTGTAAGCTAAACGTTAAGCAACGGAGAGTATTACACGCAATAACTAAAATACACACTGTCACAAACTATGACAGGACTTGTAACGAAATAGGAGACGCTGTACTATTCCTTCAACCAGAAATGATCGTGCGCACGTAAGACTGTAGTAAGAAGAATTGCCACTATGGAGGCCGACATTAGAGAGTTGCCTGCCAGAACCGGTACCGCTCATTTTCACCGGTGAATCTTTTTTCTGTGTTGTACTTGTTAAATTAATTCAGTTCATTGTATATTATGCTTACACCACGAATACGTTATGCCTCACTTTTTGTCGGTAGCTATACTTCGTTAAAGAGAAAATATCGAAGTATACAATTGTTAGTAAATACAAATGGCGTTCAAAAAGTTTTGCACAGTCGTCTCTATTTTTGTTTTGTTTTTGCAGGAGGAGAATGAAATGTTTTGTGAACATACTTTGAACATTTTGCTATAAGTTGGTACATCAAAGTATTTTCTTTTATTTACAGGTGAGCCATAACGGACCGTGAAATAGATGTCCGGTTGCGACAACGGTCGGTGATGGAGTTCCTTTTCAAGACCGGCGATGACTCTGCCACATCGATTCATAGGAAGTTGCTCCGTATTTATGGGGAGGACACAGTGAATCGCAGCAGTATGCGGCGGTGGTTGCAGAGGTTTAAAGAAGGTGATTTCTTACTACTGGACAATTCACGATGCGGAATACAATCGACGGCAGTGAGGGACGTGAATAAGGAGACCATCGGTCAAATCATTCAAAATGGTAGATGTGTGACGACACGACAGCTTGCTGAAATGACTCGTTTGTCAATGGGTAGTGTGGTATCACTGGTATAGTCACTAGGATACATAAAAATCAGTGCACGTTGGGTGCCTAGAGTATTGACAAGATGAAAGCTATGGGGAAGAATATGTGCGAGGGTCTCATTAGGACCTTTACTGAAGAATGGTTCAAAAGGCTCTGAGCACTACGGGGCTTAACTTCTGAGGTCATCAGTCCCCTAGAACTTAGAACTACTTAAACCTAACTAACCTAAGGACATCACACACATCCATGCCCGACCGTAGCGGTCGCGCTGTTCCAGACTGTAGCGTCTAGAGCCGCTCGGCCACCCCGGCTGGCTTTACTGAAGAGTGGAAACAGTGTTTTGACGGCGTCATTACAAAGTATGAAACATGTTTTTTTTTTTTTTGTCCGAACCTGAGAGTAAAACCCAGTCCATGGAGCGGCGTCATCCGGGTTCCTCTCGGAAGAAGAAACCGAGACTTGCGCAAACAGCAGGCAGAAAGGTGATTGCCTCCTTCTTCTGAGATCAGAGTGGTGTCATATGCATTGCCTTTTTGGAACCTGGCTCCACAATTAACCGGGACCGTTACTGTTTTGTCATTGGACAAGCTGCGACTTGCTACCAAGACCCACCGACCACAGTTTCAGGGTCAGCTCATCAGAGTACACCATGATGATGCCAAACCCATACAGCCCTTATGACGTAGGAGAAAATTAGAGAAATGGGTTGGAAAATTGTTCTTCATCCTCCCTACAGTCAGGACTTGGCTCCATCTGATTTTTACTTGTTTGGTCGTCTGAAGGCCCGCCTGCGTGGTAAAACATTTGATAGTGAGAAAGACCTTATTTCCTCTGTTAAGCGATGGTGTAAAAGTCAATCCCCAGAATTTTACCAAAGTGCATTTACATCATGGAAATAACTTCGGTCCAGACGCGTCACAGCTGATGGAGACTACATTGACTAGGCTCAATGTAAAGCTAAATGTTCCAAGTATATTCACAAACAATTTCATTCTCCTCTTGCAAAAAATAAAAAAAGGTAGAGACGACTGTGCAAAACTTTTTGAACGCTCTTTGTACAACATTTAACGAAACTAAACTCGAAAAAAAAGAAAACATACAGTTATAAAATAAATTTTTTGTCTCTATAACTCGTTCTCAATCCAAGACCCCAACAGCTTATAAACATAAAATGATTAGGAATTGTAAAGAGAAATTGCCATAAATTTCTGTGGCAGCCGACCGCTGTGGCCGAGCGGCTCTAGGCGCTTCAGTCCGGAACCGCGCTGCTGCTACGGTCGCAGGTTCGAATCCTGCTTCAGGGAATGGATGTGTGTGATGTCCTCAGGTTAGTTAGGTTTAAGTAGTTCTAAGTCTAGGGGACTGATGCCCTCAGATGTTAAGTCCCATAGTGCTCAGAGCCATTTGAACCATTTTGCTGTGACAAATACGAGAAAATAACATGCGTTTTTTATGACGTGTTTTCGGTCAAAGTCACAATCTTTACCAAAAGACATCGCACAAACGTACTGAACACTTCCAGTACTTGGACCACATACGAACTGCTAGCGCTGCACACTCGAATTTTTAGTTGTGTTCGATCTTTTGCATCCTCGTATCTGGCAGACCTTCCGTACCGGTACGCTACACATTTCAGGCGTTGTTATGAATGTATGGACAGGTCTTTTCCTCGGTTGTACATACGCAGAGGAGAGTTCTTCTGTTAATTTGGAAATAAACATTCGCTGGGAAAGTTTTCTTCTGTTGTCTCTCTGCAAAGGATCCAGGCATTGGTCATCTGCAGCAGTCCAACTTCTGTTCAGAAGAGACATCTGGTCCGGAATATTAACTTCAAATTTCGTGGAAATGTAGATGCTCACTGTTTTATGGAGTTTCTTCATTGTTATGCGCTCAGCCGCAACTGACTGGTGCCTTACGCTCAGCAGAACATATTTCTTGGTCTTCCAGTGACTGAAATTAATTATTGAGTCACCAAACTGGTATAAGATAATATCGTACAAAGATCCGTCAATAGACTTTACTGATGGAGGAACTTCTCTTAGGGTTTTCTTCAGTGTATCCACCATGGCTGCGTCCTCCCGCCAACTGCTCTGCAAGATATTTTCCTGTGAAGTAGTTGCCACAAGTTACATTTCTTCCTTTTGAAGTGTAAACTGCTGCAAGCCACAACTTCAGATTAGATTTGTCCAGTTTGTTATTCATTTGTTGTATACAGCGGCAGCGGGCTTTGCATTGACACAGCTGCTCGTCTACATTAATAAATGGTTCAAATGGCTGTGAGCACTATGGGACTCAACGTCTGAGGTCATCAGTCCCCTAGAACTTAGAACTACTTAAACCTAACTAACCTAAGGACATCACACACATCCATGCCCGAGGCAGGATTCTAACCTGCGACCATAGCAGTCACGCGGTTCTAGACTGTAGTGCCCAGAACCGCACGGCCACCGCGGCCGGCCATTAATAACTACAACAGGTTTATAGTTCCAGCTCCAGTTGTCTACAGATGGATTCCAGTGTAGGGCAGCAGCTGCAAAGCCATTGATCTTTCGGACGAGCTTGCTTCCACTCAAATTTTAAAAGTCGCATGGCATCTATGATCATATTTTCCCCCGTAGTCCGAGAGAAAATGGAGGGCCCCCGCAATCGTTACCACAGAAGTGTAAGGGGGGAATTCTTTCCTCCATACATACTACGTTTATGCATTATAGCTATGGCAGTTTCTAATAGAGCAATATCAACTACTCATGTGTCATCCTGAAAAACTTGTTGGGCTCTAATCTCTGTAAAGTTTTTTGTGTTTTTTAGAATATTATTGTCTATTAACATTCACCTTGCACTGTCACCCTGTGACAAGTTTCTTGGGATTACACACGTTCTTCCAGGTGCATGGCTTGACGTAGTTCGAGTGCACACTATTCCATTAGCTGCAATTTCTTCACATCCAACTTCCGGAAGCTGTGATGGGTGCAATCTCACCGTTTTCTTCCTCAGGTGCGAGAAGGAATTTGTGACGCAACCGCAGTCGAACCTGTTAAGCACAGAGTTATTTATATGTTGTTCAACAAATTGTGAATATTTATCTTCCAATTCTGATGATTCCCCTTGTTCTATTTCCTGCATCTGATATGTCATGTCATCTGTATCATCATTGTCATCTTTATTATCCAACTCACCACATTCAAAAATATCTTCATCTTCAGAATCTCATCCTTATAAACTGTCAGATGAATTCAACAGCTCTCCATCCGAACGAAAACGCACCATAATAAAGACAAACGCTAAACTCCAGCAGAGCACAATATAATCCCACAATTTATTATTATTACCACTATGCCACGACCCCAAAGGTCTGTTCTATGAGCTATTTTCGATCCGAATTTGCTTTCAAGACCAATGCTAGTGTGTCTTCTTACTGGATTGTTCTCTCTCCTGTGGAAGCCGTTTTACTGAAAGAATAATAAAAACGGTGGTGTCTTATTACGACTGTCTAAGTAACTTGAATTATATTAATCTGAAGGTATAATTTATTCATTTGTATTGTTTATTTTACTTCTTGTCCTCATCTAATAGTTCATAATATATTCATTGTTGATCATCTTAACACGGTGATGCAATGCATCGGCCGTGATTGTCGCAGCCTTAAATGCTTACAGCAAGTTTCAGAAAATCTTCATTCAGTTGCATGATAACGAAATCAGATGCCTATTTATAAGCGTGATTTTATGGCAAAGTTAATTCTAAAGCACAAGACTGATTATTCATCTTCTCACTGTACGCTTCATTGTGTGAAAGGCCTACAAGACCGGCTTTACCGATTTTTGTAGTTCATCTCATCATTATAATCGCGCAGTCTCTCTTCTCACTTTTATGTTTACTGCAACAGATATTAACGACAATTCACTAAACGGAAAGAGCGATTAAAATGGTGATACCGAGAAAGAACTTATCATCAGACTTTTTTTTCCTATGATATGTGCAACACAGCTCTACTGGGAATTTAGAGTTAATTTAAATTTCCATTTAAAGAAGGAACTGTGACAGGATAATGGCTAGTTACTAACAGATTTCTGGATCTGTTTCAATAAAGCTACAACGTTAACGACGGCTAATTACTGCTATCTACCATTTTGAAAGGAAAGAGAAATAAACAATAAAAAGAAGAAAAAATCATCATTAAACCTAGGTAATTCCGTTCATCAAATCCAGGAAATAATCTGAGAACATTAACGCATCTTTATTAGCGTAAGACAAACCCGCAACGTGTAATTTTAGGTTATTATGCTGCGTACAAAATGTAATACTGAAGTTTTAGTCGAAGTCAGTCAGTAACAACATTTTCTGTGTTAAAAGTTATGACATTATGAATAAGATTGTCTGAGTGTAAGTCACAAGATGTCTTACACTAATCAGTAATGGCGTGTTTTGCTTTACATTCCTGTGTTCCGTACTGTTACCTCGTAGATGCTTTTCATATCGGATTTATTTAAATTTTCTGCAAAATGTTTTTGATTTACATTAATGTTGTGGTGAAAACGAGCAAGATTTCCAAAATGACTACACAGGAAGAAAATGACGTAAAACTTGACGTGAACAGAACGAGTTTGCTAACATGGAGATTGAAAATGCTGAGTTTTGGAACCCTATCTTTAATCTCCTCCCCCCATGAACCATGGACCTTGCCGTTGGTGGGGAGGCTTGCGTGCCTCAACGATACAGATAGCCGTACCGTAGGTGCAACCACAGCGGAGGGGTATCTGTTGAGAGGCCAGACAAAAGTGTGGTTCCTGAAGAGGGGCAGCAACCTTTTCAGTAGTAGCAGGGGCAACAGTTTGGATGATTGACTGATCTGGCCTTGTACCACTAACCACAATGGCCTTGCTGTTCTGGTACCGCGAACGGCTGAAGCAAGTGGAAACTACAGCCGTAATTTTTCCCGAGGGCATGCAGCTTTACTGTATGGTTAAATGATGATGGCATCCTCTTGGGTAAAATATTCCGGAGGTAAAATACTCCCCCATTCGGATCTCCAGGCGGAGACTACTCAAGAGGACGTCGTTATCAGGAGAAAGAAAACTGGTGTTCTACGGATCGGAGCGTGGAATGTCAGATCGCTTAATCGGGCACGTAAGTTAGAAAATTTAAAAAGGGAAATGGATAAGTTACAGTTAGATATAGTGGGAATTAGTGAAGTTCGGTGGCATGAGGAACAAGACTTTTGGTCAGGTGAATACAGGGTTATAAATACAAAATCAAATAGGGGTAATACAGGAGTAGGTTTAATAATGAACAAAAAAATAGGAGTACGGGTAAGCTACTACAAACAGCATAGTGAACGCATTATTGTGGCCAAGATAGACACGAAACCCACGCCTACTACAGTAGTACAAGTTTATATGCCAACTAGCTCTGCAGATGACGAAGAAATTGATGAAATGTATGATGAGATAAAAGAAATTATTCACGTAGTGAAGGGAGACGAAAATTTAATAGCCATGGGTGACTGGAATTCGAGAGTAGGAAAAGGAAGAGAAGGAAACATAGTGGGTGAAAATGGATTGGGGGAGAGAAATGAAAGAAGAAGCCGGCTGGTAGAATTTTGTGCAGAGCATAAGTTAATCATAGCTAACACTTGGTTCAAGAATCATGAAAGAAGGTTGTATACATGGAAGAACCCTGGAGGTACTAAAAGGTGTCAGATTGATTATATAATGGTAAGACAGAGATTTAGGAACCAGGTTTTAAATTGTAAGACATTTCCAGGGACAGATGTGGATTCTGACCACAATCTATTGGTTATGAACTGTAGATTAAAACTGAAGAAACTACAGAAAGTTGGGAATTTAAGGAGATGTAACCTGGATAAACTGACTAAACCAGAGGTTGTACAGAGTTTCAGGGACAGCATAAGGGTACAATTGACAGGAATGGGGGAAAGAAATACAGTACAAGAGGAATGGGTAACATTGAGGGATGAAATAGTGAATGCAGCGGAGGATAAAATAGATAAAAAGACGAGGGCTGGTAGAAACCCTTGGGTAACAGATGAAATATTGAATATAATTGATGAAAGGAGAAAATATAAAAATGCAGTAAATGAAGCAGGCAAAAAGGAATACAGACTTCTCAAAAACGATATCGACAGGAAGTGCAAAATGGCTAAACAGGCATGGCTAGACGACAAATGTAAGGATGTAGAGGCTTATCTCACTAGGGGTAAATTAGATATGCCTACAGGAAAATTACACAGACCTTTGGAGAAAGGAGGACCACTTGCATGAATATCAAGAGCTTTGATGGAAACCCAGTTCTAAGCAAAGAAGGGAAAGCAGAAAGGTGGAAGCAGTATATAGAGGGTCTATACAAGGGCGATGTACTTGAGGACAATATTATGGAAATGGAAGAGGATTTAAATGAAGATGATCATGGGAGATATGATACTGCGTGAAGAGTTTGACAGAGCACTGAAAGACCTGAGTCGAAACAAGGCGCCCGGAGTAGACAACATTCCATTAGAACTACTGACAGCCTTGGTAGAACCAGTCCTGACAAAACTCTGCCATCTGGTGAGCAAGATGTATGAGACAGGCGAAATCCCCTCAGACTTCAAGAAGAATATAATAATTCCAATCTCAAAGAAAGCAGGTGTTGACAGATGTGAAAATTACCGAACTATCAGTTTAATAAGTCACAGCTGCAAAATACTAACACGAATTCTTTACAGACGAATGGAAAAACTGTTAGAAGCCAACCTCGGAGAAGATCAATTTGGATTCCATAGAAATTTTGGAACACGTGAGGCAATACTGACCTTACGACTTATCTTTGAAGAAAGATTAAGGAAAGACAAACCTACGTTTCTAGCATTTGTAGACTTAGAGAAAGCTTTTGACAACGTTGATTGGAATACTCTCTTTCAAATTCTGAAGGTGGCAGGGGTAAAATACAGGGAGTGAAAGGCTATTTACAATCTGTAGAGAAAGCAGTTGGCAGTTATAAGAGTCGAAGGGTATGAAATGCATGCTGTCGTTGGGAAGGGAGTGAGAAGGGTTGTAGCCTATCCCCGATGTTATTCAATCTGTATATTGAGCAAGCAATAATGGAAACAAAAGAAAAGTTCGGAGTAGGTATTAAAATCCATGGAGAAGAAATAAAAAGTTTGAGGTTCGTCGAAGTCATTGCAGTTCTGTCAGAGACAGCAAAGGACTTGGAAGAGCAGTTGAACGGAATGGACAGTGTAATGAAAGGAGGGTATAAGATGAACGTCAACAAAAGCAAAACGAGGATAATGCAATTGTAATCGAATTAAGTCGGGTGAAGCTGAGGAATTAGATTAGGAAATGAGACACTTAAAGTAATAAAGGAGTTTTGATATTTGGGGAGCAAAATAACTGATGATGGTCGAAGTAGAGAGGATATAAAATGTAGACTGGCAATGGGAAGGAAAGCGTTTCTGAAGAAGAAAAATTTGTTAACATCGAGTATAGATTTAAATGTCAGGAAGTCGTTTCTGAAAGTATTTTTATGTAGTGTAGCCATGTATGGATGTGAAACGTGGACGATAAATAGTTTAGACAAGAAGAGAATAGCAGCTTTCGAAATGTGGTGTTACAGAAGAATGTTGATGATTAGGTGGGTAGATCACATAACTAATGAGGAGGTGTTAAACAGAATTGGGGAGAACAGGAGTTTGTGGCACAACTTGACTAGAAGGAGGAATCGGTCGGTAGGACATGTTCTGAGACATCGAGGGATCACCAACTTAGTATTGGAGGGCAGCGTGGAGGGTAAAAATCGTAGAGGGAGACCAAGAGATGAATACACTAAGCAGATTCAGAAGGATGTAGGCTGCAGTAGATACTGGGAGATGACGAAGCTTGCACAGGATAGAGTAGCATGGAGAGCTGCATCAAACCAAAACAACAAGAACATCTTTAATCGCTGTCTGGAACTGAAGTCGATATTACGACAGATAATTTATTGTGTGAAAATGGAGCTTATTTAGGTGATCATTCGCCAAGTGTAGCTCATTAGTGTGATGATAACGTTTCACATAATGTAGCCTAAATGCTTAGTTGGGTGATATTTCACTTTATACGAAAATACAAATTACCGGTCAACAAAATGATCTCATTGCATTATTGTTGCAAGAGTTAAAGGCAGTCAGGGACGACATAAACACACAATTCGAGAACAATTTAGTAAAATAGAGAAAGTAGCTAAATTCAATATATTGTCAGTACAGTACGATACTCTAGCAAATGATGTTTTACAAATAAAGAAAGCAGTGCAGATCATGTCTAAAGTAAAAAACAATTGAATTAAACCGTTGTGCAGATAAAAAATAAAGTCGATACGTTTGTAGAAGGTTTGAAAGTAAAAAGCAGTTCAGTGATCAGTGCAAGCACTTTGTTGATGACTTTTCCCAATGGTTTAGGCACAAATATGCAGAAGTTGATGACAAAGTAGTTTCAGAACTACAGAATAGATGAAACGATCACAGCCACTATGTCCAAACGAGAGAGTGCTGGAAAATCGGTAAAATCCGAATTAGGACAAATTAAAGTTACGAGGCATGTTTTTTAAGTAAGTACCGTTTGAAATTAAAAACAGACGTACTAAGATATCTCAATAATTTTATTTTTACATGAAAGCCTGTACCTTAATCTGCTTTTCTACGTAATTTCCGTCAATACTGAGGCACTTGTCATAACGTTGTACCAGTTTTTTAGTACCCTTCTCACAGGAGTCTGCCTCCTGACTTGTTAACCACCGCATCAGCACTATTTTGACTCCGTCATCGTCTTGAAGACGCTGACAGCCCACTTGTTTCTTCAAGTGCAGGAACAGATGGTAGCCACCGGGCGCAAGATCGGGGCTGTACGGAGGATGATCTCAAGTTTCCCATCGAAGAGATGTGATGAGGTCTTTGGTCTGATTCACCACATGTGGACGGGCATTGTCTTGCAGCAAAACGATGCCCTTGCTCAACTTCCATGAACTGTTGCTTTGATTCTGGTGTGACGTAGGCCACCCATGTTTAATAGCCCGTTACAGTTGGGCTTAAGAAATCATCACCGTCGTTGTGGTACCGCTCAATGGAAATTCAATGCACTGTCTAAACATTTGGTTTTGTGCACATCGGTCAACATTTCGATACCCAACGTGCGCACAGTTTTCGGTAATTCATGTGCTCCGTCACAATACCATGCAAACCACTACGAGAAACATTAGGAAAGTCATCCAGCAAGGAGCAAATCGTAAAGCGTCTGTTTTCTCTCACCTTATTGTACACTTCCTGCACCAAACTTTCATTAACGACTGAAGTACGCCCACTCCGTTGTTCATCGTGCACATTTGTGCGGCCATCTTTAAATGCTCTCACCCATTTTCTTACCATCCCATCACTCAATGTTTTATCCGTTACCTGCACAGATCTAACCATGAATATTGATAGCTTTTAGGCCTTTAGCACTAATAAGTCTTGTAACAGCCCGTACTTCACAGACGTCATTACAGTCTGATTCTTCCTTTCTTACGTTGTGTACTGAGTGTTTAAGATGCCTCCGATAATCAGTTGCGTCCTTACCCACAGTTACTCGTGCTATAGATCCGTGGACTATGCACGGCTCTGTTTGAAAAAGAATAGCTCGATGTACTCATAGGGTCGAGCCGCGCACGCCTATTTTCATGTCGGGCAGCTAATTCGTTGCAAATAATAACCTATGAGTCGATGGCGGCTGCAGTGTAACACGTGTTAAGTTCGGCTCGCGAAATTTAGTTGAATTCGAAGGTGTTCTCGCAGGTGGTGTTGTCTAGTACAAGTGGAAATCGTGTAAACAACAGTGTTCTGTGCAGTAGTGCTATTTTTTTTCTGTGCTCCGCCAATATCTTCGAGAAAATGGTAAACAGAAGAGTCAACAGCAGCGCGTCCAGCAGCGGGGACGCAGCAGGTGTGGCGGATCTGCTCTTGACGGAAGGTGCGGCCGCGGCTACCGGTATAGCGGAGCTGGTCCGCTCTGAGGTAAACGCTGCGCTCCGCGATAAAAACAATCTCGATCAGATAGCAGGCACTATATCAGATACTGTAACGGCAGCGGTATTGGCCAAAATGTGTGAAACTGTTGAGTCCAATACTGCCGAAATTACAGCACTAAAAGCACTAAAAATGTCTGTGTCTGAATACGAGAAAAAAGCACGAGAGTTGGAAGTAAAACTATCTGCCGCAACAGACGAGCTAGAACAGTACCAAAGGCGAAATAGTCTACGACTGTTTGGAGCAGCAGAAAATAAGGAAGAAGACACAGACAACCTGCTTATACAGGTTGCGCGTGAAAAATTAGGCGTTGAAGTGACCAAGGCAGACATTGACAGGAGCCATCGGGTGGGACGAAAACTACCAGGTGCTACCAAACCTCGTCCTATAATAATTAAATTTGTCTGATACCGAAAAAGGGCAGAGATCTTTACCCAGAAGAAGAAGTTAGCAAGGACAGGGCTTACAATAAGGGAAGATCTGACACACGAACGGCTAAAGATTTTAAACAGTGCCATATCCCATTTCTGTCTTCAGAATGTGTGGACTCAGGATGGCAGAGTAATCATTAAGACAGCAGCTGGAAAGAAGACAGTCACAAACATGACAGAACTGAATAGTATTAAGTGAAGCTACTCGAGCGAAAAGTGCAACCTTAACACCATTTTCAAATTGTAACAGCCCTATGCTCAGATATAGTCTTGTAACTGTATTAACTTTTACTATTTTTTGTGTCTGTAGCTCTAACCATTACTTAATTGTAGTTACTGCTAATACTTTTTTCATTTTCTCAGTTTATTCTCTTCCATTCTGTAATAGTTCTATTGCAATTGTTAGTCTCTCCTTTAGTTCATTCATCACCCATCTCTTCGGTTTGAACTGTTCACAACAAAAATCACTATCAGTATCACTTAAGCAAATTTCAATCTAATTGTAGCTTCCTACAATAATCACTACCAGTATCACTTTAGTAAATTTCAATTTAATTCTAGCTTCCTACGATAATCTATTAATTATTAATCTTACTTCTCTCTGCTGGCAGCATCGGCCTCTTTAATCACTCCCCTTTCCCTTATTTCCACCCTAAGCTGTTTCAAATACGCTAATTACATTTCTCCTCTTACGACATAGGATACACAGTGACACACAGCCGTCACTATTTTGGTCATATTCTCCTTGCACCGAATACCACTAATCCATTTTCTATACTCCCGCAACCTCAGCAAATCTCTTGCAGTCGCCCTTCTTTCGGCACTCGCGGAGTCACAAACAGGGCGCGCAAAATCTCGGACACCCCTGTGTTATGTCACTTGGCGGAAGCACCGGCCAGTGCCCCTCGCGGCAGGTGGTGCCTAACAAAGGGACAAATCAGTCTGCCACCCTACTCCCGGCTGCTCAGCGGAACGCGTCAGAGCTTTTAGTAGCGCACAGCAACATCCAGTCTTTACCTGCACATTACGAAGAACTTAGCCTCCTCTTCAACCAACTTAACTACCACGTAATCCTCTTATCCGAAACGTGGTTAAAACCACACATATTCTCTGCATCTATTCATCTCCCAGGGTACACATTTCTTAGGGCAGACAGATCAAAAAAGCGAGGTGGCGGGGTCGGCGCGTATATACGAACAGATCTCAAAGCGAAAGTCTTATGTACGTCATATCCTGCTGAAGAAAAAGAGGCTGAATTCATGTTCATTGAAATAAATATACCAAGTCGGAAGTTCTTGACTGGCGTCGTGTACAAGCCGCCAAAAATAAGCTCAATGAGTTATTTCCAGTCGGAATTGCATTCACTTCAGTGTCAATACGAACATGTCATCGTAATGGGTGACTTGAACATAGGCCTGCTAAGACACACTCCCTCCGCAATAAACCTAAGAAGACTGTTTAGTTGCAATAGCATGAACATTCTTCCATTACAACCTACACACCATACGGCGCACAGTCATACTCTTATAGACGTAATCGCAACGAAACAGACTGACAAAGTAAGAGATGTTGGTCAAACATCGTCCCCTGGCCTCTCAGCACATGATGTAATATTCTTGGCCTACTCTGTGCAGCCCCCAAGGATCAAATCGCGTTACATAACTTGTAGGAACATGAAACGTGTTGACCTTGACGCTCTAACAGCCGATTGCTCAGAAATCTCATGGCATGAAATAATCAGAGAACCCACAATCGACGGCAAAATTAATGAACTTGGTGATAAACTCACTGCCCTCTATGACAAACATACACCTATGCACACAATTCGTGTAAGAAAATCTCCTGCTCCATGGCTGACAGCTGCATTACGTCAAATGATGACTAATAGGGATGCTGCCCACAGGCGTTTCAAGGCAGATCCGAAATCCGAGCGTTTCGAATAACATAGAAAGCTACAGAACAGAGTGAAACAATGCATTCGCAATGCTAAAAACAGGCACGCTCGCTCCCTTGTATGCAGCGATCTGACACCCACGACTCTATGGAAGAATCTCCGTAGCTTAGGGGTCGGAAAGGCAAAATCGGAAACTACTTTTCATGTGTCAGCTAACGAACTAAATAAATTCTTCTCTGCACCTCTGAATACCCGCACGGCTGATACATACCGTCCACAAGAATCCCCAAACAGGATAACTAACAACGATACCTTCCATCTAAAACATGTAACAACAAATACGGTGAGAAAAGCAATAATGAGAATCTCTTCTGATGCAATAGGCAACGACAGTATCGGTATAACCATGATTATGGATGTTGCCGATATCTTAGTACCTATCTTAACTGTCATACTTAATTTTTCCCTCGTGAACGGAATATATCCCACAGGATGGAAAAGAAGCATAATTCGACCCATCCCTAAGATCTAAAACCCGCAACTGCCTAGTGATTACCGACCAATTAGCATACTGCCTGCTGTTTCCAAAGCACTTGAATATATTGTTCATGACCAAATTACTGAACACTTGCATGAATTCAGGCTATATGACAAATTTCAATCCGGTTTCTGTAAACATCACAGCACAAACACTGCTCTAATTAAAGTAACTGATGACCTGAAATATGCCATCGACAATCGGAAGGCAACAATATTGACGCTACTGGACTTCAGCAAAGCTTTTGACACTGTTAACTTTGACATATTGCTCAGAAAAATGCAACAGCTTAATTTCTCTGATAGTGCAATGAGATGGTCTGAAAGCGACTTAAAAGACAGACAGCAATGTGTTGTCTGCGTAAATGAAAAATTTTCCTGGAAACATGTTTCCTCGGGAGTGCCACAAGGATCAGTCTTAGGACCACTTTTGTTTTCTTTATATGTCAAATATATTTCGTCGGTTCTGTCCTGTAAATATCATTTCTATGCCGACGACCTCCGGCTCTACCTAAGAGTCAGACCTGAAGATGTAAACACTGCAATAGCTCAGATGAATGATGATCTGTCTTCAGTAGCGACATGGGCGAAAAACCTGGCGCTTAAACTAAATGCAAAAAAGACGCAAGTAATCTTAATAGCCCATCAGAAATTAATAAGTTCAGATTTCCGCGAACGCCTACCTCCTATTCTGCTCGACGGTACTCCAATACCATATCAGAAAACAGTGAAGAACTTGGGTGTAACTTTGGATGAGCATCTCAACTGGGCGGAGAATACAGTCGCAGTGTGCCGAAAGACGTCTGCTTGTCTCTATGCTCTCAAAAAGTTTCGGAACATATTTCCACAGGAATTGAAACTCCACCTCGTGCAAGCACTCGTTCTACCGAACCTCCACTATTGTGATGTGATTCAACAAGGCATGAGTAGTGAAAACAAAAGACGGCTAGAGCTAACCATGAATGCCTGTGTGCGTTACACCTGCAACATTCGCCGATATGATCATGTTAGTGCTTCATACTCCGAGCTAGGGTGGCTGCAGCCGGACAAATTGCGTGACTACCACACTCTATGTCTACTTCACCGAGTCCTCGTCGCGCAAGCACCCCATTACCTTGCTTCAGAGATTAAAAACCTGTCATGCCATCATAATCGAAACACGAGGTCACTCTTATTTGGTATCCTAACTGTGCCCACTCACAAAACAAAAAGTTTTGCAAACTCCTTCTCAGTTGCCGCTGTCCGTCTCTGGAACAAACTGCCCCTTACCTTGCGCAAAATTCAATCTCCTGCTGCTTTTAAGAAGAAGTTGAAGCATTTCCTACTATCATCCTCATAAAGTTCTTCACAAAATTAATGTACAAGGCCAATCCTCTCATCTGTCAAATAGCAAAGCTAACGTCTCCTATCTTGCTCCTGAGATGCCTTAATCTTCATCTATCTCTGTTAGCCACGCAATCTTCTTTTCCTTTATATTTCCTTAATTATGTTTCATCATGTCTCTCTATTCTTCTCCTCCCTTCACAATGAGTCTCCCTCTTACTCCGTGCTGCCAGGACACCTATCTGAAATCTGTCTCTTCAATAATGTCTAATTATAACAGTACTTATGATCTACGAATATAAACTCTATATGTATGTATTTTTCCAGGTGTACCTTTCTAATCGTTTATTTCACTTTTTGTACTTGATGTGGTTTAACATGCCTACTAAAACAGATGAATGTGAAATAAGTAGAACGTCTGGTTAGATGTAGGAGAGGGCCTGATGGCCCTAATCTTGCCAGGTTAAATAAATCAATAAATAAATAAAGAAAATAAAAATATCTTATGTATTGGCTAGAATTTGGAGTTAATAAAATACATAGAAATACAAAATAAAAGTTAAATGTATAGTTTAATAACAAGTATTGTGTTGTAAGGTCTGTAATTTATGCAGACGACCGAGAAATATGTTGAATAATATTTATTCAAGTAAGGCTGGCTGCCGGCCGGTGTGGCCGTGCGGTTAAAGGCGCTTCAGTCTGGAACCGCGTGACTGCTACGGTCGCAGGTTCGAATCCTGCCTCGGGCATGGATGTGTGTGATGTCCTTAGGTTAGTTAGGTTTAAGTACTAAGTTCTAGGGGAATGATGACCACAGCAGTTAAGTCCCATAGTGCTCAGAGCCACTTGAACAATTTTTAAGGCTGGCTGGCTGGCTGTGAGCGCTATGGTACTTAACTTCTGAGGTCATCAGTCCCCTAGAATTTAGAACTACTTAAACCTAACTAACCTAAGAACATCACAAACATCCAACCCCGAGGCAGGATTCGAACCTACGACCGTAGCGGTCGCGCGGTTCCAGACGCTCGGTCACCTTGGTCGGCTTATTCAAGAAAGGACATCTCAAACAAAAGCGAAGTGGTCCTATGACATTCAGTTACAATAAAGATAAAAAGACACTTATGAAATGCAGTAAAGTTACGCTGAAAACGATACGAGTATGGCTGCAAAATCCCCAAACTAAATAGTCATCAAAGACTTACTAAAACTAAATTCATTTCGTGCTCACGATACATGAAAGATTCACTAACTCAAAATAGTTCTGATGATTCACAAATTAACACTCGCGATACAAAGAATAATAACTCATACTCTGCCTATTTTCAGTTCCGTAAATCAAGCGGAAAAATTTAAGAGTCCTCCTATGGGTCTCATTCAGACCTCTGGAAATGTAAGGTCCCTTCCAAAGTTCGAGTATGGTAGCGGCTTTTCACCGTCCAAATACAGTCATCTACACTACTGGCCATTGAAATTGCTACACCAAGAAGAAATGCAAATGACAGTCGGGTATTCATTGGACAAATATATTATACTAGAATTGACATGTGATTACATTTTCACGCAATTTGGGTGCATATATCCTAAAAAATCAGTACCCAGCACCTCTGGCCGTAATAATGGCCTTGATACGCCTGGGCGTTGAGTCAAACAGAGCTTGGATGGCGTGTACAGGTACAGCTGCCCATGCAGCTTCTACACGATACCACAGTTCATCAAGAGTAGTGATTGGCGTATTGTGATGAGCCAGTTGCTCGGCCACCATTGACCAGACGTTTTCAGTTGGTGACACATCTGGAGAATGTGCTGGCCAGGGCAGCAGTCGAACATTTTCTGCATCCAGAAAAGCCCGTACAGGACCTGCAACATGCGGTAGTTCATTATCCTGCTGAAATGTAGAGTTTCGCAGGGATCGAATGAAGGGTAAAGCCACGGCTCGTAACACATCTGAAATGTAACATCCACTGTTCAAAGTGCCGTCAATGCAAACAAGAGGTGACCAAGACGTGTAACCAATGGCACTCCATTCCATCACACCGGGTGATACGCCAGTATGGCGATGACGAATACACGCTTCCAATGTGCGTTCACCGCGATGTCGCCAAACACGGATGCGACCATCATGAGGCCATAACAGGATTTGGATTCATCCAATAAAATGACGTTTTGCCATTCGTGCACCCAAGTTCGTCGTGGAGTACATGATCGCAGGCGCTCCTGCAGCATCAAGGGTAACCGCAGCCATGGTCTCCGAGCTGATAGTCCATGCTGCTGCAAACGTCGTCGAACTGTTCGTGCAGATGGTTGTTGTCTTGCTAACGTTCCCAACTTTGACTCACGGATCGAGACGTGGCTGCACGATCTGTTACAGCCATGCGGATAAGATTCCTGTCATCTCGACTGCTAGTGATACATGGTAGTTGGGATCCAGCACGGCGTTCCGTATAAAGCTCCTGAACCCACCAATTATATATTCTGCTAACAGTCGTTGGATCTTGACCAACGCGAGCAGCAATGTCGCGATACGATAAACCTCAATAGCGATAGGCTACAATAGGGCGTTTATCAAAGTCGGAAACGTGATGGTACGCATTTCTCCTCCTTACACGAGGCATCACAGCAACTTTTCAACGGTCAACGCCGGTAAACTGCTTTTTCTGTATGAGAAATCGGTTGGAAATTTTCCTCATGTCAGCACGTTGTAGGTGTCGCCACCGGTGGCAACCTTGTGTGACTGCTCTGAAGAGCTAATCATTTGCGTATCACAGCATCTTCTTCATGTTCATTAAATTTCGCGTCTGTAGCACGTCATCTTCGTGGTGTAGCAATTTCAATGGCCTGTAGTGTATATGACTGAATCTTGCATTTTAGTCTAGACAGATCTGCCTTGTTCCAGAACTCGCCACAAAGTGTCTCAAATCGCTCCCTTGAGCTCTTCACTCGACAAATCCCAGTCTCCCGTAGTGTTCCACTGCTAATTATTTTGCCACTGGTAGAAGGTCATCCCCACCAAAACGGCGCCGTCCTTAAGCCCTACAGACATGATGAGATTCAGCATGACCACTTTTCGGGACTAAACTAATATATCACAACAAGAGTTAAATAGAAGCGTCGTCATAATAGTTCGGATACATTCACATCATTTACAAATTTAAGTAATTGTTGGTTCGTAAATAAATAGACCAGTATTCTTGCGCAAGTGCGCTCACGTTTAATGACTACAAATTATCGCTAAATATTATGTAAACATTTATTTATGCCCCCTTGACACAGGTGTTTTTTGGTTCTCTATTTAGCTGTGGTGTCCTCTACCACTCACGATTGAGCACTTCTAAATTAGTGCAGTATTTTAATAGCTCTTGAAACCAACACGTAAATAAAGTTACTGGCACAAAAGAAAATTATTAATTAAATACAAACACAAGTATGACAAAATATGACTTACTCACGCTGCATTGATTTGCTGTGTGAAGGTGGAGAAAAAGGTGTTATGACAAACATTTGCATAATAAAAAAGATGTAAAAGACGTCATAAATGAAATAGATACAGCTAAGTAGCTTTCAGGGATGATGACTAAGTGCAGTGCTATCATCTGAGATAACGTTTGTTGAAATAGTATGAAGCAAATAAAAGTTGTTGATTCCGAATATCATTGTGAAAATGTTTTTTTGCTGTGGGATATTAACTTCTCTTGTTTCAGAAATAACGAGATATTATTGTGTCATTGGGTGCGACTTATTGGGTCAATGGATGTATTCAGATTTGCATTAATATTTTGTGGGTGTTATTTTGGAATCTGAAAGAGCTGTAACTTGGCCACCTTATGAGTATCTTACACGCCGCCATTTCCTGCAGCATACTGTACACAAAAGCTATACGAGCGTCAGGCGTCCAAATTCCCAGCTCTGGGATTTACCCGCTTCCGGCGACGTGCTCATTGTCTCTGCACGTGGCTGACCGGAAACATTCAACTACCCGGGGTGTCTCAACACCACCGAGACTTCAGGCCTGCGCGCACACTTGTGACGTCACATACTGATGGCCGGTTCTGTATCGGAACGCTCCTTTTAAGCACTCTGCAGCTATATGAGAGACCGCACAGGGATTCTCGTGCTTTCCTCTTCTACATGCCCTTGTAATGGAAGTATGGAAATTTATATCACTGCACAAAGTAACTGAACAGAACTGCCCTATGATATTTCAAGATGTAAAATTATTTTGACGATTTGCCTTAAATACGCGTTTCTAGGCTCGAATACAAACTGTAATTTTAATTTCTTTCTTTTACCTCAGGAGCTATGTTTTCTTGCAGTAAAAAATCGGCAATAGGCAATAACAAGCATACGTTTTCGGTTTTAAATAAAGCAGCTGGAGGTCCTACAGAATTTAAGAATTTGTTTCCCTGGTTATTTTCGTAAATTTTCCTCTCCACTTCAAAATTTGCTGACCACACACGAAACTCAAATCAATCGAGGAAATGGAGCACCTCCTGATGTAATGTTTAATAAATCAAAAACCCTGAAAAAATATTTTATTTCCCTGTTCCTCCAGAACTTTAGAACCTTAAACATGAAAAGATTGTTTCTCCTATATCCTAGACTGAAATTCGTGTCACAGAGTGCTGTTAATTTAATCACAATGCACTTACAACGAAATGCTGTTTTCTATACTGCGTAATCTGTCGAACACTTAATTCATTAAAGCAATTTTCTAAGGTAGTTTACTCATATTGAAATTATTTCCGAATAGCTGTGTATGAAAAACTGAACAAAATCATTCTGTAGCTCTTCCAAATAAAAGTACTGGAAACTAAATAATCTGGTAGGAATGACAAGGAATACCAAACATTTTCGAGGCACACGAATTAATATAACTATTCTGTGTGACAACAGTTGCTTCATATTAACCTCGCAGAAATGGTCCAGAATTAAGAAAAAAATTATACTTGTACATGATACATAACTGATTTTAAAAACAATTGGCAAATGTGGTACAATAGAAACAAATAACACGCTATAATTTTTTTGTCATTTACTTACACTTGAATGATGCGTAGACACAAATTCCTGTCTGGGAATAGTTGCAATCCAGCGATTTCTCAACTTCATACATTTGGGAAATCGAAACATGTGCACTTTCATGCCTTTTTGGAATTTATAATTTCCCTGGCAAAAGGGAACGCAGCACTTGTATCCCATACTTCGAAGAACTGTAAGCGAATACTTTATGAAATGTATATCACTTTCACGTGGCACACACTTTCAACACAACATACACGCCAACAGGACTGCCGACTACAGATAAGATGGCCAACAGTTTGTGACGTCACGGGCCAGTATGGCCGCTGTGCGTAGGCCTTGTATCTAGAAGGCTTTGGCTGTCTACGCCGCTCCCTGAGCCCTCTTGCACGCTTGCGTTCTGACATGGTTCAAATTCACCTTATCTCTTAGCAGTTCTAGGCGATCGATAAGCTCCCCAACATAGCCTAACGTTGCACCATACAACGTATGGTAACGACTCAAATTCTAATAACCTGTCGCCAGTTTGTAACCCACAGTTCTTTTTTCTTTCTATTTTCTTCTTTCTCCTCTTTTGCTTGAACAGAGTTTAATTCAGCGCAATCAATCCCGGGTCTTAACAGCCAAAATTGCGAGGCCGCGAGCCGGCGCCGAATTATAATTCTAGCCCGGCCTTATCACTGTCGCTCTAGAATAATGTGTAAGGAATACACTTGTTGCACTCACTAATCATGCCAGACTTATAAAAAACACATACGTCAAAAGTTAACTCATGTTCAGAAATATTTAGTTGGAGAAACAGTGCTAGTCAAATCTCACCCTAAATCGTCCACTTTACCTAACAGAAGTATCAAACGGAAATTACTCTACACAGGACCCTATCGAGCATTCAACACATCACACCGAGATAGTTATCTTTTGGTCTTTTGTAAATATGATTAGTGGCGGTCCGCATGAAACCAATCAGAAGACTGATGACAAAAAATAAATAAATATAAAATTAAAGGATTTTACTGTCACCTGGATCTGAAACGATGTCTGCATGTGTAGCGGTAATGATCTTGTTCTCTCATTTGAGAAAGCATTTGACGTACTAAAGTCTTTTACAAATGACAGACGTAAAAACTGAAGTAAACAAAGAACGTAACCTACACTTTTATATTGCGAATTTTAGATTAATCAAATACGTGTAAGAAAGGCACAAAGGAATATATCACTGCTTGATCCTGCTGTAATATGCATAGATTTTGTTGAATGTAGCAACTACTGCTTTTTTTACGGAACAAATTATTATGAAACCAGAGGTCTATTATACCTGTAAAGGTATTACATTACAATTCGTCTTACTGTAGGTACAGTGTGCTTCAATGTAGAATTATCATAAAACTAAGATAGTATTGAGGCGTCGAACTGGAAAGTGTATTTATGAAAGTGCTCATGATTTCTTGAGACGTATGTGTGTGTGTTTGTGTGTGTCACAGGTTCATTAACTCTAATTAGATAAATACTTCTAAATAATGGTGGATGGTCGAATATTTCAATATGAAACTGTACGTATGCTAAGACGTAATGGTCCTTAGTTTGTGCTATTTTTTATTTTCTGTTTGCTTTCCGTGTATTTTCGCATGTACGCATGTCTTTGAACTGCTGTGTGCAGATGTTGGTACTTCATGGTGTAGGGAATACCTGTTGTCCAAACTATAAATAATGACGTACCAGCGAAGTAGAAAACTTTAAACCAAAATCGGCATAACCTGACCTGAATATTTGATCATTAGCTTGAAAGGCCGCTGTAAACATTCTTGTTCAGGATAAGGAATAGATTGAGAAACAGATGTGAAATACTAACTTCTGTATGTAAATACAATGGAAATATGTTTGATATCATAAGTAATAGCGACGTCCACAGGGACGAGTTGCAACTTAAACTACGTAACGTAAATGACAAGGCCCTGAAGCAGAAACTTTTGACTTAAGTTACAGTGAAGTTATAACATCTTCAAATAAAGGACCATTAACTGAGTGTGGGCTGAGGTGAAGAACCTACGACAGGTTACTAGGACGTAACGAAAGTCATGGGATACCTCTTAATGTCGTGTCGGACTTGCTTTCGCCTGGCGTAGTGCATGGCATGCGATCAACAATTCATTGGACGTCCTGTGCAGAAATATGGAACCATGTTGTCTCTATAGCTTTAGATTAGAGATTAGATTACATTAGTACATGTTCCATAGATCATGAATACGACACTTGGTAATGATGTGGAACGTGTCAGGTTAATAAAGGTGCCTATACAAGATATTACATTACACAAAATATTACATGACACTTAATATTTTTAAATTTTTTGTGGGGGTTGGGGAAATTACCCACTTAGTAGGCCTATATCCAAAAATTCATCTAATGAGCAGGAGTTGCCATTAAGGAATTCTTCTAATTTCCTTTTCAATGCTAAATAACTATCTATCAGACTTTTGATGCTATTAGGTAGGTAACCAAAGACTTTTATGGCAGCATAATTTACCCCCTTCTGAGCCAAAGTTAGATTTAACCTTGAGTAGTGAAGATCATCCTTTCTCCTAGTGTTGTAACCATGCACACTACTATTACTTTTGAATTCGTTCGGATTGTTAATAACAGCTCTCATAAGTGAATATATTGTGAGTCTACAGTGAAGATCTATAGCTCTTTAAATAAGTGTCTGCAGGATGATCTTGGATGAGCTCCAGCAATTATTCTGATTACACGCTTTTGTGTGATGAACACTCTTTTACTCAACGATGAGTTACCCCAGAATATGATGCCATACGAAAGCAGAGAATGAAAATAGGCATGGTAAGCTAATTTACTGAGATGTATATCGCCAAAATTTGCAATGACCCTAATAGCATAACTAGCTGCACTCAAACGCTTCAGCAGATCATCAGTGTGTTTTTTCCAGTTCAACCCCTCATCAACGCATACACCTAGAAATTTGAATATTCTACCTTAGCTACCGATTTCTGATCGAAGTCTACATTTATTAATGATGTCATTCCATTTACTGTGTGGAACTGTATATACTGTGTTTTGTCAAAGTTTAATGAGAGCCCATTCGCAAAGAACCACTTAATGATTTTCTGAAAAACATCGTTTACAATTACACCAGTTAATTCTTGTCTGTTGGGTGTGATAGCTATACTTGTATCATCGGCAAAAAGTACCAGCTTTGCATCTCCGTGAATGTATAATGGCAAGTCATAAATATATATTAAGAACAGCAGAGGGCCCAAGACCGAATCCCATTCTTGATTGTTCCTCAGTTTGAGAAACCACCAGTTTTTTGCATATTATGTGAACTGCTTATTTCAACTTCCTGCACTCTTCCAGTTAGGTATGATTTAAACCATTTGAGCACTGTCCCATTTATACCACAGCACTTGAGTTTATCTAGAAGTATTCCATGATTTACACAATCAAAAGCCTTTGATAGATCACAAAAAATCCCAACGGGTGACTTCCGGTTACTCAGAGCATTTAATATTTCATTAGTGAAAGTATATGTAGCATTTTCCGTTGAAAAACCCTTCCGCTCATAATTGCTAAAGTATCTAACTCACGAACTGACCTCTAGATCTTGTTCCATAAATGTTCAAAAGGATTCATGTCGGACCATCTGGATGGCCAAATTATTCGCTCGAACTGTCCCGAATGTTCTTCAAAAAAACCGCAAGCAGCTGTGGACCGTTGACATGACGCATTGTCTTCCACAAAAGTTATATCGTTGTTTGGGAACCTGAAGTCCATGACAGCCTGCAACTGGTGTGCAGAGAGCCGAACATAACTATTTACAGTCAGTGACCTATTCAGTTGGGCCAGAGCACCCAGCTCACACCATTAAGGAGCCACCACCAGCTTTCAAAGTGCTTTGTTGACCACTTGGGTCCATGGTTTGTGGCGTCTGCGTCAGACTCGAACCCTACCATCACCTCTTACCAACTGAAATCGAGATTCATCTGACCAGGCCTCGTTTTTCCTGTCGTTTAGCATCCAACCAATATGTTCACGAGCCCAAGACAAACGATGTCATGCTTTTAGCAAAGGCCCTCGCGTCGGTCGTCTGCTGCCATAGCCCATTAACGCCAAATTTCACAGCACTGTCCTAAAGGATACGTTGTCGTACGATCCATATTGATTTCTGCTATTATTTAGTGCATTGTTGCTTGTCTGTTAGCACTGACAACTCTACGCAAACGCTCTTCTCTCGATAGTTAAATGAAGGCCGTCGATCACTGCGTTTTGAGTGGTGAGATGTTTGAAATTAGGCGTTCTCTGAACGCTCTTGACACTGTAGATATCGGTATGGATGTCGGAATACTGGGTTCCCTAACGTTTTCTTAAATAGAATCTTTTATGCGTCTAGCTCGAGCTATCATTCTGCATTCAGAGATTAATACGCGTCGAGCGCCCATAAGCACGTCGGAAACCTATTCACCTGAAACGCGCGAGTACAAACGACGGTTCCAATGCATTACCCTTTTATACCTTGTGTACACAATACTACCGCCATCTTTACATGCGCATATCGTTATCCAATGACTTTTAACGCCTCAGTGTGAAGTACAGGTTAAAACCTGAATTTGTCAAGCTTTACGAAATGTAAACTAAAAATATCACCTACACGGACGCCTAAGAACAGGGCAAACACTTTGCTTACCTGGACTTGATCTGGTGAGCATCTGGCTGGGTGTGGTTTAATGTGTAGGAAAGAGATGTACTTGGAAAATTGCTCTGAGCACCATGCGATTTAATTTCTGAGGTCGGTAGTCCCCTAGAACTTAGAAATGCTTAAACTTAACTAAGGACATCACACACATCCGTGCCCGAGAAAGGAGTCGAACCTGCGACCGTAGCGGTCGCGTGGTTCCAGACTGTAGCCCCTATAACCGCTCGGCCACCCCGGTCGCCAGATGTACTTGGAATTTCTTGAAAGGCATTCCATATAGATGCTATCGCACGATCACATTATCCGCCGACGAATTGTTTGTCGCGCCTGCGTGGAGCGAACCTCACCATGATCTCAGTTCTGCAATGCTGATTTCAATGTCGAGATAGCTGTTGCGTGCGTGGCGACGGTATGAAGATGGTGTTGTTGTTGTGGTCTTCAGTCCTGAGACTGGTTTGATGCAGCTCTCCATGCTACTCTATCCTGTGCAAGCTTCTTCATCTCCCAGTACCTACTGCAACCTACATCCTTCCGATTCTGCTTTGTGTATTCATCTCTTGGTCTCCCCCTACGATTTTTACCCTCCACGCTGCCCTCCAATACTAAATTGGTGATCCCTTGATGCCTCAGAACATGTCCTACCAACCGATCCCTTCTTCTGGTCAAGTTGTGCCACAAACTCCTCTTCTCCCCAATGCTATTCAAAACTTCCTCATTAGTTATGTGATCTACCCATGTAATCTAAAGCATTTTTCTGTAGCACCACATTTCGAAAGCTTCTATTCTCTTCTTGTCCAAACTATTTATCGTCCATACATGGCTACACTCCATACAAATACTTTCAGCAATGACTTCCTGACAAATCCATACTCGATGTTAACAAATTTCTCTCCTTCAGAAACGCTTTCCTTGCCATTGCCAGTCTACATTTTATATCCTCTCTACTTCGACCAACATCAGTTATTTTGCTCCCCAAATAGCAAAACTCCTTTACTACTTTAAGTGTCTCATTTCCTAATCTAATTCCCTCAGCATCACCCGACTTAATTCGACTACATTCCATTATCCTCGTTTTGCTTTTGTTGATGTACATCTTATATCCTCCCTTCAAGAATCTGTCGATTTCGTTCAACTGCTCTTCCAAGTCCTTTGCTGTCTCTGACAGAATTACAATGTCATCGGCGAACCTCAAAGTTTCTTATTTTTTCTCCATGGATTTTAATACCTACTACGAATTTTTCTTTTGTTTCCTTTACTGCTTGCTCAATATACAGATTGAATAACATCGGGGAGAGGCTATAACCCTGTCTTACTCCCTTCCCAACCACTGCTTCCCTTTCATGTCCCTCGACTCTTATAACTGACATCTGGTTTCTGTACAAATTATAAATAGCCTTTCGCTCCCTGTATTTTACCCCTGCCACCTTTAGAATTTGAAAGAGAGTATTCCAGTCAACATTGTCAAAAGCTTTCTCTAAGTCTACAAATGCTAGTAACGTAGGTTTGCCTTTCCTTAATCTTTCTTCTAAGATAAGTCGTAAGGTCAGTATTGCCTTACGTGTTCCAGTATTTCTACGGAATCCAAACTGATCTTCCCCGAGGTCGGCTTCTACTAGTTTTTCCATTCGTCTGTAAAGAATTCGTGTTAGTATTTTGCAGCTGTGGCTTATTAAACTGATTGTTCGGTAATTTTCACATCTGTCAAAACCTGCTTTCTTTGGGATTAGAATTATTATATTCTTCTTGAAGTCTGAGGGTATTTCGCCTGTTTCATACATCTTGCTCACCAGATGGTAGAGTTTTGTCAGGACTAGCTCTCCCAAGGTCGTCAGCAGTTCCAATGGAATGTTCTCTGCTGCAGGGGCCTTGTTTCGACTCAGGTCTTTCAGTGCTCTGTGAAACTCTTCACGCAATATCGTATCTCCCATTTCATCTTCATCTACATCCTCATCCATTTCCATAATATTGTCCTCAATAACATCGCCCTTGTATAGACCCTCTATATACTCATTCCACCTTTCTGCTTTCCCTTCTTTGCATAGAACTGGGTTTCCATCTGAGCTCTTGATATTCATACAACTGGCTCTCTTTTCTCCAAAGGTTTCTTTAATTTTCCTGTAGGCAGTATCTATCTTACCCCTAGTGAGATAAGCCTCTACATCCTTACATTTGTCCTCTAGCCATCCCCTCTTGGCCATTTTGCACTTCCTGTCGATCTCATTTTTGAGACGCTTGTATTTCTTTTTGCCTGCTTCATTTACTGCAATTTTATATTTTCTCCTTTCATCAATTAAATTCAATATTTCTTCTGTTACCCAAGGATTTCTTCTAGCCCTCGTCTTTTTACCTACTTCATCCACTGCTGCCTTCACTACTTCATCCCTCAAAGCTACCCATTCTTCTTCTACTGTACTTGTTTCCCCCAATCCTGTCAATTGTTCCCTTATGCTCTCCCTAAAACTCAGTACAAACTCTGGTTCTTTCCGCTTATCCAGGTCCCATCTCCTTAAATCCCCACCTTTTTGCAGTTTCTTCAGTTTTAATCTACAGGTCATAACCAATAGATTGTGGTCAGAGTCCACACCTGCCCCTGGAAATGTCTTACAGTTTAAAACCTGGTTCCTAAATCTCTGTCTTACCATTATATAATCTATCTGATACCTTTTAGTATCTCCAGGGTTCTTCCGTGTATACAACCTTCTTTCATGAATCTTAAACCAAGTGTTAGCTATGATTAAGTTGTGCTCTGTGCAAAATTCTACCAGGCGGCTTCCTCTTTCATTTCTTAGCCCCAATCCATATTCACCCACTACGTTTCCTTCTCTCCCTTTTCCTACTACCGAATTCCCGTCACCCATGACTATTAAATTTTCGTCACCCTTCACTATCTGAAAAATTTCTTTTATTTCATCATACATTTCTTCGTCATCTGCAGAGCTAGTTGGCATATAAACTTTTACTACTGTAGTAGGTGTGGGCTTCGTATCTATCTTGGCCACAATAATGCGTTCACTATGCGGTTTGTAGTAGCTTACCCGCATTCCTATTTTCCTATTCATTATTAAACCTACTCCTGCATTACCCCTATTTGATTTTGTGTTTATAACCCTGTAGGCACCTGACCAGAAGTCTTGTTCCTCCTGCCACCGAACTTCACTAATTTCGACTATATCTAACTTTAACCTAAGCATTTCCCTTTTTAAATTTTCTAACCTACCTGCCCGACTAAGTGATCTGACATTTCACGCTCCTATCCGTAGAATGCCAGTTTTCTTTCTCCTGATAACGACACCCTCTTGAGTAGTCCCCGCCCGGAGATCCGAATGGGGGACTATTTTACCTCCGGAATATTTTACCCAAGAGGACGCCATCATAATTTAATCATACAGTAATGCTGCATGCCCTCGGGAAAAATTACGGGCGTAGTTTCCTCTTGCTTTCAGCCGTTCGCAGTACCAGCACAGCTAGGCCGTTTTGGTTATTGTTACAAGGCCAGATCAGTCAATCATCCAGACTGTTGCCCTTGCAACTACTGAAAAGGCTGCTGCCCCTCTTCAGGAACGACACGTTTGTCTGGCCTCTCAACAGATACCCCTCTGTTGTGGTTGCACCTACGGTACAGCTATCTGTATCGCTGAGGCACGCAAGCCTCCCCACCAACGGCAAGGTCCATGGTTCATGGGGGGAGGGGTATGAAGATACAAATGATTCATTATTTTCATCATTGCAGCGACAACAGCAACCGTTACGAAACTGTCTCGAATGAAAAACAGCCGACAGTAGCACTAAATTATGTTTATCTTAAACTTTGATCATGGTTTCAGCTATAATAATATAGCCTTCTTCAGAAGTCACACTAATAAATGAAAAATGTCTTAGCCCAGCGGCTGCGTCAAGACCAATAAAATAACTTCAACAGGCATAAGCCTGTTTCGAACATCAATAAATTACATATGGCACGGTCGAGGACATACGGTGCCATATGTAATTTTACGGGTACGGTCGTCCGCGCTTCCACTCGCACTTTTGGTGTCATTATCACTATGAGCGCCGTACTATCCATCGAATAATTTGCTGTGGCGTGTTCTTCCATCGTGAGTGCGATGTACGTGCGCTTATCCTCCAAGAACCGATGCTGCGGCAGATAATTCTCCTTTCATACGGCCCGTGTAGAGTCTTCTCCGTCATATCCACATTTTCAGTGGGGTGAACACTACACATCAACACCCGAAGTCAAGGTAATTGATGCTCGCACAATTCTAGTTTGCTTATTAATATATCAGACGTATCGTAGCAGACATTGCCATAATTGCTTCGTTGCACTATTGCACACCCATTTGGGTTCCACTATACGCTTCGTCGTTCAGTTTGTCGTGAGAATTGCTTTTAGTCCTTGTGGTTTATTCATTTTAGATAGTTCTTCAAGTTCATCATTCACGTAAGGCTCGATATACACATAAAATTCACATAAACATTTTGACATAACAATGCATATTACAATGGCTTACATCTAAGGCGGACACTCCACCCGTTATTTGTATCAAACGAAGAAGATTCCTAAATACTAAAACATTACAAAATTCCTTCTCCAATTACAGCTTCTGGGTAGTACAGTTTGTTTGTTAACATAAAAAAATCCTTAGTACATAAATACAAGTAACTTATTTACATTCCTTCACACATTCTGTTACTATCAGTGCATTTAATGCATCCGCATTTTGTTTTCCAGTCATGCATACATCAGTTATGAGAGTTTAATAATTTCCTAGGGAGAAACGGAGAAAATCATTTACATCAGGATTTTACTTTACGTGTTGCTGTCTTAACTACGCTTTGACGCCGCCTCCTGCGTTGGGGAGGGAATAAGGAATAATATTCTACTGGTTTATGGGTTACTATTCGTCCTTTCTTAAGTCACTTATCAGGGAACTCGCCTTTTCATGGAACCGAAACGTATTAACGACTCCTGTACTGTACACCATTGTGTTGCTTATAATTGTTTGCGAGTAGCATCGTGTTCGTAACGTAGAAGTTTTTACATTACGTCATGCTTACTTCTGTACGATTATGTGGAAATGTCGTCATTTATTTTCGCATGTGACGCGATATGAATTGATTAGTTTTATTTGAGATCACATACCTCTGTATTTATGTGCACATTGTAGTCAGTAGGTAGGGGTAAATGTTTTTTAGTTGTACGGAGACGATGTATATTCTTATTCTTCATTTGCTCGAGGACCAAAATATACACATAGACGTATTAATAACTAAATCATTTCCTTGAGGTGCGGCCCGTTTTTTCATTTGGTACCTATAACACTCGTCGTAAATGTCTTCTTCTGCGCCGTGTCGATGCACTGGTCGCTGCTATATAAAAAACTTATAACTAACTTAAAAACTAATTGCGTTTCGTAGCTCACAGGGCTCGCATATACTCGGTCATCACATTAGTTTGCAGATGTTCTTCATATTTCATTCTTATCTGTTTGTATGTTTATCAACTTGCATTTGTATTCCTTTTATTCATTTACCATGCAAAGAAAGTTACTTTAACATTTCCTATGGTTATCTTATTCTTTTGTTTGCTAACACGTCCTGTATGTTTCTATAAATGTAATATTATATTCCTTCGTTCCCTGATGGTAAATATAGTTGTTACGTGTTATTATTTATTTTGAAATTGGGCTTAATACTTGTGCAGCTTGGCGTTTCTATTTGGTTGCGCCGTGAGTTAGCCTGTTACGCTTGCGCGAGGTCGATGTCTCTTCACTAGTACTGACGTAAACATTCATTGTTGAGCGCAATAGCTGAGTCGTACGCTGCTCCAGTTTGCATCTCGCTTCGTGTGAAGCTGTGTTTTTTCACTTACTCGCAAAGAAATGTTTGTCTCTGCTTACAAAACAAGATAATTTCTTGAATTTATACACATTTCATTTAAAAATACACATAATAAAATTTCTTACTTATATAACTAAGAAATTACTTAAAATATATTTTATGACAAGAAAACTGCTGCGACATTGTGTCACTACTCGTGAAAAGCTTTTAATTCTTTGTTAGGGTGGAGACCTTTATCTCTCCCTATTCTTTCATATATCAACCTATAAGCTCCAGGATAAGGTATTTTTGCAATACTATAGAACCCTGAGTGTAATATTTGCCATTTTTTGTTCTACTTACCGATCTTTGTCAATTTGGGATGTGTTCTCAAGAGGACTCGTTGCCCTTCGAAAAAATTTGTAACTCTTTTTAACTTTTTGTTGTATATTCTCTTTCTGTATTCTGCTCCATTCTCTATTGTAATTACTGCTTGTTTGATTTTATACTGTAAAGTTAACCCTTTAGTCGGTTATTCTGGTATGAGTGATTAGCACTCGTCAGTTTGCTTGGTGTTAAACATAAGTTCATTAGGACTGACACCTGTGGAAGAGTGGGGGAGAACGTTTACTATTTGCGTAAATGAAGTCACGTATTCAATCCATTGTGAATGTTTATTATGAGCGTAAGTCCTTATTAATCTATTGAATTCTTTAAATACCCTCTCCAAGGGACTGGCTTCTGGGTGGAAAAAACTTGCCAAGATGTGTTTAATGCCCTGTGTACTCCTGAACTGTTTCCATTTTCTTCCTACGAAATAGGCTGTCTGTTAATATAACTTCGAGTTTCCCTACTGTTCGTAAATAATCCTCTTTAGTTCTTCTTATGATGCTGCTGGCTTTAGTGGTTTTGGTAGCATAAAGTTTGATACATTTTGTGAATATATCATAAAGGGTTATTATTTTTTGACACCACCTTTTGCTCTAGGATATGACCCTGCGATATCCAGAGAAACCATATCCAGTGAAGCTTTGGTCAGTATGGGGTGTAGTTCTGTAAACTTTGACATATTGGATGGTTTTGTTCTTTGACAAATAGCACACTTTTTAAATATTTGTGAAACACGTCGTCGTAAATTAATTAAGTAACAAAGTTTGGAAATCTTGTCTGTACATTTTGTTACTCCGTAGTGTCTCCATACTTCGTGTGGTGTTTGATAAATTCGTCGATATATTCCTCTGGAAGGCATACACACCAGTGGTTAGAACTTTCGTGCCTCCGGCGGAACAAAACGCCTTTGTCTAACTGATACCATTTACTTACCTTGTGGTTTCCATTCCGGTTAAGATTTTGTATTACCTTTTTCCACCAGTTGTCTAGGTGTTATATCATTCCCATCTGTATACAAAATTTTTTATAGTTTGATTTTTGCGTAATACTTTGCATCAATAATTTACGAATTTCTGAATCGTGTTCAGACATTTCACTGAACTCGTCTAGTCCCTGTGGTAATCTGGATAATGCATCTCCAATAACATTGTGACTGCCCTTTATGTATATTATTTCTCAATCGAATTCCTGCAGGTACAAACACCACCTCACTAATCTTTGGTGTAACAGTTTACATGTTAAGAGGAAAGATAATAATTGGTGATCACAATAGACTTTAGTGCTTTTATTCCAAAAGAAAATACTCAAATTTCTTAAACGCCCAAATTACTGCTAAGCTTCCCAGTTCTGATACCGAATATGATCTTTCCGCTTCCGATAAAGTTCTGCTGGCAAAGCTGATGACTTTGGGTACGGTTTTCCTTTTTCTTCTTGTATCTGGAACAAACATGCCCCCAGCCCTTGAGACGAGGAGTCCGTACTAAAAAAAAAAAAAAAAAAAAAAAAAAAAAAGTCTTTGGACTTGTCAGGATGACTCAAAATGTTTGCTGATATTAATGCTTTTTTAAGTTAGATAAAGTCTCCTGGCATCTCTCATCCCATAACTAAGGCTTATTCTTTCGCTGTTCATAAGCTGCTGTAGTATAAATTTTCGGAAAAAGTAAGTTAGTCCTAGATATGCCCCCAATTGTTTTCTGATCCTCGGGGGTGGACAATTACGTATGGCATCTAGTTTCTTTGGTTCTGGTAATATACCCTGTTCTGATAGGATCGGTCCTAAAAATTTCACTTGTTCTTTGCAAAAGTTAGATTTCTTCCGATTTGTTGTTACTTCGTACTTTGTAAATCTCTGTAATACCTATTCTATTATACTGATGTGTTCTGCCGAAGTTGATGTGGCTATTAACATATCGACAACATAAATGGTAATTTTACTGAGCAGTTCAGGTCTTAAGACCTTGTCTAAGGCTGATATAAATACGCCTGCGCTAATGTTCAAGCTTAAGGGTAGAACTTGAAATTCATAACTCCTGCCATTGCAGATAAATAATGGGTATTTTGTATTCTCATCATGTAATTTTATTTGCCAGTAAGATTTTTTAAGGTCAAGTGTGCTGAAATATTTGGTGTTATGAGGTTTAAGCAATTGTTCATCTAAATTATCTGGCTTTGTTCTTACTGGTACTAGGATTTTGTTTATGCCTCTAGCGTTTGAAACCAGTCGTACTGATCCATCAGATTTGCTAATTGGTAGCATTGGGCTGCAATATGGAGAAAATAATGGCTGTAAGATTCCCCATTCGCACATTCTACTGATTTCCTGCTTAACGGCCTCACGCTTTGCCCACTGTATATGGTAAGACATAACACAAAATGTTTCTCGAGGATAGACATTAAGTTTATGTTCGTAATCTTTGATTACTCCTGGAGTCTATTAAAAGCATTTCCATAATTAAAATGCAAGTCAGAAAGCTCTTGTCGTTGTGTAGCATTTAGAATATTTGATTCGTTCAGTTTTTGTTCTACTAGCGTCTGGTTAACTTCATTGTCGGTATCGTATGCGTTTCACACTTGCTCAAAAAATATACGGTCGGATATGAATACTGTACAGTGACATGGGGTTCTGGGTTTACTTTGTCATACCTCCTCGGCGTGGTAATCAATCTGATAGAAAATCTTTGGTCCTTCACAAAGAAATGGCTCTCACGATTACCTATGTCTATTTGAGTTTTGTGGGAACCAAAAGTGTCCATACCCATCAAGCAGTTGACTATAAGTTTGTCTACTACTAAAAAATTACACTGCACAGACAACTGTTTGATGTTCACGGTGATAAGAGCATGGTGTTTTACTAATTTGGTTTTGCAGCCTGTACCGGTTTGTACTCTGCAGTTTTGCACTGGCAGAACAGGAAATTTATTCCGTCCTTTTAATTCAGTGAAAAACGCTTCAGACATTAAATTAGTCGTGAACCCTGTATCAAGTATTAACTATGTCTCTATACCAAAAATTTTCACTCTGATTACTGTTTGCACTTGTTCTTCCAGTGTATTTTTCGCCGGTTTTAGTTCATGTTGGTAAAGACCGTCCTTTATGTCTCCTTGTTCATAGAATCGTACGAAACACGTTTGCAAATCTGGTTTGCCCCCATCGCGTATAAGGTCTATAGTATGGGGCTCAACTACGACCGATTTGGGTTTTCCTGTGGTGCAGTCTGATCTACTTCGGTACACGGGACTACTTCTGTCAGTTGTACTTCGTGATTGTTTCTCCATTATGTATAATTTCCAGTTCGCAATATGCTTTCTTGTGTTTTCATAGAACTGTTGTGAACTGTTGCCGTATTGTGGCTTTGCTGCGCAAAGGTTGGCTGCGGTACGGCATGTTGTACGTTATTGTTGTTGCCGCGTGCCGGCCACCGATGCGGCTGACTGTTTTCGTTTACATGCGGTACATAATTTTGAGAAGAGGGGATGAATTTAGCTTGTGGATGGTAATCGTTCCTGTTATACGGAAAGTTTTGTTTAAATCTCTTGCTCCTACAATTTCCATTCCCGTATCCATTATCACGGTTAGTGCATCCTTGCGGTTGCACGTACCAGCTTTGCTGTGTGTTCGTGTGTGGGTTTTCGCATTGACCATTCAAGTTATGTTGTTGTGGTGTCTGGCTGTCTGACGCCCTATCTGTTACTACGTTCTCTCCATATATTTGGTCGAATGAATCTAAAATGGATAGAAAATATTCTGTGTCGTACTCAGGTGTAGTAATTAATGTGATGGCAAACTACTTTTTAGAATTTTTAAAACACCCGCATGAGTAATAGGATTCGTCCAATAACGTGTTTTGTTGAGATATTTCTCAAAATATATTCGCAAGCTACCATATTTGCTATTAAAAATGGGCAGAGTTGAAAACCTCTCGCTTAAGTCTCTCCTGTACGGCCCGTTCAAATTGTAAATACGTGATACAACGCCCAGCTACCTCAGTCGCCCACAAAAGTACATCGCCTTGCGTGTATCCAACAACAAACCTGATCTTTTGTGCTTCCGTCCAATTTCTAGGACACACATGTCGAAAACACTAATAAACACAACAGGATTCATCTTCTTACCTTATCTCGTAAATGTTGGAAATTGACGGTGTCTTAATAGATCTTCGTCAGTAAATATAGTGGACAAGCTGTTTGCACTTTGCGCTGTGTTTATATAGCTGTCATAATTATTTACACTTCTCGTAGGTGCTGGTTCTGTTGTTATGCCCTGTAGACTTACACTTTGTGGTCTGTCACAACTATTGGCATTGTTTGTAGGGTTTGCAACGATCTGTGTGCGTACATTACTTTGGTTTGTTGTGGCTGGCACTTTGTTTATGTGTACAACTTGTTTCGCTGTATGAGTTTCACCTAAGTAGTTGTATAACGTGAGTTTTGCAGCTTGCAAATTAGTGTTCGCTTTGTCGATAATGTCTTACCTAAAAAAAAAAGGACGAAATATTTTATCATTTGTTATCCATTGTGGAGTGTGGCACCATTTCTTCCCAGAGAGATAGTCGCCTTGCGACGGGCTTGGTGGCGAGCTCTTCAGTAGTTTCCATGAAACTCCTGCGGGATTTCAGCCGGACACATTGTTTTCGGTGCATATACATCGGGTGTCGAGGATCATTCTTTTGTTTTGATCTTTCGATCTCGGCGGCTACTTGTCTGCGGATATTTTGAAAGTCAATGACAAAGCAATCTACGTTGCTAATTACTGGGAAGGGAAGATATAATTGGTGCATCCGGACACGGAAGAAGAAGAAGAAATCTGTTATCCAAAATATATCTTTATCGGCACTTACGGCGGCCGCGCTAATGATTATTATCATTGCTTTTAAATTTTTGTCGTAGCTTTTAGGGGCTTTTTCTTGTGCACCTATACAAATCACAGGGAAAAGCACAACCGGAAGACGAGTGAGACAAGACTATTGTCTCTCCCCAGTACTGTTTAACAAATATTTGCAGCACATCATTCACAAATGTTTGAAACGATACAGATGAGTGCGAGTTGGTGGTAGGACGATAGAATGTATTCGATTTTCGGATGATGTGTTAATGGCAGACAGTGAAAAAACTGAGCTGAATGTTAAAAGAATTCAATGAGACCTGCATGGAAATCTACGTGAGAATCAATAACAAAATACAAAAAGTACGGTGATAAGTGCAAGAAAAATAAAAATAATTATAAAGTTAGGACTGGGAGATATAGAATAAGTTAGTGTCTTCAAACATCTGGAAAGCACAACTGCGTATGACATGAGACCTAATGAGGAGGTGAAAACAAGAAGAAATTATAACAATTTCCAAGAAGGCATTTAATAAGAAGAGGAGGCTTTTATATGGGTGCGTGGACAAGGACCTGAGGAAGAGTCTGGCGAAGTGCTTTACTAGGAGCATGGCATTATGCTTAACCTGAGACAATGGCACTGAGGAAAGAGAAAGAAAGAAGAACGGAAAGATTTGAGATGTGGACTTGGAGGAGGATGGAAGGGATGAAATTGATAGTTGAAATGAGAAATGAGGATGTGCTGAGAGGAGTGGCGGAAGAGTGAGAAATTTTAAGGGTTATCAGGAAGAAGAAACGTAACTTGCTTGGACATTACAGAGGTTCTGTGCTGTTGGATGCTATGAAGGGAACTGTAAAAGGCAAAGGACGCAGAAGATACCAGATGACGGGTAGTATAAGGATAGGAAACAATTACGAGAAAAGGAAGAGCGTAGCAAATGACAAGAGTGCGTGGAGGGATACATGTGAAGACCTGTCATAGAGCAGTACATTGATGATGATGATGATGATGATGATGATGAAATCGTTCATGGTCTTTAGTGCCTGCGTGGTTTAGTGCCACATGCCCTTCGGAAACACAGAGAGGCAGTATCTACCTTCCTGCTGCATACATTTTTTCCGTAAGTTCTTATGTGAGTAAAGCAAGTGATTTTTCATAAATTTCTAATAATTTTCCGAGAGAAGCTTCTCCACTTCGAACAACGTCACAGTTTTTGAGCTTATAACGCGCGCTAGGAGTCGGCCTTAAACGATCGTCGGTGATACTGGTCTGCAATTCGGTACACCCATTCTAATTCCAATTTTGCTGCTCCATTCTTATTTATTAAAGCTCAGACACAACGCTACACTTTATAAACATTTACTGTTGAATGTGAATTGATAATTAGTTCGTAAACGTATGGGGGAGTCTTGCTTTACCTGCTATTTTAAGCATAGAGTACACAATAATACCTATGTTAATATGGAATGAATAGTTCAATTTGTATCACACTGCATACATCTGCCGAACGGTCGTTGATACACACGCCTTTGATTCCACGTGGGCAGTTTGGAATGTTTCCCTCATTATGATAAACGAGACCATTCACGCAGAAAATTACCAGATAGCTATTGTCCTTTTACGCTTTTGTACGTTTCGGGATAAATTGACATTCGTTATTGGCAGCAAATGAAAATTTATTCATCTCCTGTTCCACGAACTTCTATGCTTTTCGCTCGCTATATGTTGGTGTTTATCAGCTAACTGATACCTGTCCGTGTTGCACACATGGTTATTAATACTCGATCAGTATGGCATAATAATGACACAAATATCTCGTACTGAAAACCTAGTAGCTTACATGTTTTTTCATTATGTTCTAAGAAATAATTGATTTGGTTCGATATTTCGAAGGATAGGAAACAGAACGTTCAAAGCGGACAGTAAGACATGCTTTCATTAAAGCTGGGGGTCGCACAATTTGTAGTCGGAAACTTGATATTTCCATTTTTAACTTTTCATTTCAACTTCGCTGCAATATTAATCGCCTAGCCTTTGGTACAGCAGAATACTCATGTATATACTCATTTATTTTTATCGCTTCCAGTCTTGCCTCTGAGTTTGTATATTTGTGTAACTGGGAATATCTGAATGTTCTGAAGCACGCCATCTTATGGTCAGAGAGTATAGTAGTGCCATTGGTGTGTTATGCCAACTTAACTCTTCAACTGGCCGTCCGAAGTGGCCGTGCGGTTAAAGGCGCTGCATTCTGGAACCGCAAGACTGCTACGGTCGCAGGTTCGAATCCTGCCTCGGGCATGGATGTTTGTGATGTCCTTAGGTAAGTTAGGTTTAACTAGTTCTAAGTTCTAGGGGACTAATGACCTCAGCAGTTGAGTCCCATAGTGCTCAGAGCCATTTGAACCATTTTTTTTAACTCTTCAACTGCTTGGGGTAGAACCAGGAACATAACTCAGCTGTGGTGCTGGGAGCAAGTATTGGCAATAAGTGCCTTTTCCTTTTCCCACTAGCCGACCGGGATAGAGGCATGCTAGGAAAGAAAACTTTTAGCTCACTGTGCATTCGGGGATGGTAAGTAATGGATGCGCGTGATTTGCTCTACACTGAGGTTGTGTACAAAGCGTTTTGTAAATCTCTGCAGACGTGGTGTTTTAGTTAGCTCAGATCAGTTGCTCATTGGCACAGAATTAGCGAACATTATTTGTCAATCTTAATTTTTCGGTGCTTGGATGTAAATTCACGCGTTTGAAGGAACTGCATGTCTTTTAGTTCTGGAAAATGGTCCTGAGCGTTGAACTAGAGATGCAGCACAGTCAACGAAGACGAAAAAGATCAAATAGGTGAAAAAATCGTGTGGTCACGAATGTTTGTACAATATTAGGAGAGATTAGCGTGATGAACAGAGTAAAAGTCCTGACCAATGTTGAGTGGGTGTGGATGGCGTTTGAAGCTCATTCTTTTAGTTTTTTGTTGAATTACACGGAAAACCAAGGCTTGTGTTGAAAATATTTCCCGTAGCAAAATTTAACTACACTAAATTTCCTACAAAAAAGCTCGTATTTATTTTATCTCTAAGACTAACTGTTTCTACTTTGCAAGCGATTGAAGAATTGTATGCTAGTAAAAACAGTATTTTAACGATATAGAAATAACGTTTACTGTTAAATGAAATGAGTTAAGAACAAATATTTATTGTGTGTATGACATCTAATTGGATAACAGCGGTATTAAGGGATAAATGGTATTCTGGAGGAGTAACGCTATAGAAGGCGAAGGGTTTAAGGTGGAAGCACGAGGGAAGATAGATTGATGGAATGTGGCGGGACACATCTCTCCTTCACACGGGGACGAACCGAAGAGCGAGCACGTGATTGCTCAGTCAACCCCACTGTGTCATAAGAAGCACCTACGGGGCGTTGCAGAAAGTTATACCGATTCTCCGCGGTGCACCTCATGAATTACTGGTGACCAGAGTGCAGATATACCCGGGGGTTGTTCATTTTGCACAGACTGCGTTGACACTCCATAGAATACAGATATGAGTTACTAATAATACTACGGCAAGAAACGCTTACCGACACTATTTATATTTCAGCCCTCTCATCTACACTGCTGGTGGGAAAATAGATTGTTAGTCATCCGGTACGGCCGCTGTAATGTTCTTCCAGCATATGCAATTTCCTCCAGCACGAGAGCTACTCCCATTTCATTCTACACACGTTTCCTGACCAGCTACCCTGAGTTTGTTTACAGGGTGGAGGTATTTTAAGTTTCCTAAACGAGTACCTATTAACACTTGTTGAGTGAGTTGTTATGTCAGAAATCTCAACAGCTGGAGTAGTCGACTGATCACCGCACTGAAGAGCCTGTCTCAAGTGTAGCGTACTGCCAATATGTATTCTGTAATATCGATTTCATTGTCTCCGCAATCACTAGCTGGCATACTTTTCATAGTATGAGTAGCGTTTAATGCATAACCCAATCGTTAGCTGATGAGGGACCGAGGCTTAAACTGTCACCCTCTGCAACAGATGTACTTCACCTAGGTGTTATGCAACATCAGATATTTCAGCTTGGGCCATACAGTGCTTTACAGCAGATTACTCTTCTAGACTTGACGTGATCTGTCCCATTACATCAAATATATTCAGCCCAGTTTGGAAGATAAACGGTTCATGCGTGGTAAGTGTCTCCCTTATTGAAGCCCACTGTACAAGTGCCAGCAAATCCAGAAAGGGAAGGATGCTTGCAGTCTACCAGTAATGTAGCTTATGGCGAGAGCTGTGCAGTAACCTCATGGTCAATCATTAATTCAGCACCATGTTACTCCAACAAAATTACACGGCTGTATAATACCTTGTCAAAGATAGATGTCAGCAAGATGGTACATTTACCAGTCCAATCCCTTTCCCACCGCCGGCCGGAGTAGGCGAGCGGTTCTAGGCGCTACAGTCGGGAACCACACGACCACTACGGTCGCAGGTTCGAATCCTGAATCGGGCATGGATGTGTGTGATGTCTTTAGGTTAGTTAGGTTTAAGCAGTTCTAAGTTCTAGGGGACTGATGACCTCAGAAGTTAAGTCCCATTGTGCTCAGAGCCATTTGAACCATTTTTGAACCTGTCCCACCAACACTACACAGATCATTTACAACGTCAAACTTACAAATTATACACATTCCAGCCATTGTTTATAGACAGTTATTTTACATAAAAACTCACTCACCAACTGAAAATAAGTATTCGTCTAATAAACCGAAAGTAACTCCACTGTATAAACACTAGGTCAGTGAAGATACAATGTCTAATCATATAAGAGAAATGGCCAGGAAAAGCTGGGGAAGATACTCCCCAGAACACAATTTATCCCTTAATACGTCACTATTCCACTTAGACGTGGTACACTCATTTAATACTTGTGCTTAACCCATTTAATTTAATAATAAACATTAATTTTAAGCCGTAAATCACAACTTTTAATAGTCCGCAATTTCTCTGTTACCCTGCAACGTGAAAATTATTAGTACTGAGGAAGAAATGAACTAGACTTTTTTGTAGAAAATTTAATTTAGTGTAATTGAGTCCTGGGAAACACTATCTCTAGACGCCAAGGTGTTCGAATTGTTCAAGAAAAACCTAAAAAATTTAGCTTCAAATCCAAATCCTCTTCCTGTACTACGCCCACACCCGACAACTAAAGATTTATATGAAGGGCTTATTTCAATAGTGGTACAAGTCCATTTTCGTTCATTCTGAGATGCAGAGTCCTAAAGTTAAATGAGCGGCGAAAAATCTGCAGTTGAGATACCAGAAATATTCAAGTATATGTACATTCAAGTATATGGACATTCGGAGCACACCTCCCTAGGTGTGTAGTGCCCTCTAGCTCCTATCTAACGCTCTAATTAGTCGGATTGCAGCACATGAGTTTCTGCTTGTATAAGTTTCTTGTGTTAGTCTTACTCTGTTACCTATTTCAATCCGCAGATTCTGCAAAATCTGGTTGCATCAGATTAAACTACAACCCAACTGTTTGACTACTATATATTGAATAATGTTAACTAAACCTCAGATTCTATATTGGATGTTGTACAGGGTGTATATGAGGTACCAAGACGACCCTGTGGAATAAATGTTATAAATCTACATAATAAACAAGTACTGTAAATGTGACATAAAGTGATACAGGAGGCAGGCGAACATAAAAATCAGTAGTTGTGCATTCAGGCTGAAGGTGTTATAATGATAAAAGTGAAACATCGGGTAAGTAATGACTTCATTGCTCATATGCTGCGTTTCGGAATTTATTCATCACCAGATATCCAGAAGCGATTGCTGCACGTAGATTTAGCGTTTCAAGTTGTACGTGAAACGAACTTTCGTAGATTACCTCATACGAGCAATATGCCGTTCCTTGCCTTACATTTGACTTTTACCATTGCGATCCCGTGAGACTGAATGCACAGCTACTGATTATTGTAACCAAATAGCCTTGAAATTAGTAAACGAACCCTACGTATCTCTGTCATATCCCTCATCCAATCATTTCCTTAGATAACCCCGAAAGATACTAATAATAAAAGTGACGAGCTGTAAAAGTATTGATCAGTAAATCAAAGACTTGCCCTCTCATCCTGACATTATCTGTACTTCTCACGACGTTATCTTGCTCGTGAGTCTATACGTAGCATTTCTAGTCGTTCTTAAACCGTTATCCGTTGCACTAAAGAAAAGTTTAATATTTCATTCGGCCATTCATACTACGAAGAACTCGTGGGTGTGCCAGCCCCGGCTACAAAATCACGTCCAGAAAAGGCAGCATACCTTATATTAATTTCACATCCAACGATTGAGTTGCAGAGGGCGGGGGTAGGTTCATTGATTGATTGATTGAGGTGGAGCTTGTAGGACTAAAAGGGAGGTCATCGGTGCCGGGGAGAGGTTCATGTTCACAATTAGTAAGCGAGAGATAATGCGCTTAGCTCGGCAGTTCTTTTCGATGGTTCCTACACTAGTCAGAAGACGGGATACTTCACGACGACGACACAAAGTTAAAATTATCGTAGGTACTTTTGTTTTACCTGACAACTTTCCGTCGATTTCTAACAGGAAATCCCGAATTCAATCGCATTACTGAAATGATACTCTATAAGCAAGCAATTCGATTAGGACCCCTAGAAGCATAACAGTCAAGGTTACAAATTGTTTTTGTCTGTTTATCGGCGACGAAGCATTCGCCATTGTGGAGAACCTTCAGATTAATGTAACAAATAAAGTAGTAAGCCAACATTCGTCTCACTACATTACTTTTTACGTTAATCTGATGATGCAATTTGCAACCAAGATTGTCTTGTTTAAAGGAATTCATAACCAGATACTTTACCAGGCACCTGGCATGGAATGAACCCGATTGTGAGGAACAATATCAAAATAAAAACCTTCGGGAAATCACTTTTAGATCCCCTGTCAATAACACTTTTTGTTTCAAGAGAATAAAAGGCTAATTGTTTGCTCAAGAACGATATTTTCTGAATCCTTACTGATGGGGTGTTAACGGTTAGGCTTCTTAGAGGTAATTTATAGTGTTGAGACGCCGGTGAATGGGTCTGTGCTTCAGGAGGATTACGGCTGTTTTCTTCCTTGAGCACTGGCGTGAGCTGTGCAGCTTTTGAGTCTCTACGTACGGATCTTCCGTCAAGCAAGCGGTTGTTTATGTTTGCTAAGTTTGGAGCTTCTATATCTGCGTACTCTGAAAAGAACCTAACTGGTATACAGTCTGGACCAAAAGACTTGCCTTTATTAACTGATTTGAGTTAATTCACTACACTGAGGACATCTAGTCGAGGTTACTCATATTGGAGCAGTTCTTAATTCGAATTCTCGGTTAGTTATTTAGGCTTCTTCTCAAAAGGAATTTTACCAAACTGTATGTAGTCACTCCGCTTCGGTGGCACTGTCACCAGGAACATTAGGCTTACCATCGCACTGTTTTGAAGGTACTGATTGCGTCTCGCCGATGGCGTACATTACATAGGATCACAAACTCTTTGAATGTTCTGTAGGATTTCGAGACAGAGTTTCGTTGTGGAAACTATTAGGAGCATCTAACACTGAAGTCTGAGATAAATTTCGAACGTCTCTCAAACTTCGTCATTGTTGAGGATTTGGCGTTGTTTTAAATTTGCCATACTTTCTTCGTTGTTTCTGCAAAAGCTTTCTCACCTGTTTTGTGTACCATGGGGGTATCAGTTCCGTCCCTTAAGTTTTTTGTTATACGTTTCTCAACTGGTGCTAATAAGTTATTTGTTATACATCTCTCAATTGGTGGTTGGTTGGGCTTTTGTTGGGGACGGAACCAATCAACGAAGTGATTGGTTTCATCGGATGAGGAAAGGATGAGGAAGGAAATCAGCCATGCACTTTCAAGGAAACCACCCCAGCATTTGCCTGAAGAGATTTAAGCAAACCACGGTAAACATAAATCAATATGGCGAAGGCGGGTTACAAACGTCGTCCTTTCGAGTGCGAGACCAGTTTTCTAACCACTGCGCCACCTCGCTCGCTGATCTCTCAATTGCTGCAGATACTACACTACTGGCCAATAAAATTGATACACCAAGAAGAAATACAAATGATAAACGGATATTCATTGGACAAATATATTATACCAGAACTGACATGTGATTACATTTTCACGGAGTTTGGGTGCATCGATCATGAGAAATCAGGAACCAGAACAACCACTTCTGGCCGTAATAACGGCCTTGATACGCCTTGGCATTGAGTCAAACAGAGCTTGGATGACGTGTACAGGTACAGCTACCCATGCATCTTCAACACGATACCACAGTTCATCCTTGTAGTGACTGGCGTGTTGTGACGAGCCAGTTGCTCGGCCACCATTGACCAGACGTTTTCAATTTGTGGTGTCACCGCCAGACACCACACTTGCTAGTTGGTAGCTTAAATCGGCCGCGGTCCATTTAGTACATGTCGGACCCGCTTGTCGCCACTGTGTGATCGCAGACCGAGCGCCACCACAAGGCAGGTCTCGAGATACGGGATAGCTCTCGCCCCAGTTGTACGGACGACATTGCTAGCGACTACACTGACGAAGCCTTTCTCTCATTTGCCGAGAGACAGAATAGCCTTCAGCTAAGTCCATGGCTACGACATAGCAAGGCGCCATTAGCCTTACATAGTTGATAGTTATCGTATGATATGTCTCATCAAGAACGATGTATACAACAAGGACGATTAAAAGTTAAGTATTGAAACAGCTATGTACTTTTCTTGTTACCACTTATTACGTATCCTGTTTCAGACCTCTATCTAGCCTCAGTGAGATTACGCGTGCCTATCGGCCCCCTCAAAATAACACTGTGTCGGCACTTCTGTCGACACACCACAATTGGTGAGAGATCTGGAGAATGTGCTGGCCAGGGCAGCAGTCGAACATTTTCTGTATCCAGAAAGGCCCGTACAGGACCTGCAACATGCGGTCGTGCATTATCCTGCCGAAATGTAGGGTTTCGCAGGGATCGAATGAAGGGTACAGCCACGTGTCGTAACACATCTGAAATGTTACGTACACTGTTCAAAGTGCCGTCAATGTGAACAATAGGTGACCAAGACGTGTAACCAATGGCACTCCATTCCATCACACCAGGTGATACGCCAGTATGGCGATGACGAATACACGCTTCCAATGTGCGTTCACCGCGATGTCGCCAAACACTGATGCGACCATCATGGTGCTGTAAACAGGACTTGGATACATCCGAAAAATGACGTTTTGTCATTCGTGTACCCAGGTTCGTCGTTGAGTACACCATCGCAGGCGCTCCTGACTGTGATGCAACGTCAAGGGTAACCGCAGCCATGGTCCCCGAGCTGATAGTCCATGCTGCTGCAAACGTCGTCGAACTGTTCGTGCAGATGGTTGTTATCTTGCAAACGTCCCCATCTGTTGACTCAGGGATCGAGACGTGGCTGCACGATCCGTTACAGCCATGCGGATAAGATGCCTGTCATCTCGACTGCTAGTGATACGAGGCCGTTGGGTCCAGCACGGCGTTCCGTATTACCCTCCTGAACTCACCGATTCCATATTCTGCTAACAGTCATTGGATCTCGACCAATGCGAGCAGCAATGTCGCATTACGATAAACCGCAATCACAGTAGGCTACAATCCGTCCTTTATCAAAGTCGGAAAGATGATGGTACGCATTTCTCCTCCTTACACGAGGCATCACAACAACGTTTCACCAGGCAACGCCCGTCAACTTCTGTTTGTGTATCAGAAATCGGCTGGAAACTTTCCTCATGTCAGCACGTTGTAGGTGTCGCCACCGGCGCCAACCTTGTGTGAATGCTCTGAAAAGCTAATCATTTGCATATCACGGCATCTTCTTCCTGTCAGTTAAATTTCGCGTCTGTAGCACGTCATCTTCGTGGTGTAGCAATTTTAATGGCCAGTAGTGTATTTCTCTGAATTCATGCCATTTGTGTTCTACGTTTACATAGTTCGTTCGGAATGAATGGAGACTGCCTCTTAAGGAGGTGTCAAATGATTTTTGTCTACTCGTTTTACATAGGTATGTTTCTCGTTCAAGTTTGGTGGGAGCGGACGTTAGAGTATTCAGTCCCATTACAGTGACCTTGTGGTCAGTTACCCACGCGTCCATGATGATTAGAGATGTGAATTATGTAAAATACATGTTTTTGATACGCAAATATAAAAATCCAAATACCTATTTTTATTTTGCATTTGAAATACTTTTTCAGAACGCATATTTTGTTTTATTTCAAATTCTTACAATATATATATTTTGTATTCTTAAAATGCAAAATGATTTTTTTTCATATTTCGTAGTTTTCATTCATTTAATTAGTAATTTGTTTAAACAATATTAGTTCCACTATGGATACACACGGTTACCATCAAGTGAATATGACATGTCTCTAATTCTTGGAAGAGGCGGTGACACCTGCGTAGATGTTATATGTTTACCATTATCATTTGTCTAATATAAAATGTACCGAAAGCATCTGATAACGTCATAAGAATTGAATGAAGTAGAGAGCGTGGTCACACACATTATATTTATTAGCTGCACGAGATTTGTACAAGGTCAGATCGCAAAGTAGTTCATACAAAAAAGTTTATGAAGCAGGCGTGTCAAAATTCAAGCACTGTGGAATCTGTGGTCAATGTCTACTAAGTCTTATGCAACCTATTTAGAATCAACTAAAATATCCATTGCTTATTTGGATCCGTTACAATAAAATTTCTTCTATAATTCTTTTCAGGATCTGCTCACAGTCAAGGATATTCTAAATGAAACTTTAAGAAAACTCATATTATCGACTTTTAATGAAACTGAAATGTAATTTCTTAATGGACATACAAGTTTTTGAAAACCTGCTGCTTACGGTATCAGCAGTTTAGAGGGGAACAAAGGTAACTGTTATGGATGCCTTCAGCCGAAACTAATGATAATGCAAAGAATCCTTAGCAGCTAGCAAATGGATAAACCTACGTAGTATTGTCTGCTGATAAAAGTTATTAAAGAAAGTCTTAATAGGATTTTTGAGAGACTCTATAAACTAGAGGAACCAAAAGAAAAGGATGGCATTACAGCACCCACATCTTATTCTTTTCGTCAAACTGAAATGGGCACTGAAGTCTAGAAATGTTTATTTCAGAACTGCAGAAGCCTACAAGAAGAAGAAGAAGAACTTGCAACACCCCGGTAAGAAAAAGTTTAAATCTTTTTTATGTTTACTGAGGACTCTGATTATTCAGTAGCCAGTGATTGTGACAACATTACAGTAGATCTGGAAACAAGGCACAGAGTAATTAACGACACTGGACACTTATTAACATCAATGAGGAAAGCTGAAAATTTGTGCAGGACAGGGATTCATATCCGGGTCTCCTGCTTACTAGACAGATTCGCTGAGCACTATGCTATCCAGACACCTTCACTAGAACCACAGCGACTATCGTAGCACTCTTCCCATCAGACCTGAATTCCCAACTTAAACCACGCACTACTGATGTAGTGCCCCTGCTCGTTAGCCTCACTGATCGTGGCATTTCTGGCTTAGTGTGCACATGCACAAAAGGGATACCTGGCTGTCGTCACCTTACCTGTATTTGTGCCCACATATATAATATATAGAAACACTACAATATAGAAGAGATAATGGCAGTATTCTACATTCCTTGAAGAGATGTACAACTGTTTAAAAATATTTTCCTTAAGTATTATACATGATTACCAAGTTCTGCCCCTACTGAACGACAATTTTCCTTTGAGGGAATTCGAAAGATGAAATATTTGAGCAGTTATTGGCGTTGAAATCAGTGAAAAATACGGCATGTAATTTGCTCGCAAACTAGCGGTACTTTACTTGGATAAAAGTATTTTCGAAATACGTAGTTTACATTTTTCATGTAAATAGGTTTATTTAAAACCGTCCCTTATTTACATTTGAAACAGGAAAAATTGCCAAATATTTGTATTTTTAATTTAAGTACCTTTAGTGAACTATTGTGCACAGTTCTGGTCATGATGCTCCCTATTTGCTCAGAGCTATTTTTTGCTAAGAGGTCAGTTACTTTTGCCCTATCATTCGTAATTTGCCCTATCATTCCTGAATTAATTGCTCAAAACAGTTTTCGTAGAAATGATTCAGTACAAATTAATCCATACCATTGTGACAGGGTGCTACATCAACCAGTTTTGCATTTCTTCAGAATAAAGCAGTCTTGGTTGTGAAATTATCAAGTATAAATTACGCGTTTCACCCTTTTGGGCCATCATAAGACTGTCTACAAATACAAGAAACCAATGAGTTAGTAATAAGCAGAGGAAGGGGCATGATCCTATATTGCACGATTACGCAGGTAAAATGAACTGAAAGTAATATAAATTTACTTAAAAGTAGCTGAATACTAAACCCATCCATTTTAAAGCCATATAAGATGGAAAATGTACGAAAAAGTAACTGGATATGTAATTTATCCGTCATAAAACATATAAATTGCAAGACTAACCTAATAAAAAGAAAAGAAAACCGCCAGTGTATGACGAAGAAGGTACAGAAAGGTGACTAAAATTTCACCGACTATTGCATGTCACGCTGAACACACCAGCTGACTCCACCGTTGAACTACAAAACGGGTCCACGCATACAAAATAAATGCGGTATGAGCCGTAGGCAGCACAGTGTCCCTGTGATGTGTACACAAATACTACTGTGACAGCTAAAGATGCAAAAAGCGCTTTTAGTGTGGCAAGAGGTGCCCAGGTGGCACGAATGACCAGCGTAAGACACGTTCATGAACCACAAAATCTACGTAAACCTCTTAAATTAAGGTACATATAACCAACCATAGCAACCATATGAACCAAAAAGCATACCCCTGCATAAAACGGAAGAATTATGTAAAATTACGTCATTAAAAGTGTCATACGGAATAAAATAATTAGATTTGAGAATTCTTGCACAGCGTAAGCATAAAAAAAAAACATTACCCAACATCAAGGCAAAAGGAACAGGTACAATCGTAAGTATTGCAAACTACTGAAAAAGTTTTGTTTCTAACCATTAGAATAGAAATACAATTTACAGAATATAAAAAATGTAGAGTTAGGTACGATAAAATAAGGTCATTAATAAGCACCCCCCTTTAAATATAGCTCCTTAACTTCATACACAACAAAGAAACAAGCTAAAAATTACGCTATCAACACAATAAAAGGTATCATTGCAGTAACATTCCATACACTGCAAGCATTGTATCATAATATACTTGGTTTCTGTTAAGGAACTGACGGTTCAGCAATTTACCTTTATCGACATAGAGATATTTAACCCTTTCCTACTCCTCTTGTAGAACCAACATTTTCCCTTTCTGACCAAAGTGTAGTATTCTATAGTTTTCTAGTGTGGGACGATAGTGCCTGCTTTACCTAAGATGTTCAGAAAATGCAGAATTCTATTTAACCTGGCCTTTCTTAGTTAGCGTGAGTTCGCTGAACCTGGTCTTAAACATCCTGCCGGTTTGGCCTACATACAACATTTCACAATTACTACAGTCTAATCTGCGTACCCGTACCCGTAGTCTAAGGGCAGCGTCTTTGATTCATAATCAAAACGTCTTCGGTCCCGGGTTCGATCCCGACCACTGGCTTCCGGCATAAGAAGTCAGTCTCATTCTACCAACAGCCTTGTCAAAGAGGGCGGAGGAGCGGATAGAGGTTCAGGGCTCTCTCTTGTCCTAGGGGTGGGAAATTGCCCCTAAAGGCGGAAGAATCAGCAATGATCAACGACATGAGGATGCAGAAGGCAATGGAAACCACTGCATTAAAGACACGTAACGTGTATCCACAGGACATGTGGCCTGTAATTGAAGAAGTGTCATGATGATCTCTCCATTGGCAAAAGATTCCGGAATAGTCCCCCATTCGGATCTCCGGGAGGGGACTGCCAAGGGGGAGGTTACCATGAGAAAAAGATTGAATAATCAACGAAAGGATAACGTTCTACGAGTCGAGGCGTGGAATGTCAGAAGCTTGAACGTGGTAGGGAAACTAGAAAATCTGAAAAGGGAAATGCAAAGGCTCAATCTAGATATAGTAGGGGTCAGTGAAGTGAAGTGGAAGGAAGACAAGGATTTCTGGTCAGATGAGTATCGGGTAATATCAACAGCAGCAGAAAATGGTATAACAGGTGTAGGATTCGTTATGAATAGGAAAGTAGGGCAGAGGGTGTGTTACTGTGAACAGTTCAATGACTGGGTTGTTCTAATCAGAATCGACAGCAGACCAACATCGACAACGATAGTTCAGGTATACATGCCGACGTCGCAAGCTGAAGATGAACAGACAGAGAAAGTGTATGAGGATATTGAAAGGGTAATGCAGTATGTAAAGGGGGACGAAAATCTAATAGTCATGAGCGACTGGAATGCAGTTGTAGGGGAAGGAGTAGAAGAAAAGGTTACAGGAGAATATGGGCTTGGGACAAGGAATGAAAGAGGAGAAAGACTAATTAAGTTCTGTAACAAGTTCAGCTAGTAATAGCTAATACCCTGTTCAAGAATCACAAGAGGAGGAGGTATACTGGGAAAAGGCCGGGAGATACGGGAAGATTTCAATTAGATTACATCATGGTCAGACAGAGATTCCGAAATCAGATACTGGATTGTAAGGCGTACCCAGGAGCAAATATAGACTCAGATCACAATATAGTAGTGATGAAGAGTAGGCTGAAGTTCAAGACATTAGTCAGGAAGAATCAATACGCAAAGAAGTGGGGTACGGAAGTACTAAGGAATGACGAGATACGTTTGAAGTTCTCTAACGCTATAGATACAGCAATAAGGAATAGCGCAGTAGGCAGTTCAGTTGAAGAGGAAAGGACATCTCTAAAAAGGACCATCACAGAAGTTGGGAAGGAAAACATAGGTACAAAGAAGGTAGCTGCGAAGAAACCATGGATAACACAAGAAATACTTCAGTTGATTGATGAAAGGCGGAAGTACAAACATGTTCCGGGAAAATCAGGAATACAGAAATATAAGTCGCTGAGGAATGAAATAAATAGCAAGTGCAGGGAAGCTAAGACGAAATGGCTGGAGGAAAAATGTGAAGACATCGAAAAAGATATGATTGACGGAAGGACAGACTCAGCATACAGGAAAGTTAAAACAACCTTTGGTGACATTAAAAGCAACGGTGGTAACATTAAGAGTGCAACGTGAATTCCACTGTTAAATGCAGAGGAGAGAGCAGATAGGTGGAAAGAATACATTGAAAGCCTCTGTGAGGGTGAAGATTTGTCTGATGTGATAGAAGAAGAAACAGGAGTCGATTTAGAAGAGATAGGGGATCCAGTATTAGAATCGGAATTTGAAAGAGCTTTGGAGGACTTACGGTCAAATAAGGCAGAAGGGATAGATAACATTCCATCAGAATTTCTAAAATCATTGGGGAAAGTGGCAACAAAACGACTATTCACGTTGGTGTGTAGAATATATGAGTCTGGCAACACACCATCTGACTTTCGGAAAAGCATCATCAACACAATTCCGAAGACGGCAAGAGCTGACATGTGCGAGAATTGTCGCACAATCAGCTTAACAGCTCATGCATCGAAGCTGCTTACAAGAATAATATACAGAAGAATGGAAAAGAAAATTGAGAGTGCGCTAGGTGACGATCAGTTTGGCTTTAAGAAAAGTAAAGGGACGAGAGAGGCAATTCTGACGTTACGGCTAATAATGGAAGCAAGGCTAAAGAAAAATCAGGACACTTCCATAGGATTTGTTGACCTGGAAAAAGCGTTCGACAATATAAAATGGTGCAAGCTGTTCTAGATTCTGAAAAAAGTAGGGGTAAGCTATAGGGAGAGACGTGTCATATACAATATGTACAACAACCAAGAGGGAATAATAAGAGTGGACGATCAAGAACGAAGTGCTCGTATTAAGAAGGGTGTAAAACAAGGCTGTAGCCTTTCGCCCCTACTCTTCACTCTGTACATCGAGGAAGCAATGATGGAAATAAAAGAAAGGTTCAGGAGTGGAATAAAAATACAAGGTGAAAGGATATCAATGATACGATTCGCTGATGACATTGCTATCCTGAGTGAAAGTGAAGAAGAATTAAATGATCTGCTGAACGGAATGAACAGTCTAATGAGTACACAGTATGGTTTGAGAGTAAATCGGAGAAAGACGAAGGTAATGAGAAGTAGTAGAAATGAGAACAGCGAGAAACTTAACATCAGGATTGATGGTCACGAAGTCAATGAAGTTAAGGAATTCTGCTACCTAGGCAGTAAAATAACCAATGACGGACGGAGCAAGGAGGACATCAAAAGCAGACTCGCTATGGCAAAAAAGGCATTTCTGGCCAAGAGAAGTCTACTAATATCAAATACCATGGTACTAGAGGGAGCTGTAGAGGGCAAAAACTGCAGAGGAAGACAGAGATTGGAATACGTCAAGCAAATAATTGAGGACGTAGGTTGCAAGTGCTACTCTGAGATGAAGAGGTTAGCACAGGAAAGGAATTCGTGACGGGCCGCATCAAACCAGTCAGTAGACTGATGATCAAAAAAAAAAAAAAAAAATCTGCATACGCCCAACCCTGCAGACCTATCCTTATGGGAGCGTAATTATGCTGAAGCTTATTACCAGTCTTGAAAACAACACTTAGATCCTTGTTGTTAAACAGCTTACCCAAATAATAAAAGAGGCACCCCATGAACGGAATCTTCAGAAATTTGGACCCCAAAAACATCGAGACGAGGAGACCTCTGCGTTCAGCTAATGATACTTTTTTCTTGATACAGTTTATCAACAATTGCCGGACTGAAGCCATTATTTACAGCGATACGTTTCAAATTCGCTAACTCGTTATCTATGGAGGACTGACTGAGCGGTATAGCAGTAATGTAGTGCTCCATAGATTTAAAAAAAACTTAGCTTATACCGATGAGTGTGTCAGGAGAAAGCATGGCTTACAAAATCGCTAGACGTGGGTTTACGATAGATGTCAAACCAAACAATATTTCCAACAAGCTGAAGTTGCAATTCTAAGTAATTAAGTGTCCTATTGTGGTCCATCGCTTCGTGAATGTACTCATACTTTCGTGCAAGGCTTTAAATATCTACGTATCGGTGATAAAATAGTACCTGTTAATGGAGATCAGTGTTCAGTCTAAAATATTTATGCTCTGTATGACCGACAAAAATATCCGCGAGACACTCTGGTAAACAGTTGCCCATGAGCAGACTATCATTCTGTTCGTAAAGCAAAGTAACTGTACGACGTGAACAGCTTAAGTAAGGTGATAAATCCTGCACTCAGACGCCGATGTTCGAGGAAATTTTCTTGTATGATAAGCATCGTTTCGTCCAGGGCCATCTCTGTATACAGGTATTTAATATCCGTGGACTGTAACGTGCAATAGTAGGTGAAATTTTTCAGCCAGTTTTCTGTGCCCCCATACTGGCGTTTTTCTTCTCTTTTAACTAGGTTCACTGAGCATTTTATATGTACTGTATTACATATCCAGTTACCATTTCGTCTAGTTCCCATTTTATATGGCTTTATGAGGGATGGGTTTTATATCCAGCTGCTTTTAAGTAAGTTGCTATTACTTTCACTTCATTTTACCTGCGTACTTATGCAAGATAGGACCATACCACTTCCTCTGTTTCTTACTGCTTGATTAGTTTCTTGTCTTGGTATACAACCTGACGATCCCCCAAAAGAATGAAACACGTCATGTATATTAAATAATTTCAGAACCAACACTGTTTTATTGTAAAACATTTGCTACAGTTTTGGAGGATGTTTGATGCCTGAAACCAGTTTTGAAAGCGTAGTTGTGCGAACATATCGAGGATACTAAGTCACCACCAACTGTAAATGTATGACTTGGGTACCTACTTTATCATGTGAGTCAAGGAGTCAGTAAAAGGAACTAATTATTAATTTATTGTGGCTATCAAGTATGACCTCCATCCATACCAATTCACAAAAACTACCTACTTCAGTTTCACTACAAAACAAACTACTTCAAACAGCAACTGCAAAACAAACTTCTTCTAACAGCAAGAAACACGCAATCATCAACTGTGTTTAATCTATCCTTTCTCATCACCAATGGTTTATTTGTAAAAACGTTGGCTAAACGTATCTTCAGCTTCAACCAGCTGTCAGCACCTATAACTATTTGAGATTCAGTGCTTCCTATTACCGCTGGTAGCTCTGGTTTCTTTCCAACACAGCTTCAACAATTAACTACTATGGCACCTATGGTTCCTGGTCCACCCTCGACCTGTGTCTGACATGCTACATTTGAAACTAAAGCCAGTTTTGTTCTTCCCCGAGATCCTATAATGTAAAAAGTCTCCAAGTTCATTCCTGCAGCCCCTAGTACCTATGTAGCCATCCAATGTGCATAATGGACCCTTGACCTATTGAGCCTTACTTCATACCCAACCACCCTATGGCACAAGTCAAGGCATCTGCAGCCTCCACAGTCATAGTCAGTACAAAGAAACACACATCATTAGTATCGACATAGCCAGCACCTTCAGTTGGCTACACTTTGTGCTCTCAGGGCGTCTGGAAGGACATCTTCGCCATCTGGAACGAGTCCCCTAGGTATGTACACTGGTAGCCATATCCCTAAGGCGCTCCATTACATGCTCAACACTGGAACTCCCAAGTAACACTAACCTTAATCCGCGTAAATTCGTGGATCTTGGAAGCACGAGAGACTTCATTTGAGACAGGAGAAGTGACTGATTGTGGCACAGTATCTTTAACAGCCACTGATACAGCCCAAAACCTGTTTGTCAGACGAACTGTCGATGGCTTGCGGCAGACCCCCCCCTAGGAAGTCTTTCGCTACCTGCCACGCCTTGGAACGACCTCCCACTTGACCACAGGTGAGGAGTCACCACCATTGCTGGCAGTAACTGGGTCAGCCACGCCAATGGAACGATCGGGGGTGTACGTGGCACGTACTTTAAAACCCTTGGATCCCTACATCTGGTCCCACACATTGAGATCCATTGGCAACAGACCTAAGCTGGGTGTCTGAAACCAGCACCACCTGGAGCTGTGAGCGAAGAGTCGCATCGGAACACATTCCCTATCTATACTAAAGACGGCGGAACCGTACACTACACACTTATTAACATGCAAGACTGTGGCCAGCAAATGTATAAACGTACATAAACCTAAGAATTATACTACTAAGCACACTGGCAAATCACGTTAGATGCTCGTAAACTAATTCACAAATAAACGTTCCTGGACGGAAACAACACCTCTCATATAGCTCAGAGCAAAATCGCAGTAAAGGCAGTGATTTGTCTATGTACGACGTTTTGCGAGGAATAAGCAGAGGTGAATAACTAGATTACGTCCTCCCGGATATGACAGGTGTTCAGACATATACTACATCATGTACAACTAACGTGGACAGCAGTCTACATTCATCATAAATACGTCATTGTCTAGAGGGGTATTTGAATGACGGAATAAAGTACACTATACTGGGTGCCAAATTTCCCACTGAGTGGAATGGAAAGATGAGTTCCAATGAAACATGCGTTCTATGACACCTACCATTACTTGACGATTTAGCAATCAAGATAAGCAGCACTATCGGACTGCTTGCTGACATATCTGTTGCCAACAGGAGATTATCGTTGTTGGAGAGTTGTGAGAAACTGAAGAAATATATGGTCAAAATTTTCACTTAGTATTATAAATGGTAGCTCTCTTAAAGCGCCAATAACTGTAAGATAGTGCGTATAGCGAAGGCGATGAACCGCACAGTACCTGATTAGAAGACTAATGTTGAAAATCTTGAAGAGCTTACATCTTGTAAGTATTTTTGGTAATACTACGAAATGATATGGATTGAGGCGATCACTTAAAATCCTTATTATGGTAGGTCATTGGAAGAGTTGGATGTGTTGGAAGGGGCCTGTGAAAATGCGATGTATGTTTAAAGGAAATGACATACAAGGTGCAAATGCGAGGAAATTAAACGTGGGTCTTTGAAAGTATACGACCATTATGCTGCACGATCTTATATTTTGCGTAGGGCTCATGAGAATAAAAGAAGAGAGCCATATGAACAGCCATATGAACAGTCATTTGTCAATGTAATAGTAAAGAAAAATAAAAAACGTGGGATGTACTTTACACAATGCAAGGATTTGCAGAGCTTACAGGGTGATTCGGGACTCTCATCAGGCCATTCAGTCGGCTATATTCTCTCAATGCAGCACTGTAACTGCTGGAGTTCACATAAAACAGTTTCACTAACAGTGCAGGCTCTCTTCTCAGTAGCCATACCGTTTACTCACCTTACGAGCATGGATTGTAAAACGACAGTGTGGTTGTTATACCATCACACATACAATATACAGCGCCAGATTTGCACCTGGTGGACAAAACTGGAACTAATTTTTTTCCAGCAGAAACTGGTTCCTCAGTAACACATTATTATATCTACTACATTTTGTTGCCATATAAAAATTACAGTCCACACTGGACGTCAATAAGTAGTTGTACCCGAATCGCAACCACACGATACCATCTCGTCCCCTCTGAAATGCAGGTTTCTGCCATGCTCAACGTTTTTCCGTGCCTTCCCAGACCAGGCATAACATATAGCATTAAAGAAAACGGCACCTCGCGTGCCTTATTGCGACAGGTCGGTCATTAAACTTTTCTCAATTGCTGCCGACTCAACCCAAACTGCCCATGCATGAGATCAATTTCATGCAGCCCCCTGATTCGGTAGCGCCTCCTGGTTCCTTGTAATCTGCCCACTTCTGCGAATTTATGGGTTAAGCATGACACGACCTGTGTCCTTGACTCTGGAGATCGCAAATGTCCTGTCGCGCCAGCTCTCAGCGCCGTCGCGTAGCAAACTAGCGCAAACGTGGCTCTAGTCCCAGCCAGGCCCTTCAACTTGCCGCGGACGGTGACGTCTGACGAAGGCACTGTATGTTTGTCCATGGAAATCTCCCATCGGGTCTCTTTTTATTCGTTCACCCTGCTTCACCTATCAGTTACTACAATTCTCACAAGAATCGTCATCCACATACCATTAAGCTAAGAGATCTCCGCCCATTAACATCTGCATTTCTACGAGGGTGCGTATACACTAGACCAACGAAGGCCCACGAATTACAGAGATGGATTTGGCCGAACGTTGAATGCCAATGCACTGGGTTTCGGTCCCATGTTCACACGAAACAAATGGCCTGGGGTCAAGGTATCGGCCATGTGGAATCACAGTTGGATCTCATAACATGCCGACAGGCAGTAGCGCTTTAGTTAAAATTTCACCTTCAGATATTGTGAAGGAAGAAGAGTATGTAGGAATCGTCGCATGCGCAGCATTTATTTTACTGCAAGAAGCTTGCACTCAGAAAAAGAACAAGAAGAAACGACGTTGGTGGACGGCCTCCCTTTGAAAAAGTATGGAACAGTGTGGTGTAAGAAAATTAATGCGTGTCCTTAAAGCTGAATCGAAATATGGGTTATTACATGAATTTTTCGCTAGTGAAAGCTTCTGATTTCGAATAGTTATTGAATTCTGTAGGCTTCAAAATTTGCAAAGGTAACACCTCCTATAGGAGAGCTGTAACTGCAGCAGAAACGTAGCAGTCGCTCCAAGTTTTGTTTGTTTCTCTTCGTCGTTCACGGCGAAAAGCTGTCAGAAGGACACATTTCTTTCTTCTCACTGTGCGTATAACTTTCCAACGCCTGAGTTGTTTCCTTCGAAACGACTAGTCCATTCAGTTTATTATTATAAACTCAGTTCGTACGGCCCATGAAGATTCCAATTCACGGTAAAGCTTTAATATTCTCTCCATGTTTCACTTTATACTCCACAATTTTTGAACGTAATAAATTCATACCCTTAACGAGAGCAGGCATTATCCCCGGCGACTATTGAAATTAAGTTTTTCAGCATTGCCACAAGTCGCATTAAGGACGTTTCATTGCCGACCGGTGTGGCCGTGCGGTTCTAGGCGCTTCAGTCTGGAACTGCGTGACCGGTACGGTCGCAGGTTCGAATCCTGCCTCGGACATGGAAGTGTGTGCTGTCCTTAGGTTAGTCAGGTTTAAGTAGTTCTAATTTCTAGGGGATTGATGACCACAGATGCCGGCCGCTGGTGGCCGAGCGTTTCTAGGCGCTACAGTCTGGAACCGCGCGACCACTACGGTCGCAGGTTCGAATCCTGCCTCGGGCATGGATGTGTGTGTTGTCCTTAGGTTAGTTAGGTTTAAGTAGTTTTAAGTTCTAGGGGACTTAAGACCTCAGCAGTTGCGTCCCATAGTGTTCAGAGCCATTTGAACCATTTTTTTTTTTTTTTTTTTTTGACCACATAGTGCTCAGAGCCAGCCAGGGCGTTTTATTGACTGGTTTCACTCTTTAATTTAACGGCTAACTAATGTACATTAAACTGTAAATTCCAGAGTTTCTGATGTTGGTCTAGTTAAAAAGCGAAACCGGTCAATATAACATACTAAGTGCGTGTCGTGGCTGTCCTAAAAACTTAAACACACACGCGATCAAAAGACATAAGAAATCGGTACTGAACCAACGAAAATTTCACCAAGCGTCCACGATAGAAGAGGAATCCCACCGCCAATTAACTGCCAACCTTTTGATGTTGCCGCCAGCACACAGAACCGCAACCAACGCCAACCGCTTCGTTGGCTCCGGTTTGCCGCCTGCACGCACTAAGCAAATTTCGGCTAACGAAGCGGTTGGCTGTCGTTCCCCTCCAGCGAGTGTTCGGCCCCTTAACTTCAGTCGGACGGTGACGTCATGGCCACACTGCAGCGTACGTTAATCATGTTATCAGCAGTCGAGAAGGGCAGCGTGTCTTCCTTCGATCGCTTCCTCGACGCATAGCCCCTGGCACCTTGACACGCATCGTTTGCTTTCGTCAGTTTATTCAGATTTATTCGCCTTAATATTTTTTCTACCATTCAGGTTCTCATTTCGCTCACTAGTGTGGCTGTTAACCTTGTTTCGATACTGATTAATATTATGGCTGTTACGGTTTTCTTGAATGTCTTAGAGAAAAATCTGAAAATCTTGTTTTCGGTGAGGAGTGGGGGATTAGTTATTTTATGTGCATAATTCTAATGAAAAATCCGAAAATTTTGTATCTAAAAAGTGATTCAGTCAAAACAATTCTCTCCATGACGCAATACACAGTGCTCTCATGAGGAAAGAAGCACTTGTGGATAGGTTAAAAATAGAAATACGTAAGTTAGCTGAACCATCGACTATCAGAGACAAATGTTTTACTGCATACGTAGCGTGCTCGATAGTCGTAAAAGATTATAAACACCATAGTGATAGCATACCCATGAAAGAATGTGCAATAGATATTGTCAAAGGAATAGGTTATGACGGTGCCACTAATATTTACAAACAGCAGTCGCAGTAACGCAGGCTGGGTGTTTCCTTTAGTGCCATCTGTTATGCCTGGTATGGGAAGGCATGGAAAAATGTTGAGCGCTGCAGAAGCCTGCATTTCAGAGGGGACCACGTGGTACCGTGTGGTTGTAACTTGGGTACAACTCCTTACCGAGGTCCAGTGGGGATTGTAATTATCATATGGCAACAAAATTTAGTAGATATAAAAATGCGTTGATGAGGAACCGATTTCCGCTGGATAAAAAATTAGTTCCAGTTTTGGCCACCAGGTGCAAATCTGGCGCTGTATGCTGTTTGTATGACGGTATAACATCCACGCTGTCGTTTTACAATCCGTGCTCGTAAGGTGAGTGAACAGTATGACTACGAAGAAGAGAGACTGCACTGTTAGTGAAACTGTTTATGTGAATGCCAGCAGTTACCGTGCTGCATTGAGAGAATATAGCCGACTGAATGGCCTGATCAGAGTCCCGAATCATCCTGTAAGCTCTGCAAGTCCTTGAATTGTGGAGGATACATCCCACGTTTTTATTTTTCTTTACTATTACATTGACAAATGACTGTTTATATGGCTCTGTACAGGTCCTAACCTCTCTTCTTTTATTCTCATGACACCTACACAAAATATAAGATCGTGGCAACATAATGGTCGTATACTTTGAAAGATCCACAATTTAGTTTCCTCACATTTGCGCCTTGTATGTCATTTCCTTTAAACATACATTGAATTTTCACAAGACCCTTCCAACACATCTAACTCTTCCAATGGCCTACCATAATACGGATTTTAAGTGATCACCTCAATCCATATCATTTCATAGTATTACCCCAAAGTATTTACATGATGTGACCTGCTCAAGATGTTCAACATTAGTCTCCTAATCAGATACTACGAGGTTCATCGTCTTCGTTATAGGCATTATCTTACAGTTATTCACACTTAAACAGAGCTACCATTCATAATACCAAGTGAAAATTATGACCAAGTCTTTCTTCAGTTTCTTACGATTCTCCACCAACGATAATCTCCTGTCGGCAACAGACATGTCAGCAAGTAGTCCGATAGTGCTGCTGATCCTGGTCGGCCACGGTGGCCGAGAGCGGTTCTAGGCGCTTCAGTCCGGAACGGCGCGACTGCTACGGTTGCAGGTTCGAATCCTGCCTCGGGCATGGATGTGTGTCATGTCCTTAGGTTAGTTAGGTTTAAGTAGTTGTAAGTTCTAGGAGACTGATGACCCCAGATGTTAAGTCTCCTAGTCCTATGAGCCATTTGATCCATTTTTTGCTGATCCTGACTGCTAAGACGTTGATTAATAGAGAAAATTCGCTTTAAAAATGCTCGTGAGGTATGTGAGCTCTTCTTGCAAATTCCATGAATTACAGTGATGTGAAGATTTTAACATCCACCTCTTCCTTTTGGGAATCTGTCTTCAAGAAAGCTTAGAGATCAGACTAGCTAATAATTTAATAAATAGAGATAATGGTTTCAATTTGGACAAAACATGGAACCCGGCTCTTGGGGTAATTAACTGCAGAGAAGTCGTCATGGTGTCACCGCCGCCGATCATACATTGATAAGCGAATCGAATGTCTGTACGCCTTCGCCACAGGCGGTGCTTGTGTAAGTGTATTTCTTTGCTCCGACCAGCATCTGTGACCCGCATGCGCAGTACCGCCGCGGTGGAGCATATAAGACCGCGCTTGGCATCCTGTCGTCAGTCTTGTGACTCCCTCTGAGGAGGACCAGACAATACGCGGCCGAAATATGAGTGGAGGAAATTTTATTTGCGCAGCTGCAAGCCCGAAATGTAATGAAGGTTTCATAAGACTTAGGAGACCTTGACCACAGATTCGACAGTGCTTGAATTTTGACGAGGCTGCTCCATAAACGTTTTGAGATCTTGTCTTGTACATGGCTCGTGTAGCTAATAAATATAATGTGTGTGACCTCGCTCTCTACTTCACTCAGTTCTTATGACGTTATCAGATGAATTCAAAATATTTTACATTAACCCTAGCATTACCAACGTATTTTTTGTTACATGTAATACCAACGGGGGAGCCTCAAAGGCCATAAAGAATACCACAATTTATTTTATCATAAATCAAGTTTATTTACTTCTGATACCTCTAATAACAATTCAAAATGCTTAGACATTGTTTTTGTATACTGGATAATAAAAGATGTTATTATAATAGGAATAAAATGAACAAATCACGAGATTCAGTTTATATATTTTTTGGAATAATGTTTCAAAATAGTGTTTTCTTATAAAAACGACTTTTTTAATTCGATACACTGCATGAAGCAAACAAAATTTACTGTCTCATTCTGCAACGCATTTTTCACACAACACTGTCTTCCTGCAGTGTTTCCCACAGACGTGTTTGTGGCACTGAGAGCAGGTAACAGTTGACTTTCCCAGCTTGTTGTACTTGATCTTTTTAGATGCAGATTCTTGGCAGCATAGGTGGCACCGTCCACGTGTTCCTGGTTCTGCTGTTGAGGATGATGGTTCTACAGAGCAGCTGAGCTTCCGTTGTGTGATGCTTTCCATTGCCATTATTACTGGCTTCTGAAGTCCATACAAATTTTGTGCCCGTTTATCTACTTGAGATCTTATTAGTTCGAGACCTAAGTTAGTGATAAAAACTCTTCTGCGGTTTAGCAAATTCTTTTTCCAATTCGGAACGTTGAGGAGGAAGAGTGAATATGCATTTATTGCTGCTTTGTCAATGAGTGTGTAGAAGAGGGACAAAGGCCATCTTCTTGTTCCTCTCTTTGTGCTGTAGTGTCTTGCCATCTGGTCTATGGTGTCCACGCCTCCCTTTGTAGAATTATAAAAAAGATTTATGTTAGTCTTTTTTGAGTCTTCATTCAACACCCCTTCTGAGTGATAAGTTGAAAGCATCAACAGCAGTCGTTTTGGCATCTCGCGGACTAGCGTTGATGCAAGAGTAACTGGTGGCCTCTGTGTCTGAGGGTCAGTATAAGCAAAGATGGAAGAGTGTAAACTGCGGCCAGTTGTAGTCTTCAGCTCTTCAGGTATGTGTCGTCTGTTAGACTGTAGGGTGCCAACAAGTGTGAGGTGAAAATCATTCCATAGAGTCTCAGCAAGCTCCACTGAAGTATAGTACCGATCTGTGGTAACATTACGGCCTGATTTTTCAATAGGTTTTATTAGTCTCTTTACAATTTCCATCGGTCCATTTGAATGCTGTGTATTTCCTGACTTGCCTGTACAGATGTCCATGCTGATCACATATATAGTCTCAGAATCAGACAGCATTCGAGTTAGAATGCCGTATTTTCCAGGTTTTTCTTTTAGAAACACCTTGAATGGACAGCGACCACGGAACAAAGACAACATCTCATCCACTGTTGTATGTAGACCAGGAATGAAATACAATGGAAGTGAAGAATTGAAGCTTTCAAAAATTTCCCTCATTGGAGCAAACTTGTCAGTCTGGCGACGAATTTCTCTTGTGTTCTTATCATCAAACCTCAATATTTTAGTCAATTCGAAAAATCGGGTCCGACTCATTGATCCATAGTACACTTGTCGGCCCTGAAGCAAAGACCATAAATCTTGGACAGGTATCTTATTGTCATGATTTGAACCCATGATTAGCAAGAGTCCTATATAACAAAATAACTCATCTTCATCTGTGTGCTGAATACCTAGTCGAGAAGCCTCTTCATTTGAGTGTAGTTTTATTAGATTCATAATTTGAGGTGTAAAAAAGAGCTCTATAGCCTCTTTCGGAGACGCAATTCTTCCTTGTTGTCCTAGCCCCATTCTTTCTCGCACTATATTTTGTACAGAACGCCGATATTGTCGAGATGGCTTCGTAATATACTCTCGTCCACTTTTTGCAATGAATTTATCACATTCCGTATCATTATCATCTGGTGGATTGGCTTCAACCTCATCTTCATTCTCAGACGATGAATCAGTTCTAATTTCTTCCACATCATCATCCACTTCACTTTCCTCTAAATCTGATTCGTTCAAAACTTCTTCTAGCACTCTTTCGATGGAACTATCACGTAAACGATGTCTACTCATGTTGCTGGTTCAACAGCAGCAGAAACACTGAAAATAACAATGGTCCGCTTCATAATAATATGTCTGAAGGCAACAATGCCAAAATTCGTTTCATGGTAAGAATTTGAAACGAGAGACTCAACCTCGTAAATCTTTCCTTGGTATTACCAACGGGTGGGCTTCTAAGGCCCACAGAGAATTAAATCAAGTAAATGAATTTTAATTACATTTTTATTCCGAAATTCTGTAATGACTCAATAGTACATTCAATAACGAAGAATTACCTTTGCTTTCAAGTTCATATATCAAAGGGTGTGGATACAACATAGAAAAACTGAGTCAGTGGGCCTACGAGGCCCCCCCGTTGGTAATGCTAGGGTTAAACAAATGATAATGGTAAACATATAACATGTACTCAGATGTCACTGCCTCTTCTAACAATTAGTGACATGGTCATATTCACTTGATGGGAAACCATCAGTATCCATCGTGGAACTAATTTTGTTTAAATAAATGGATAATTAAATCAATGAAAACTACGAAATATGATATAAAGAGTTCAAGAGAAGCATTTGAAGTAAAAAAAAATGCTTTTTGGAAAAGTATTTCAAATGCAAAATAAAAATCGGTACTTCGAGTTTTGTATTTGTGTTCCAAATACATGTGTTTCACATAATTCACATCTCTGATCATGATGGACATTTGGGTAATTGACCACGAGGTCACTCTGGTGAGACTGAATACTCTGACGCCCACTCCCACCAAACATGAACGAAAAACATACTTATGAAAACAAGTAGATACAAATTCGCTTGACACCTCCTTAAGAAACAGTCTCCATTCATTCCGAACGAACTATGTACACATAGACCACAAATGGCTTGAATTCAACGAAATATTATCTGCAGCAATTGAGAGATTAGCGAGCGACATGGCGCGCTGGTTAGCATACTGGACTCGCACTCGAAAGGACTACGTATGAAACCCGCATTCGGCCACACTGATTTAGATTTTCCGTGGTTTCCCTAAATTTCTTCAGGCAAGTGCCGGGATGGTTCCTTTGAAAGGGCACTGCTGATTTCCTTCCCCATCGTTTCCTCATCCGATGAGACCAGTGACTTCACTGATTGGCCCCTCCCCCAAAAAAGCCAACCAACTATCAATTGAGAAATGTGCAACAAATAACTTAACACCAGCAATTCAGAGATGTATAACAAATAACTTAATAAGAGACGGAACTGATACCCCCATGGTACAAGAAACAGGTGAAAAAGCTCTTGCAGGAACAACGAAGAAAGTATGGTAAATTTAAAACAACGCCAAATCCTCTACAATGACGAAGTTTACCGCAGACTTCAGCGTTAGATTGTTTTAATAGTTTCCACAAGAAACTCTGTCTCTTAAATCCTTCAGAACATCCAAAGAGATTGTGATCGTATGTAAAGTACGCCAATGGCGAGACACAATCAGTAACCTTCACCACGAGATGGTATTGTTGCTGTTCACAGTGCCACCAAAGCGGAGTTACTACACACAGTTTGACAAAATTCCCTGTGCAAAGAACACTAAATAATTGTTCGAGAATTCGATTTAAGAGCAGTTCCTGTATGAGTAACCTCGACTAGATATCCTTGGTGTAATGAAACAACTCAAATCAGTTAATAATGGGAAGTCTTCTGGTCCAGACTGTATAGCGGTTAGGTTCTTTTCGGAGTACGCTGATATAAAAGCACCATACTTAGCTAACATAAGCAACCGCTTGCTTGACGTAAGAGCCGTAACTAGAGATTCGAAAGTTGCACAGCTCACACCACTACTCAAGGAAGGAAATAGCGGTAATCCTCCTGAAGCACAGACTCGTACCACTGCCATCGATTTGTAGTTGGATTTTGGAACATGCACTGTGTTCCAACAATATAAATTACTTCGGAAAAGCCTAACTGTTAACACGCAATCAGTTAGGATTCAGAAAATATCGTTCTTGAGCAAAAAATTAGCCTTTTATTCTCTTGAAACAAAAAGTGTTATCGACAGGGGATCTAAAAGTGATTTCCCGAAGGTTTTTATTTTGATATTGTTCCTCACAATCGGGTTCTAATCGGTTCCATTCCATGACGAGTGCCTGTTAAAGTATCTGGTTATGAATTCCTTTAAACAAGACAATCTTGGTTGCAAATTACATCATCAGATTAACGTAAAAAGTAATTTAGTGAGAAGAATGTAGGCTTACTACATTATTTGTTACCTTAATCTGAAGCTGCCCCACAATGGCGAACGCTTCGTTGCCGATAAATAGATAAAATCAGTTTGCAACCTTGACTGTTGTGTTTCTAGGGGTCCTAATCTAATTGCTTGCTTATGGAGTATCATTTCAGTAATGCGACTGAATTCGGGATTTCCTTTTCCGAAATGGACGGAAAGTTGTCGGGTAAAACAAAAGCACCTAGCGTTCCCTTAGGAAGTGTTATAGGCCCCCTGCTGTTCCTCATCTGAATAAATGATTTAAGAGACACTGTGAGCAACCCTCTTAGATTATTTGCAGATGGTGCTTTCATTTTCCGTCTAATAAAGTAATCAGAAGATGAAAACCAACTGAAAAACATTTAGGCAAGATATGTGTATGTGGCAATTAACCCTAAATAACGAAAAGTGTGATGTCATCCAAATCAATCCTAAAAGAAGTATTTTAAACTTAGGCTACACGATAAATCACACAAATCTCAATGCTCTAAATTCTTCTAAATACACGGGAATTGCAGTTCCGAACAATTTAAATTGGAACGAACACATAAAATGTTGCGAATAAAGCGAACCAGAGACTGCCTTTTATAGTCAGAACAATTAGAAGATGCAACAAATCCAATAAAAAGACTGTCTACACTATGCTTTTCCATCCTGTGCTGGAGTTTTGCGTTGCAGTTTGGGATCAGCATCAGATGTGCTTGGCGGAGGATACTGAAAAATTTAACGGGAAGGCAGCTCCTTTTGTACTATCGCGAAATAAGGTAGGCAGAGTCATGGACGCGATACGCTAATTGGAGTGGGAAACATCAAAGACGTTTTTCGTTGCAGTGAGACATTTTCGAGACATATGAATCACCAACTTTCTCCTCCAAATGCGAAAATACTGTGTTGTGGTCCACCTACATAAGAAGACCCGATCATACTCATAAAATAAAAGAAATCAGAGTTCGCACTGGTAGATTTAATGGTCTTTTCCCCATGCGCTGTCGAGAGTGGAACGGTAGAGAAATAGTGTTAAAGTGTTTCGATTCAGTCTATGCCAGGCAGTTAAATGGAAATTGCAGAATAGTCAAGTAGATGCAAATGTGGAATAACTGAGCTTCCAATATATTCCAGGCTTTTGCGGCAGGCGAACGTGAGAGATATTGTTGTGTAAAGCTGTTCATCGAATTCTTTCCCTGTTGTAAACAGTAATAACTAACGTTCTGTTCCAGTCACACGGGATTAATAGCTGTACAGGCCATTCTCGAGGAATACTATCCTGGAATTGAATGAATTCAGCAGTGTGCTCAACGAAAATATACAACTGCAGTTCCGCCAAGGAGCATATTTTGTTCTCTCTCTGTCATAATGTTGTTGCCGGCAGACGTTAAACCCTAATAGTTTATCCATTCTTTCAAGACGTAGAACTCCAGGAAATAAGCGGATTACTTTCTACGACACTTTTAACTCTTTGTCGTTGTCGTGAAGTGTCCCGTCTTCTGAATAGTGAAGGCACCATCGAAAAGAACTGTCGAGCTAAGCTCATTGTCTCTGGCTTACGAATTCTGAGCATGAACCTCTCCCCAGGAGCGATGACCTCCGTTTTAGTCCTGCAAGCTCCACCTCAATCAATCAATCAATGAACCTTCCCCCGCCCTCTGTAACTCAATCGTTGGATGTAAAATTAATCTCAGGTATGCTGGCTTTTCTGGACGTGATTTTGTAGCCAGGACTGGCTAACCCATGAGATCTTCGTGGTATGAATAGCAGAATGAAATAATAAACTTTTCTGTAGTGCAACCGGTAACCGTTTAAGAACGACTGGAAATACTACGTATAGACTCACGAGCAAGTTAACGTCGTGAGAAGTAGAGGTAATGTCAGGATGAGAAGGCAAGTCTTTGTTTTAATGATCAATACTTTTACAGCTCATCATTTTTATTATTAGTATCTTTCGGGGTTATCTAAAGAAACGATTGGAAGAGGGATATAACAGAGATATGTAGAGTTCGTTTACTAATTTCAAATCTATTTGGTTACAATAATAAGTAGTTGTGCATTCAGGCTGACGAGATCGCAATGGTAACAGTCAAACGTGAGGCAAGGAAGGGCATATTGCTCATATGAGGTAATGTACGAAAGTTCGTTTCACGCACAACTTGAAATGCTAATCTACCCGCAGCAATCACTCCTAGATATCTAATTATAGATAAATTCCGAATCGCATATAAGAAATATAGTCATTCCTTGCCCGATGTTTCACTTTTATCATTACAACACAGACAGTCTGAATGTATAAACAACCGATTTTAATGTTCGCCTGCGTCCTGCATTACTTTATGTCACATTTACAGTACTTGTTTATAATGCAGGCTTGTAACATCTATTCCACTGGGTCCTCTCAGTACCACAAAAACATCCTATACAAAATGCAATATAGAATCTGAAATTTAGTTAGCATTATTCAATATATTGTAGTCAAACGGTTAGGTTGTGGTTTAATCAGATGCAGCCACTTTTGCAAATTCTGGGGACTGAAACAGGCACCAGAGGAAGACTAATACAAGAGACTTGTACAAGCAGCAATTAATGTTCAGCGATCCGACTAAATGGAACGTTAGATAGGACACCTAGGGAGGTGTGCGTCCTTTATGCCCATCGAATTTATCACTACCAAGTGCAAAAATACAAGGATATAAAAATCGTTAATAGGTTGAAACCTTCCATATATATATATATATATATATGTCACAGTCTTCCACATTGGTTCAAGCTTGCTGCGCACTTCGTTTAAGGCCGCACGACCGCGCATACTCCACACAAACCGCTTGTTGGCTGGTGTAGTGGGACGAAATTAAGCGTCACCCATCCACCAATGTCAGCCCAGTTTGCAGGTGACTATTAGTTTAATTTAGTTTTGTTTATGTATTTTTCTTAATGTTTGTAATAGCTGTGAATTATCTAAAAGTTTTGTATTTTTTTATGTGTTTCATGTACGGAGAGGGCGGCGCAACGAACGGAGACAGCATCTTCGTTGCCGCGACCAGAGAGGAAATTGCTGGCCGCTATACGTCGCGGGTCGACATTCAAGGAGCAACAGGAGATCCTGGAACCGAGTTGTTGCGTCGTGCTTCTAAAAATTAAAAATGAATTTTTTATACTCTTTTTGTACGACAATGACGTCATATAGAGCTTAATCTTATTGAAAAGTCAGTCACTGTCTGTCAACGGTCATGTTCACATCTGAATGTGTAGGAAACTAATAAAATAGTGTATGCTACTAAAGTTGAAACACGTGTTCTGAGGATTTATTTATGAAGAATTATGTGAACGGATTATTAATATATTTGACAAGATTATTGATTCTGACAGCGTTCATCGAAACTTTGAATCTCAAAAGTTTATTTAATGTGTGATTCTGATATCGATTAGATCAAGATAACGTGTGTCAATATAATTTCTGAGGAGAATCAAACGAAATTTAAATCGAAAAAGTTTATGAAAGCCAATTGGTTTCAAGTGATGTAATTTTTTGCATACGACTCAACTGACGTTTTACAGTTTCGTTCAAGAACCATTCTATGACAATTTAAAAAGAATATAACTCATTTTGAAGTGGGTTGTAACTGACGTAGGTGACGAAGTCTGCGCATGGTCATATGTCCAAAGAAAATCAGTTATAATAAAAACCTTACGTCGTTACACTACACCGTGGCGACCTTAGAAACAGGACTTGTGTGCAACTAAGGCACACAGGTACGAAACAAAACATCAAGAGTCCTTCGGAAGTCAACGCGAATTTTCGTGGAGCCTTCACCAGCCAGCGGCGACCTCGCGGGTGTGGGCATCTGACGGAGCGCAGCCAAGCAGTACGGTCACGCAGTTGTTCCACGAGAAGGCGCATCTGTTGGGCAGCAGCTGAACGCTGCAAACCCCGACAACCTTTTTTCTCTATAAACTAATAGGCCCAGTACGTCAGCTGCGGGGCGTTCCTCCGGCTGGTATTAGAGGTGTTGCTGAGGGCTTCGCCCGTCTACGGCGGTGCCGGGCGTGGTTGCAGCCAGTGACGTTTCCGGTGTTCGACTCAGCGTTCTTGCCGGTTGCGGAAGCGGGGTCGCAGCATCTCAGCGGCTCCATCGACGGCTGTTACATCTGCAGCCCATAGCAGCACACTGATCATCGAGAACTACAAATTACAATATTAAGTGTCCGGTGAGTTTGTTTCAAGTTGGAAGTGGAGTGTTGTACGTAGGGAGTGTGCTTTTACAGGATTGTTGATTACAAGTCTGCGTGTGTAAACAGTTAATTTCTTACAATAATGTCGGGAAGTGAAATGTCAGACGAAGAGCACTCTATGTCCGATAGGAGCACGAGATCCCTTTTTAGGGCGATCGCTAAATTAAAACAATCTAACGGGGACTTTCTAGCTGAATTAAAACAGTCGAACGAAGAATCTGCTGCTAGATTAAAAGAGGAACTAAAACAGGAATTAAAACAGTCTAACGAAGAATCTACTGCTAGATTAAAACAGTCTAACGAAGAATCTACTGCTAGATTAAAACAGTCTAACGAAGAATCTACTGCTAGATTAAAAGAGGAACTAAAACAGGAATTAAAACAGTCTAACGAAGAATCTACTGCTAGATTAAAACAGTCTAACGAAGAATCTACTGCTGGATTAAAAGAGGAACTAAAACCGGAATTAAAACAGTCTAACGAAGAATCTACTGCTAGATTAAAAGAGGAACTAAAACAGGAATTAAAACAGTCTAACGAGGAATCTACCGCTAGATTAAAAGGGGAGCTAGAAAAATCTGCAGACAGGTTACAGGAACATCTTAATGAAACCAGTCGAGAATTAAGTGATAAAATAGAGTCTTCTAAAGTTGAAATGCAGGAAAAATTAGTAGGACTTAGTAATAAGATTGCTGATAATTGTAAAAGGTTAGAAGAACATATCCAGGAATCGCGCGAGGAAAAAGCTCGCATGCGAAACGATATTACTGACTTAACCGAGAGACTAGATAGTGTCACTATCTTAGTTGTAAATGAAATACAGAAAAATAACGATATGTTACGAGATGAATTTTCTATGCAAACAGAAACTGTTCGTAGAGAATTATTGGAATCTATTAAAGAGGTCTTTACCAAACCTGTAGAGATTTCTTCAATAGATAATGTAGAATTAGAGACATTAACTCATCAAGTAGAAAAGGATCATACCGAAATCGAAAACATGAAATTTTTAATTACTGAAATATGCAGTAACCTTGAGACTGCCAAAGATAATAACATTGACGAAGGTACAGAGCGTTCACATCGTGAACACAGTGAAGAATCGATATTAGCTAATCGCGTATCCAATACAGAAATGCGAATACAGGAAATTACTAAACGGTTATCGGAATTAGATAATAATGAAAACATTTCAGGTAGTAGAGGTAATAACATAATCAGAGACAACAGTCGCATCGTGTTTGCTAGCTCGGACGACAACAATACGAATAAAGAAATCACGGCAAGCCAATCCGATGCAACTCCGTCTCTGCAATCTAAACAAAATCCAACTATTTCTCTCGCAGAATGTTTGGATGATATAACGACAAATTCAAATGTAGCAAGTCGATTTCCTGTATTCAAACCAGGAGGCGAACTTCACCCTATAATCTTTATAAAAGCTTTCGGAACATCATTATCTCCTAAATGGAGTAATGAAAAACGCATTCAATTTGTAATAGGACATTTAGAAGCAGAAGCTGCGGAATGGGCAGTACTGCATAGAACTGAATTTAGGGACTGGGATGATTTTGTTAAGCAGTTTAAACAAAATTATTGGTCAAGAGGAAAACAACAACACTTAACTTTAGAGTTGTTAGACCCTCCTCCATATTCTAAACGGTGGGGAGGTTATAGGAATTATCTTGAATGGCATTTAAACCGTGCTAAATTAATTGAAGAACCAATTATTGAAAGTCATTTAATACGAGTCCTAATTAGTAGGTTACCGTATTATGTAAAGGAAAGAATGATAGAAAGAGAATGGTCACAGCCGTGCGAATTGTTAGGATATTTATAGCAGTAAGGTATACTTAATAGAGAAAGGGAAGACGAGAAGTCTAGATTTTGTAGAAATGACTATCCTCGAAATAATAATAATTCAGAGCCACGAAAAGCTAACAACAACGATCATAGCCGGTTTTGTTATATAAAACGTCAATCTAAAGATAAAGAGAGCCAACAAAGTCGTGGTAATAACTCTAAACTGCGGAAATTACACAATAATGATCATGAGATAAATCATCCTCAAGTAATTAATGAAGGTCAAGTGGTAGGTGACGTTATCATAGAAAGTTCGGAAAACTAGTAAAGTCCTTTAGTACGGGTCAACTAAAGGGAACTGTTAGTCAAGATTATACAAGACCCAATTGCAATTTATCATTAAGCTGCCAAAAGGACGGTGACTGGCAACAAGATTTACTTCAGGAAGACAATCAGATAAGGGAGAATATAACTTATAAACCCGTTATTAAAGGTTATATTAAAGATACCGAAGTATAATTGATTCGGGTAGCGAAGTAAGTATTTTATCTAAAGAATTATTTCAGCTTAAAAGAAAATATTGGAATTTCCCAACCTTACCTGTAACTGGGGTGAAAATTATAGGAGTTACTGGTAAAAGAAGTCAAAATATTACTGAGGAAGTTTATTTAACTTTTGAAATTGCTAAACAATTAATTGCTCACTCTGTACTCGTCGTAGCCAACTTAAATGTGGCCATAATTTTAGGTATAAATTGGCTGTGTAAATATAAAGCTATATTAGATTTTAAAGACTTTTCCTTAACTATCCATAAGGAGGCATGCGCTTTTAAAGTGAGGTTTTCTAATAATCAAGAGCCTGAAAATTGCTACGAATCCTTACAGATTAAGTACGCACCGACCATGAACCTATTAACAGATTTTAGTGATCTTGAGTATGCAGTATACCAATGTCAGGCTAGTAATAGTATCGAAACCGAAGTGAAAGAAAAATGTTATTCTACGAATTGTCTGTCCGAACAAGAAAAGGAAGAGTTGGAATCTTTGTTGTTAGAATTTAGAGCAGTCTTCTCAGATGAACCGGGGAGAATTAAAGATCACGTTTGTAAATTTAAGATTAAAGATCAAAAACCATTCTTTAAGAGACCTTATCCTATTCCAGTACAATTCAAAGAACCGGCTAGTAGAGAAATAAGTAAGATGCTAGAACAAAACATTATCGAACGATCATGTAGCGCTTTTAACAGTCCGTTGTGGGTAGTTAAGAAAGCTACTGGAGGGGTACGACTGGTTCTGGATGCCCGTGAATTAAATAATATTATAGAGATGGAAAGAGACAGACCTAGTCCTATGGAGGACGTACTTCTTAAGATTGCTGGTTCTCGTTATATGAGTACAATGGATCTAACCGCCGGCTACCATCAAGTAACATTACACCCGGATTCACGGCAATATACGGCTTTTCTTTTTGAAGGCAGATCATATCAGTTCCAAGTTTTACCTTTTGGACTTAATATATCAGTGTCAGCTTTCATTAGGGCATTAGATTCTGCTTTGGGTCAGCAATTGTTACAAAAGATTATTTTATATGTAGATGATATTTTGGTAGCTACTAAAACGTGGGAAGAACACGTAACGATATTACGGGAATTGTTTAACCGTTTAATTGACAGAGGAATTACTTTAAAATTATCTAAGTCTTACTTCGGAAAGGAGGAAGTGAGATTTTTGGGGCATATAGTGGACAGTAAAGGTATTAGGCCAGACCCATCACGTATTGAAGCTATTGCTCGATGCCCGAGTCCTAGAAATCGGAATCAACTGAAATCATTCTTAGGAATGGTAGGATATCTGAGAAGATTTCTTCCAGGGCAGGATATTGTTAATCCTAAATTACTAGATTTATTGAAAGAGAAGTCAGTATGGCTCTGGGGACAAGAGGAAGAGGAAGTTTTTAATAAGATAAAAGGAGCGTTAACCAAAGCCAAAATGTTATACCACCCAGATTTCAATCAGGACTTTGGTATGTGTACGGATGCCTCTGATTATGGTGTGTCTTGTGTAATATTCCAAGGTGATCTGACCAATGAAAAGGGATTATATCGGCCTATTGGATTCGCTAGTAGAACTTTAAATAAACAGGGAAAGAAATTATTTTGTATCCGAGAAGGAAGCTCTCGCAGTGGTATGGGGTTTTCAACGATTTAGAGGATTACTAATGGGAAAAAAAACAATTGTATATACTGATCATCAGGCTTTAATCTTTTTGAACAATTGTCGGTTACTTCACCGTAGGCTATTACGTTGGGTATTATGCTTGCAAGAATTTCAGTACGAAATTAGGTATATAAAAGTATCTCAGAATGTAGTTTCGGATGCTTTGTCGAGGCTTCCCGTAGGAATGGAGAATATTAACATTGCAGAAGAACCAGGAACAAATTACCATGTTTATTTCCTTTTAACTCAGGAGAATGAACGTAAGGTTAAACGGATAGTAACTGCTATTAGATGCAATCAAAGAAATGATGATCAATATAGGGACCTTATACAAAACCTTAATAATGAGGACGAAACAGTTAACACCCGGGGCGTGTGGTTATATTTTAACGACTTGTTGTATTGGAAAGCACAGAGGGAACACCAAAGATGGAAAATCTGCATTCCGAAAACTGTTGTGTACGAGTTAATTACTTACATTCATGAAGGTTACGGGCATTTTGGAATTAATAGATGTATTAAACATCTAATGAAGTATTATTATTTCAAAAATATGTCCCATATTGTGAGAAGTATTATTAGGGCTTGTGAAACCTGTCAAAAGGTTAAAGTTAATAACAAATCTAAGCGTTATAAATTATATGCTGTAATTCCTCGAGGTTTGTGGGATCTACTGTCATTAGATTTTTTCGGCCCTCTGCCTCGTAGTTCAGGAGGATTAACTTATGTGTTTGTTGTAATGGAATGTTGGTCCAAACATGTGAAGCTATATACTTTGAAACGAGCGAATACAGCAAGCGTTATACGCTGCCTCACCCGAAATTACTTTGTTAACTGGGGCATTCCTAAACGACTTATGTCTGACAACGGTAGTGCCTTTATTAGTCAAAGATTTCAAGATATGATAAAACAATATGGAATCAAACATATCTTAATTTCGAAATATCACCCTCAAAGTAATTTAGTAGAAAGAGTCATGAAAGAATTAGGACGATTATGTAGAACTTATTGTGCACATAAACATACTCGGTGGGCCAAACTAATGCCTGAATTCGAAAAGATATTAAATGAATTGCCTCACCTAACGACGGGATTACCACCTATAGAAATTTTAGGCAAACGAATTATAGGTGAGCCTTTACTAGCTGCTCTACCTTGGCCACCGGTAAATGAGATCCAACAATGCATTCCAGACGAAAAAGTTTGCGAACAGATTGTAAAAAATGCCGAACGGAGAATTAAAAGTTATAATCAACAGGCTATAGAACCCTCATTTCAGGTAGGAGATCTTGTGTTAGTACGATCTCATCCTAAAAGTTCTAAGATCGGTAAGGAATGTAGAAAATTCTTCTTTATCTTTGAAGGTCCATATGTTGTACATAAGATTGTACATCCAAAAGCATTACTTCTTATGGAACCTTCATCAGGTGTAATTAAAGGATTATATAGTGTTGATCAAATGAAACCCTTCATTCCTAAATAAGTTAATATTTAGTATATGTTACACACGGAAGAGCGTTCATAGTTTATTCATGTGAAGTTTTTAGTGATAGTTACGTATTATTTTAAAGAATGAAACAGAAAGCTTAAACAAGTGTTCTACAATAATCTACTGGTACTTCAAAAAGAGAAAGATATGGTTATCTTTCTCTTTTTGAAGTACCAGTAGATTATTGTAGAACACTTGTTTAAGCTTTCATGGAAGAAATTTTGCTCTTAGGTCAAAAGGAATTTTGCATATTTTAAATTTACTCGGATGGTAGAAACCAAAGGGGATGGTTAATAGTTTTAGGGACCATGGGCGTCCAGAGCTATATGGCTCACGAGAACATAGCAGAGTGCCTTTAATAAAGGTTTGTAATAGTGTTAATATAGAACACACCCCAACGGGGCTCTCTCGCTTGTTTCTCCTAAATAAATTGCCATTACCCAACAAGGTGTCCGAAGGTAAAGAAAGCCGTGCCGAGATTCTAAAGAAAGTTTTGCTTGATTTCTTCTTGACCTCAGGCATAAATAAGGCATTAGGAAAAAGAATGACTTAAAGTAAATAGTACCATTAGTTATTGTGAGAAACTTATTAGTAATATACAATTTTGGAAAGAATAACTCTAGTAAGTGAATAAAACTGAAACTAATTTATCATAATTTGAACGCTCTGTCCTAATGTAACAACGTTAAAGAACGTACTAAATTAGTATTTATTAGCAACTATTAAATGAAGAGGAGTAATCTCCATATATTCGGTTATTAATTACCATAATAACACAATTAAGAGTAAATGACAAATAGTCACAACAATATCGTATTAAAAGGATTAAATCTATCTAAGAGCAAGGACTCTAGATTACGTAAAATGTGAGGAAAATGTATTAACATTTAAATATTGTATATTGAAAAGTTTTATTTTCGGTTAAAACCTGACAAACTGAGCTTGTGGGTGGGGTATGTAGTGGGACGAAATTAAGCGTCACCCATCCACCAATGTCAGCCCAGTTTGCAGGTGACTATTAGTTTAATTTAGTTTTGTTTATGTATTTTTCTTAATATTTGTAATAGCTGTGAATTATCTAAAAGTTTTGTATTTTTTTATGTGTTTCATGTACGGAGAGGGCGGCGCAACGAACGGAGACAGCATCTTCGTTGCCGCGACCAGAGAGGAAATTGCTGGCCGCTATACGTCGCGGGTCGACATTCAAGGAGCAACAGAAGATCCTGGAACCGAGTTGTTGCGTCGTGCTTCTAAAAATTAAAAATGAATTTTTTATACTCTTTTTGTACGACAATGACGTCATATAGAGCTTAATCTTATTGAAAAGTCAGTCACTGTCTGTCAACGGTCATGTTCACATCTGTATGTGTAGGAAGCTAATAAAATAGTGTATGCTACTAAAGTTGAAACACGTGTTCTGAGGATTTATTTATGAAGAATTATGTGAACGGATTAATAATATATTTGACAAGATTATTGATTCTGACAGCGTTCATCGAAACTTTGAATCTCAAAAGCTTATTTAATGTGTGATTCTGATATCGATTAGATCAAGATAACGTGTGTCAATATAATTTCTGAGGAGAATCAAACGAAATTTAAATCGAAAAAGTTTATGAAAGCCAATTGGTCCAAGTGATGTAATTTTTTGCATACGACTCAACTGACGTTTTACAGTTTCGTTCAAGAACCATTCTATGAAAATTTAAAAAGAATATAACTCATTTTGAAGTGGGTTGTAACTGACGTAGGTGACGAAGTCTGCGCATGGTCATATGTCCAAAGAAAATCAGTTATAATAAAAACCTTACGTCGTTACACTACACTGGTGGTCAAATTCTACCAGTTCCGAAAAAGAGTTTATAACTCAGGAACTATTCAAGTTAAGCAGATGTACGAGGATTCACTGAGTTGAGAAAGAGAAGATCTGCCCATTAAACATGGCTAAAACGAATTAGCTATTTGTTGGAGGATGCTTGGTGGATGTTGGACAGAATATATCAACTGCACAGCGGATACATATCGGAATTTAGACCAAACGAATAAATAAACTGCGTTTCACGGATGCAAGTAGTGTCCCTCATTAGTTGAGTCAATGAAATCAAATTAGGAGGGAAAATAGTTTAGTCACAAATTTTTATACAGTGGTAGAAGGGAGTGTCATGAACAACATAATATATGAAGGGATTATTTAAATAGTGGTATAAGTCCATTTTCGTTCATTCTGAGATACAGAGCCCTAAAGGTACATCAGCGCTGAAAAATCTGCAGTTGAGATATCAGAAATATTCACGTATATGAATATTTCTGGTATCTCAACTGCAGATTTTTCAGTGCTAATTTAACTTTAGGCCTCTGTGTCTCAGAATGTATGGAAATGGACTTGTACCACTATTGAAATAAACCCTTCATATAAAACTTTACCGGTCGGGTGTGGGCTTAGGACAGGAAGAGGGTTTGCCTTTGAAGCTAATTTTTTTAGGTTTTTCTTAAAGAACTCGAAAACCTTGGAGTGTAGAAATAATCTTTCCTAGGACTCAATTAAACCAAATTAAATTTCCTACAATAAAATTGTACCTCATTTCTTTCTTAGTACTAATAGTTTTCACATTGCAGGTAACAGATAAATTGCGGACTATTAAAAGTAGTATTTTAAAGCATAAAATTAATCCTTACTATTAAATGAAATGGGTTAAGCACAAGTATTAAATGAGTATACCACGTCTAAGCGGAGTAGTGTCGTATTAAGGGACAAATTGTGTTCTGGGGGGTAACCTCCCCAGCACTTCCTATCCATTTCAGTTATATGATTAGACAAAGTAACTTCACTGACCTAGTGTATATACAGTGGAGTTACTTTCGGATTATTGGACGAATACTTATTTTCAACTGATGAGTGAGTTTCGATGTAAAATAACTGCCTATAAACAATGGCTGGAAAGTGTATAATTCGTGAGTATGATGTTGTAAATGACCTGTGTAGTGTTGGTGTGAAAGGGATTGACTTAGTAAATCTAGCACCTTGCTGACATCTGTCTTTGACAGGGTATTATAAAGTTGCGTAATTTTGTTAGAGTAACACGGTGCTGAATTAATGATGGACCAGAAAGTTGCTGCACTTCTAACACCGTAAACTGCATTGCTGGTAGACTGCAAGCATCCTTCCTATTCTGGATTTGCTGGCACTTGAACAGTGGGCTTCATTAAGTGGAGACACTTACTACACATGAACCGTTTATCTTCAAAACTGGGCTGAATATATTTGATGTAATGGGACAGATCATGTGTAGAAGAGTAAATGCTGTAAAGCACTGCTTGGCTTAAGCTGAAATATCTGATGTTGCATGACATCTAGGTGAACTACATCTGTTGCAGAGAGAGACAGTTCGAGCCTCAGGCTCTCATCAGCTAACGATTGGGTTATGCATTCAACGCTGCTCATGCTATGAAAAGTATTCCAGCCAGCGATTGCGGAGACAATGAAATCGATATGACAGAACACATATTGGCAGTACGCTACACTTGGGACAGGCTTTTCAGTGCGGATATCTGTTGACAACTCCAGCTGTTGAGATTTCTTGCTTAACAACTCACTCAACAAGTGCTTATAAGTACTCGTTTAGGAAACTTAATATACCTCTACCATGTAAACAAACTCAGGGAAGTTGTTTTGCCTAATCACATAAGAAAGCTGGTCAGAAAATGTCTGTAAAATGAAATACGAGTAGCTCTCGTGCTGCCCGTTTTGAACGTTATGTTTCCTATCCTTCGAAACATCGAACCAAATCAATTATTTCTTAGAACATAGTGAAAATACCTGTAAGCTACTAGGTTTTCAATACGAGATATTTGTGCCGTTATTATGCCATACTGGTCGAGTATTAATAACCATGTGTGCCACACATACATGTGTCAGTTAGCTGATAAACTCCAACATATAGCGAGCGAAAAGCATAGAAGTTCGTGGAACAGTAGATGAATAAATTTTCATTTGCTGCCAACAACGAATGTCAATTTATCACGAAACGTACAAAAGCGTAAAAGGACAATAGCTATCTGGTAATTTTCTGCGTGAATGGTCTCGTTCATGATAATGAGGGAAACATTCCAAACTGCCCACGTGGAATCAAAGGCGTGTGTATCAACGACCGTTCGGCAGAGGTATGCAGTGTGCTACAAATTGAACTATTTATTCAATATTAACATAGGCATTATTGAGTACTGGGTGCTTAAAATAGTCGGGAAAGTAAGAGTTCCCCAAACGTTTACGAACTATCAATTCACATTCAATAGTAAATGTTTATAAAGGGTAGCGTTGTGTCTGAGCTTTAATAGATAAGAATGGAACAGCAAACTTGGAATGGGTGCACCGAATTGCAGACCAGTATCACCGACGATCATTCATTGCCGACTTCTAGAGCACATTATAAGCTCAAGAACTCAGACACTGTTCGAAGTGGAGAAGCTTCTCTCGGAAAGTTATTAGGAATTAAAGAAAAATCACTTGCGTTACGCATGACTTGCTTTACTCACATAAGAACTTATGGAAAAAATGTATGCAGGAGGAAGGTAGATTCTGCTTCTCTGTGTTTCCGAAGGGCATGTGGCACTAAACAACGCAGGCACTAACAACCATAAACGACCTCATCATCATCATCAATGCTCTGCTATATGGCAGGTCTTCACATGTATCCCTCCACGCACTCTTGTCATTTGCTTCGCTCCTTTTTCTCGTAATTGTTTCTTATCCTTATATTACCCGTCATCTGGTACCTTCTGCGTCCCCTTCTGCTTCTGCCATTTACAGTTCCCTTCATAGCATCCAAAAGCACAGAACATCTGTAATGTCCAAGCTAGCTACGTTCTCTCTTCCTGGCAACCCTTAAAATTTCTCACTCTTTCCCCACTCCTCTCAGCACATCCTCATTTTCATTTAGCCAATCAGTTTCATCCCTTCCATCCCTCCAAGTCCACATCTCAAATCTTTCCGTTCTTCCTTCTTTCTCTTTCCACATTGCCACTGTGTCAGTTAAGTATAGTGCCATGCTCCATGTAAAGCTCTTCGCCAGTCTCTTCCTCAGGTCCTTGTCCACGCACCCACATAGAAGCCTCCTCTTCTTATTAAATGCCTTCTTGGCAATTGCTATAATTGCTACACGTGTTTCACCTCCTTATTAGGTCTCATGTCATCCGCAATTGTGCTTTCCAGCTATATGAAGACACTAACTTCTTCTACATCTTCCAGTCCTAACTTTATAATTATTCATATTTTTCTTGCTCTTATCAGCATACTTTTTGTATTTTCTTATTGATTCTCATTTAGATTTCCTTGCAGGTCTTACTGAATTCTTTTAACATTCAGCTCAGTTTTTTCACTGTCTGCCATTAACACCACATCATCCGAAAATCGAATACATTCTATCGTCGTTCCACCCACTCGCACTCATCTTTTTCTTTTCAAACATTTATGAATAACGTGCTGCAAATATTTGTTAAACAGTACTGGGGAGAGACAATAGTCTTGTCTCACTCCCCTTCAAGTTGTGCTTTCCCCTGTCATCTCATTTGTATAGATACATAAGGAAAAGTCCCAAAAAGCTACGACAAAAATTTAAAAACAATGATAACAATCATTAGCGCGGCCGCGGTAAGCGCCGATAAAGATATATTTTCCTACGCCGGAAGGAGGATAACGAATGATAAATAATTCCATTCCTTTTTTTTTTTTTTGTTAATAGAGAGACTCCGTCTTTAGATCTCTAGTGGAGACGACGTATTTTTGTAAGATTTGTGTGGTAGCCATTTGTTTTGTTTGAATAATAATCATGATTTGTGCAAAACCAAAAAGTTTTCTTTTCTTCCGCGCATCATCTCAATGTCAGGTCCCCAAGCGGCCTGCATTCGGAAGAAGACGTCCGATTAAGAACTGTTATAGACACGGTCAGCATATATATATATTAATGGCGGAAGAAGATAAATGTAACCACGAACATCAGAAGTAAGTTCACGTTAAACGGACTCACAGGAAAGAACGATAAAAATTCAAATTTTGGGCATTATTTGAAAATAATTGATTTCTATTAATCTCATTATTTATGTACCTTGTAACTTCCCCACGAAAATTTGAAAGTAAATGTTAATGAAAAAAAATGTGCCACATGTTGTCTTCGCACAAAACTGAACAATAAAAATGAGCCAAGCGTAACCTCCTTGCAAAATTATAGAATAACAATGTCCCAAATGTAAACTCTCCACAAACATTAACGAATGAACATTGCTCATAAAACCCACAATAATGTTAATGAAATAATGAACCATGAACTGAATGTAACATCTCAACACAAATAATTAAACCTGATAAATCATATAAGGGCAGCAACGCTGACCTTCGGCCCTGTGAAATAATTAAACCTGATAAATTCTTACCTCAGTAAAACTACATCTATATCTGCTCTTATTTTTCGGCGCAGGTCCGTGCAATGCTGGCCTATATTTATTTTTGATTCTGGGAGGAAATGCATAGGAAATATTATTTAACGTGAAATGAACGCTTTTTCTTCAAAAGAGTGGAAAAATTCTTTAAATTGAAATGATTACTTTTCTTTAAAAGATTTACTTTATAAAAAAATTATTATTGGGGCATTTCTTGAACAAATTAATTACAGTTACCATACATTATTAGCTGAGCGCAATGCTGCTTCATTACCTTCTACAATAATACACATCGTCCACCACAATCCTGACCAGATTCGGAAGAACATCACGCCGTCGACGCATGGCGACGCCTGCTCAGTACAACCGTCCGCTCGGTACAACTACAGCCGACAGACTACTCTCTCTGCCCACTCGCCACACACTACAGCCGAGTGACTACTACTGCAGACAGAGTGCAACTCGCAACTGAACACTCGCGCGGTCAAGCGCAGACTAGCAACGATAAATAACTCTCTGGTCAGAGATTCTGTCCTGTCTCGCCATCGCTGGTAATGAATACATACGTGTTTCAACCTTTTCTCCTTATTATTGTTATATATTTATATGTATACACATATATAAATTTGTGTGGTGTCACCGCCAGACACCAAACTTGCTAGGTGGTAGCCTTTAAATCGGCCGCGGTCCGGTAGTATACGTCGGACCCGCGTGTCGCCACTATCAGTGATTGCAGACCGAGCGCCGCCACACGGCAGATCTAGAGAGACGTCCTAGCACTCGCCCCAGTTGTACAGCCGACTTTGCTAGCGATGGTTCACTGACAAATTACGCTCTCATTTGCCGAGACGATAGTTAGCATAGCCTTCAGCTACGTCATTAGCTACGACCTAGCAAGGCGCCATTATCATTTGCTAATTATCTTGTGATGCATGTACCGTCAAGAGCTATGTTCACCACTTATGGATTAAAGTTAAGTATTCCAACAGCTACGTACTTTATTTGCTAGACTCAAATCCTTTAACTGTTCCGGACCTCACGCCAGCCTACGTGAGCTTAAACGCGTGCCTTTCGGCTACCCGTCACAGTGGATTGGCTGTCTTAAAAACAAGAGCAAAAACAAGTTTTAAGAGATTTTCAGGATACAGTCACACAGCAGATCAGTGATTTGACAAAGAATTTTCGCGAGGAGATGAATGTAAAATTTAAGACATGGAAAAACAACTAAAACAAGATGTACTTTCCGAAGTAAACAATGAAATTACGGGTGTAAAACAGAAATTAGATACTCTTAACTAGCAGAATGATACAGTAGAGCAGCAAATAAAAGCGATGAAAGACACACACACGAACCTGGAAGCTACACAAACACAATTAACTTCCGCAGTGAAGAACATCTCTACCATAGTAAACAAACTGCACAAGGATTACGAAAATATACCAGCAGCAATAGATGAACTCACTTTAACAGTAACATAACTTGAAATCGAATCAGTCTGTGCCATAAAGGAAAGAGACAAATTTAATGAAAAGTTATCTGGCGTAATTTCAAAATCTGAAGCAGGCACTTTAGACAAAACCAGTACCGCAGCGCAAAAGGTAGTGAAGGAATGTAAATTAATCAACGATGCTGTTGAAAGGGTTATTCAACAAAAGGAAAAGACATTATCGACAAAGTGAACACCAATTTGCAAGTTACAGAGCACAGGATACGCAACTACTTACGTGAAACTGATACAGAGACACAAGTTGTACACATAAACAAAGTGCCAGCCACAACAAACCAAAGTAATGTACGCCCTACATTTACGAGGGAAGGTAAAAAGATGAATCCTGTTGTGTTTATTAGTGCTTTTCGACACGTATTTCCTAGAAATTGGACGGAAGCACGAGAGATCAGGTTTGTTGTTGGATGCACGAAAGGTGATGTACTTTTGCGGGCGACCGAGGTAGCTGAGTGTTGTACCACGTGTTTACAATTTGAACGGACATTTCTTGACAAATATTGGTCAGAAGCCGTACAGGAGAGACTTAGGCGAGAGGTTTTTAACCTCGCCCCTTTTAATAGCAAATATGGTAGCTTGCGAATATATTTTGCTAAGTATCTCAACAAAACACATTATTGGACGAATCCTATCTCTCATGCGGATCTTTTAAACATTCTAAAAAGTCGTTTGCCATCACACATTCGTGAAAAATTAATTACTACACCTGAGCACGACACAGAATATTTTCTATCCATTTTTGATTCAGTCGACCTAATATATGAAGAGAAAGTAGTAACAAATAGGGCATCAAACAGCCAAACACCACATCAACATAACTTGAATGGTCAATGCAAAAAGCCACACACCAACACACAGCAAAGCTGGTACGCGCAACCGCAAGGATACATTAACCGTGGTAATGGGTACGGGAATGGAAATGATAAAAACAAGAGAGTTAAACAAAACTTTCCGTATAACAGGAAGGGTTACCATCCACAAACTAATTTCAATCCCTCTTCTCAAAATTATGCACCGCTTGTAAAGGAAAACAGTCAGCCGCATCGGAGGCCAGCGCGCGGCAACAACATACAACACGCCGTACCGCAGCCAACCTTTGAGCAGAACCACAATATGGTAACATTTCCCAACAGCCGTATGAACACACGAGAATGCATGTTGCGAACTGGAAATGATACACACCGGAGAAACAATCACACAGTAAAACTGACAGAAGTTGTCCCGTGTACCGAATTATATCAGACTACACCACAGGAAAACCCGAATCGGTCGTAGTTGAGCCCCATACTATAGACCTTATACGCGATGGGGGCAAACCATGTTTGCAAACGTGTTTCGTAAGATTAGATGAACAAGGAGACATAAAAGACGATCTTTACCAACATGAACTAAAATCGGCGAAAAGCACACTGGAAGAACAAGTGCAAGCGGTAATCAGAGTGAAAATTTTTGGTACAGACACACAGTTAATACTTGATACAGGGTCCACTACTAATTTAATGTCTGAATCATTTTTCACTGATTTAAAAAGACAGAATAAATTTCCTGTTCTGCCAGTGCAAAGCTGCAAAGTACAAAGTGGTACAGGCGGCAAAACCAAATTAGTAAAACACCAAGGTCTTATCAAAGTGAACATCGAACAGTTCTCTATGCAGTGTAATTTTTTAATAGTAGACGAACTTATAGTCAACGGCTTGATAGGTATGGACTCATTTAGAACCTACAAAACTCAAATAGACATAGGTAATGGTAAGTGCCATTTCTTTGTGAAGGACCAAAGATCTTCTATCAGTCTGATTACCACAATGGAGAGGTATGACAAAGTAAACCAAGAACCCCATGACACTGTGCAGTATTCATATCCCACCATGTATTTTTTGAGCAGAAGTGACAACGAACACGATACCGACACTGAAGTTAACCAGGCACTAGTAGAACAAAAACTAAAGGAATCAAATATTCTAGATGCTACACAACTACAAGAGCTTTCTGACTTACTTTTTAAATATGCAAATGATTTTAATAAGAATCTAGGAGTAATCAAAAAATATGAACAATAACTTAACGTATATCCTCACGAAACATTTTGTGTTATGTCTTACCCTATACCGTGGGCAAAGCGTGAAGCAGTTAAGCAGGAAATCAATAGAATGTGCGAATGGGGAATCATACAGCCATCATTTTCTCCATATTGCAGCCCAATATTACCGGTTAGCGAACCTGATGGATCAGTAAGACTAGTTTTAGACGCTAGAGGCATAAACAAACTCCTAGTGCGTACCAGTAAGAACAAAGCCAGATAATTTAGATGAACAATTGCTAAAATTTAAGAACACCAAATATTTCAGCACACTTGAGCTTAAAAAATCTTACTGGCAAATAAAATTATATGAGGAGACTAGAAAAAAACACAGCTTTGTGTGCAATGGCAAGAGTTATGAATTTCAAGTTGTACCCTTAGGCTTAAACATTAGCGTAGGAGTATTTATATCAGCCTTGGACTAGGTCTTAGGACCTGAATTGCTCAGTAAAGTTACCATTTATGTTGACGATATGTTAATAGCCACATCGGCTTGGGCATAACACATCAGTATAATAGAAAAGGTATTTCAGAGATTTACAATGTACGGAGTAACAGCAAATCTAAAGAAATCTAACTTCGGCAAAGAACAAGTGAAATTTTTAGGACATATCGTATCAGAACAGGGTATATTATCAGACCCAAAGAAACTAGATGCCATACGTAATTGCCCACCCCCGAGGAACAGAAAACAATTGAAAGCATATCTAGGACTAACTTCCTTTTTCCGAGAATTTATACCACAACAGCTTATGAATAGAGATGCCCTGCTTAACATGTTGAGAAATAATAAGCATTGGTTATGAGATGAGAGATGTCATGAGGACTTTATCAAAATTAAAAATGCATTAACATAAGCAAACATTTTTAGTAATTCTGACATGTTCAAAGACTTCTGTTTTTTAGGACTGACGCCTCGTCTCAATTGCTGGGGGGGATGTTTGTTCCAGATACAAGAAGAAGAAGGAAAAAGAGTACCCAAAGTCATCAGCTTTGCCAGCAGAACCTTATCAGAGGCGGAAAGATCATATTCTGTATCATAACTGGAAAGTTTAGCAGTAATTACGGCGTTTAAGAAATTTGAGTATTTTCTTTGGGGTAAAAACACTAAAGTCTATTGTGATCACCAATCATTTTCTTTTCTCTTAATACGTAAACTCTTACACCGAAGAGTAGCGAGGTGGTGCTTGTACCTGCAGGAATTCAATTTTGAAATAATATACATAAAGGGCAGTCAGAATGTTATTGCAGAGGCTTTATCCAGATTACCGCAGGGACTAGACGAGTTCAGTGAAATGTCTGAACACGATTCAGAAATTGGTAAATTAATGATGCAAAGTAGTACGCAAAAATCAAACTATAAAAAATTTTGTATACAGATGGGAATGATATAACACCTAGACAACGGGTGGAAAAAGGTAATACAAAATCTTAACCGGAATGCAAACCACAAGGTAAATCAATGGCATCAGATATACGAAGGCGTTTTATTCTACCGGAAGCACAAAAGTTCTAACCATTGGTGTGAATGCCTTCCCGAGGAATATATCGACGAATTTATTAAACACACACACGAAGTATGGGGACACTACGGAATAACAAAATGTACAGACAAGATATCCAAACTTTGTTACTTTCCTAATTTACGATGACATGTTTCACAAATATTACAAATCTGTGCTATTTGTCAAGGAACAAAACCATCAAATATGCCGAAGTTTACTGAACTACACCCCATACTAACCAAAGCTCTACTGGAACTGGTTTCTCTGGATATCGCAGGGCCACATCGTAGAGCAAAAGGTGGTGTCAAATACATAACAACTCTTTATGATATTTTCACAAAATGCATCAAACTTTATGCTGTCAAAACCAATACAGCCAGTAGTATCATAAGGAGAACTGAAGAGGATATTTACGAAGAGTAGGGAAACCCGAAGTCATATTAACAGACAATGCAGCCTATTTCGTAGGAAGAAAATGGAAACAATTCATTATACACAGCGCATTAAACACATCTTGGTAAGTTTTTTCCACCCAGAAGCGAGTCCCGTGGAGAGGGTGTTTAAAGAATGCAATATTTTATAAGGGCTTACGCTCATAATAAACATTCACGATGGATTGAATACGTGACTTCATTTATGGAGATAGTAAACAATCTCCCCCACTATTCCACAGGTTTCACTCCTAATAAAATTATGTTTAAAACCAAGCAAACTGACGAATGGGAATCATCCAAACCAAAATTACCTACTAAAGAGTTAACTTTACAGGATAAAATCAGACAAGCAGTAATTATACTAGAGAATGGAGCAGAATACAGAAAGAGAATATACAACAAAAAGTTGAAACGAGTTACACATATTTTCGAAGGGCAACGAATCCTCTTGAGAACACATCCCAAATCAACAACGATCGGTAAGTTGAACAAAAAATGGCAATTACTATCCTCAGGGCCCTATATTATTGCAAAAATACCTTATCCTGGAACTTATAGTTGGTATATGAAAGAACAGGGAGAGACAAAGGTCTCCACCCTCACAAAGACTTAAAAGCTTTTCACGAGTAGTGACATAATGTCACAGCAGTTTTCTTGTCATAAAATATATTTATAAGTAATGTCATAGTTTTATAAGTAAGAAATTTTATTATGTGTATTATGTTTATTATGTGTATTATGTTTATTAAGCCGAGAAACACTCGTAATCGGCGCTTTGTTCTGGGCGTCGGATACTCTTTAATCCCCTGCAACTTACCGGGGTCAGGTCGGATACCCTCTGCTGAGACTATATGTCGCAGGAAATTAATTTCCTTTCTCCCAAGCTCAGACTTGGCCAGGTTGACACTGACATTTCTATTTATCAGTTCCTATATTAATGATGTGAGCACTCCCATGATTCCTCCGCAATTAACATGTCATCGATATAACACGTTATTCTTTTCCGGAGGGCTTCTGGTAAAACTATGTCCAAAGCGCCGATGAAGGTGACAGAAGAGACACTCAATCTGAACGGAAGCTGTGGGAACTGATAAGATCTGCCAAAACAGAGAAATGCCGTGTATTTCCTGCATTCCTCAGCCAATGGAACCCCCAGAAGCTGGTCCACTAATCGGTCGACCTGAGCACACGTACGCCATGAATTTCCTGGATCGGTGTATCTAGCGTCTCTGCCAGATCTGCTTCTGTCTCAGTAATGCTGTTGATCTATCTCGAGTCCAGAACTAAGCGGATTGGCCCTGTTCTCCTTCACAACCGGGTGTATCGGACTGTTGTATGAGCTTATCATCGATTTTATTATACCTTTGCTTCAGCTTAGTCTTAATTTCCTGTTCTATAGCTGCACGGTGCACAACAGGTACGGGATAAGTTTTTGCAGCAAATGCCATATGAGGATTCACTTTAAATTCGAACAGGAAATTTTCTAAGGGGCCAGGAGTATCTGAAAAAGCGGTTTGGTACCTTCTGAGAATCCCACATAATTGATCCCTTATCTCTATCGACCCTAAATGCCGCGTTTTCTTTGCGGATTACCTCCTCTGTTATTTCCTCGTTATCCTGATCTCCTTCCTCTGTATGTAGCATGCACAGGCACACATCGCCGTCATCATACTCGCTGATCACGCACATGACAAGGGAAGCACAACCCACTCCTTCTTCTACGCGTCCCTCATCGAAAGCAATACTCATTCCTGTTTTATACTCGCTCAAATGGACGCACATATCATCAAAATCTAGAACGGCCTGATAATGTCTCAGGAAGTCCAGGCCAAGCACTGCCTCAACTGCTAGTGAAGGCACTATCAGGAACGCGGCCGTCAGGTCGCATGTTTGACGAGTAAAATCGATGGACGCCTGCTCTTTCGTCTTCATGCTCTTATTCCCTACGGCACCACGCACTCCCGTTTTCTGCAAAGGAAGCGTCGACCACAGACTCTTCACGCTGCACCACGTGAACACACCTTCACTCATCACCGATGCCTCTCTTCCCGAGTCACGTAGACAGGGGATAGTAATTCTTTTAATTGTTATACTGATTGTAAGGCATTTAACCGAGTTTACTACTGTTGTTCCGGATGTTTTCCAACACTAAGCACATTGTGTTGACATCGTAAGCTTCACCATTCTGCATCGCAGATGTGCTCGCTCCTATCACTGCTAGTCACACACCCCTACTTTCGTTTGTATTGTTGTCTCGGGAATTATCGTGTGGCTCCACTGACCTTCCGACCGCAGGTGTATCGGTCCTGGGCCGATCTTCCCTAAGGTGTCTCCAACGTCTATCGCTGCGCCGTGAGCTGCAAGGGCCACGCCCACGCCTGTCATTACCACGATCATGATTACGCCCACGCCTGTCATTACCACAATCATGGTTATTACTGCGAGCAAACTGAGGCCTCCAACTCTGGTTGCACCTCTGTCCGTAGTTCCCCTCATGTTTATCATCGAACCTAACCACGTTGCGCTGCACATTTAGATTTCTTTCAGCACCTAATTCTTGCAGCAGGTTCTGAAAACCACGAACGTCATCCATACGTCTTCCAGCAATTGTAATTTCTTTGCGAAATTTATTCAGAAACTTGGTCCGACAAATTCTATTAAGTTACTTGGAATCATTCGGTGTATCACGAAACTGACTACTTTTCACTAGTTCCTTGTAAAATTCCATAGGGTGGTTGTATGTACTGTCAGCATAGTTTTCTAGCATCAAGATGCTTGACGTTACCCGTTCTTGCATACTCCGTGACCAGAACTCGCTGAGGGAAGCCGCTTTAAAGTCCTCATACGTCTGACAGTCCTTAAGCGTTATATGCATTCGGGTAGCCGCTTCACCTGTCACCTGACTGCATGCGAATTGTACTCTGAGCATATCTCCCCATGAGTGAGGCAACGACTGCTCAAATTGGTTTAACCTCATCGAGGGCACTATTCATGATTTGGGTCTGGGAAAAGAGAGTAAGATTGTACAGAGGCAAAGTGTCTCCCGCAGTATTCCTCGTCACTCACAAAATTCGTACCGCTGTTCGCCGTCCGCACAGGCGGCGCCGAATTTCCTCTCAGATTACAGTTTCTTCGAAGTCACGGCATCCTCGTCTTCTCCATGCCTATGCTTACCGCTGAAGCTTTCCACTCCTCTAGCCGCGTTATTAACAGCGACACCGCAATCTGCGCTTTCGTTTTCGTGCAGTTTATTATGCAAGTCAGCTATCAGGTCCCGATCCCGTTTATTTATATCTGCTTGCACCCTTCAAGCCGCAGCCATTATTGCATTTCTACGGATTCAGCAGCTGGGACTGGCTGTGTCCTATCCAATTCTGCCTCATTTGTTAGAGTGATCTTTTCTACCTCACACGTTAGGGCGCCAGCCTGATTGGTTACTTTCTCAGCCTCGTCTATTGCACCGTGATCCGCTCACCCTGCATGGCTACTTGTTCGCTCATGCGAGCAACAGCTTCTCTCTGCTCCTTGCAGACGTCTTCTAGGACTTCCTTCATTTGCGACTCCGAAAGAATTACGATTTCTCACGTGGACAGTTCGTTTTCTAATACCGTTACCCGATTTTCAAGCCTCCCCGTGGCCTCACTGACTTCGGTTTGCACTATCTACTTTCAGGTCTGCTTCAAAAATTCGAATTTTTTCCGTCTTAAATCAATATTTAGAGTTTCGTGAACAAAATTGTAGCTTAATGAATCGATTCGGATATCGGGAATATCTTTAAAAACAAATTTAAATATATGTCTGTATGCGACAACGACTGTCTTTCCGCTGCGGTCGAATATCAAATGGCTTCATTATTATTTTGCTACTTCGAAAAGATACAATGCGTAATCGTTTTTTGAGTTGGCAGACCTGTTAGCACACACGATTTCCGATGCTCCTTTGTTTTACTTTGTGTATCTACGGTTTTCGAGAGTTGTTTCTGTTCAAACTTCTGTATGTTGGTGAGTTGTTGGGGCTGTGTCTCTCTCGGAAGTAGTTATGCCTCTAAAAAGTGTTTTGGAACGGGAAAACGTAAGTTTTATGGTAATCGGTTTAGTTCGTTAGAAATTAGAGACGGTGTAACTACATCCACGAACCCACTGTATGTTATGTCGATTCCGCGAAGTGCCTCAAGACAGATGCTAAAATATTTGAGTAACCAGACTGACATTTCTATAAAATATGATCAAAACACTCTAACAGAATGGGTTTCCATAATTGCTGAATTGAGTGCTTTATGTTCGCTTCAGAAGAATGCTACTGTGTGTGCAGTTTGTGGAATAGGTGGTATTAAAGTCGTCGATGATTCTGAAGGCAAGAAAGGTGTGGATAGTAAGTTTAAGTGTTTTGTGATTTCTATGGGGTAACTAAAACTGGGTATTCTTCCGGACTGTGCAAAGGAAGAGTTTATAACACAAATATCTGACTTGCGTATCGAATGAGGTGTACTGGAAACGGTTGAAAGGCAGCTCAAACATTTTGTGCTGTCATGAATTTGCCCACACCTACATGATTTGAGAAGTACACACAGTTACTTCTTGAAAGTCTTGGTGAAGTGAGTGCTGTGTCAATGAAGAAAGCAGTAGAAGAAACTGTGTTATACAATGAAGGTGACACTGATATAGCTGGAGCCTTTGATGGGACATGGCAGAAGCTTGATCACCTATCATTGAATGGTGTTGTCACGGCAACAACCCTAGAAAATGGAAAGGTGATAGACATAGAATGTATGAGAAAGTACTGCCATTATTAAAAGGGATATAGTCAGGATCACGTTTGCGATCATGATTTTTCTGGGTACAGTGGTGGAATACAATCAGAAGGAGATCTCAGAATATTTCAAAGGTCAGAAGGGAGTTATGGTGTATGGTATGTGAAGTATCTTGGAGACAGAGACTCCAAAGGGTTTGCAAATGTGTTGGAAAATATGCCTTATGGAAGAACATTAAAAATTGAAAGTTTAGAGTGTGTTGGTCACGTCCAAACAGGATGGGCACACGTTTAAGTAAGGTAATGAAAGATATGAAAAGGAAAAAGCTCGTCTTACTAATGAAGAGGTGGACACACTGCAGCTCTATAACTGTTTAGCCATAATAAGGAATCGAGACAATATTGAGGCCTGAAGAAAGCAGTATGGGCTATCTTTTTCTTTAAAGCTTCCATGGATGACCATCCCCAGCATGCTCTCTACGACAGTGGTGTAGACACATGGTTGGGATAGAAAAAAAGCATGTAATATGAGAACGACTGCCTAAAACTTTGTTTGTTGGTTTCAATATCATGAGATTAGACGTATTAGATGCACTTATTTGCTTTAATGAAGGGGCAGTTAGCAGACGTGATGTTTTAGGGTTGTTGGGACTGACTCCTGGCTTCAAATGGGACAAGCACAGATGGCAATTGATTCCTTGAGAGTGGCCAAAGGCGAACAATAGGTTCTTGAGGTAACTTAAGTGGCCAGAATAGGAAAGAGGAGCAAGGAAAAGAAAAGAGAAGATGAGTAACACACAAACCAAGAATATTATGCAACTGGAGGGTTTTAAGAACAACAGAGATGAGTAAAAGATGAAATGAAACTTTAACCTGAATTTCCCAAGAGTCAAATATTCTAACACTTTTATTTTACGTAAAAACACTATTTAAGCTGGGGGTCTGAAATTTTTTGTGATATTTCAGGCTACCATTTGGAGAAAAGTAGATACAGACACCAGCTTACTATCATCAGGAGGAAAAAAAATACCCTTATTAATTATAAAAAACATTACCTTAATTTCGATTGTCTAATTTATGTATTTATAGAATAAAAACTATTGATTGAAATTATTTGATTGTAGTCTACTTTTTAGATAACAATTTTGTAAATGTGTGCACAAAGTTTTAAGCACCTAAGAGAAGTAGTTAATAAGTCTATAGACTTCAAATGTAGATTGGCAGGAAACATTTCAAATTACTGACAGACATAAATGTTATATTATAAAGTTTATATCAAAGTTATTCTGATTATTCTTACACCAAAATCTCCATACTTAAAACATTATCATTGTCCTAAATTTTCCTTGTATTCAGAGTTCACATCATGTAGTTAGACCTTCATAAACTTGATGAAAATTCTTTCTGTTTTTCCAGCCATTCACTGGCAAGTTACCTTAACATTAAGTGAGCTTAATGCTTGGTTTCCAGCAGCTGCTGTTTCGATTCTGGTTTCTAAAGCTTCTAGGGAGTTTCTGGTGGTGGCCTAGATTGCGTTCTTGTTCGTCAAATCGCGTATTGATTGCGCTTATTTGCTCGTCAAATTTCCTTGCTAAACCATCTCGCAACTCTTCATTTCAGTTGTGCAAAGCTTCACTTACTGCTTTATTAGACTAGTTCAATTTATCACTTAATGCTTTATTTGAACAGTTCAATTTATCACTTGATGCTTTATTTGAATCGTTTAATTTACCACTTAATGCTTTCTCTGAATCGCTCAATTTATCATTTAATGCTTTAATGGAATAGTTCAATTTATCACTTAATACTTTGTTTGACTCGTTCAATTTATCACTTAATGCTTTATTTGTGTCATTAAACTGTAAGGTCAAGTTATTATTTGCCCTTTTCTGCTCATCGTCTTGCTACTTCATGAAATGAAAAATGCTTGCTAAAAGCGTGCACTCCATGCTCAAGGAGCATGATTTCGAGTATAAGACACACCTTAACTTTGGAGGCAATTTTTCGAAGAAACAATTCTGTCTTACAGACCGTAATACGGTACTGCTTTTTAAATCATATCTCAGTGAGACAGTCACTGGGGTGAGTATTATGGACAGAGGTGGTTATGTGATCTTGTGGGGCTGGGTTTTCGTACCATGACTTGGGTTCACTCATCCATGCTCCAGTGAACATCAACAAGGACGTTTATTTCAACATTCTCGGTGGCGTAATGCAGTCCTTTCTTCTACATCTTCGTGCTGGGTATGCTAGGGACATTGCCGTTTTCCAAGGTTTCAACCTCGTCCACAGGACCGGACCCGTACGTTAGCTGCTAGCGAAGTGTCAGTGATGTCTGTTGCCTGTGAATCCCAACACATCAATGGCCACTTCATATTTTGTTCACTATTCTTTTTTTCTTCATTTCCCTAGTCGCTCATTTGCTATTCATACTGTAGAATGGTTCTAATTGTTTTTTGTCCTTCTTAGCTCGAACTTCAATCAGTTTCGAGTTGACCTCTCTATACTAGTCTAACAAATCAACATAGTCCTCGCAGCTCAAGCAAACCAAAAGCGTCAGGTTTTGAGAACATCTGTATTGAGCAGATAATTTTCTTATCATGTGATGCTTTTCAGCTCTTCAACTCGTTTGCCCAAGGGAAACTACCATCTGTTACCTTTTGTGAAAATCATCTACTAGAGGTATATTAATGTTCAGGATTTTCTTTAGAGTAGTATGTGAGCCGTGGCGAGCTGGCGCCAGTGTTATTTTGTTCATGTATAGTTGAGATCGATTGTGGTTGAGCTAAGTTATCTTTGCTTTTCGCGTGTCTTATCTTCCGTGTTTGCGGGAAAAGCGGGTTGGTTGTTAGCCTTCGACGGTTAACCTTCGAGATCTCGTGACATTCGCTGTGAGACGAGTGTCAACGGCTGATGAACGAGCCTGATGAACGTTACATGTTGTGGTGTGAAATTGGTTGGGCGTTTTGGCGACATGGGCAGCTTGGCGACACTAGTTCTGTGACTTCGCAGTGAACAAAATTTGAAGTGAAGTAGTGAAGCTGCGGATCCCGCTCCCTCGTATTGTGTACGTGATACGTAACAAGTGGTCGTAATTGTGTTTTGTTGACCGACGCACTCAGAGTCATTTAAACTTTATTATTGTGGTGAGACTTTCGTAGTTAAATGGTGGCGGTTATTTGAAAGTTTACTCAACAATTTTATTAGTGCTTTGTGTCTATTGTAATCAAATGATTTTATATTGGCGTTTTCAGAGGCTGCACTCTATTAATACAGTTGTCCACGTGTAAGATACTTAAGGTGAAAGTTGCGATTTTATCAGCAGTGTAACGTGTTCCTTTACACGCTTACCCATATATCGAGTCAAAGGTTCTGCCGAGTGTTTCAGATTTATTGGAATGTCTTTGTGATTCGGTCAGAAAATTTTGATTGTCCCAGCGCCTTGCCGGGGAGTGAAATGTTGTCCGAGGTCTAGGCCTGGCTGTGTTTAAGAACCTGGAAACTTCCGCGATTTGCTCACACATCGCCTTCCAAAGTATAGTATTTATCTTCCTTCCGTCAATCCGGGTTAAGCTGGTAGATATATAAATATATATTGTATGTAATCTGTTCGTATTTGAACCTGTTTCCTTAAATATTACGGATTTGCAACTGGCAAAACCTTAAGCTGCATAGCATCCGCAGAGTTCCTTGTGCTGCTCTTTCTAGTAATTTTTTTTATTAACACGTCTAAGAACGTGAACATTTATTTTTAATGATCAGTGTTTCTGCTGTAGTTTTCTGTTTAACCCTAGGACTCACTCTGCTAAAATTTCCCTAGTACTCCATCTGGGGTCATGCATGACCCCAATCAATATATAATTGACTGTGTGTACTAATCATTCAGAGAACAACGTACTGTCGTCTAATACTGTTTGTTTACATTTTATTTATTATTTAGACACATTTCACGGCTTTTTAACAGGTATGTACATAGTAGAATTAAATTACATATGGCAGAGTAATTACATATCAGAAGTTACAATATTACTCTAAGTCATAATTTGTTTCAATCATAAATGTTTCACAATGGCTTCAAATTTACAGAAAATGTGATGAACAACTCAACAGGAAACATAATTCTTACCGGAATCCGTACCATAGTCATCTGCACATATTTTGCAAGTAGTAACTATTTCAGAATGTTCCTTGCAAACTAATTTGTTACACTTTTTGCATGTTGAACTGTATTTTGTGTCCTTTGATCGGGGACAAATGGAGCATCTGCCTCGCTTTCTCTTCTGATTGTCGGGTATTACGTCTGGATGTCGATTGTCTAACAGATCATCAAATCCTCACCATTTGATACTGCTAATAGTATCCTTGTTCCTTGCTTGTGGTAAACTCAAACGACGTTCCACTTGGGACTTTGCCATTTCTTTGGCCAACTTCATTGGAAAGAGACATCTCTCTGTTTTTTCAACAGCAACACAGAAGAGTCTGTAGGCAATGAGTGCAGCTATATCGACAATGGCCAACGTTTTGTACCCTTTTTCACAGAACAGTAAGAGCTCATTTGATCTAGCGTATCAACACCTGATTTTGTTGAGTTTTAATACAACACTACTTCTGGTTTTCGTTTCCAGTTGTTTTCTTTGGGCACTTCAAATGATTGATGTTGTGTTGACAGGAGTAGCACAGCCTTATTTCTTTTTGGAACATACGAAACTAATAGGGTTTTACCACTGTATGCAAATCTGGTAGTGCATTCTTCCCTAGCTTTCGAAGGCAAAAACTCTTTTCGGACTTCTTTTCTAGTAGAACGTAGAGTACCTACAAGTGTCAACTTCATTTTCAACAATTCTTGGCCAAGGTCATAGCTCGTGAAAAAATTGTCAGTGGTAATATTCCTACCACTGCCAGCCAGATGACGCACTAAATCTAAGACCACTCTCTTGCCTTGATTCACTTCTCTCACATCACCACTCCTTACAGTGTACATTTGAAGATTTGTCAGATAACGATGTTCACAGTCTACTGCGCACCATATCTTGATGCCATACTTTCCTGGCTTTGAAGGAATGTAGACCTTGAAACTGCACCGACCTCTGTATACGCAAAGATGTTCATCAACAGTAATGTTGCTGGAAGGTATAAATGATGTTTGACATTGCATGGCAAACAAATCAAATATTTCCTGTACAGCTTCAGCCTTATTTCCAGTCCTCGCTTTCCTTTCAAGTCTTGTGATGCGGTCGTCAAAACGAAATGAACGCAGAATGTCCTGATATCGCCTCCTCGACATAGTAGCACGGAATAGAGGCGTGCCATATTCAGAGTCCCAAAATTCGTCAATAGGTTTCCCCCGGCTCTTCTGTACGCCATACAGTATCAGCAAGCCTAAAAATTAAAGAAGCTCGCATCTGTCTGTATCACGCCAGTCAACTAATTTTCCAGACACTTTCAATTCATTTCCTCGTTGATTTGTGAACTGAACTATTATATCCAGCAATTCATTAGTAATAAACTGCCTGAAACAGTCAACAGCTGAGCTAACATTAACTGTACTAGGAACACCTGCTGAAAATCGTTATACGTTGCGGATTGGAAATCTACGAATTGATGGTTCTTTTGTACTCCATGCAATATCCCGACCCCTGCTTACCAGTACTGCACTTTCATCTTCTCCACTGTCATCATTTTCAGCATGAATATCATTTTCTTCTAATTCATGTAAACAAATTTCATCACTTTGGTCTACCTGTGTCTCTGTTCCATCATCTTCGGCGTCACTACCTTCTGAATCACTACTGCTACGAAATAAGTCTTCCATAGCTTGTTCTACACTATAGCCAGGAGCAAAACGTATTCCATCCATGCTGAAATTACACTGCAACCACAAACGTACAAACGAACTTCCAGTTTGAGGTTAGTTCTGAGTAACACCTAAATAACACCTGAATTCAGTGTTACCAACTCAAAATACCTAAGAAAGAGATTGATAGTTGATAATCTATACATTCTATGAATGTTACATATAATCTATCTGGAGTCATAATGGACCCCAACAGTAGTTTTTCTTAATTATTGATTTAAATGTTGCGTCAAGCGCTCTAAAATTTTTTGTGAGAGAACTACAATACTGTGTGGTAAAAGTCATAAAATTCTGGATTTTTACAAGAAATAGAAATATTATTTATCCATAGTAAAGATGATTGGGGTCACTCATCACCCCAGAGTGAGTCCTAGGGTTAACTGGTTGTGTCATGTTACGTAATTGGATCTTAGCTTGGCACTAGTGCCATTAAGTCACCCTTTACTGGTAATTATTTTTACAAGAAATAGAAATATTTTTTATTCATAGTAAAGATGATTGGGGTCTCCTATCACCCCAGAGTGAGTCCTAGGGTTAACTGGTTGTGTCATGTTACGTAATTGGATCTTAGCTTGGCACTAGTGCCATAAGTCACCCTTTACTGGTAATTATTTTTATTATATGTATTTTGAGCGAAATCGTGTATGGGAGTTTGAATTTATGAAGTTTGTCAGTAATTCTGTTTTCTTAATAAGGCACTGTTTATTTGAGTACCGAGTACGATGGGTATCTAACTGTATTTGCAAAGCTTTATCTATTGGCTCGCCCACAATTTGTAATTTTCAAATTTCTTAAAGGGCGTAATGTCAATAAATTTTCTTAATTATAAATTGTGACTACCAACCGTGATTTCATCCCGCTTCCTCTTTTATGGTATTTAAGATATGATGTGTAAGTCTGGTGCGGTTAAGGACTCCAGGTACCAGTATGTTCAGCATGGTTATAACTGAACCATCGCCACTAGATTCAGAGTTGATGGGGAAACTATTTGCAATATGGGTATCCAACTTCACAGTAATGATCAGGCGGTACACTGCAGGATTTGCGTTGTTAGTAGGCTTAGTATCATGAGCAGCCATTACGCGCCGACACTGCTACGGCGTCGTGGGGTTGAAACGCATCAGTCACTGTGCATTTTAGCTGTAGTCAGCATGAGTCTGGACAAAGTGAGCAGGGTTCTACTCGTAAAGTTGTTTTATCAAAACAACAGCAATAGTACTGCTACTCTTCGCGAATATCGGCGCTTTTAAAAAATACCAAGAGGTTCTGTTTCCGCGCCGGGTTTGAAGAACGCGATTATATCAATCCTTTATTCGTTATTTCCGTTTCACGTGTCCTTACAAACATTTATGAAAGTATCATTGCCCTACGATCATTCATTTTTCACAGGAATGTCTCAAGTAGAAAGAGTTCAGTTATAACCGCACGATACTTCCGAGACTTTTTGAACCATTGTGTTAAAATTTGAGGGCAAAATGATATATTTACCTTTTTTATATGTAAAACATTGTTGTACATACTCAAGAAACTGCATAGGGAAAAGGGAAAATGTGGATGGTTTCCAAGTCTGGAAAGAACGGGGGAAGAAACGAATTGTGTACTGCTTGCCACAATAAAACTCTTCTAAACATGTCGCTGAGTGTACTTTCAATTACACTATATTCACGAACGACTTTTTCGCGTTTCGTTTTTTAGTGAATTCAGAATAAAACAGACCTTTACAGCGTATTCGACATGTTCATTAATTATAGCGTTTCCAGTATAATCACATAATAGTATCATATTTTCTATTTCTGGCCAGTATCTGTGGCCGAGGAGTTCTAGGTGCATCAGTCCGGAACCGCGCTGCTGCTACGGTCACAGGCTCGAATCCTGGCTCGGGCATGGATGCGTGTGATGTCCTTAGGTTAGTTAGATTTAAGTAGTTCTACTTCTTGGAGACTGATGACCTCAGATGTTAAGTCCCATAGTGCTTAGAGCCGTTTGAACCATTTTTTGCCTACTTCTACTGGACTAAAACAATTACAGTCGCGTGGCCGCTACAACGCGAACTTTTCACAAATAGACTTAACAAAGGCATGAAGTGTGGAAACCGAACGCGTGGAAAGTTACATCATTCAGACCTCACTTACAGGGCGAGTATTAATTAAACGGACAAACTTCAGGAGATTATTACGAAAGTTAAAGTGAACATACGCCAACATTGGTGATTGAACAGGAGCGTAGTTAGTACTGGTACATCACACTACACATCATCCGGCATCAATTTATTTTTTCATTTGATGTGTGTGAGCCAATACAGATGCCACTGAAGAACTACATTATTCTTTATTTCATAAGCTGTGTTGTTCAGCCTAAGACGAAGCACAGCGCCCATTAGTAATTCTACGAGATATGCGAGACGATTTTCTCTATCAAACAGGTGGCAACGGCGAAGAAACAGCAAGAACATCGACTCTGGAGCAAGAGGCTTTACACGATAGTGAGTTCGATCCCAATGAAAAACTTACACATTTGGTATCCCTGGGATAAAGGGAGATGTTGTGGAATGTTTGAATCGTCGCATCAGTAACGGTTTACAAACGCTGTTTGTGCGGCGATTATTGTCAGCCACCTACTTCGACTATTTTCTTTACCACACGCTTTAATCGATGCAGAAGTGTGGAATTCCTGTAAAACATTCTTCCTCGTTCGCTGGAGAGTGCACCGTTAGCAATGCGGCAGGCAACGTAGATAAATGATGATGGGACACTGACCCCTTACCGTCTCATTCTCCTTCAACACTTTAATGGTATCTGGACGTGAAGACTGACAGGATGGGAAGCCCTTGAGCTTTGCTGCTTCCACTAACAGACTTAAAAGATACCAACCTTTACTTTTAAGGGATTTCGAAGATTGTTTTTTGAACCATGAACAGTGTCTCCATGTGGCCGGGGTACTATTCTGATACATCCTGGAATATTCTAAGAAGTGAGGCAGTCTATAATGCTAGGCGTCTAGCCTTCCCTTGTGCCTAGAGTAGGGCTCAACTAAAACTACAGTTCTGCAGTTTTGGTACACTACATAAATGAGTCAGAAAAAGGTAGGTTTAGGGGTAGTACTGGTACCTTAGTTAAAAAAAGGTATGCAAATGTGAGAGAAACTGGGAGCGAAAGACTTATCTTTGTTTCTGTTTGTTTGTTTTGGACATAATTAGTATCGCAGAACGTTCAGTTTTAGTCCACTGTATGTTTTATATCCTTACAAAACATTAATTGCATTGTATAAATGATAAAAATTAGCTCATCACATAACTTCTGCTCTTTTATGTAACCAAAGCAATTGCTAATGATACAAGTACAGCATACTTGCAAAACTGCAAAAAATCAGAACAATCGCTGGTATTATTTTGTACTTGATAGAATGTTCATCAAGAACAAAAACAAGAGGTTCCTGGTATTAATGATAAGGGCGGAGGTTGTTTGAAATATGTTTTATATAAGCTCAACGAAGTAGTGAAGCGACGTTTAATATGCTCTTGTTTTGAGTTTTATTTTTGTCCCTTCTTTTTGAGGAAACTGCGCTTTTGACGCTAAGGAATAAATATGAATTGTTTTTTATTTTTGTTACAGAATCCTCCTGTTCCACATAAAAATTAAAAACATTTCGATTAAAACTTTAATTAAAGGTCGTCTACTTCAACTTTGCTGTAAATACTATTTATTTTTAAGTAACGAACAGGAAGGTAATTATGTAGTACCAAAATGTTCGTATGTTGCGCAACCCTTTATATATCATCACTCAGTTTCTAGACGAATCACCACCACTTTCGGTTTCCAATGGAGACCAGTAAGGTACTGATCGTATATGCAAATAAAGAGATCGAAATGGGGTAACGCCGGATAGGTCTGCAACACACCTAAAATACAAATAATACGTTTAAGATCTTAACTGAACAAGGCTGATAGAATAAAACTCATATTCTTAACTTACTTATTGGCTCTGAGCGCTATGGGACTTAACATCTTAGGTCATCAGTCCCCTAGAACTTAGAACTAGTTAAACCTATCTAACCTAAGGACATCACACACATCCATTCCCGAGGCAGGATTCGAACCTGCGACCGTAGCAGTCGCGTGGTTCCTGACTGCGCGCCTAGAACCGCGAGACCACCGCGGCCTTTAACTTACTTATGATACGCCACGGTGGCCCACGGTAGTTTCATAACTCTACTTGCATCCAATAGTGCCCACTTCACTCTGAACATCTTTTATATCATGGAAGAATTTTAAACACGTAATCTGCAATGTGCCAGAACTAGTAACTGACAAATTGCAAATCCATCATCCATTGTTGTTGTTGTGGTCTTCAGTCCTGAGACTGGTTTGATGCAACTCTCCATGCTAATCTATCCTGTGCAAGCTCCTTCGTCTCCCAGTACCTACTGCAACCTACAGCCTTCTGAATCTGCTTAGTGTATTCATCTCTTGGTCTCCCTCTACGATTTTTACCCTCCACACTGGCCTGCAATGCTAAATTTGTGATCCCTTGATGCCTCAGGACATGTCCTACCAACCGATCCCTTCTTCTAGTCAAGTTGTGCCACAAACTTCTCTTCTCCCCAATCCTATTCAATACCTCCTCATTAGTTACGTGATCTACCCACCTAATCTTCAACATTCTTCTGTAGCACCACATTTCAAAAGCTTCTATTCTCTTCTTGTCCAAACTATTTATCGTCCATGTTTCACTTCCATCATCCGTCTCAGGACATATTTATTTAATTACGCTAACCTGGCACTTTTACATCGTACTGGCAACAACAAGTGGCAAAAAATATTACAAAAACATTCTATGTCTCTATGCGTACTTCCAATTCCATTATTTACTCCAGGGGAATTTTCTGAACAAATATAGTTATCGACACAAATAATTATTATCATTAGCTTTAGTAATAATAAAGGGCATAATGGTAACAATAATATTGGATTGCTTCAGACATATGAAGCTGTGTGTAGTATCATAAGAAACGGAAGGGATGATGAAAGAGAAGGAGATTCCTACGACAGTGACAATAGCAGATAAGAAACATTCATAGAAAACTCTGTGACAAGGACCACGGAAAAGTGGTAGGGAAAGCGGAAATTGACAAGAGTGAGCTGAAGACAACAATATAGAAGACACAGCAGCCATGGATCATTAGTTGTTTCTTGAACTTTCAAACAAAAGTATTATTATAACATTTGGAGGAAGATGACGCCACAGTCGGTTTCCCGACACAGAAAAAGAGTTTGAGAAAGTGAATGCGTTATGCCGCAATTTTGAGAGGATCCTACTCTGTTGAGGACGAGTATTTTGCTGCGCTGTTCAGATGGTACTGTAAGGGATAAATATAAATAAGACGGAGTCCAATAATTTTGAAGATGAAAGAGCAAACGCATGGTATGATAATGTCTACACTTATAGGTATGTAGCTTTGACATGAAATTTGTTTCTCTTATAAGTCTTCTTGAGAGCCTTGCTACCTTCATTCACTTCAAATTATTTTGTTTCAAACGTACTGTACCGAGAACGCTGTTTCCAAAGTTTCCATTCACATTTTGTAAGCAGAACGGGTTCTCTAGCGACCCTCGTGGAAGACATGAGACTGCGGAGGTTGTACGAGTTCTGGTCAAAGAGGACACTTTACGCGCGTGAGTCTCACCTCTGAGGTAAACTTTTGTTACTGTCGTTTTCGTCGTGTTCCTTTTCAAAGGCACGGAGTCGCAAAACTTGGGTTTCCCTCCCTGTCGTTTGTATGGCTGCCGTTTACAGAGATTCACGAGTGACCTGTGACTTACAGAATAGTTTAATTAACAATTACACAATGCTAAGTAGTTCTAAATTACAGTGGTGACACCGAAAAATTGTATTCTAGGCTAGTTGCAATGTGTAATCGAAAGCAAGCGTGTTCACATGAGAACCAGGAAGTCAGAACCTTGTATGTTACAAGTTGAAGATTTTTTAAAATCACATTTTCTATTATACAAATATTGTGTCTGTTTCATAAACTCCTTCTTTGCTGCTCCGTTCATATGAGATAGTCAGATAGTGCTACCATTCGGAATTCGACCAGATAGTGGGAAATTTGACATGGAAATCACAACTGAGCCTTCTATTTATCTATATTTCAAACATAAGAAATGTGCATTACTGAAGTTTTATGTGTACAAATCACAATCTGAATCTTTTTGTTTATTATTTGTTTATTTTTTGAACATAATAAATGTCCACTAGAGCTGCCTTATGTGAAGGGAACTGTCAAACTTTGCAACTAACAATGTCCCTGCACAATATTTGTGACACTCTGCAGCTTGTATATCCTCTCATCATTTTTGACGCTGAACAAGATGTGCTTCTGCTGATAAAACTCTTTGGATAAATTACATATATAAAAATATCATACCATGTGACGCTACCTGTCATAAACTGTTTATAGTGGAAGTAGTAATATGGAGCATAGTGAATGCAACCAAGCATATTCAGATTGAAGACAAATTAATATATTGTTTCTCCCAGAACTCACACGTCTTACAGTTTTGCAAAAAAAAGACGGGGGTTAAATATATATGGATACTATCATTCTAGGTTGCATGCGGTGGCACAGACAATGTCAGAATTGTGAATGACATTATTCCACAACTCCCTGGTGGTGCATGTTCGGAAGCCATAGAGATTATAAGAACAATTGTTCTCTTGGGCCGGCCAAATGGTTTGAAAAGTACCTATCTGTGCTGTGGTAGTACTTCATCATTATATTCGTGAACCTTCACAACACATCGAAACTAATGTTTGAAAATGACTTCATGGCGAGAAGTGTACAGCAACGAGGAATAAACGGATAGAAAGAATAATACCACAGGTAGAGTTCAATATGCTACGTATACAAAAAGAGAAGTTATCCAAAAACTAAATGTATAACTAGGACATACTTGACTACATTACCGTCCAAAAGAGTTATAGGTACTACACTAGGTGTTTCAGAAGAATAATCGAACATCACATTCATCTGCAAAGGTAAAGGAGTAGTGAACTTTGACAGAGATACTTGATTAAATTTGAGGACAATAATTTTGCCAGAAAGTAAAACTAAATTTTTTCTCGAGGTGGAAGCTCTTGTTATTGATAATTTAAGTAATTACTTATGTTAGATCCTCAAAAATAATAACTAAATTTATAAGTAAATATTTTGGTAGAACAAGAGGACACTGATGAAACGAAAAGCACAAAGATTAGTCCTCAAACTGATGAAAAAACAATCAAACAAATTAACTAAAGGATTGAAACACGGGAACATTTATGTGTATTATAATAAACAACAAATACAAATGCAGAGTGTAATGGGTATAAGTGCAGATACCTTTGTGTGTGTTACCTTCATATATACATACACCAGTGTGTTGGTCCTTCTTCTCTGTGTGGAACAATCTTTCCACAGACACGTCACAAACCTTACGGCCTCACGGGAGTACTGCACCAGTAAGTGGACTACACTAATCAGTAAAGACTAACCACCTTGTGTCATTGCAACACACTGTAACACCTGACCTGTTGCCCAGGAAAAAATGAGCATTAATAGCTTGCTCTTGCCATATGTACTCGGAGATTTTAACAACCTAAAAAAACACGACTTGTAATGGCTATAATTATTATTTTTCAAATGCCGTAAATACTGATATAATATTGTCCAGTACACCGTCCTCTGTCACCAACAGAAATATCTGCACTCATACACGTTACACCTTGTATAAGTCTCACATCTGGTTTGACTTGACATACATACGACTCAGTAATTGGGCTAATAGTGGAGGAAACTAATTACACGATCTCAGAAACAAATGCAGTCAGTTTTGCATGGGGGCGTGTGCGGTGGACACTGGGTCGTCTCTAAGCATCCAACGCCTCGCTGTTTGTGTGGTGGCGGGCAATGTCAAGCATCAATGGGGACATGGTCCGCACTTCACATTTTTCTATTCAAAAATAAAAATCTTAATTTCTTAATGAAAGCAATATGGCGATTCACTCGGATCCTTACGGTTTTTGTGGGGAAGTCAGTCGTGCCCAGTGTGTCAAGCCCAGTCAACAACTAACACAAATAATGCACTTCATAAATAATTTCACTACTAACCAAAACGTCATTGGTCCGGGTTCGAAATCTGCCACTGCTTAAAATGTGATTAATAAGCAGCATTGGCGGCCGACGATTTCAGGCACAATAAGACACCCTCATTCTGCAACGGGGTTGTCAAATAGGGTGGAGGAGTGGAAAGAGGTCCAGGACAAACTCTTGTCCGCGGGATGTGAAACAGCCCCAAAAGGAGGTACAAGCAGCAATGATCAATGGCATGAGCATGCAGAAGGCAGTGGAAACCACTGCATTAGAAACACATAAAATATATCCACAGGACGTGTGGCCTGTAATTGAAAAAGGGAAAAAGTGTCATGATGATCTCTTCATTCGCTAAAAATTTTCCGGAATAGTTCCCCTTCGGATCTCCGGTAAGGGAATGCCAATGGGAGGGGAGGGGGGGGGGGGGTGTGTGATCATGAGAAAAGGATTCAGTAACCAACGAAAGGATAACGTCCTACGCTTCGGGGCGTGGAATGTCAGAAGCTTCAACATGGTAGGGAAGCTAGAAAATCTGTAAAGGGAAACGCAAAGGCTCGGTCGAGATATAATAGGGATCAGTGAATTGAAATGGAAAGAAGACAGTGATTTCTGGTCAGGTAAGTATATGTTAATCACAACAGTGCCAGAAAATGGTATGGTTGAAATGACTCTGAGCACTATGGGACTCAACTGCTGAGGTCATTAGTCCCCTAGAACTTAGAACTAGTTAAACCTAACTAACCTAAGGACATCACAAACATCCATGCCCGAGGCAGGATTCGAACCTGCGACCGTAGCGGTCTTGCGGTTCCAGACTGCAGCGCCTTTAACCGCACGGCCACTTCGGCCGGCGGAAAATGGTATAACGGGAGTAGAATTCATTATGAATAGGTAGTGCAGAGAGTGTGTTACTGTTCACAATTCAGTGACAGGGTTCTTCTTATCAGAATCGCCCACAAACCAACACCGACAACGATAGTAGAGGTATACATGCCGACGTTGCAAGCTGAAGATGAAGAGCTAGAGAAAGTATATGACGATACTGCAAGGCTAATACTGTATATTGTGAGGTAACGGGCGAGGCTGTGGCGCCCTGAAAATATTGTAGTTCGGAGTTTGCCTGGCCACACGGGCCACTCAGCAAGATGGGGCTCATCCGCAACCGCGTGGTACCGAACATTAGTCGGGGCGAGAGGGGTGGCCCCAGTGCGTGGTCCAGGCCAAGCACGTGGCTGAGAATTCCACGTTGACACTGTGTCGAGGAATGGGCTTTGTGTCGATGAAGGAGATTTGTACGCCTGCAGTGCCAAAGATGGCGGACTTTGTGAAATCATAAGGGCAGGCATTTCACAAATTGTTCTGAGCACTATGAAACTTAACATCTGAGGTCATCAGTCCCCTAGAACTTAGAACTACTTAAACCTAATTAACCTAAGGACATCACACACACATCCATGCCCGAGGTAGGATTCGAACCTGCGACCGTAGCAGTCGCGCGGTTCCGGACTGAAGCGCCTAGAACCGCTCGGCCACCGCGGCCGGCCAGACATTTCACGGTTCACGTAGAAATGAATAATAGACAAAGATATCATGATACCTTAAAAAGAAACATGTACATTACCATTATTGGCACGATGATTCTGATGGTGTAATCAGGTTTTCAATATCTTCATTAGTTTAAAGTTTAGTACCTGACTGCAAGGTATATAAGCAACACCAAGCACGAATTTCCAGAATCTAAACTGTTCATCCGATTTTGTCGATAGACATGTCTTTAGAAAGCTATTAGTGCAAACCTAAATTGGTATGAATTACTGGAATGTAACTTGAATAGTACATGAGTTATTGGAGGTCAAAGTGGCTGATTCCTACTGATACGTCGGGCCATAAGTACTCCAGAGTTACATGAAAGAAAGATAGCAGCGTGTTTATAAATGTATTTGTTTGTGTAGGTCTTTGTTTATATCCGATGTATACTACTCATGAAGAAATTGGTCAAATATTTTCTGTGTTTTAGAAAGCACAGAGACGTTACGCTACTGGCCTACTTTTGTTTCCATTCCTTTGATATATGTGTATTTGATTTCTTTATGTATTCAATAATGTGTGTTAGAGCGTGTTTATGGTTCAGCCATAGAAATATTTTTTTAAATTTCAAGTTATTTAAATGTTAATCCAGTAATTCGTAATTGTTTCAATATGTTTGTGAGTGTGAGTTGGCTTGGAGACATGGCGGGATAGCTTTAGCCAATCACAGTGCTCGTTACTACTGTAAGCTACTACCAAAGTCAATGGAGAGACAGTATGGAAGCGGGGGCCGGGCATTGGGGTTGCACAGGACACGTGGGGAGTGAATATCTCGCGAGGCATGTTGTTTACCATAACTAATTACGTGAAGTACGAATCTGCTGTTTCCCTGTTATCCTACTCATGTTTTATTTAATTACTGGACCATCGACACCAATAAGTGTTTTGCAGTAATAAATGGCATTCTTAAAGGTACTTCTGCTATTGTACTCCACATTTAAAGTCGTTAAAATAATACCTGCACATTTTACTTAATTGCCATATTTCATTTATAAATTTCTATGTTACATTAAAAATTCGCAATTACCAAGTGATAGAAACCTTTGACCATTTGATTCATGTGTGTATTCGTATTGTATACTATAGACTCAGCAGTATTTGGCATGTAATGTTGCAACTACGTATCGCAGCCCTTACACAACTAAACCAGCCAAAACTTTTAATATTTCAACGCGGAGTCTGAGAGTACGTAGTTAAGGGCCACCATTAATTTTTTGGGAAACCCGCAACTGGGGTCTCCGCCGGGATTTGAGTCCTGAGGATTGGTAATTCCTTTGCCCTCTGTTATTTAGCGTACTATGCGACGTGTAAAATCTTTAAAAAGCCAGTAGAGATTTCTGTAGAGTGAACCTCTCACAAAACACAGTGTGAGATCGGTTTTTTTCTGCAAGTATGTTTCTGGAAATACTGAAATTACGCAGTAATTTTCACAACTAACACATGCAATCCATTAATTAGGCAATTTGCGTGGGGACTCAGAGCCTAATAAGTTGAGTGCAGGGAACGGTAGCAGTTAGCGCGTTTAACGGACAGCAGTATCGGAGACGGCTGGAACACGTGCTAACCGGCAGCAGCTACAGTTTCATCAGGCGATTTCTCCAGGGGCGGACGCAGATCAACAGCAGTACGATGGCAGCGTCTTCTAGTACTCCCGGGCAGTCTTCAATGTCGACTTCCTCTACAACCGATGGAATCATCATGGCAGAGGGAACCATCTCACATCAGATAAGTGCCTGGCCAAATAGTGAGGTAGTGTTTAACTCTGAAGTTCAAGCTCCACTCATAGATCTCGCGACTATAAAACAGTTACCTAGTATGTGTAATTCTGAAAACGGAAGTGAGCCAGTTAGTCCAAAATCAGAGCGCGAAGGTGTAACTAGTAGGAATTCAGTCAAGGGGAATGAATGTGGGGGAGATACGAAGTCTCAGTTAATGCAAATGATCGAGGGATTGGGAAATAATGTGAATACAATGGCAAATAATATCAGTACAATTCGAAGAGATATGAGCAGATATGTGCACATTTCAAACAGCTACAGATACAATTCTGACGGATATGGGTACAATGCGAACTGGTGCCAGTGGCTCTAAGCACTATGGGACTTAACATCTGAGGTCATCAGTACGGTAGACTTAGAACTACTTAAACCTATCTAACCAAAGGACATCACACACACCCATGCCAGAGGCGGGATTCGAAACTGCTACCATAGCAGCAGCACGGTTCCGGACTGAAGTGCCTAGAACCGCTTGGCCACAGTGTCCGGCTACAATACGAACTGAAATAGGTTCCACTATGAAAGAGGAAGTTGAAAATATTATGGGTAACATTGAAAAAGCGATTGATGATAAATTAAAATGTCTCTGAATGGATATGGGGAAAAATACAGACCAAGTTGTAATAGTAAAATGTAAAATCGAATCAATCGAAAAAAAATCTTAGGGGGAAAAATGCATAAGATACAGACGGAACTTGGGAGCACGGTAAAAGACTGTATAAAAGCACAAGATGCTCATAGAAGCGATATAAATTTAGCAATTGGAAACATTCCCAATCGTGTAGGTGAGGGGGAGAAAGAAGTGGGCTAAATTAAGGATAAAATATAGTCCAGTAACACTAGTGAAAACGAATTTGAAACACAAATGCAACAGACAAAAAGTGATTTAAATTCTTTATCCTCCCAACAGGCCACGCCGGTTATAAATATCCCTTGGGCAAATACCGGATCTGTGAAATGTTACACAGATGACTGACGATTTCAAGCAGTAAATTTCTTGGCTGCGTGTGGGGCGCTTTTGTTCATGGCATGTCGGATGAAGCGAAAATAAAATACGTTAAACGGAATTTGGAGGGAGACCCAAAGTCTTGGGCAAATGTTAAATGTAAGTTGTGCGAATCATACGAAGAGTTCGAAAAGTGTGTTTTGAGTAAATTTTAGAGCGACGCAAAACACATGCGTATCCAAAATGAACTTTTAAACGGTCCGAGTTACAGGTGCGGTAGTGGGACGAAGAGAGATTTTTGCAAGTTTGAACTTGGCAAGCTTATGCATGTGAAACATCTGTTGGGGTTTCAACGGAAATCACCACGTGGAAGAGGCGATTACCCGAAAATCTGCAGTGGGATCATGTCCATAGTCCATTTTATTCCATGGGCAAATTCCTAGAATTTGTAGAAAAATTGGAGAGGGCTTTGAAGTTCAAACCTCAGAGCAAAGCGGGTGATAGTTATCAAAATAGAAATCCAAATAATCATCACCAAAATAATAATCGTGAGAGAAGTCAAAGGAATTCTCAGGGAGATAGTAGGTGGAACGAGCAGAGTGGTTGGAGAACGAGCGGGAGTTTTAACTTCCGTCAACGTGACGCGGGAAATTCGTGCGAAGCGCAATTGCGTAACAACTGGTCGGGAAGCTGATGTTCGCCACATCTGAGGTCCGGGGATGGTGATCTGAACAGGCGATGAAAAGGTCTGGAGATAATGGTAATGGTAGAAATGTTGCTAGGTTTGGAGAAAGGCAACAAATATGTAATAGGGAGTATGTTAAAGAGGAAGGCTATATAGGTGCCTCTTTCAATAAAAGCAGGCCCGAACGGCGGGAGCGTAGATTTGTGAGAGATTTAAGTAAAAGTAATGGGAATAAATGTGCAGGGAATGATGTAAGTTATGAATGTGTAATGAATGAGTGTGTGATTGGTGATGAATGGAGAGATTCAGTGATTCAAAAAGCGGTTAAGGAGGAGATGAATTTTGTGAAAGAAAATTGTGTGGAGAGTTCTGAAGAAGTATTAGCAAACAGTAGCTATTGGAGTAAGGAAGGTGTTGAAGTAGCAAGTATTTGTGAGTCGCCGAAAAGCGTCGACGTTAGTGAGGGCGGCGTAGCTTTGGTCTTGCTAGCTGCAAGTGAGGGTTGTTTCGGCGGAAAGCGTTAGTGTTACTAAGGGAGGCTTAGCATTGCTCCCGCCAGCAGTTGAAGTTAAAAATGTATTAGCAGAGGTCCGTGATTTCTGTTTAAAGGAACAGAGTAATGATAATTTATGTAATGACGTAAGAGCTACTGGTATTGATACTTCGGAGGAAGGAATTTACGCGTTTCTAGTTACGAATGAAGTCGAAACGAAACTTATTGATGAATGTGTGGAACTAAAACGTTTGTCAGAGTATGAATGTGAGAATGTGTATAAAGTAGAATCGGTGGTTAATCTGGATGAAAAGTGTGTACAAATGACAGTGTGTGCCGAATTTTGTCCGATCACAGCGGAATGTAGAAAGTCTGGAGGTCCCAAATTTGTACGAATAGGTAACAGCAATTTGTATAATGTAGCGGCGGGAGATAAAGTTGTGTACGATTCAGGTAAAATTAATTTGTCGACGGAGGACAGTAAGGTTTCTCATGCGAATTTATGTAGCGATTTAAATGGTGTATCAGCCGATAAGGTTGGTGAGATGAATATTTATGGTGATGATGGCTTAGGTATAGATGCATTATTTCAGGAAGATAAAGTGTTTAACAGTGAATTGATGTGCAATTTTGTTGAAACTGCAAGCGTCGATATTTAGGAGGGGAAAAACAGTAAAGTTGTGCATGCTGTGGGCAGTGAATCGTCGAAAGGTGTGGGAGAACTAACAGAAAATTTATACAGGGCTGAAGTAAATAGTGTGGATGGGGGTTTTGTGTAATGAAGTTCGTACGAATGGGTATATGAAGGAGGGGTGTGACTTTAGTGTGACTGATTGGCGTTGGTATGATAGAACATTACGGTCCTACTGCCGCATATGTGGGAACGAGAGATGTTTAAAATTGCTAGAGAATTTAGAAAAGAGAAGGAATGAATTTGGGGCGAAGGAAATATTAGTGACCTATTTTGGGATGAACATGAGATTGAATGATGGATAGAACAGAATGTGTGTACGCTAGAATTGGAAGAGAAGTGAGGAGACGTAGAAAATTATTTATTAAGGGAGAAATATTTACAATGAAAGGAAATGGTAAATGTGCAGCTAATTATTGAAATTGAAGTTGTCAAAGAAATGGTAGATGCACTTCTAGATTCAGGTAGTTATGTGTCAGAGGCGTCGAAAAGTTTTATGAACATGATCAAAAATTGGAAACTAGTAATCTTCCCAGTCACTAGCGTTCAGATGGTAGTTGGTGGTATGCGTAAGCCAATAAGACAACAAATACTTTAGAATTTAAATGTTGAGAAAATAAATTCGAGATAGAATGTTCTGTAGTGAGTGGTCCAGTAAGGGAGGTAATTTTAGAAACTCACTTTCTGTGCAAATACAATACATCGCTTAAGTGTGTAAGGAAATGCCTAAAGATTGAATTTCAGAATGAAAAAAGGCAAGTAAAATTTAAAAGACTTTTGACAGGTGATAATAAGATTGCTAATGCCATAGTTACTGAGGGTTGGAGTGAGGAAGTCGATATGAATAACAGAATTAAGGAAGTGATTGATGCAGTCAAGGGTGTATCAGCAGGGGAAAAAATAGAGTTGTGTGGGTTGTTGTACCGCTACGAGGACGTATTCTCGGATTGACCCGGTAAAGTTACCGATTTCGAGTACTCTATAATAGTGAAACCTTACGAACCAGTAAAGTCCAAACCGTATGTAATACCTATGGCTGATCGGGATGCAATCAGAGTTCGATTAAAACAAATGTAGAATTGGGGTATAGTCGAACAATGTAGGAGCGATTACTGCAATCCTATCGTTATTATTAAAAAACGTGATAACTCGGTGAGAATTGTATTAGAAGCGAGAAAAATAAATTAATTAATTGTAAGGAAATTAGATCAGCCTGGCTATATGGAGGAACTGCTGCAGAATTTTAATAATATCAATATAATGTCCAGTTTTGATCTGAGCTCGGGATTTTGGTAGATCCCGTTGGCAGAGGAAAGCAGACGGTACACTTCTTTCCTTTAACTACATTTAAATCTACATTCATACTCCGCAAGCCACCTGACGGTGTGTGGTGGGGGGTACTTTGAGTTCCTCTATCGATTCTCCCTTCTATTCCAGTCTCGTATTGCTCGTAGAAAGAAAGTTTGTCGGAATGCCTCTGTGTGGGCTCTAATCTCTCTGATTTTATCCTCACTGTCTCTTCGCGAGATATACGTAGGAGGGAGCAATATACTGCTTGACTCCTCGGTGAAGGTATGTTCTCGAAACTTCAGCAAAAGCCCGTACCGAGCTACTGAGCGTCTCTCCTGCAGAGTCTTCCACTGGAGTTTATCTATCATTTCCGTAACGCTTTCGCGATTACTAAATGATCCTGTAACGAAGCACGCTGCTCTCCGTTGGATCTTCTCTATCTCTCCTATCAACCCCATCTGGTACGGATCCCACACTGGTGAGTAATATTGAAGCAGTGGGTGAACAAGTGTAATGTAACGTACTTCCTTAGTTTTCGGATTGCATTTCCGTAGGATTCTTTTAATGAATCTCAGTCTGGCATCTGCTTTACCGACGATCAACTTTACGTGATCATTCCATTTTAAATCACCCCTAATGCCTACTCCCAGATAACTTATGGAATTAGCTGCTTCCAGTTACTGACCTGCTATATTGTAGCTAAATGATAAACGATCATTCTTTCAATGTATTCGCAGCACATTACGCTTGTCTACATTGAGATTCACTTGCCATTCTCTGATGTATGCGTCAATTCGTTGCAGATCCTCCTGCATTTCAGTACAATTTTCCTTTGTTACAACCTCTCGATATACTACAGCATCATCCGCAAAAAGCCTCAGTGAACTTCCGATGTTATCCACAAGGTCATTTACATATATCGTGAATAGCAACGGTCCTACGACACTCCCCTGCGGCACACCTGAAATCACTCTCACTTCGGAAGACCTCTCTCCATTGAGAACGACATGCTGCGTTCTGTTATCTAGGAACTCTTCAATCCAATCACGCAATTGGTTTGATAGTCCATAGGCTCTTACTTTGTTCATTTAACGACTATGGGGAACTGTATCTAATGCCTTGTGGAAGTCAAGAAACACGGCATCTGCCTGGGAACCCGTGTCTATGGCCCTCTGAGTCTCGTGAACGAATAGCGCGAGCTGGGTTTCACACGATCGTCTTTTTCGAAACCCATGCTGATTCCTACAGAGCAGATTTCTAGTCTCCAGAAAAGTTATTATACTCGAACATAATACGTGTTCCACAATTCTTCAACTGATTGACGTTAGAGATATAGGCCCATAGTTCAGCACATCTGTTGGACGTCCCTTCTTGAAAACGTGGGTGACCTGTGCCCTTTTCCAATCCTTTGGAACGCTACGCTCTTTTATAGACCTACGGTACACCGCTGCAAGAAGGGGTCAAGTTCCTTCGCGTACTCTGTGTCAAATCGAACCGGTATCCCATCGGGTCCAACGACCTTCCGTCTTTTGAGCCATTTTAATTGTTTTTCTAATCCTTCTGTCATCTATTTCGATATCTACCAATTTGTCTTCTGTGCGACATTTTAGAGAAGGAACTACAGTGCAGTCTTCCTCTGTGATGGGCGAAGCTACCGGTTTAGGGTAGTACCACTCGGACTTACAAGTTCTGTGGCAGTTTTTGTAAGAGCGTTGAGTCATGTCCTGGGGGAGAGTCTAATGATCAAATTTGTGATATACGTAGATGACATATTGATCGCTACAGAAATGTGGATTGATCATTGTAGAGGTTTGGAGGAGGTACTCATGGCTCTGAGACGAGGTGGAATGACTTTAAAGCTCGCAAAATGTGAGTTTGTTCGAGCAGAAATTCAATTCCTGGGGCATATCCTTACTTCGAAAAGAATTTTGCCTAGTTCAGAAAAATTTAAGTCTATTGCCGAATGTAATAGACCCAAACTCCTTGGCGGCCGGAGTGGTCGAGCGGTTCTACGCGCTACATTCTGGAACCACGAGACCGCTGCGGTCGCAGGTTCGAATCCTGCCTCTGGCACGGATGTGTGTTGTGTCCTTAGGTTAGTTAGGTTTAAGTAGTTCTAAGTTGTGGGGTACTCATGACCTCAGAAGTTAAGTACCATAGTGCTCAGAGCCATTTTTTGAACCAAAATCCTTACTTCGAAAACAATTTTGCCTAGTTCCGAAAAATTAAAGTCTATTGCCGAATGTAATAGGCCCAAAAGTAGGAAACTGCAGAAATTATACTTGGGCTTGTGCGGTTTCTACAGAAAATTCTTGGTTAAAGAATGGCTCTGAGCACTATGGGACTTAATATCTATGGTCATCAGTCCCCTAGAACTTAGAACTACTTAAACCTAACTAACCTAAGGACATCACACAACACCCAGTCATCACGAGGCAGAGAAAATCCCTGACCCCGCTGGGACTCGAACCCGGGAACCCGTGCGCGGGAAGCGAGAACGCTACCACACGACGACGAGCTGCGGACGAAAATTCTTGGTGTAGGGAGGAATGAGCATTCGGAATTTAGGGAAATTGTTGAAGAAAAATGCAGCTTGGAGGTGGACCTAGGAATGTGAAACGGAATTCCAGTGTATAAAGGATAAATTGTGCAATAGTAAGATGATGTACTACCCAGATATGAATCTCCTACCGTAGTGTGGCATACTCCAGCCGCATGCTAAAAAAGCACGTACAGGGATACAGAATATAGGAGAAGGAGATGTTCGCGATAGTGCACGGATTTAACAAACTCCGCATGTATTTAGAGGGCCTAAGTGACCGTGTTGTCGGACCACAAGGATCTGAGTTATCTACAGGACTGTAGGATGTTGAACGACTGCTTAATGCGTTGGGCAATGTTCATGCAGCAATTCGAATACGATATCTGCTATATCAAGTCCACAGAAAATTGTGTTGATGATGCTCTGTCCAGATTAACAGGGGAGGCGGAAGACGATGGAAGGAGGAGCCGAACGAAATTAAGCTACTGTATATGAATGTGGTAGTGGGGGAGAAAGAAATTCGTGCGGTGTGCAAAGATATGCGGCGAGCACAAAACGACGATCTTGAGCTGAAACTCATTAAGGTGACTGTCGACAGCAAGGGATACGGGAAAGTACCAAATTATTTTAAGATACGCAAAGGAGTATTATTCCAGGGGAAAGATGAAGAGACGGACAAATGGTGACCGTCTTTTCCCAATAGGTTTGTGGAACAGTTAATAGACTACGTCCATTTAAGTCACGGACATTACGGGGCCGAAAAGTGCAGTGAAATCATCGAGAAATAAGCCCACGTAAATAACCTGGCCAGACAGGTCCGCGCGCAGCTAGTGGCGTGATAGCGTTGCCAACGGGTCAAATAAATACTGCACGACCGCGCAACAGGGGGAAATGCAAAGCATTATACCTACCAGAGTGGGCGAGTTACTGGCTGTGGACAATTTTGGCCCACTACCCACAGGACGCGGCGGCATGGAGTCCATCTTTGTTGTGGTGGACGTGTTCTATAAGTTCATTAAATTGTATCCGATACGGAAAGCGAATACTAAAACTCTGATCACCAAACTGGAGTAGGATTTCTGCAAGAATATTGTAAAACCAATTAAGCTGTTCTCTGACAGCGGATCATTAACGCACAGGGTTCCTATTTGACAGTGAGAGAGACCGGACGTGACTAATGGAGAAAGCTCAAGAAAAACTTACTGTGTGAACTTTGCTGTCATAGAATGTTGGGCAAAGCACTGCCAAAATAACGAGCGATAGTACGAGCCACCGTACAATTAGTATTTATGAAGAGATCAAGGAATATTACAGGAAGAAGAGTACTTTGTGACCTGATGTATTTAATTCTGCTCGTCACTGGAAGGATGAGCGTGTTGCTTAAGAGTAATTGCAATCATCAGATCATAACGCTGCACCTAAAGCAACTCTACACCAATTTGATACCGTGCTATTTTAGGAATTTTTGAAAGAGCGAAACATAAATCTTAATTTTCTTAAATTGATGAAAAGTGAAGTTCTACAATTTAACTGACAGTGTTGACGGATTGTTGCAAGTTTAACTACCCCAGTGGCCTATTTAAAAAAAGGAATTAATCATTTAAATTAGTTTGTGTGGCAAGAGTACAGTATATAACTTATTACAACAGTGACTTCACCCATATATCTTCAGGTTGCGTGATTCTTGGCTTTCTTACATTCGGCGTTGCTTATTTCCATTACTACTGATTGTATCGCATCCAGTGCCAATTTTTCGTGATACTAGTACTGAGTTTCATTTATTGACAACAAATGATTAGTGAAACTTGAATACAGCAAGCTTAACAATGAAGAAATGTTTTTCTATCATTCATTATTCACTAAACATAATCAGTTTCATAACTTTTGCCCAAACACGAGCTGGCGACCATATAAGTATATAAAACTAGGCCGGTTTACATAAATTTCAGCTCTAAATTAATAACATTATCGTTAACTACTCAAAACCAGTTAATAGAATTACACAGTCTACAGTTTAGATTATTATTAGCACAACGTGTTTCGTTGTTCGTTGGCGTAACAGCTTTCATTTGTACACTTAGTTGCATTCTTGTGACATAAACTCTCCGGAACGGAAGCCTTTTCTGGAAATTAAGGACGTTAGGTACGCTTGTCATTACCGGGGAGTGTAAGTTCCTTACAAAATATGTACATCTGCTTCCCATGAACTATTATGAAATAAAATTAATTCCTTGTTGACAGCATGATGCTCCTTGCGCGTCTCTGCACACTGAACAATGACTTGATAAATCATGTGTCGTGAGAGGCTCTCACAATCCACGCTAGCGTCGTCCAGATATACACATCATTTGATGATACAATGTAACGTGGGCACGCAATGGTACCATAAGAAGTAAAAATCACACGGCACAAATGGCAACACACTAACGTGAGATGCGTTACGCACCGGTAAGTATCGTGCTGTCTGGAGAATGAGCGCACGTGCCTCATGCTCATATATAAGGCTCAAAATTTGACCTCTCCACGTCTATATCAATTATCCTACAGTTCTCACACTCACAATTAACTATCTCAACAAAGTAGGAACATACTAATTACTGCGACGTTCGTCACAAACACTGGGTCCTAGGGGACACGTGCTAGACATCCGTACCTTTTATTGTTGTAAATATTCTCAATATTTGGAATAAGTGTAATCGCTGGGATAAGGATAGATGTGGGAATGAAGAGAAAACATATTTCAAAATGAACAAAACGACCTCAAATAATAATCACGAATTTAATGTGTACCCTTATACATACATTTACGTATTCATAATTTTCAACAAAATTATTGATACAGTATTACGATGTCTCGGTATATATGATAATTGACATAAGAATGTAGTACTCATGTACATTTCGTGTTTCAATTTTTTTTAAGAGATAAAAAATTATCTGTTGATACAGATACACTTTAAAATGCTACATAGAATTGTCCATGAGTAAAGACGGGATTTGGTTTATATAATCGTGTTCTTTGAAGCGCTTGTCCCTGCGATTGATTTTTAGTGACCGCAAATGTAATTTTAATAGGTGAATGTTGACAGTTGAAAAGGCATGTTTGGATCAGATGGTGTCAGAATATTGCTACAAAATGAATGCTCTATTGACACCCCCTACACGGAGTGACAACTGTAGTAAATGTGATATGTACAGGTTAGAATGTAGCGTTCGCTTCCTACCTGGTTGTAGCCTGTAACTGTATTTTGAGAAGATTTTAATTCTATTTCGTACTTTATGTAAGCATGTTATGCCGCCGGACCAATAGGTAAATCATAATTTAGGACGACAACGGCAAACATTTTCATCGTTTCTGAAAGTACCATACATTCGTTTAGAAAATTCATCCTGCACTTCTGGCAGAGATAATGGACTACGGCAGTGGTCACGCTTATTATCGGTACAATACCGTGCACAAATTATCCAGTTAATAAGTACTTTAAAACAACAAAATGGTGTTTCTAATAAGATAATATGAAAAAGAAATCTCTTATTCGTGATTAATAAGTTAGTTCCCACGTTGAACTTTTGCCTATTGTGGGGCGGCGGTTAATTTGTAAAAAAAATCTAATTGCTGTATAAATGCTTGCATGTTGAATCAGTTTCAGGCTTTTAGAATGTTATTAATGCTGTCTTTCGCCGTTCTCAACACTGGCTCTCTATTTACTTTTTAGCACCCAGAAAGTGATTCAACAAAACGTGAAGCCAGTACTTAGAGATCCTAGTGCCCACTTCATCTGAGAATACCATTATAGCTGCAGCTTATAGCTCTGAGGAATTAGGAGATTGTCCGGGATTTCTAATCAAAAACAATTTTCCAAAATAGTTGAGTATATTCTGAAATTCACTGATAAAAAACACAAGTATCCCTAAAACCTAACTAACAGAGCAGTTCAGAGTCTAATGCGCTGATGCAACTATAAATGTCCGAATTAAATGTTAAAAAGAATGCTCGCCATTATTTGATGAAAATATTTCATCAAACGCCACGCTAAATATTTGGTAGAATGTCTGTCCCGCGACGGCACGTGAAAATACGACAATACGCAAACTGAAGCTAGATAATGAAAATCATCCCAGAATTAACACTTCACTTGAAATGTTTTCATGGTTCCGCATATCTCAAGTAACTTAATACGGCACCCGAGGCTGTTTGTAGCAGTGATACCGATGCGACGCGACTCCCGACACAGATGGCGTGTCATTCAGCGTCTGGAGAGAACTGGGGCCTTGCTTCCTCGCGCAGCGTTCTTATATATATAGCCGCGGTGCGGACGACTAAGGGAACGCCTGATCAAATCGGCTCTCCCGACTAGCCGCTGGGCTAGTAACGCACCACTTCAAGATACATAATAATTTATAGCTTCTTTTGCTGATGGCCGTTGAAGCTCTTAATTTAAACGTGCATTCAGCACGCAGGTAAGTATTGATAATAAAATTTTGACGTGGCTAAGTTAAATATTTTGGGCGAGAGAATTAATTTAATTACACTGCACGCAGTAGATGAGCTCTGAACTGGCCCTTTTGAGATCCGCTATCGCTATAATTTTATAGGTATTTAAAAGAAACTTTTCACATCTTCATAGTCATAGCGGACCTCCAACCTATTTAAATCTAAACATCCTAGCCTTATTTATTAGCCTACTTAATCTATCTTGCTTCCTTCAGTTTTGAGATGAAAACCAGAAAATCATGAATTTCCACTAAAATCTTAATTTGTGAAATCCAAAGTACTGTTTTTATTAAATCATTATGAAAGATGAATCTAAATATAAATTTTGAAGTCTCTAGCTCTTTTCTGTTGAGCCAATGATTTTTTCAGAAAAACGTCCAAATTTCGGAAATGGCTGAAGTTATCGAACTGATATTTAACACACATTAATTTAGTATTATTCCTGACATGCTAGAAAAGTTTTAGTTCATTTGCTTGATTTTTAAGGTATTGCGCAACATTTATGACATCAGAGCTAGTTACAGCAGACTGGCTGGCACACAATGGAAACTGATGTGAATTTACTACAGCGTGAGTAGGCTGCTTCCCTACACTATGATAGCTGAAAGTCTCTTTTACGTCAAAATTTACTCGCAACATAGTTAGAAAGTTTCGGCGCAAACTCCACATGCGTTGTTAGATGTCGGTTGAAAAATCTTTCTAACATACCTCATTCATCCCTGTACGATTCTCATGTGTTTAGAAGAAGGGTTGTTGACTTCAGACAAAATATATAGGGTGGTCCATTGATCGTGCCCGGGCCAAATATCTAACGAAACAAGCGTCAAACGAAAAAAGTACAAAGAACGAAACTTGTCTAGCTTGAAGGGGGAAACCAGATGGCGCTATGCTTGGCCCGCTAGATGGAGCTGCCATAGGTCAAAAGGATATCAACTGCTTTTTTTAAAATAGGAACCCCCATTTTTATTACATATTCGTGAAGTACGTAAAGAAATATGACTGTTTTAGTTGGACAACTTTTCTCTCTTTGTGACAGATGGCGCTGTAATAGTCACAAACATATGGTTCACAATTTTAGTCGAACAGTTAGTCACAGGTAGGTTTTTTAAATTAAAATACAGAACGTAGGTACGTTTGAACATTTCATTTCGGTTGTTCCAATGTGATTCGTGTACCTTAGTGAAATTATCATTTCTGAGAACGCATGCTGTTGCAGCGTGATTACCTGTAAATACCATATTAATGCAATAAATGCTCAAAATGATATCCTTCAACCTGAATGCATTTGGCAATACGTTTAACGACATTCCACTCAACAGCGAGTAGTTCGCCTTCCGTAATGTCCGCACATGCATTGACAATGCGCTGACGCATGTTGTCAGGCGTTGTCGGTGGATCACGATAGCAATTATCCTTCAACTTTCCCCACAGGAAGAAATCAGGGGACGTCAGATCCGGTGAACGAGCGGGCCATGGTATGGAGCTTCAACGACCAATCCACCCGTCGTGAAATATTCTATTCAATACCGCTTCAACCGCACGCGAGCTATGTGCCGGACATCCATACTGTCATGCAGTGAAACATCTTGTAGTAACATCGGTTGAACATTACGTAGGATATCACCATACATTGCACCATTTGGATTGCCATCGATAATATGGGGGCCAATTATTCTTCCTCCTATAATGCCGCACCAAACATTAGCCCGCCAAGGTCGCTGATGTTGCACTTGTCGCAGCCATCGTGGATTTTCCGTTGCCGGACAGTGCATATTATTACCGCTGTTGGTGAATGAAGCTTCGTCGCTAAATAGAACGCGTGCAAAAAATCTGTCATCGTCTCGTAATTTCTCTTGTGACCAGTGGCAGAACTGTACACGACGTTCAAAGTCGTCGCCATGCAATTTTTGGTTCATAGAAATATGGTACGGGTGCAATAGATGTTGATGTAGCATTTACAACAACAAACGTTTTTGAGATTCCTGATTCTCGAGCAGTTTGTCTGCTAATGATGTGCGGATTAGCCGCAGCAGCAGCTAAAACACCTACTTGGGCATCATCATTTGCTGCAGGTCGTGGTTGACGTTTCAGACGTGGGTGAACACTTCCTGTTTCCGTAAATAACGTAACTATCCTGCGAACGGTCCTAACACTTGGATCATGTCGTCCAGGATACCGAGTGCTCTTTGCACTCTGTGGATCCTTAAACAAATTACTACAGTTTTCATGGTCCACTCAATGACCACGGCTTTGTACGAGGGTAAATCATTACCGATTATAATAAGACAACAAATTTTAACTTTAAGTGTTTTATGAAGAAGAAAGTAGTTAATCTATATGGATTTGAGTGTGCTGAAGGTGAAAAAGACGATTAAAAATCTTAGTTAGCTCAGGTTTGGAAGTTTTTGAAACTTTTATGTTCTTCACATATTATAATGGACCATTGTCTAACACCCTCAATACTCCCCAACAAACATTTGTTTACCGAACACCTGACCGTGGTTTTGAAGCTGATTCGGTGCATTGATCACAAATGTGGAGTCCATTTTTCTAGAATGGATTTAGATTTTTTTTAAATACGGTGTGTTGAATTTTATACTTTTACTGAAATACTGACACATATATTTTTCATATTCTATTCTAAAATTTTAACAGTAAGAGAAATATCTAAATGGATTTATGCGATTTAAGGCAGCGGTTCTCAAAGTAAGCGCCAGGGCTCACTGGTGCGACCTAGAACATTTACGGGTGCGCCCTGTAATATTTTAGGAAAACACAAGGCCAAATATAAAACAACATATAGCTACTTAATTTTATCCATTTCACGATAGGTATAATACGGAATGAATCCTTAAGTTTTGTCGAATAGTTCAGTTAGGTTAAAGAAATAAGATGGTTTATTCTCCTTGTAGTGTCGACAGTATTCGGAACGTTTCATACCTACTGTCTTCTCTCTTCCATTGCTCCTAATCGTAGAAATCTAACAGTAGCGGGTGTTTGGGAACTTGGCAGAGGATTTCAAAATGATGAGTGATGATAACCATTGCTGGTCCATCGAGATCATTCCTTACACCATCGAGAAGTGAAAGGAATTCTAGAGAAAGTGTGATTAGCAGTTGCGCGAGAAAAATAATTGTTCGGATAGCAGAATGCTGCGGCCTGGAGAAACAGGATAGCCAGATAATTGTCACATTGCTACAATCATAACAATATGTAATGATGGGAGTGATCAAGTCATTTAATAATGAATGTAACTGTATTTATAAATGTCACATTTTGTCCATGGTAAAGTTTGGTGAGGACAGCACAGTAACTTATTTGGTATGTTGTAAAAAAACTTGCAGTCCTAGACTGTAATCATGGACTGCAGGTTTCTTACAGTATAATGCTTCACGGTCATTCGTAATTAATAAATGCCTCAAATGCTATTTTCTTCAACTCCTTGCACTAGAACTGCATCATAACAGCCTTACCTTAATTTCACAATTTTTGATAGATATAATTCGCTTTTAGCGATCCCTTTTAACTTTTATGTCTGAAGTATAGCTATATTAGTCGCTGGTCGGTACCAGACGCACAGGCATCCGTGGATGACCAGCACTGGTCGTGAAGTTTTCCTAAACGTCCCCGCCCGCATCTCGTGGTCGTGCGGTAGCGTTCTCGCTTCCCACGCCCGGGTTCGATTCCCGGCGGGGTCAGGGATTTTCTCTGCCTCGTGATGGCTGGGTGTTGTGTGCTGTCCTTAGGTTAGTTAGGTTTAAGTAGTTCTAAGTTCTAGGGGACTGATGACCGTGGATGTTAAGTCCCATAGTGCTCAGAGCCATTTGAACCATTTTTAAACGTCCCCCCTCTCATCATCCTTCGCCCTGTAGGCACCGTCTAAATTATTTTCGCGCCCCTCGTTCCCAGCCTTCTTTCTGTAACCAAACGGTACGACACTTCTGTCGCTGTTAAAGTTTGTAAATAAAAATTGAGTTAATCCACAGTGTTGTCAAGCGTTAATGGGTATCTGGTGATATCCACACGTTCAGAGTCAGGAGAAAACCGATTTTTCCGGCGGAAACTCTTACGGATATTATCTTATCGTCTCGTGCTTTTGTTTCGCAGTTGATTTGCCTTTGCCTATAGACGTCATTCTTTTATGGTGATAATAATGCTAAAATTGAGTCTTGTGCGCTGTGCATGTGATCACAACTTGTCCATAGAATTCGGAAGGTTTCGTGTCGTTGTGATCGCGAACCTATTCCACCTAACTCCTAGTGACGCTCCAACAGCACGTAGGAAGTGAATGTGGCATATTATTATTATTCGTCATCATGACCTATTTAGGTCCCACGACAGTGTATCAAAAAATTATAAATAACATCCGCAAGCATTCACTTTTTAATAATATTTTATTGAAAATGAATATCTTTCTGTTGTCGATTAAATATTATTCAAAAGAGAAACTGAGAGAAGAAATTATCTGTGACAGCTGCTTATTGTTTGACCTCGAGCTGACCGTGACTAAAGGAATTTCATTTCATATTTTTTGCCACAGATCAGTAGCGCATGTGAACATGATCGTCATTGTTCATGAGGAGTTGCTACTACTGAACGTCATTTCCACTGCAGCTTAATGATTTATCGGATTCTTGACAGAAGCTTCCAGAAAGATTAACAGAACCCGAAAATTATCGTTGGCAGCACTAGTAAGTCATGGAGGCACAAGAATCCAGGCCCAGAAGGAAAACGCGTTTCCATTGTTGTGCGCTTGAAGTTTTCGCAGAGCTTTCAGGTGATATGCCAGTGAGGTGTTGTTAGAGTAAGTGGGGATCGTGTTTAGTGTACAGTGTTCTGATTATTTTCAAAGCTCTTGAAGTGAATCTTATATGCAAAATACAATCGAATAAAATGGACAGATTTATGATAAATCAGCATGCCCTCGAAGATTTCGATTGCGGAATGAACAAACGCTAACTGCAAGTAAAAAAACAAGATAGGGTCTACTCCTAAGCTACTTAAGCTGTGGTTTCATTTGGACTGGGAGTGAGGATTATCCTTTCCCACTATGCTTAGTATGTCGGTATAAAATGGTAAATCAGGAAAAATTTTAAATCAATGCACATTTTCAAGATAAACCCAGAAGCCATTTCAAGAGATTGTCTGACAGCCAACAAGGGCGAAAAATTCTTCTAAAAGTGTAATGTATGTTTCTGAGAAAGCTCTGATCGCTTTCTACCAAATCTGAACTAACAGCAAAGATTATGAAAGCTCATACTATATGTGAGTCACTTATTCTGCCTGCTGGAAAAAAAAGGTGAAAAAAGTGGTTATGGCGATGCTAGGATATGAAGCAGCTATGACAATAAGCAATATCCTTTTGTTGAATGATTCTGATCGCAGGCGTATTATAGAAATGTTTAGTGAGACTGAGATTTTTTTTTTTTACTTTATTGTTATTTGAAAACCTGTACAACAGGCAGGCTGTCAGCAGCACACTACGCTGCTCTTCAGCCATAGAATATACAAGGAGCAAAAACAGTGAGAAGACACATAAGCTACAGAAACGGTGGGCAATAAAACAGGAGACACATAGAGACAAACACGGAGCCATTCACACTTGTCGATAATCCACACTGCTAACTGATGAGACGACGCACAAACACTGAAGATGACGATGGCCGTGGTGAATGATGGTGTGTGACGGTGAACACTGAACACTAAATACGACGGCACACACGAAACACTGATGGCGGTGATCTTCGGCGCGCGAATGTCCACTTAGCATGTGCGAGTCCGGGGACCTGCCAAGAGGGGCACAGGGGTGAGGTGGGGGAGAGGGGAGAAAAAGGACGCCAATGGCTGAGGAGACGGGGGCAGGAGGAGAGGGACAGGGAGGGGAGGCCCAGGGGAGGAGGGGGGAGAAAAGGAGGAGGGAGGGAAAAGGGAGAGAAGGGAGGGAGGGTGCGCAGAGGAGCAAGCACAGGAGGAGGGCGGGAGGATCAAAGTTGGTAGGAGGGGTAGATGGAGGAGAGGAGGGCATCATCAGGGAGGAGGAGCTGGCGGAAGCCACCTTGGGAGAGGGTAAGGAGGATGGAGAGATGGAGACCGGGTGGGATGTGCAAATACAGGCACGGCAGCGGGCGGGGGTGGGGGAGGATTGGGGAGACGAGCGGGTGAGGAGGATCGAGTTTGCGGGAGGTGTACAGGAGCCGTATCCTTTCAAGGAAAAGGAGGAGGTGGGGGAAGGGAATGAGATCGTACAGGAGCCGCGTGGAGGAGGGGAGACGGATGCGATAGGTGAGGCGGAGAGCATGACGTTCAAGGATTTGGAGGGACTTATAAAAGTTTGGGGGGGCCGAGATCCAAACCGGATGGGCATAACAAAGGATAGGGCGGATGAGGAACTTATAGGTGTGGAGGATGATGGAGTGGTCCAGACCCCACGTACGGCCAGAGAGGAGCTTGAGGAGACCGAGTCGGGTGCGTACCTTGGCTTGAATTGTCCGGAGGTGGGGAGTCCAGGAGAGGCGACAGTCGAGGGTGACGCCAAGGTACGTAAGGGTGGGAGTGAGGGCGATAGGACGGCCATAGATGGTGAGATAGAAATCAAGAGACTGAGAAAAAGTCTGCAGTAATAAATGCAGGCACTCATACTTCGCATTGCGAGCTGATGAATCAACAGACATTACCAACCAAGAGCAACTCCTAGCATTTGTCCATTTCATTAATAAAGAACAAATAGTAAATCAGTTTCTTTTTTTGCAAAGAATTATGTGTGTCTACTAAAGGTGAGGGCGTTTACAACGTTTTAAGCGATTATCTGAACAAGTGGCAGTTAACTTGGAAGTCGTGTATAGGCATTTGTACAGATGGCGCCCCTTCAATTATAGACTGTGTAGGGGTCTTGCTTCTTTTGTAAAAAGACAAAATGAAGTTGTTATCGTAGCTCACTGCTTTCTTCATAGGGAAGTCTTAATAGCAAAAACATAGGGAGAAAAACTGAGAGAAGTCTTAGAGCAAGTTGTTAAGATGGTAAATTTTATAAAACAATGCCTGTTAAAAGCCGTTTATTCGAAAAATTTTTTTTCGATATGGAGTCAGAACACAAACGGTTCCTTTGACACACAGATGTCAGGTTGATCTACGTCAAGAACGCTCCTTTGGAGTGAATTTTTGATGGCCAGATCGCAGTATTTGCCCGATATATTTCAGCGCTTCAATATTTTGAACACTAGCGTGCAAGAATAAGAGGAAAATATCCTCATATCCACCGACAAAATTAAAGCGTTTCACAGAAAACTACAAATATGGAAAAGAATAGCTGTTCAAGGTAACTTGGAAATGTTTCCGTTGGTAAGGAGTACGTGCACAAATGAAATACTTACAACAGTAGTAGATCATTTAATAAGTTTAGAAGAGAAACTGAGTTCATATTTTCTATCCCTCAACACTGAACAGTACGTCTGGATTCGAAATCCTTTCATGAAAACTTCAGGTGATTTCGGCTAACATTAACAGAAGGAAAACTGGCAGTTACAATTACTGATCGTGGGCTGATGATTAAACATAAGGAATTGTCTCTTGAAGCCTTTTGGATTCCTATAGAAGAAAAATATGTAAAAATGGCTTTTCGACTTCACATTTAGGATTTTCTGCCCTCACCAGAAACAAATGTAAAAAGAGAGGAACTCTTCAATGTGTTTTCGAGCAAATGAGAGTTTTGTCTTTCAAATGTATCTCCAAACGCGGAAGAAATTGCGGGGACACATCAGGCTCATATTTCTCATAAACACTAGAAAGTGTAGACGTAAGGTACGTTTCATTTGTATTACAATATTACGTTTCTCTATAATTTTAATTAATCGTTAGTTTTATTGCATTATTTCATTTCAATACGTTTCACTTAGCTAAATTTCTCTTGCATATCGTCATGGCAGGGTAGGAGGCAACACGGCCCTCAGCCTTCGGATTTGGGTGACAATCGTGCTTCGTGAATCTCTCACATTTCCTATACAAAAATAATTTCTTCATATTTGATAACATATGTTTTTATTAATATAAGTTGTATTTTTGTGGTCTGGATGCAAAATTCAAAATAAAATGATTAATCGTTATTTTATCACAGTATTTATTTCCTGTGCCAGCGACCTTGCCGCAATGGTAACACCGGTTTCCGTCAGATCACCGAAATTAAGCGCTGTCGACCATGGCTAGCACTTGGATGGGTGACCATCCGGCCTGCCGAGCGCTGTTGGCAAGCGGGATGCACTCAGCCCTTGTGAGGCAAACTGGGGAGCTACTTGATTGAGAAGTAGCGGCTCCGGTCCCGTAAACTAACATACGGCAGGGAAATAGGTGTGCTGACCACATGCCCCTCTCCATATCCGCATACAGTGACGCCTGTGTGCCGAGGATGACACGGCGTCCGGTCGGTACCGTTAAGCCTTTCAAGGCCTGTTCGGACGGAGTTTAGTTTAGTTTTAGTCTATGAAAGCTTGGTTTGTAGATCAGATGTTACACTTTTCTTACATGGGGTAACATAGCTTTTTAAGAGACAGGCACGGCGGAACTTGCAGGAACAGGCGCTCCGTGGAACTCGCAGGAAGAAACGGTCACGCAGTTTCCAACTTTTCAATACACGTTGTGAATAGAGAAGTCATCATATATTCCGATATGATTACATTTTAAGAGACAGAAGAGTCTGAGTCTGCTAGGTGGAACACGTATTGTGATATTAGTGGAATCCTATTGTTCGTTATTACAAAATACGCAAATTTTGCAAGTTGTAATGTGCAGTTAGTTTTAAAATTACGGGTATTCTCCAATTTAGCAGGTCTTCCGTCAATCGGTCTTGTATTTTTGATTTTGGTTTTTGCGACAGCGCAACAGAGACGAACGTAAGCCCTGAAGAGTGACCTGCACAACTTTGTGTGGTAGGAAAGTTGCGGTTGTGAGTGGCTATTATTTTCTTTGTTCTGTTCCCCGTTAGGCCAGAATATATTCTAGAAAATGCGTTGGTATTGTTAGCGTCAAAGTCATTCCAGTAAAAATTTGCGTTACAGCGTATTATTTACTTTTTTTCAGAGTCTAATGGCATAAACTCCAATAAAAAGCACTCCGTCTTCAGGCCACGAGCGGTCTACCAGGACCATCCGAGCGCCGTGCCATCCTCAGTGGAGGATGCGGATTTGAGGGGCGTGGGTCAGCACACCGCTCTTCCGGTCGTTATGATGGTATTCTTGAACAAAGCCGCTACTATTCGGTCGAGTAGCTCCTCAATTGGCATCACGAGGCACCCCTAAAAATGGCAACAGCACATGGCGGCCTGGATGGTCACCCATCCAAGTGCCGACCACGCCCAACAGCGCTTAACTTTGGTGATCTCACGGGAACCAGTGTATCCACTGCGGCAATGCCGTTGCCCAGGCGTAAATTTCAATACGTATTATTATTCTGATTCAGTCCAGATATTGTAACCACTGTCGCATTTCCGTCAGTGTTAGGAAATATTTCAGTAATTCTTCCTTTCATCATAATATTTAATTATCACTGTTTGAAATATTTAAGAAAAAATTATAACCGAAGCAAGTAAAATGACGAAGAACATGAAGTTGTAAGAGACCAAAGCTGTAATAGCGTAGTTTGCTTTTTCTGTGTATGCAAGTAACCATCATTGTTAGATCATTGCTATTCCGATGCCTGTTCAGATTCCTATCCTGTGATTGCTATTATTACTGGTGTTGCGACTGATAATGTTGCGTGTTATGTAGAGCGAAGTAATGAAAATATACCAAGTTCTTTTAAAAAGCATACCGATCATTTTACAAAAGTGTTATCTATGCCAAGTCGGCGTAATTTTCATCATCCAAAGTTAGGGTTTCAAAGACTTGAATTTATTTAAGGAGGGAGTTAAGACAGATTCTTTGCTGACTAGAACTGAATATTTATGATATTTGACGTTACATGGAACTATGAAGTGAAATTTAAAAGGTGAAATTTACTGCATGTTACTGCGAATATATGCAAAAGTTAACAGTGTCGATATTGACATTCATGTGTTAGTGCAAATTTTCAGTTCTGCAGGTGGTTAGAATCTATGGTCGGACATAAACTTTCAGCTAGCTGGAACATTTTGATAAGTTGTCAATGTATCGGCCTATATGAACAAAAAAAGAAAAGAAAGACAATATACTTTGCGTATCTATATTCAGAATCAGTAGAGCAGTCATGATAATTACGTCGATGCAGCCTTTTCTGTAGGGTGTGTAATAAACAGTTCGCTCGTATCCCACGCAGTGACTGTAAACCATTTAAACTAAATTTAAACCAACTGTGTATTCTTGAAGTCAAGTGTTGGCTCTTAATCTGTGTTTTTATAAGTGACCAGATTATAATTACTGAACTGAAGATTCGTCGACGTGTTACTCAAATAAAACAAAATAAGGCCTAGCATTCTCCAGCAACACTACGTACTTTTTACTTCGAGACCTGAATACACGACGACGCCACAGCGCAAGATAACCACATATTAAAGTATCTACAGTCAAGACAAGACCACGAAAACCCAGCACCAGCTTCAATATATATCTCAGTTTTCAAGCTGTCGCTACAATAGTTCCCTTCTTAAAAAGGCTAAGTGATTAACAATTATTTTAAATTACGTATTTGAACAATGTTATAACTATATGCAAAGAATTTTACGCATTGTAGTAACATTTTCGAGAGCGGAGATGTACGCAGTTGTGAATGAATGAAATATTGGAGATTCGCTACGAAAGCACATTCTACGTATTCGTAAATTATGTTCAACAGGTACCTCGGTTATGCCGAAGGTAAAGTAGGCAGTACATAAGGGGGGCTTCGCTGCACTATACCTCAAAGTGACACAGATATGTAACAGTATTTTTCAAAATAGCCAGCCAGTCTCGGCAAACGCCGGTCGGAACTTCCTCCCTCTTTAGTTAAGGAGTCATTCGACAACCACTGTGTGAACGTTGTCACCAAGGATGTTCCTTCAGTGGTGTAATATCTGGACTTCCCGATGAGTACCACCTTCTGTGTAGTTTCTGCCTTATGTTTCGTTTTGACCGCAACAGGTGTACCGTACCGCGTAATTCAGCTTTAGAGTTTGTTTTCAGTTGCCGCACAATTGCACTCGCCCACTGCGGTGCACCTTTTATCCTTACAGCAGCAGAACGGTGCCCGGCGGAATGGCGGTTCATGTAGTGCTTGGCGTAAATGACACTATAAAATAACTTCATTTTGAAGAAATCTCCTTCGTTGGTGACGTGAGTGATGAAAGCCAAACACTATAGAGGAATTTTGCTATAGTACACTAGTGAAGCAGATTGAAACGATATTTATGAATCGTACAGTGGTTCTGCCTTTTCTTCCTTTTATTTGCAAGCGTTCATAGGTTTAACCACTTATATAGCAAGAAACCTCTTTCATTTCGGTCTGACTGCATCAGTAGGTCACGATGAAAAGCCTGAAGGTGCTCTAGGAAGTACCGACGACTACATGCCGGCCAAGCTTGCTTTTATCACCCCTGTCTGGACATGGCATGATGGTGTCGTCGCGCTTCCGTGTGGTAGGAGGAACTTCAGGAGCAGTCGCCAGGAGAAGCAGAGTGGCTTGACAGTGGGAATGCGACGGTGAAAATATACATACATTGGACAAGTTGAACGTAGCCGTGGAGCCGGAGAGAGCGAGTCGACGCAACAGAGCAGGTGGACAGCGTACGGTCAACATGGAGTGTGGCCGGTTGTAAACGCGATTCACTACTGACTTGCATCAACAGACGGCGTTTACGTGATGGCAGATGGGAGTAATTGCGGAGGAAATGCGGAAGGGAGTTTCACTTATGACGCTTATGAGTGACTTGTGGCTTTGACTGGTGTTCATAACTGCATTTGTACTGAGATCAGAGTGTGACCAAGTACTGACTTGTCGAAACACAGTGGGGTCGTGCTGGTAGAGCAGTGCCTCATATAATTGTACGTCAGTTGATATGGCATGGTGAGGGAGTGGTTTGCTCTGATCGTATAGTATCTGATTTGATGCAGAATAGTGAGGCGAGTAGGGCTACTCTAATTAGAATCTTAACTGAGTCTGTTGCGCCTATGGACCCTCACAGTTGACAGTTACTTTGATTGTCACTGAAACTTGTATTGCCTGTATCTGTTGTCTGTCCTAATTGTAGATTATTGTTTGTGGATGAAGTTGTTGTACTGTCTGGTGAGCTAGGTTTTTATTTTGTTGCAGAATTGTTTCAGTGCCCCCTTTATTATGGTAGTGTAAGTGGAGCTCTAATATATTTATTCTGATGACCTTCCAAGATGTAATTATTTTATTACTGTGGGGGCAAGATATTACATTCATTAAATTTATGTTATTGTATTGGAAGTTAGCTAATTTGGTAGACTGAGTGCAAGTTCTTGCCTTGTATGGTTATGCATGTGCTCTGGTAGTGTCAGTTTCATGTTAATGAATCAAAGTACTTGGTAAAGAGCACACACCTGCACCACTCACAAAAAAAACTCCACTCCCATCGTAATTCTGCGCCACAACGTAAGTACTTGGCATTTCCATGTCCTTAACAGTGAACACTCAACATCAGACACTGTTCACATTCCTTGTACAACCTTCCAGACCTAACAGCAACATTAAGCGCGAACGATATTAATGCACACTGGCGACCACCATTTCCATCAAGGAGAATTTCAACTCTTAATCTGTAACACACCCACCGTTTGGGTGCACCTATATGAAGTTACTGTGGTGTCACTGGAAGGCACCACACTTGCTAGGTTGTAGGCTTCAAATCGGTCGTAGTCCGTCAGTACACATCGGATCCGTGAGTCGACACTGTCGACGCTAGCAGACCGAACGCTGCCATTCGGCTGGTCTTACGAGACAAGCTAGCGTACTGCTCGGCTCTACAGCCGACTTTAATAGGAATGGTTCACTTGTTATAGCTTCAGAGATCTCATCTGCAGAGACGCTAGTTAGCATAGCCTTCAGCTAAGTCAGTAGCTACGACCTAGCCAGGCGCCACATACAGTTTATGCATTGACAATTGATCTACATTTCTGAAGCAATCAGAATTGTAAAGAAGTATTCACAGTTCAGTCTATAACTGCACTTGTAAATATTATTGTACAAAGTCAATATCGACGTTCACAACTGATGCTGAATTAAAGCTAAGTATTTAATTGTATTCCTGTCTACTAACTTTCTAATCACCTAAGATGTTCCAGATACATCCCGTCAAGTATAGTTCATTGATCCTCACGTCGGCCTACGTGATCAACGCGTCCAATTAATGGCCACACCTCGTGATCAGACTAAGAGTCAAACTGCGTGACTCAGCCGGGTCACCCTTTTTCCGTGAGGCCCATAGTTCCGCCTCATACGTAACAGCTACAATGTCGAAGGGCTATGTCTTCTTCTTTTTCATGTCTTCACTTTTCTTAGTTTAGGAAATCATTATAATATAATTTGAAGTCAAAGACGTAACCATCCTGCACAGGATACATCCCTAGTATATGTACAACTAGCTGTGTGAATTTCGTGAATCAAGCGTTTTAAACACTGATTTGTGACTCACTCTTGCTTCAATTCTTGTTTTAATGTTTGTCTTTATTGCTTGTTATCTCTCTTCCCCTTGTTGGCCTCCAGCTGAGTTCACATATATGTTACTGAATTAATTATCACGTATTTAAAACTATGTTCTGATTTATTTAGTAGAAGAATAATTAATATCCTGCTTTTACTGATTATAAATGTTTTATGATTTCTGCATACTAAGCCAGCTGAAAGTGGTAGGTTTGGTGATGTTACAATTGCACGCCATTACCTTGCTATCATTTCCAGCTTACTATACACGTCATTCGTGCCTGCAACCTATAAAATAGACGAAGTCAGGTTTCAATCATTATCTTCATGCAAGGCTGAGTTTCTGCATCTATTGTAAGAATAACACCATCAGGCGTCACCAGTAACACTATTTTGCCAGCTACGCACACAGCTTTTAAAATGATAAAGTTTCAACGAGAAAAGCACACATATGGCAGTAAAGAATATTTTAGACGCTATCATTGGGCAGCAGCGAATTGTTTTCTCTTTCTCGTCGTCTATGTGAAGTATCCCACCACTCAAGCAATGAATTTTGAACATTCACACTCCACTGCTGCCCCAGAATGAAATGTTATACACACATGAAAAAAAGTTTTGTATCACCCCAGTTCCAAGAAATCCTGAAGACAGACCTTGACTGTGGATATTGTATTACAGACACAGCCCCTTTGACTATTCAGAAATGTCACTAAATCCGCCACTAGACGTAAACAACCATGCATCAGCAGCGCCTTCTAGACAGAGGGGAGCCGACAGCAGACCAGTTCTAGTCATTCCACCAGGAAAGAGGTACACTGCTCGTGTTCACTACCGACGTTCATGCCTCGACGGTCAGTACCGCGGTTCTATCGTGTCCGCATTGTACCTTTGTTCCAGGAAGGGCTCTCAACAAGGGAAATGTCCAGGAGTCTCGGAGTGAACCAAAGCGATACTGTTCAAACATGGAGGACATATAGAGAGATAGGAACTGTGGATGTCATGCCTCGCTCAGGCCACCAAAGGGCTAAAGGGCTACTACTGAAGTGGATGACAGCTACCTACGGATTGTGGGTCGGAGGAATACTGACAGCAACGCCACCATGTTGAATAATGCTCTTCGTGCAGCCACATGACGTCGTGTTACGATTCAAACTGTGCGCAATAGGCTGCATGACATGCAACTTCACTCCCGACGTCCATGGCGAGGTCCATCTTTGCAACCACACCATGCAGCGCGGTACAGATGGGCTCAACAACATGCCGAATGGACCGCTCGGGAATGGCATTACGTTTTCTTCACCGATGAGCGTCGCATATGCCTTCAACCAGACAATCGTCTGAGACATCTTTCGAGGAAACCCGGTCTGGCTGAACACCTTAGACACACTGTCTAGCGAATGCGGCAAAGTGGAGGTTCCCTGCTATTTTGGTGTGGCCTTATGTGTGGGCAATGCACGCCGCTGGTGGTCATGGAAGGTGCCGTAACGGCTGTACGGTACGTGAATGCCATCTTCCGACCGATACTGCAACCACATCGGCAGCGTATTGGCTAGGCATTCGTCGTCATTGAAGACAATTCACGTCCCCATCGTGCACATCTTGTAAATGACTTCCTTCGAGATAACGACACCGCTCGACTAGAGTGGACAGCATGTTCTCCAGACATGAAACCTTTCGAACATGCCTGGGATAGATTGAAAAGGGCTGTTTATGGAGGACGTGACCCACCAACAACTTTGAGGAATCTACGCCGAATCGCCGTTGAGTAGTGGGACAATCTGGACCAACAGTGCCTTGATGAACATGTGGATAGTATGCCACGACGACCACAGCCATGTATCAGTGCAAGATTACGTGCTACTGGGTATTAGAGGTATGCGTGTGTACAGCAATCTGGACCACCACCTCTGAAGGTCTCGCTGTATGGTGGTACAACATGCAATATATAGTTTCCATGAGCAATAAAAATGGCGGATATGATGTTTATGTCGATCTCTATTCCAATTTTCTGTATTGGAAGAACACAGCTTGTGTACGTTTGATGGCTGTCAGTGTTGTGGTCATGCCTAAAAGTCAATCAGATTGGCCCTGACGTTGACAACCCTCAAATGGGAATTTATTAGCCATGCTGATACTTTAACTTAATCACGATCAGTATTTGGAATATAATCCTAGGAAAAGTAGAAAAACTGGGTACTGACAAAATGTTTATTGTAAATATTCAAACTGAAAAACTATTGACCCAGAATGATAATTCCTATCGTTAATTTAAGTTTAAGCGTGGAGAAACATCTATGATTTGGATAGAAATCGTGCCCCCATTTATTCAATTCTTATTAGCACCAAAATTATCAAAGCCTCTGCCCTCTGGCAGTAAAGAGCTCTGTGATAAAATCTATGGAATATAATACATTTACTTGCAAAGTTTCCTTATCCGCCGAGCAGTGGTGCGAAGATAACCGAAATCACTGGTAGGAAGGACAATTCTGGAGCCTCGATCTGGGCAGTGGTGCTGGCCGGAGTGCAGAAGATTTCAAATAGCATCCGCGAACACCTCGGGTCGAAACTATTTCAGCTCAACGTCGGACGCGAATCAAGAAATCTGATTGCTCATATGCCAGGAGCAGAAACTTGACTTAAGTGTGCTGTTGAAAAGAAGGTGTGTAACTGCTTAAACTTCACAAAGAAACGCAAATGCAGCTCCTGCACACTTTATGAAATCTGACAGTGAGACTTGCCAGCAATGTATAGATATGCTACCCAGCGACGTGTGCCCTATGCAAATTCACTAGAGTCCTTCCACTAGACCGCAACGCAGTTTAGAGCAAATATTGCCTCGTTGGCGTGCACTCTCTATGCTGTCAATCACTGCTCCCTTTCCAAACGGAATACCTCCCACTCTGCGAGCCATAAAACTTTCAGCTGGTCGCCTTCAACTCACAATGAGTTCGATAGAAACTTCTAGAACACCTTATCCGACTACAAAATCAGCCAACCAGATTTGTCTCACTGTCTGGAGGCGGGAATTTTCCTTGGAGTCTGGCATGACAACTGTTGCAACCGCAAGTTGGCATCTGTGGCAGGCATCCATTACATATACCTCCATGCTAAAAAGGCCGGGGGTAGCGCTTGTAAGCTGCTACCTCTATCATCATAAGCTTTCAGCATCACCTCGACCCCGTCTCTTAGCAACGAGAGGGCCTCTGCGAGGAGCTTATTCCATCTGCTTCTGTATGGGGCGGCAGTCCTAGGCAGTAGATACATCCATTGTCCTTTTCCTCTCATAGCCATAAACTACCTTGCCACCAGCCCTGACCCATGTCACTTTGGAAGACTGGGGAGGCCTCGTTCTCCCTGCCGTTAGCGCCACTGCGAAATTATCCTCAAAGCATGAAACTCTACAGACGTGTTAGTATTAGGCAACCCAGTAACAACCAGTAACTGATTAACTCCATAAGCCCACTTAAAAGGGCGATCCCATGCAAAGTAAACATGAAATACGAAACGTCAAAACTATTCCTGTTTTGTGGCAAAATTTTGCCACCTTACAACATCATTTTCATTTTATTTCGTTTTGGGGGGGGGGGGGGGGGGGGGACGTTACGCTGGCGACCATGGCAGGACGAAAGTCTTTATTCATATGTTTTGCAAGTTTTATTATCATTATATTGCTATCGTTTTCTTTATGTTTCATTAATACAACAAATTTTATTGGGAAAATTGATGAAGCATGGAACGAAACCCAATAAGCTGAAGGGATAAAGCACTGTTAAAAAAAAAAGAAGTCAAGTAACCAGATCACAAGAAAAAGAAATATTTCAGAAAAAAATACTGTGAACAGCAGTCTAAGTTATGACAAAATACAAAATTTAAGGTCAACTTTTTTCAAATCGTTCAAATGGCTCTGAGGACTATGGGACTCAACATCTGAGGTCATCAGTCCCATAGACTTAGAACTACTTAAACCTAGCTAACCTAAGGACAGCACACACATCCATGCCCGAGGCAGGATTCGAACCTGCGACCATGGCAGCAGCGCGGTTCCGGAATGACGCGCCTAGAACCACTCGGTCACAACGGCCGGACCAACTTTTTTCACTCTCCTTTGATTACGCACAGAGTAGATTTGCTATACAGATGGATGATTCATTGAATATTTTTTTATGGTTCTGAATTATTTTCAAATATATGTAATAATTAGTTTTAACAACGATATTTTTAGATTTCATAAGATGGCTGACCTCGCATTTAAAAAGGGCATCACGGCGCACCTCCTCTTTGTGGTTTCAATCAATTAATGTCTTCTTTTCAGATCGTTCAATCTCAGCAATACCGTCACGTGAGTGCTGGTAATAAATTGAAAGACACAACTTTACACATGTGATTTCAGTCATACATTATGAAAAAATATTCACAAAAATGGAAAATGAACCCTGAGAGTAGACAGAATCTAATGCCAATGATAGCAAATTCGCTGATGTGGCCATAGAGAACATCGAAGCATCAGCAATGGAAATTAACAAGAGCACTGAAACTATACTAATAAGTCGAATGGTCAGTATAATGCAAGATCCATTTATCGTACTTTATAGCAGGTTTATTGAGATATAATCGAATGAAGAGGCGATGCGTTCTAAAATAACGGGCATGTATAATGTATCTTGATCAGACCGCAAAAATTTTGAAATTTAGACTGAAATGCTGATGTTGCATTTTTCGGATGTCGAATTGTTCTGGGGTAAGGATATGTCACAATGACCTACGCAGGAATAGCAAATGGAAACTATAATTTAAAGATAATAACATTAGTGTTGAATTACTTCTACTGATGATGGTTAATTTAAGTTAACAGGGTTACCTGCGTTATGAGTAGTCATGCGCAGATGGCGCGCAAATCTACACGTTACCAAGCTGATCTACTTCCTACGTAATTAATGCTGAACGTAAAAAAACTCAATATGTCATTAGTGACAGATAGTAGTATCATCTCTGATAACGAAGACATAGATTAAATCAGATTTTCCTGTTACTTCAAATATGTTACAAACAAATAACACGAGATGATTACACATTGGAAAGCAGAAACAGACAGATATCACACAGGTGGCAATTGGTGGCTCTCGTATTTGGCATGATTAACATCTAAAATAATAGCGAAGATGGTTGTAGAAATATGGTAGTAGCTATACAATTTTGTCATTGCCGAGCGATATAATTAATACAATGTCCCATTGAGTGGCTGTGACACTATAGGAGAGGCCATTCCACTACATCACGTCGGGGACTTCTTTAGTATGACATGTTACGTAGTAGTAGTTAGACGATTACAATACATGAAGTCTGAAGCTACATTATCAACTGTGTTTATTACGTCATCGTGACAAGTCCAAAATAAATAATACAGATTATGTGACAGTCTTCGTTCAAATGGCTGTGAGCACTATGGGACTTACCTTCTGAGGTCATCAGTCCCCTAGAACTTAAAACTACTTAAACTTAACTTACCTAAGGACATCACACACATCCATGCCCTTGGCATGTGATAGTCTTGCTATGACACTTGTTTTGCAATACAATTACTGTACACAGTTTATTAATTTACCAGTAACTTATCTTATGGAATGTATTTGCTTGAATAGCAGGAAATTCGATTATGCCATGGGTAATTTGAAGAAACATTTGCCTCCCATGGGTATAGTCAGCAAGGACCGGAAAAGACGGTGACAGGGTCTCAGGCCGTTCAGATTACAGATATTAAAAGAGTTTTTACTGCGAAATATTTAACAGAGTGGATACGTTTTCTTAACAGTTATTAAAGACTTATAGTTTTGAAAAGAGTTGTGGTTTATGCAAAGTATTGTTCTTGTGAATACGAGTGTTGTGTCATCATGTCTACACTGCACAGAACAGGTTACAATGAATATATTTCATTCTTCCTTTAACAAATTGAAACTGCACAGTTTATCAGACCTTCCCCATGTTATGATGGTTATTGATGCTAGTAGCTGATGATGACCAGATAATATGGACCGAAGATTTGGTCATCGGCGTAGGTAGGACCCATTTGAATAAATAGGTTTTGAACAAGAAAGCTCATCATCGGAACGTTAGGCAGACTATCTGCCCAGGCTCCTCCGTTTGTCAGAGTTGCCACATACAGCACAACACCGTCGTATCACATGAGACATGTGTACAATTGATTTATTACTACACTGAACATGACATACATAGGTTATAATAAAAGACAGTTTCATTACGACACTAATAAATTTTCTTTACGTCTTTTATGGAAGCAAATGTAGCGAAAGTGATATTTTGTGATTTTGGCAACGTTTCTGAAGGAGATAGACTACAGAAAGGCGATCCCCAGCCCCTGGCACGATGGTACAGACGCGCTGGCAGAGTCGATCCCTGAGGATGAAAACGGTAGCCCTACTACAATGGTATGATGGTGGATAGTGGCAGATGATGGCGCGTCAGTGAGGTGACATCCATGTGCCTCGGTAGGACATTGAGTTAGTGGTCGTCGGCTCCCAGGATATGATCCCCAGTCCCCACCATGCCGACATAGGTGTGCTGATAAAACGTGTTATTGGATTGGTGGCACGTACCATACATTTACTTCTAGCCCTTTTGCGTCAGAGTTAAGTTATTATTCGCACTGACCCTTGTTACCAAATGACGTTTCTCTGTCTATTTCAGCCTACTCTTACAAACACTGAATCACGATCGATGGAGATTTGAGCTGTTTTTCTTACAAGCCACATTGATTTGATTATCAGCCACGTTTCTAGGTGTGTGGATTGCACAAAAAAGCCTTTAAATTGTCAGAAATCCATATGTTAATGGGTGGAGATCTCTTATCGCAATGATTTGTGTACGATTCTATTTTGGTAACTATTGTGACTGATACGTGAAGCAAAATGAAGAAAAAAATTAAGATCTAGACGGAAGCATTCATATCCATGGACAGACATACTGTGCCGTTACTGAACGCCACTCTCCGCGGTAAGTTTAAAGGCCCGCGACTATAGTCATAGCGCCACCGTCGCTGCAACGCGCCATTTGAATATCTAAAGAATCATACAAAGAGTATCTGAAATCCTAGGCGCAACAAAAGAATTAGAAAAGTGGGCAGGCATCGAATCACAACAGGAGAGATAAGTAAATGATGTAAGACATCCTAGAGAGAATAATGTAAGATAGCTCTTTTCGGACTGAAGCATGTACCTTTCCCTAATGAAACAAACGAGCTACATACCCAGGATTGGATTAATCAACTTGAGTACACATAGTTCGATGTATGAGATCTACTTTGAATACGGTTATTTCCGTGGAGAAGCAGAGAGTACCACGTACGGCACCGCGAACGAGTGTGAAACCTTTGAAGAGTTACAACAGGCATTCCTCAGGATATATTGGTCGAAGATTATTCAAAAAGAATCAAAAGCAGACATATGTACTAGAACCCTATGTCATGTCAAATCATCAGAACCCTATCCAGTACTTTTAGGAGCTATTACAGCGCAACCATTATCTGGATGGCCCATACAAACAATCCGTACTGATCAACACAGATATGACAAAGAAGCCACTATATCTCCAGCAAGAACTCTCATTGACTGCGGGGCATTCCGTCGGACTTGGAGAATTTCGATGATCACTGCGAGCTGTTATTTACAGTCATATCACTGTCACATCTAGACAATACGAGGAGAGGTGGAGGTTTCAAGATAGAGGACGAGTGGCAGTTCGTGATCATTGGAAGAGCAGACGTAATTCAAGAAAGATCAACAATAGTACACCAGACAAGAGAGAATGAGGAAAATAAGAAGTAAGGTTTTATAAACAGAATGGTGAACATTGTAAATATAGTTAGGGTAGTGGCAGTGGAGTAGGTAAGTGAACACTTTAAATTTTTTGCTTATATGTAAGCTGGTGTTAGGCCAAGTTAAAATTTAATGAATAGTATAGTGTCTTGGTCATGATTTTTGTATGTATACCTGACACCCTATTATATATATATATATATATATATATATATATATATATATATATATATATATAAAAGAGAGGTATTACAGGAGTGTGGAGTATGGACGAGATTAGTTATCTAGGCCATGAGGATAAACAAGAAAACTTAACGATGCGTATGGTCGGGAGAATAAGATATTAATTAAGGAAAACTAGATAGAAAACGTGATCTGGAACTCAGGAAGGCACCGCACTAAGATTTACAATGTTAATGCAATGCATGATATGGGTTTCTAATGAGTTGATTTGAAGGATGGATGAAACATGCATTATAAGAAACAAAGAAAGGAACTGAAGGACTAGAATTCTGCGAAAGAATAAGAAAATGTAATAGAATAGGTACTGTGGCAACATTAGTCATTGGGTGAATAACAGTATGCAGCAATGCATGAGTAGTTCAGAGAAGGATATTAGTGTTCGTAGACCCCTCTGGTATAATTTGTACTGCATTAAATCAAGTGATAACCACATCAATAACCAACAACGAATATAACCTCACCCGAGTTCCCAACCAAACAATTAAGTACAGTGTTCTAAAATCTTTGTATGATATAATGAACTGTCATGAAATAAACGTAAACTTGGATACTGTTAGCAGGATTTAGTAAGAATAAAATTTAATTACGTAAAGATCAAATAGTAAAGAGATTAGAATCAATAACAATTCACAGCGTTGTATGATTTGAGTAAACTCACTGAAAGTAACAGTGAAGGGAAATTTATATTGATGTAAAGTTATTATAAAAATAAGAATAGATTGTAATTGTATGTATGTGAACTGTATTGTTAATGAATGTTCCGTAAACTTGTTTAGGTCACATCAATTGCATGACAGCAGTAGGTATGAGAGAAACGCATTTGGGAGAAGGAATGAGCGAGTGAATGGACGTTGAGGAACAGCCAAACGGCCGCCACCCACGCATTCACAGGACATGCAAACCAGTCCTGCAGACTGGAGAGCAGAGGCGTATGTCAGAGGTCCCTGCCTGCCTCTTGAAACCGCGTCCTGCAGAAACAATATGTCCAGAGGGAAGGGGAGGCTCACGACGCAAGTAACCAAACCCTGGGGACTGCCAGAACACCACCGATTCGCCGACTGCATTACCGAGTGTCTCGCAGCCTCACCGCTGGCCAAACAAGCGAGCACCACCCGCCCTGTTTGCATCTGCACTGTGTGTTACGTCATTGGGATATTCACATGGCCCCTCAGCAAGTCGCTGTCTAGTACCTAGACAATACGAGACTGCATTTCATGCTTAAGGAACGGTGAGACAATGCTTCCATACCAAATGAACACAGAAACTATTGTTGAGTGACAGCAGATGTTGCCCACTTCCTTACTCTAATAATGGTTACAATACACAATATTCAGCATAGAAATACAATAATCCCTCCATATTAAGGGACACTGTTTCAACTTTGCTCTAACGACTACATTTAAAATTTAATGTTCGCAGATGTGATATGATCATAACCTTGGACTCAAAGGGACAGATTAATTGCCATTCTCAAGTGACGAACTTTTTGATGGGAACTGACGACAGTTTTTGTATGGTTCTGATTCAGGGGCGATGTTTTTGTACTTTGCGTATTTCACTTTTTTTGTGGAATGGAGACTTACCTGTTGGACTCATAAAGGAACATTGCTGATGATATTTTAGAGCTTTTGTTATTTTACCTTATGTAATCATGATCTTTTGTGGAGATCCTCTATGTCATAATGTTTAATTCAACACGAATATAATTTAACATTGAAAGTACCAACATAAATCTTGTTTCCAGATGTGTACATAATTTCAAACGAGTGAAAAGTTTAATTTGTATGTAGAATTGAATTTGATAGTAGTTATTACTGATGATATTTATATGAAATCGTTATTTTGTGCATTCTGTATTATGTAAATCTTGTACCATGTATTTGTTTCAGTTTTGAATTATCTTAAAGCCAGTATGTTTTTATACATAAAACTTTGACTTGTGTGTATTTTCGAACACCCGTCTTATTATGTGATATGAAATTTTTGAGTTTTTTTAAGCTTCTGTATCTTACATGAGTATACAAGAGTAAGAATAAGGTCGCTATTGGAAAGTCTTTCGAATAAAAATGACAGTCAATCGATGTTTCAAACCTCACAACACCAAGGGGGCGGAGGGGGGTGCTTTACACCCACCTTACTAAAATACTGCACTCTAGTCATGTAACAATATTTTAAAATTTTTGAATGAATATTTATTATTTTTAATGAGCTATTATAGCACATTCTGTAATTGTTTTGTATTTTTCAGTAAAACATAACACAAAAATTTATATCTTAATAACAAATGAGACTTTTCCAGTAAATGTAAAATTCATATCTTCAAGTTCTGGACATCTATTACACATTTACGTACCTTTAAATAGCATGTTGTGAATCAAACTCAATGGTAGTTAACGAAATCTGTATTATTTAAAACTGTTTTATTATGGTGATAAAGTACCCCTTCTCTGTGCAATTAATGGCGATGGAAGCAAATAAAGTTCTCTGCAGCACATTGGCCTGGTGTAACAGAACTGCCCTGCATGCGAGATCCTCCACAGTATAACGTTTTCCCTTTTTATGGAAAATGCATAGATACTACTAAAATTGTGCTAAGAGATATTTTTAGGTTCTGAACCCAAATTGTATATCAGTATCTATTTAAAAACGATGTTAATGGGAGTTAACAGAATTAATGAAGTTTTTTTTCCTTAATTTCTTGTGGTGGGCATAAGGAATAGCCCCTCCCCCCCTTTTCGTAGTACATATTACTGAAAAAACGTTGGTATTGCAAGATAAATAAATGTGATGTATGAATGTGTTAAATCTATCGCTGTCTGATTGAGCAAGTAACATAATTTCATGCAGCTTATAAAGTCATTTAGTGAGGATGTGTGTTAATTTATTATGTTAGTTTTGAAGAAGAGTCCATGAGTCTAAGATGATACTGAAAAAAACCTGTCATGTATGATAAAAAAAGAATTTGAATTTACTCCAAGAAATTAAAACAAATTAATATGTTCTAGCTTGGTACATTAATTAGGAATTTAGCAATAAAGTGTAATATGTGTAATCTTGACAATATCCATATCCCAAATATTGCCTCAACTGAGAATATAAAACTGACGCAACATAGACCCAAAGTTTCTTTGGTGCACTTGTGCTTTAGGAATCTTTGAGTAAAGCTGCATCAGCATAAATTTAAAACTGCCGAAGGGGGTAATGTTATGTGACCACTATTTCTTCCAAAACTGTTCCATAACTAATACAAAATAAGAATATAAAACCCATCAGTTCAGAGTAACTAATCAGCACCAAGGAATGAAGTGCGTATCAGACCCCAGTGAACGTAATTTACATTTTTATTCGGTATTACATGGTTTATATAAGTGCGAACCCACGTTGGAAGCACATTGGGATGGGCTGTAGCGCTTGGGCAAGCACTAAGGTCTTGTAGCCAGACAGGGAGACCAGTTGCTGGCGAATTCTCAGAAGGAGCAAAGGTGCAGGTCAGTGCCACTCGGGTGACCAGACCTTCCTTTGGTATTACACTACTGGACGCAAGGTGTCCGACAAGCAACAAAGATGAGATGTTCCATGGCATAAAGCCCCCAGCAATGAATGTTTTTACGATTAAAAATTGGAAAGAGGAGAATTCCTGTTTTTAGTAAGGTCCAAACCAATGTAGAAAGCTGTGATTGCTTGGGATGCAGCAGACGCAAACATCGAGAAAATGGAGTGAGAGCCCTCAAGTTGGAACATGTTAGTAGATTCGTGATGCTGCCGAACGCTGGGTCCACAAAAACTAAACGTTTATAAACGTTTACTCAATATGAGAACAGCCAGGCTTGACTAATGTAAATAAACTGGAAGTTAGAGAGAGAAACTTGACTCTGATGCTGATCTCCCACTTCATTGGCCATAGAAAGACATAGTAAGAGAGCGAGAAGCCTTTTTTCAGAATAAAATGGTAGGAATTAGGTAACTGGATAACCACCTGTGCCAAACCTCGTGGCAGTGGACCAACGTCCTTTTAAGGAATATTTTTACTGCTCAAGGCTCTCAATATCCTTAGCCACTGGGGTTGCTTTCGTCATACTTTGTTTCCGCCGGGGTCCATCTCCGAGCAGGTGAGCTGAGGGACTTAGAAAGATTTTGGGCTGATTTGAACATAGCTGCAGGTATGGTTCATTGGATGCCTTCACTAACTGATTCTCCAGCCACTTCTGTCTCCACCCATATATTAATATGATGAGGTCAAGCAACCACCTGTGCCAAACCTCGTGGCAGTGGATATAAAACGTTAGAGAGAGCGAAGCGAAGAATATAGATAGGGGCACTAAAGTCAATTTTTATAGAATTTCAGTAACTTCAGCTTCACTCTCAAGACTTGCTTCCAGAGTCATACAACCATTATACGTACTTCCATCTTCAGCCACACAAGCAATACATTCCCTTCTCTAGCACTATCTGTATTTTATACTGACATCACTAGAAGGGCGGTACAAGTTCACAAATGTAATTTTTTAGTTCGGTACTCAGTTATTAGAATATTGTGGCAGACGTGTAAGTGAGAGGTTCTAAGATTTTACTTTTGCACTGCTATTGCCTGTCAGATCATTTACGAGTCAATGCAGTGTCATGAAACTAATTAATTGTGATCCTTGCTTCATTAAGCAGTTACTGAATTCTTAAATTTATATTTTAGACGGAGTCTAATTTACGTCAGATAACAAGGCCAGTTTGGATGCATTCAGGCTACCCAACCCGCATTGACTTACGCATGTTAGATCTGAATGACAAGATGGCTGCACGCAAACTACTATATTTGCATAGGAAGGGTAGAACGAGGTTCGAATTTCAAATGCACTTGTGGGAAAACTGCACAGACAAAGAACAGGACTTGCTAGCTGGCCACTAGATTTCTAGCGGTTCATGCAAGGGGTAGCAAAGTACCAGATTAGGGGGACAATGAGTGGCTAACAGTTCTTCGTTGCATCGACATGAGGCGGTCTTGGCTCACTCCTCTGCCTCTAGCTCATAGAGTTTTCGAGAACGATTCACGTTTAAGGTGTCAAGGACAAGTCAGCCATTACGTCCACACAAAGAATGAGTATGTTATAGAAGTAATGGATCTTAATGTATGCTGTCATCTAGCATGACGGTACATTGCTGCACCATTGTTCACGTTAACAAGCGAGAAATAGCCCACAATAAACGGACGAGAGGTGAAAGAGAGCGACTGTGACGTTCCGAACGATTTCATAGGCTGGGTAGAGCTTTTCCACGATTAAAAACATGGTTATTGTTGACAACGCTGCAGGTAAGTTGCACTTACATACCCAGTTAAATCTTTGGGGCGTGGATCTAGCTTTAGGCGTACCATCTCCATGTGGCGTCAGAAAGAGCACAAAAAAATGTTCAAATGTGTGTGAAATCTTATCGGACTTATGTGCTAAGGTCATCAGTCCCGAAGCTTACACACTACCGAACCTAAATTATCCTAAGGACAAACACACACACCCATGCCCGGTGGAGGACTCGAACCTCCGCCGGGGGGACAAGCCGCACAGTCCATGACTGCAGCGCCTGAGACCGCTCGGCTAATCCCGCGCGGCAGAAAGAGCACACATAGATAAAGTTCTACATCCACGACCACAAGCGCCATGAACCACATTTTGAATGAAAACATTTAACGTTGGCCAGCGTCACGTTGAAACGTTTTTATTAAAGTTACTTACGATAATCACATAACTATCCACGCATCGCTGTCCGGTACTCCTATCCTTACACAACACATTGGTTGTTTCACATCTTCTTGCACAATTAATTTACTCGTAGAGATTTGGGAATTAAATTCTTAATGCACGTGTTTTCGACCCGTGATTGAGCTCATTAGGTTTGTAACCTCATCATCTGTCAGGATCTGTGATTATAACTTAGCTGTACTGATTTATAACATGCGGTTTCTTCGTATAGGCAGGATCTAATGGCCGACTTGTCCTTGTTAATGTGGGCGCGAATCACACTGGAAATGTCTGTGATGTGCAAGTGACTGGAGAACTCCACTGGAGATATGAAATCGCCTATCTGAGAGTGTGGAAACAAAATACACTCCTGGAAATTGAAATAAGAACACCGTGAATTCATTGTCCCAGGAAGGGGAAACTTTATTGACACATTCCTGGGGTCAGATACATTACATGATCACACTGGCAGAACCACAGGCACATAGACACAGGCAACAGAGCATGCACAATGTCGGCACTAGTAAAGTGTATATCCACCTTTCGCAGCAATGCAGGCTGCTATTCTCCCATGGAGACGATCGTAGAGATGCTGGATGTAGTCCTGTGGAACGGCTTGCCATGCCATTTCCACCTGGCGCCTCAGTTGGACCAGCGTTCGTGCTGGACGTGCAGACCGCGTGAGACGACGCTTCATCCAGTCCCAAACATGCTCAAAGGGGGACAGATCCGGAGACCTTGCTGGCCAGGGTAGTTGACTTACACCTTCTAGAGCACGTTGGGTGGCACGGGATACATAAGGACGTGCATTGTCCTGTTGGAACAGCAAGTTCCCTTGCCGGTCTAGGAATGGTAGAACGATGGGTTCGATGACGGTTTGGATGTACCGTGCACTATTCAGTGTCCCCTCGACGATCACCAGTGGTGTACAACCAGTGTAGGAGATCGCTCCCCACACCATGATGCCGGGTGTTGGCCCTGTGTGCCTCGGTCGTATGCAGTCCTGATTGTGGCGCTCACCTGCACGGCGCCAAACACGCATACGACCATCATTGGCACCAAGGCAGAAGCGACTCTCATCGCTGAAGGCGACACGTCTCCATTCGTCCCTCCATTCACGCCTGTCGCGACACCACTGGAGGCGGGCTGCACGATGTTGGGGCGTGAGCGGAAGACGGCCTAACGGTGTGCGGGACTGTAGCCCAGCTTCATGGAGACGGTTGCGAGTGGTCCTCGCCGATACCCCAGGAGCAACAGTGTCCCTAATTTGCTGGGAAGTGGCGGTGCGGTCCCCTACGGCACTGCGTAGGATCCTACGGTCTTGGCGTGCATCCGTGCGTCGCTGCGGTCCGGTCCCAGGTCGACGGGCACGTGCACCTTCCGCCGACCACTGGCGACAACATCGATGTACTGTGGAGAGCTCACGCCCCACGTGTTGAGCAATTCGGCGGTACGTCCACCCGGCCTCCCGCATGCCCACTATACGCCCTCGCTCAAAGTCCGTCAACTGCACATACGGTTCACGTCCACGCTGTCGCGGCATGCTACCAGTGTTAAAGACTGCGATGGAGCTCCGTATGCCACGGCAAACTGGCTGACACTGACGGCGGCGGTGCACAAATGCTGCGCAGCTAGCGCCATACGACGGCCAACACCGCGGTTCCTGGTGTGTCCGCTGTGCCGTGCGTGTGATCATTGCTTGTACAGCCCTCTCGCAGTGTCCGGAGCAAGTATGGTGGGTCTGACACACCGGTGTCAATGTGTTCTTTTTTCCATTTCCAGGAGTGTACATATACAGAAAGACTAAACCTGAAAGTTACAATTGTAGACCGTTCGTCGCAGGAAACAGGCAAGGCTCAGACACAGAATTTCTGTTAATGTCAACTGTAAGGTTAAAGAATAACCATCACTGATGGTTCACACAGCACCCGAACCACACACAGAGCATCACAGCTATCTTTGTTATTTTATCTTTTCCGGTGCTGGTCGTTTTCTCTTTTTTGCCACAGCATTTATCTCTCATGTGAACGTCGTTAGTAATACCTCCCCTGACAGTTACACATATTTAAGGAATATTCTACCACAAGAAGCATGCACCTATTGTAGCACAAAAAGGCAAATACTCTCCTGTTTAAGAAAATCTGATTGAAAAGTGGGGTACCAGTTTCCTTATTCTACCTTCTTTAGCGTCTCTAAAAATTTTACAAAAAATTTTCGTTTGCGAACATATTCGAGGTCTTTTTAAAGTGCAGTTCACCTCTCACACCGACAAGTTCCCCTAACTGTAACACACTCACCCCACCAGCCCATCGCTGCAACTGACTCATAGTGGCCCACTCTCACTTGGCCATTCATACTCACTCATTCAACCCAACTCGCTGATGTTATCTCTTTGTGCCGTCTACTCTGTCACTATCACCTGTCTCACAGCAACCGTCTCCTTCGTTCTGTCTTGCTGCTACTGTATTCTCTCTCTATCACTATCTCTTGCTCTCTTTTACTGCTGCTGTCTCAATCTTTCCTTCCTCCTGCTGCTATCTCTTCTCACCGTCATGTCTCTCTATCTTCCTCGTTGTCATTGTCACAGGCTGTCTCTCATTAACACTGGCTCTCACCCACTTCCAATTTCTCCGTCTCATTATTCCTGTCCACCTGGCACTGTCTTCTTCACCATTTTCCTTCCACTGTATTTCCACTGTCAACTTCGTTCCACTACCACTATGTCCCTCTCTTTCTCTCTACACTGCCAATGCCTCCTTCGATTGCTGCACTATATCAAATGTCTAATATCTCCCAGTAATTATTACTTTCCCGTTTCTTTCCAACTGCCGGAGTTTCTTTCTCATTACAAAAATGTGCGAATGTGTTCGTAAGGTAGAATGAGACAGCTGGTAGGCCACTTTTCTGTCAGAGTCTTTTAAACAGGAGCGTTTTGCCCCTTTTTTGGCGATAGAAGCGTTTTCCGATAGTTCTTTTCCCTGACAAAGCAAGGCATGTAACTAGCATGAAAAGAACTTGATCGATCACTAAAATTTATAATTTACTTAAGTTAAATTTAAATAATGCAAAACTAGTTTTGCTTCTCTGTCCGCGTTGTAAGTGCACAAATAAAATGACGGATGAAGATAGCAACACTAAGAAAGTGTTCGTCATAACGCAAGTTGGTACGCGTGTTTCAGCATCTGAAAGATGATATCTCTTAAATTTCACACTCGTCATATACGAGTGTCATTGGTAGCGCCGTTATGAGAACACAAATCAGGTTTGCCTTAAATACCCGCTGTGACGGTCGTGAGTGTTTGTATCTTTTGAGATTGGACGTGGTATGTCAATGTTAGTCAAGAATGCCTATTAGACGAAAATATGCGATTATCAACACCTCACTGAGTTCGAACTAGGTCGTACAACAAGGCTACAGGAAGCTGGATGTCCTTCTGCGATACTGCAGAAAGGCTTGGCAGACATGTAGTGAGTATACATGATTTGTTGCAGCAGTGGTCACGAGAACGTACGATCGCAAAATAACCAGGCTTCTGACGGCTGCGTGGTGGAAAGACTATCGTATTCGGCGAATGGCTCTGGCGCATCGCACGGCACCTGCTGCAGCAATTTGAGCAACAGTTGTCAGCACAGTGACAACGAACTGCTCCAAATAAGGTACTTCAGGGACAGCACCGAGCCGGGCACTTTGTAGCGCGCATTCCACTGAGACCAAACCACTTGGGACTTCAATGGCGACAAGTGAGATCTCATTGAAGGGAATGGTGAAGGTCAATTGTGTTTTCTGATGTAAGCTGGTTCTGCATCGGTGGCAGTGATGACTGTGTGTTGGTTAGAAGGAGGCTAGTTCTGGCCTTGCAACCCAACTAACTACTTGTCAAGACTCACTGGGCCTGCACTTGGAGTTATGGCCTAGTGTGCGGCTTCGAATGACAGTAAGAGCACTCTCGTACGTATCCCTCGCATCCTGACTGCAAATCTGCACATCAATTTGGTGATTCGATCTGTTGTGCTGCCATTCATGAATAGCATTCCAGGGGGTGCTTTCCAACAGGATAATGCTCGCCCATATACCGCTGATGTAGCTCAATGATCTCTACAGGGTATTTTGCCTTGATCTATGTCCAGTAGAGCGTATATGGGTCATCATCGGGCGACGACTCCAGCGTCATCCACAACCAGCACTAAACGTGTGGTGTCACCGCCAGACACCACACTTGCTAGGTGCTAGCCTTTAAATCGGCCGCGGTCCATTAGTATACGTCGGACCCGCGTGTCGCCACTGTCAGTGATTCCAGACCGAGCGTCGCCACACGGCAGGTCTAGAGAGACTTACTAGCACTCGCCCCAGTTGTACAGCCGACTTTGCTAGCGATGCTACACTGACAAATACGCTCACATTTGCCGAGACGATAGTTAGTATAGCCTTCAGCTAAGTCATTTGCTACGACCTAGCAAGGCGCCATTACCAGTTTATATTGAGATTGTTATTAATGTATCAACAAGAGCGATGTTCTCCAATTATGGATTAAAGTTAAGTATTCAATCAACTACGTTCTTTTCTTCATAGGATAATTACTTTACCTTGTTCCAGACCTCACGCTAGTCTGTGTGAGTTTAAACGCGTGCATTTCGGCCTCCTCTAGCAACACGGTGTTGGCTCTTCTGCCAACACATCAAAACGTCCCTGTGCTGACCGACCAAGTGCAACAGGTTTGGAATTCAGTCCCACAAACTGACAACCTACACCAGTACAAAACAATGCGTGTACACTTGCATGCTTGCATTCAACATTCTGATGGTTACGCCTATTAGAAATGTACCATTATTTTACATTTTTAGTGGCTTATGACGCGTTTACATTAGCCTGTGATTCGCAATGTTAATCAATTAAATGTGTTACCTAGTCAAATTTACTCCGGGAATTTCATTACACTACCTTAATTACTTTTTTGAGTCGCGATTTTTTCCGTCAGTGTATTTTAAACGTGCGTCAGAGCGCCAACATCATGTTCCCAACAACCTTCTGATTATAGCGGGGACACTTTACAGCATATTTCTGCATGCAGCTTTGCTTTATAAACTATGTTTTCGCCACGCGCCGGATTTTACGTGTAAAGCTAGGGTAATTTTGATCCTCTGTATCTCGGAAACAGATAAATATATGAAGAAATTGTTAAGACTGTTCGAGATTGGGATTTTAAGAATGTATTGTAAAAATTACACGCATTTGCATTGCAGAGCCGACTTGGTATCTGAGGCTCACTTTGGTACCCATGTTTGAGATGTTTCTCGATAGCAAATAGAGAAGTTTGAAAAACGGAAAGATGACTCTTCCTGGTAAATGAGAATATAATTCTGAAATTTAGAGCAGTATGCTACTTTTTTTATTATTATTTGGATCTCTCCTCACACCGGAGTACACGTGCCTGTATCTACATCTACACCTACATCTATATACATACTTCGCAATCCCATGCTTAGTAGAGAGCACCATGTAACACTGCCAGAAATATCCTTTCCTGTTCAACTGGCCAAAAGACAATGGGAAAAACGACTGCCTATATGCTTCCATATGAGCCTTAATTTCTCTTACCTGTATGTTCCTCAAGCGAAATGTATGGTTGCGGCAGTAGACTCGATCTGCCATCATCTTCAAGTGCTGGTTCTCTAAATTTTCTCGATAGTTTTCATCGAAAAGATTTTCTTCCGTCTAGGGATTCCCATTTGAGTTCCCGAAGGATCTCCGTAAAACTTGCGTGTTTTCGAACCTACCGGTAACAAATCTGACCGCCCTGTCCTGAATTGCTCAACTGCATTCCTTTAATCTGAGCAGGTGCGGATCCCGAACCCTCAAGCATAACTCAAGAATAGGTCGCACTAGGATCCTAAGTGCGGTCTCTTTTAGAGATGAAACACTTTAGCAATTTTTTTCCAATAAACCGAAGTCGACCATCGGCCATGCCTACCATATTCGCCACATGCTCGTTCTATTTAACGTCACTTTGCGTCTTTACGGCCAGATATTTACGGATTTGTTTTTACTGCTCATCTGCTTTAACTTACAATTTTCCAAATTTAGAGCTAGCTGCCATTCATCACACCAACTATTAATTTTATCTTATGTCCTGCTACAGTTACTCAACGATGATATGTTCCCGTTGACGAGAGCATCTTCAACAAACAACTGCTGAGTGTTGCGCATAATGTATACTCGCGTAAGGTAATTCTGAACCGCTACATCTCGGAAATGGATAAAGATAAGATATCAATAAAGTTTTCAAGACTGTTCGAGTTCGGATTCTTAAGAACATATCTTAAAGATTTCATGCTGCTGTCTTAGAATCACCGGCTCTGTTTTGCTGTGACGTAAATCATAACAGGACGCTTTTTGAGGTCTTCTAAGGAACGGGAATTCCACAGCGGAATGCAGAGGAGAGGGAGAACGGTCGAAAGAGTACACTGAAGACATTTATAAAAGGGAGGTCTTGTCTGATGATGTGATACAAGAAGAAACAGGAGTCGATAGAGAAGAGATAGGGGATCCAGCTTAAGAATCAGAATTTAAAAGAGCTTCGGCAGGATTTTCATCAAATAAGGCAGAAGACTTAGTTAACATCGCACCGGAATTCCTAAAATCATTGGCGGAAGTGGCAAAAAAAAACGTATATTCAGGTTGGTGTGTAGAATGCACGAGACTGGTAATATACTATCCAACTTTTGGAAAAAATATCTCCCATATCATTCCGACGACTGCAAGAGCCGACAAGTGTGAAAGTAATCACTCTACCAGATTCACAAATCACGCATCCAAGTTACTGACCAGTTCAAAGCACGGACTTAATGAAGATGCGGAGACACCCATTCCAATGGCGTTCTTGCCCTATTTTGGTGGCATGTCTTTAAGAATTTAAAGAATCCTGAAGAGACACGTCATCAGGTGTGATTTCTGGCTACCAGCAAAATTGAGGAACTATCTGTGCTTGGTCAAAGATAGCCTTGGCCTTAGGAAATTTGGCGCATATAAGATCCCATGCTTATGTGGGAAATTTGATATTGGGCAGACATGCTGAACCGTGTGATAACGTTACTCTTAAAACCGTCATAAACGCCTGGGTCATCCTGAAAAATCAGTGGTTTTGGAGCATTACCTGGAGACGGGACATTGCGGTTTTATGAGGAGACCGAAGTTTTGCCCTCAGTGTTATCTTGCTGTGGCTTTGTTTTTAAGTAGGTCATACAAATCCGTAGGGCAGATAATCTTATCAGTAGGCATGCTGGTTAATTAAGAGCACTTGGGATCCTGCACTGGCTGACGTTAAATCAAAACAGAAGATACAAGAACTCCCGATTCATGCCTCGACGCAGCGCAGTACTGAGACATCATTCCGCTTTTAACCACTGGAGAGCCTGGCACCACAGTCACTGTCCACAGTCCACGCGAGGAAGGCCTTTCTACGGCTACCAGTATGGGGTTACCGACAGCGCCGCTTTCTTCCAACTGCGAGCGTCTTTCTGCGCACGCGTACTGTCTGTTCCTGGCCAGATAAATTCGAACGAGGACGCGCACCCTTCATCAGTTGAGCCTTGTAGCTGTGACAACAGCAGCTACCACCACCTGAAGATGTTTGACAGTTGCATCGACGAAAAATTATGGGATCTGCACAATGAGACTCTAGATAAATCAAGACACGTTCATAGAATTTGTCGATTGTGGTGCAAGATGATCGAAATACTGAGAGAAATAGGAGTTAGCTAGAGGGAAAGGCGGTAATACACAATATGTGGAAGAAGGAACAATAAGACTGGATGATCAGAACGATGTACTTGGATTAATTGGGGGGGGGGGGGGGGCGGTTAAGACAGGTATGAAGTCTTTCTCCCCTACAGTTCAATCTATTCATCGAAGAACCAATAACAGAAATAAAAGAAATGTTCTAGAGTGGGATAAAATTCAAGGTGAAAGCATACCAATGACAAGAATCGCTGACGAAATTGTTATCCCCAGTGAACAGAATGAGCAGTCAAATGAGTGCTGAATACGTATTCTGAGTAAATCAAAGAGAGGCGGAAGTAATGAAGTAACAGAAACGAGAATGTAGAGAAACTAAACATGATAAAATATCTGACATTGTAAGAATAGGAGCAAGCGAACGTATGTAGATAGTCAATGTAAATAAAAAAAGTTTTGAAAACTTTCTGTAAACCTTTTTTAAAATTTTCTGTATGTTGTCTGAATTCCTTGTAACACAATTTTTGTTGACAAAGTGATGACCAGTTTCGGTAGCATGGTTACTATCTTGATATCACATGTAGTAATATGAAAGCACTAACAGTGTAAAACATCGTTGTATCGTTCATAACATTATTATTTTAAAACTTGAAGGAAAATCTGTTACGTACTGTCAGTTTCTGTCACAGGTAGTGCGCCTGTACAAAGCAGATTGTACCTCAAGATTTAAAATAGCAATTTTGTGGAGGATTCAAAGGTATTGTACACTGATAGAGCATTTATAGTACGACATGTTATCCGAAGATGGTAGTGAAGTTATCGAAACTGATCGTCACTTTAAAAAAAATTAAAACGTGGATTGAAAACACATAGAAAGCTTTTGAAAATTTTAAAAATTTTTGCAGAAGCTTTAGAATTGTTTTATAATTTAGAATTTGACTAAATGACAGAACTGGTGATCGCCAAGTATTAAGTCAAGGATGAGTAGGAAAACCGGCCGTGCCCTTTCGAAACAACCATATCGCCATTTGCCTGAAGCCACTTAGTGAAATCAAGGGAAACCTAAATCTGGACGGCCGGACCCGAGCTTGAACCGTCGTCCTCCCGAAAGCAAGTCCAAAATGGTAACCTCTGAGTCAACTCATTCGGTCCTTAACTGGACGAAGTAATTTCTAAGAATGTACGTTTGTAGCAAAGCGCTGTATGGTGTTGAAACATGGACTGTGGGAAAATCAGGAAAGAAGAGAATCGACGCATTTGAGATGTGAAACTGCAGAAGCATTTTGAAAACTATGTGGTCTGGCAAGGTGAGGAAGGAGGAGTTTCTCCGCAGTATCGACTAGTACAGCAACATAAGGGAAAGAGTGACAAAAAGAAGGTACAGGATGACAGGACGACAGGGAATAACTTCAGTGGTTCGGGAGGGAGCTGCAGAGCGTAAAATTTGTAGAGGACGACAGAGACTGAAATACGTCAAGCAAGCAATTGAGGTCTTAGGTTGCAAGCGCTACTCTAAGATGAAGAGGATGGCACATGATAGGAATTGGTAGTGGGCCTTATCGAAGGAGTTAGAAGACTGACGCCTCAGCAAAAGAAGGAACCTCCGAGGAGATAACAAATTTGAACTTTGGAGATATGGATCTTAGTAATATATCGTAAAAATTTCAGCCATTTGCTGAACCTAGTCGTTTTGGAATCCGCGGCTCAGTTTCGTAACGAAAATATAGTACAATCATGCTTTCTGGTGGAGATAAGAAACGGCCCATGAATTGCTGAAGATTTTTGAAAACGGGCTGATGCGGCTTCTAGATAAATGCCTAGAGAGTATGCTGTTAAAATTCGAACAATTTCCTACGGTTATTTGTTATGTACATTTCTTCTCACACCGAATTGCGTATTTTAGGTACAGAAGCAGGGTAACTTTGAACATCCATTTCCCGGAACTGGTTAAAAATATCAAGAAGCTTTCAAAGTTTTTCAAGCTCGGAATCGTAGGAATACACGTTTGTCATAAAAATTTCACACACTTGTTGCGGATAGCCGACATCGAATCTGCGGATCGATATTGATACGAAATACGGTAAAAAACCCTGTCTTTCGAGTTTTCTAAGGAACCGCCCATGAACTAATGGCACCTCCATAGCCCCTGATGATCAACCATAGACGTTACCAAATGTAAAAAGTACTTACCTATTTGCTCCATTTGCCTAAGCAGGAGGAAGCGCAATATTCATATATGTACTATACGATAGTGATACTAATACTATCCTTCTGTTGGACACACAAATGATCCTATCCCAAGGGCTGTCCAAAACACTTGACTCTACCTTTCTATCCTCAACAGAATTTATGAGTATTAGGTAGTGGATGCTGTCGTATGTGTACCGATTTATATTGATATTCTAAATGTACGCTATAAATCTACTGACTGTGGCCTCAACTGACTTTATTTTCTGGGCCAATTTATGTTAGGTATTAAAAACACAGACATAATCCTTGCATCTGCACTGTGCCCTGCATTGTCACCCACAGATTAGGTACCTGTCCTTGAAGGAAGCATGTACTGTGTTGTCTCGTTTGACAGACGAAGACTTCATGTCTGTTGCTACGTCACCCACTCCGCATTGCACTTCACCATTTCCCGTTTTTCCAAAGAGTTTTTCGTGTACTTGCTCCAACGTCTTGCCAAGGTAGCTCACGAGAGAGATATTATAGACAAACTACCTTTCTGCGCTTGATTTCAGATCGCGAAAAGTGTCATTTACACCCACATTTCACGTCTCGGCTCCAGATCGACTACCAAACGTCTAAATATTCCGGTAAAACCGCATTAAACATTTCGTATCGTGTCACACACCGTGGCCATCATTTCAAAACTTCCGTAGCACTGCCAATATAGACCACGCCTCGGTATTCGCATGACGCACTTCCTCTGTTTTGCTCCGCTATTCCGCCGTATCAGGATGGTTTAACTCCCTCCAGCTGAGCAAAAATAGCCCATATCCTCTTCCTTCGGCGGCGAAATAGACGTCTTTGTGTAACGCAATATAAACTCACGAAAGAGACATTATAAACAAACTGCCCTCCTGTGCTCCATTTCAGATCGCAACAAGCAGTATTTACTTCTTCAGGCGTGATGTAGGGTGCTCTGAGACCCACGCTCGGTCTGTTTAAGATATTCTGCCGTACTTCTACAGCTGAAGTCTCAGAGGAAAACCCTTCCATTAAAAGTTTCCTCTGTTCCTGGTTTTGTTCCCAAACACTGTTCTTGTGAATAATTCTCTCAGTGTTTATTTGTTGAAGGGGTTGTTTGCACTTCTCCGTAACGTTATCTTGGGTCCTTAGTAGCATCTCAAGCTCTTCAGTGGAAATTCTTCATTAAACAAACTTCCGCTTGGGGCTAGTTTTGCTTGTCAGCATTTACAGCTCACTACTCTGCAGTACATCGGGAGTCACAGGATGAAGTCATCTAAGAGGTTCGACCATCCACCCCTCCATTTGTTCTCTTTAGCTACTCTGTGCGCCACCCGCTTTTTTCTGTCAGAAGTCAGAGCGAATTTCGAACTTTGCTGTTTAGATTTTTTAAGCTGAGTACTCTTCTAGTTAGTTAATTTATAGATTATTAGCATGATTTATGTAGAAACAATGTCGAATGAGTCACTAAACAGCAAGTCACTTAACAGCATTTATCTATATTTATTTGCATGTATAATTACGTGCTATTCATATGGAAAATTCTAAACAGCCCAGTGGCTCAAATCAGAATCTTCATATTAAAAATCTTATATTACGGCCTACAGTCGAATTTCTTCCACAATGATATGCAGTTTCTATCAGTTAGATAACATTTCAGATACCCGTTACAACTCAAGCAGAGACTTATACACAGAGTAAAGATAGTTTTCTATTGTACCACACATGCTACTAATAATTAATTAAATATTTGTCAATGTCCAGAAAAAAATTCAATTTATATTTATAATTTGCTTGCTGCCTGTCCAAGTATTTTATGGAATAGGAAGAAGAGTCAAAGACTTTTCTGGCTGCATATTGAACAACTTCCTGAACCACAAAGCCTTTCTTCATTTTGGAAGTCAAATTAGAATGCACTGAAGATTTACCTACAACATATTCGCTGAGTTTATCTGCAGCTGGTATGCAACATCAGCATCCTCCCATATACCATCTGTGTGTTGTGGTTTCTTATAATATTTTTGTACTTTGTGCAGTTACTCGAGTACATTCTTGTAGTATGACTGTGGCTGACGGGTACCAGCAATGACATAAATCCACTTTTTTCTTGCTACAACGCATTTTATTGATTCCAGTCGCGTTTAGCCCTTTTACTTTTAGGCATATTCAGTGAAATCTAGAATGATGCACATTTGTTTTGATATTCGGTATTTTCACATCTTTTTGCTCTCACATGCCAGCCAAAAACAATAATAACTCCATGTAATGACTTACCAGATTATAAAATAGTTCACATCTTTTGCTCTCCCATGCAAGCCAAAAACAACAATAACTGCACGTAATGACTTACTTATGTAAAAAACAGGATGTGAACTGTTTTATAATCTACAAATATCGCATATCAAAACAAAAGTGTATCATTCTAGATTCCTCTGAAGATCCCTTAAAGTAAAAGGCCATAGGAGTCTGGAATAAATAAAATACATTTCAGCAAGCAAAAGGCGGTTTTTATTTACAAAACTGATATTTCTGTGCTTGATGTGGATGGTGGCCAAGCAATCAAATTGTTATACATTTTTCAATTGATCGTAATAGTGATAATCCTTTCCTGTGCGGTTTATGTGTGAAAAAGTGATGGTCGTGTTACTGATTCATGCACTGGGATCGATTGGTAAAAATGTGTTATTCGAGAAGAAAAAGTTGGAAGGAAAACTCTCTGTGTATTGAATGTGGTTGGCTCTCCAAAGTATGTACGAAGAGAGAGACGGCCTCCAGTGAGTGGCTAGCCGTTGGTGGACTCTCAAAACCTTTGAATGGAAGCGAGGCTGCACTATCTATAACTTGGAACTTCCTAGCAGACTAAAACAGTATGCCGCACACAGGCTCTAACTTGGGATGTTTGCTTTTCGCGGACAAGTGCTTTACCAACTGAGCTACCCAAGCACGACTCACAACGAGTCCTCACAGCTTTACTTCTGCGAGTACCTCGTCTCCTATGTTCCAAACTTCACAGAAGCTCTCCTGCGAAACTTGCAAAACTAGCACTCCTAGAAGAAGAAATATTGCGGATACATGGCTTTGCCACAGCCAGGAGGTTCTTTCCAGAATGAAATTTTCGGTATGCACCGAAGTGGGCGCTGATATGAAACTTTCTCGCAGATTAAAACTGTTTCGAATTTTTAATGCATGGTGGACTAAATAAAAGTGGGCCGGAGAAAAAGGCACCAGGGAAAAATAAAACACAGGAAAGTAAAGGGAATACAGATACAACCTGACTATAGAAGAAGTTGAAAGTAACCACCAATCCACCTCTTAGCACCTTTGGGACATGGCCCGCAAGCTGCTGAAAGCTGATGGAAGGTGGACTGTTTGAACCCCTGCAATCTCATCTGAAATGTTCTCTTGCAGTTCTTGAAGACTAAGAGGGTTGTTGCGATACATCTTAGACTTCAGGGCTTCCCACAAAAAGAAACCGCACACTGACAAATCAGATCACGAGATTGGCCAGCTACGGCCGTGACCAGACTGGGCTCTGTTAAAAGTTCTGTCAGGGCGAAGACTGCGTAATTATGCTCTAAAGTTTGACGGAATGTATGGACAGTTGCCCCATTCTGTTGGAAGTAATTGTAGGTTTTCTCCTTCTCCGTTAATGCTGCAACAAATAGTTTCCAAATACTGACTCTGCAGCTGAGGTGAACTTCTGATGAAACAAGATGGGAAAAGTAATGTGACGTGCGTCCACTGCACATCAAACCCCAAACTTCTGATCAGTCAATGGTGTCTCACGGAAGTTATGCGGTTTCTCCGCTGGCCTGGATCCCTGATTCTGTGAGTTGACGTAACCACTCATCTGAAATAAGACTTTATCAGACATGAAGAACAGATCCATAACCAAGCTATTCTTTGCTACCTCATTGAGCAGCCACTCACTAAGCTTGAGGCGCTCGTTTTAATGCATGAACAACAGATTCTCGGTGGGATGTATGTACAGGTCCAGGGGGAGCATTCGTCCACATGATCGACGTGATAAGTCTGTCTCTTGCGACAGGCGTTAGGTTGGTTGGGTATGAGTCTGAAGCATTTCCTCATGAACTGCAGTCACATTTTCTGGTGTGCGGGCACATTTTGGAATGTGTCTCGATTCGTTCAAAACTGATCTTTTCTGAAGCCATTTTTGGACGGAGCGTTGCATGGCGTTCTTTCCTGGCACTTTGACATCATTAAACTTCACAGCAAACAACTGACCACACCGTTCCCACGACTGCGTTCTCACGTAACTTTCCACAACGGACACCCGCTGCTCCACTGTGAGTTCCATCATCCCCTTTACAGTGCTCCATTTGGACCAACACAGCCCACAGTACTCTCTGAACCGCTGTGTACACACACGTGTGTGGGGTGTGCTTATGTGCATACATTCGCGTCCAATCGTATCCATTCTTCCGGGCCACTTTTATTTGTTCCACCCTGTGTAAAGGAAGTACTGAAGAATAATAAAACAGTACACAGTTGATATTAAAATTATACACTCTATGGGGACTGGAATGTAATGTCTTTAGATCAATGGTATAAAAAGCACAGAAAACCTGCAAGAAGCGATGTTATTATCAATGTCACTTCCTGTCGTCACTTGAAATAAAAATGAGGAGTTCATACAGTCAATGAATCACATAATTTTGTAGCTTCCATTAGAAGTAGAAGTTATTCAAAAAGCCATTAATGTTCTTAAGCCAATAAAAAAGGCCAATCGTAATAAAACTGACAATGTTGACTCTTTACTCAGAAAATTAGAGAAGTCTCATAACAATTTGGTTCTGTCTAATGATACCAAAATGACCTACTTAGGTAACATATCAGAAAGAATTAATGAATTCATTTATGAATACGCAATTATCTTTGCTATTACCTTTATTATTTTCTACTGTCATAGGCAAAGTTCCTATTGGATGTAATGTAATTATTACCTTCTGTAAATAATGAGTCCAAAACTGTAAATCACATTCTGCATCTTTGACTGTGAATCGGAACGTATCGATTTTCATACCATTACTATGGTTATTGCTGGCATCCTTGTAAGTCATCTTCGCACAACTTGTCTTACGCACAAATCCCCTTAGGGGGCACTCTGGATCTAGTTGGAATGTTAGTGGTTTACTTCTTTATTATGCTTCTTCTACATTTTCTTATATTTTATGCAAGACTATTCTTATAATTACACGAAAATGGTTGTGACAGAAATGTATCATACTACAGTTACTGATAGCATTCGTATATGAGGACCATTGGTTAACACTGACATAATGATGGACATGGTGGGCGCAGCTGTCGCTATCTTTTCGACGGGAGTTACGTGCCACGCGGTAGTTGCTCTTCACACCAGCCAAGAGCAGTTAGTGATCCAACCTACCAGCTTCAGAAGTCAGGAAGGGTCTCTCTTCTTTTTCTTTACACATACTGTAGTCACATAGTTCTTTACTGTTGTGTTTACCTTTACGTATTATCAAATATCTTTAATGATACTCCATTTACAGGGCATGTAATGGTCTGAGAATGTCATATATTGCTCGAAACAGGTCATAATTGCTTAAAATAAAATATTTTACACGGTCTGCACTGTTATTTTTATATTTTTAATAGTGCTTTTTCACCGCTGATATTTCCTAAATACATGGCTGACAAAATTTTTATCATAAAAAGACTGCCTGGTTTTGTTAATAATGAGTAAAGTGCTAAAATATGATGTAATTTTCGTTCCAATAGATCCAGTGTAAGAAAGTACCCCCAGGATATAGAACACCTCACACGAAAGACTTCCATGAAAGTTTACACCTGGAGCATAGAATTATATCGAAGTGAAACGGTGACCATCTCAGTTGAGAAGAAGACGGAACCAGAAGCATTCGAAACGTGTTGCCCATGAAGAATGTTGATAGGTAAATGGAAAGGTAAAATACAATATGGAGTATTACTCAAAACAGCAGAAGAGAAAATTGTTCCCTGCAAGACCCTTTTCAGAAAAAGGACAGGCTAGTAGGGTATGGCATCCAGGAATAATTAATCCCGTCGTAAAAGAAGTGTTAGAAGAGAAGTAGTGGGACAGAAAAAGACAAAAATAAAGCAGAATATAGAAAATGGTCGAAGATTAGCACAAAATAGGGAGGGATGGAGAGCGACAACAGAAACATTCGAAAGATTGATGAAGAAAAAAATTAGTCTTTATCATAACATCTCACCCTCGATGACTGTTCTGTTTTGTTACTAGGCAAATCGATTCAACAGAAACATTGAAGAGAATGAAAGCATTTAGTTCGGTGGAAATTTCAAGTCATTTATCACAGCAGGTTAAATTGTTACCTCGACAGAAATATTATCTGCAATTGCGAAATTAGAATAAGGTTCGGAGTACAATGCTTTTAAATTACTAATTTCATTCCTCTAGTTTTATGCGATTATCCGATACCTCAATCGTAAATGTTTCTCGCGAAAAAGAAAGAAGTGAACTTTACGGCCACACCCGCAGACAGCTTCGAGGAGATGGCCCACAACTAGTGGCTCCTTGCTGCTACTGTATATACCCTGCTAAGCCAATGACCCTGCAGTTAGAACCTGTTATGAGTCGGTGTCTGTGTAGTCTGTCCGGTAATTGGGTAACTTGGGGGAGAGGAAGGAAACTCTAATACTACCCAGTAGTGTTCGACATACAAGCAGTAAACACACACACTCAGACACAGGCACACACACACACACACACACACACACACACACACACACACGGTCGAGGAGAGAGAGAGAGAGAGAAAGAGACCGATAGACCGAGTCACAAGGTCTGATTAATTTAACTTACTCTATTATTAAAGAAGAGTAAGGCTTTCCGTCTCATGGACGAGGGTCATTACTGTTGGAGCACAATCTTAGATTTAGGAAGGAAATTTTTCTTTCCCAAAGGAGTCAACCCAGAAACAACATTTGAAAAGTGGGACGAAGGTCTGAACAGATTTCCTGCCATATGCGGTAACTCAAGCAGTATTGAATCGGTACCCGTGATGTGTTTGAGAGGTACGCTGCACAACGCAATATTAGAGGCTCTCTTTTACAGAACCCCGTAATTGTCTTCCATTCCGAGGCAGAAGTTTTACATTTGTCTCAAAGGTGCGTACTCTCTTTCTCTGAAATGCCGCAAGTGCAGGACGCGAGGTGTCAGCAGATGCCGAAGTAAAGTCCAGAGCTCAGAAGCTCATGTGAGGCGTATTGAGGGTTAATGACGTCACATTGGCATCAAATTTCACCACAATTCAGGCCAACGACAACATGGACGTGTCGCACAATGAGAAGGTCGTCGCACCTCCTCGTATCTGTATTTCACCCTTTGTTTTGACGCCTCTGCGATGGAGGTCAGAACCACGACTTCTAGCATTGAAATTAAGCGGTTTTCTTATGGTTGGCCAAAGAAAACAGTTCAGATACAACGCTGCTCAGAATGGACACGAGAAGACATTAAGAAGTGACATGAGGGCGTCAACGAAACCACCAGTTCCCTTGGGACATTGAATACACAACGAAAGTTGCAGTGCGATGAATAACAGGACCGTGATCTTGACAATCTTTGGCGCTGCTGACACCTCTCGCATGATTTAAACCTTCCCTAAGAACATTGTGGATCTGTAATCCTAATTTACGTTATCGCATCCCATTTGGAGTGTAGTGGTACGGCAATCTCTGATGTGGTGTAGAGGCTGGAACCACTAGAGACGGTTGAAAATAATTCGACCCTCCTCCCTCCCTCCACTAACATGCCATAAGAGAGCGCGAAACAGGAAACAGGAGGGCTGAAAAAACGTAACACCGTTTGTTGCTTCGGATCGCGTTCATCTTTCGTTGGCTGGTTCCGAACGATCCCTAGTGATTTCACCCTGTACACCAGAGAAAAGTTTGCGGTTGCGCTACACTCCAAAGGGGTACGCAAACGTTAAGTCGAAGGCTCACCTCCGGCCGCGGTGGTCTTGCGGTTCTAGGCGCGCAGTCCGGAACCGCGCGACTGCTACGGTCGCAGGTTCGAATCCTGCCACGTGCATGGATGTGTGTGATGTCATTAGGTTAGTTAGGTTTAAGTAGTTCTAAGTTCTAGGGGACTGATGACCACAGATGTTAAGTCCCGTAGTGCTCAGAGCCATTTGAACCATTTGAAGGCTCACCATGTCCCTAAAGGAGCGTTCAATCGTTCCAGGAAAATCAGGAGTGTGACAGAGCGAGAGGTTGTAAAGAACGACTTCTGTTGCTCATCGTACTGCGAACTGACGTTTTCGACCGCGAAATATGTGGGTATCAACGTCCCAACAAGAATACTCTCATCGCCACCGTCTGACGTCATTTCTCGTCGTTTCTGAGCGGAGATGTGTCTGAAATGTTTCCCTCGGTTATGCTGAAGAAAACTGCTTGATTTCAGCTCAGGGGTGGCCGAGCGGTTCTAGACGCTACAGTCTGGAACCGCGCGACCGCTACGGTCGCAGGTTCGAATCCGGCTTCGGGCGTGGATGTGTGTGATGTCCTTAGGTTAGTTAGGTTTAAGTAGTTCTCAGTTCTAGGGGACTATTGACCTCAGAAGTTAAGACCCATAATTCTCAGAGCCATTTGAACCATTTGATTTCAACGCTGGAAGTGGCGGTTCTCACCTCCATCGCAGAGGCGTCATAGTGAGGAGGTAAAATGGAGTGTGATGACGTTTCAACAATGCGAGACATCTACGGTGGCGTATGGCAGGCTTGTGGTGAAATTTAGTGCCTGTGCGACGTAATTAACCCACCGTACCCTTTACCTATGCTTCTGAGCTCCGGCCTTTCTTTCTCATGTGTCGATGCGCTGTTGTTCGAAGCGTGACAGAACCCAAGGATGGCGTTGCGGGGCATTCACTTCTGCACAGTTACACTGGAAGTTTTCTGACATCTTTGATCCAAATTTACGACTTTTGTATCGCCATGAAAGACAAGAAAGGGGTTTCAAAAAAGCGAACCTTTAATTTTATTGCGCAGTGTATTTGTATGATTTGACTGAAGTAGTGGACCTTGACCGAACGTCACCAAACTGATACTCCATTAGATCCACGCCTTTTGGATGTGCTGATAAAAATTTCACTGTAATGCGAACTTATTATTAGCATACAGGGTGCGGCGCTTAAATCAGGGCAATTGAAACCTTTTTAAAAGCAAATTTATTAAAACGAAATATAAATGAAAATGAAAATCTTTTTGACTGTAAGTAGTGGTAACATTACTCGATGTAGACCCCTTCAGCCGCAATGACCGCCTCCAATCTCGTCCTGAAGCGATCGCACGCACTTCTTGAAAGAGTGCTGTCCGTATTCGCGAATGCTGCTTCGATAGCGGCGCGTATAGATGCGACAGTAGCGTGCCTCGTCTTACTGGTAACACTTTCGACTACGCTACAAACATACTAGTCAATGGTGTTCAAATCCGTGCTATTCCGGGGCCAGAAATCCTTTCACCAGAACATGTAAACGCTATCCGAAAGCCAGTTTTGTATTACAAGGCTTGTATGAGGTCCTCCTCTGCTGTCCGATGCATTGTTCGCTCGCTGACATTCAATAATGACGCCAATTTCATGAGCAATTGCCCCGGATCCTCTGAAACCAGCGCCTCAGCCTTTTAGATGACTGCCGCAGTTCGTGATATGCGTTTCCTCGAATGTGGTTTCGTCGCCAGGTTATCGGAATCTTCGGCTGACTTCTCCGAAGCATTATACTTGGCCATAATTTCGTCAACAGTTGACCTCGGGTACCCGAATAATCGAACTATTTTAGTGGGCTAACACCCGGCGCGAAGACCTTCGATAATCGAGGTTCTTTGGTTGTACTCCTCACTTGTCCGTAACATCTCTGCCATTTTGTGATTCTGACTGTTTACTAAATGCCTATGGCTTTCAAGAACGCCAATTGCGACCACCGGCGGCACTATGATATGGCGGGAAATTGAAATTTGCCGGCCGGGGTGGCTGAGCGGTTCTAGGCGCTACAGTCTGGAACCGCGCGACCGCTACGGTCGCAGGTTCGAATCCTGCCTTGGGCATGGATGGATGTGTGTGATGTCGTTAGGCTAGTTAGGTCTATGTAGTTCTTAGTTCTAGGGGACTGATGACCTCAGAAGTTGAGTCCCATAGTGCTCAGAGCCTTTTGAACCATTTGAAATTGATATTTGTCCGGATTTAGGTGTCGCGCCCTTTAAAAACAGCTGTTCATTCAGTGATGACTGTTGTGAGTACATGATGGCCTAATGTTACTGGAACTCTCCAGGTGGAGATGATAACACAAAATGCGTGGAGCACGTACAATTTATCACCATATGTAGAACCTTGGCAAATGTCCAAACATTGGCGTGTTGGAAATGGTAAATTCATACCGACAGACTGTCTGCAGTGGAGACTGACACGGACAACAATGTTGCAAGAAGATTAGGCATGGAACCCTCCATCGCTTCACCGTGAGGAGATTGTAGGATTGTTCGACTGTCACTGACGAGTCCAGTAATAGGTGACAGAGTATCACCACGAACTTTTGATAACCGGTTACTGGAAGCGTGGTTGAAATCTCGAGTTGCTATGCGTTGTTTGTCATGAACAGCACAGCGCAGGCGACCAAGAGTTGCACGATGTGGAGCAAGAGACAAATGATACGTTGAGTGGCATTCTGTGTTGTTCGGCGATGAGTCTCGTTTCAGTTAGCCGTCGTCTGCTCGACACAGAAAAAACAGCCATACCCAAGCCACATATCTCTCCATCTCCTGGTAAGCACTGCATCCAACAGGGCACAAACTGATGAAAGGAGGCTGAATGCTCACCTGGAAGTGACATGAAGAGTAAACCAAATGGCTTATGCCAGCATGATAATGCAAGATCCCACGCTGTACCTTACACCACAAGCACCTTGGAGAATGTACCGATCCCTGGCCGGCCTGTCCACCCCCGTAATTTGTCACCCGTAGAACATGTCTGAGAAGCGACGAGAAGATTTACCCTTTCACACTAGCCTGCAGCCAGCAACCTTCATGAACAGATCCAGAGTGTGTTTCTACACGGCGAAAAGTTCCTCTAGATGATATTCGGAAGCTGCTTGCTTCCATGCAAGTGTTGGTTCAAATGGCTCTGAGCACTGTGGGACTTAACTTCTGAGGTAATCAGTCCCATAGAACTTAGAACTACTTAAACCTAACTAACCTAAGGACATCACACACATCCATACCCGATGCAGGATTCGAACCTGCGACCGCAGTGGTCGCACGGTTCCAGACTGTAGCGCCTAGAACCGCTCGGCCACCCCTGCCAGCCATGGAAGTGTGTACCCGTGTACTGCAGGTCACAACCAACAGTGATAGCTTCAGTTCCGAATGGAATGACAGTTTAGTCATTCAGTAACAGTCATATTCATGCCGTTAGGTAGTGCCGGACAGCGAGTGTATCGATGGTTTCTTGGGTGTCGATATACTCTTGGGTACAAGCTAGGAAGGTCTTTGGCGCCAGGGTTGAGGCAAGAGGGGTTATAGGGAGAGCGAAAGCGTGGAGCAAGCAGTGCAGGACAGTGCCGCTGTGGCTGTTAGAATAACTGGGCTAACGACTGCTGGTGGTGGTAGCCGATGTTTTGACGGCACGGAGTGGTTCTGTCAGTACTCACAGAACATGCTACTCACTACTGCCGTTGTGGAATTGCAAGCCTTATGAAAAGTTCACTTTTGGAGATGCAAGTGAAGCCCATGGGTTTCGCTCACTTTCCTGTTCAGTACTGTAATACGATCTACTAACGATTACGGTTCGCGCATGTCGAGGCACGGACGAGAACTGCATCACTGACGATTCCAAGCGACAGTTGCGGCAGGCGCATGTACGTGCTTTCTGCTTATGCAGAATTTATCACTCACCGCCACATCCAGAGATGACAACTAGCAAAATTTGAATCGAATTTTACTAAACAACATGCTACGATTACGCTTAACGCTCGTATGAGCTACAGCATTCACAGCAAAGTGCTCAGAACACTATTGAACGCTCATTGGGTGTCGGAGAACACGTGACGTAGGTACACAGAATAAGCCTAGTCTCGACGCTATCTTTCGTGACTCCAACTGTAATGCCTCAGCAGTGAGAACTGCCTATAGTGACGCTTGTGTAATTTGGTCCTGAAGCGCACGAGTCACCGATCTGTACTAGATTTACGGACCTGTTGTTCGCACGAACTTCGTTAATGTGCAGACGTTCTTGCAATGACTGTACGAATATTAGCGAAGGTCTGTGTCAACTGAGGCCAGTACTTCGTGCCAAGGCGATTGTATTCTATTCTTAATATTTTATTTAATTACTGTGATTTGCTGTGTACTCCCGCTTACCGGCGAAAGCTCAGTCTCAAGTTAACAAGTGTCCGTTGAGCACAGACGACGGTTTGTCGTTATCTCAGTTCAGATTAGTATGTTGCCCACGCCATTCTGCCTTGCAATTCAAAGTGTCCTCTCGTCACTAATAGTGGTAACTGTAATTAACATGGTTGTCTATGGGCTTCTGAGACTCGGATCCAGTTGACCAGCGAGTAATTTAGTTTCTTGAATAGCGTTATCTTCAGGTTTTAACATCTTTTTTTGAGGATAACTAATATTATTTCAGTAGTAGCCGTTATACCACCTCAGTTACAACATAAGCCTTAATCAAAATCTGTTCAGATATACGATCACACAACTGAAGTAATTGGAGTTCACCCTTTATTTCTAATGTTTCCGTGTGGAAAGGTGACTGTTCCACAATTTTGACAGATTCCTCTACTGTTTCCCCTGTATTTGATGTTTGGTGCCGCGTGTCTCACACATAACCTTACGTGTCAAAAGGTTCCCATTCCATCCTTCAGAGGCGCAGGCGGTCAGTATTATTTTCCACTCCTGACCCAAGCATAAATTTATAAAAAAAGAATAAGGAGGACGCCACACGTTAGTGTCATTAATATGTAACTTAAGACTATTTTAACTGAAGGTTCTGTGTTTCTTTAAACCCCGGGGTGACGTACGCCTCGTCTAAGTTAATTCTGTTAAAGTAGATTGCTTTTTCTTTTAAAGTGACATGCGCCACGCTTAGCCACTTTATGTCTCTTGATTCTGTTTAAGAAATTTCTGTTTCTCATGAGTGACACATCTCAAGTTTTGCTCTTAGGTATCTTCGAACAATTTTTATTAAAATATTCAAGCTGACAAACGACACGTTTTGAAAAATTGTACTTTTATCCTGTTACAGTAAATACGTATCCGTGTGAGCTGTGGAATATTTGTATATAGTAATTATTGATGGATTTAGGCCCATGATCTGTGTCAGCATGATTAATGTTTTGTTTAAAGAGCTCTTTTAATGGTTCTATAAAAATTGTCTATACCAAAGAAAAAATTACAAAAAAGAAAAACTTTAGAAAATTTGGAAATGTTTGGATAAAAATTTCACTGTTATATCGTTAACTATTTGCTTGTTCTAGCACCTTACCACTCCTTCCCTGCCTTTCCATTTCAAGATGGGTATCGAATTGGTTCTTTGTGCTGAAGTCTTAACAGCTCCGTCAGTGTGATGCTGACGTTCACTAACACCTGTAGAGAAATTCGTGCAAACCAATAAAAGCAGACAGACCTAGCTACAATGCGGCTTGAGCAATGAGTTAGGCAGTCACATCTCTTGTGTACCATTCATGTCCTAAGGCGCGGAAGGCATGTGGTTACATTCACCTGAAAGACAGTCCAGATAATACCATAAGCAGATCACATTGCTCAAACCTCCGCTCTGTGTCGAAGGGTTGTGTAGAAAATATTAACGAAGGTACAGCCGGCAAAGTTGGGTGTATGAGAAATAGTGGCAAATTCCATAGCCTTCGTGGCTGTATGTCTCATTGGTTACCGGAGCTTATATTGGGGCAGGTGAGGTTATCGTCGTCTTGCCGAGCAACCGTGGTGTGTGTTAGACTGTTGGCGGGGTATGGTCGGTGGGAGAAGATAATTGAATTGCTTTCCTGTGCCCGTGCACACTTGGAGTGTGGTAATAGCATCTCAGTTTGTATGTCCGCTGCGAACTCTAATTGTAATACTCGCTCCAAGCGCTTTGGTATCCTTCTTCATTCCTCCTGTTATTCTTACGTGAGAGATCAAATTCCGATGAAAAATATGTACATTGGGATACATTTCATGATTATCAATCAAATTTTTAGGGAACTGGTAGATTATTCTTCATCTCTTTTTAAACGTACCTTGAAAATATAAGGAGTAAATCTTATGAAAATTGTTAACCGAATTCTCTTCGGTTCAAGTTTGCTTCTGTCTCGCTGTTTGTGACAATGCGTACAGTAGGACCGATTGAGTTTCAATGCAACTTCAGTTCCAAAAAGTCATTTGAATTATTTAATTACGACTCGTCATGTTTTATCTCAATGCTTATGACGAACATTAACATAATACTGCTGGCAGGCAATGCACTATAGCTTAGACAGTTAGCAGCATTTTGCACGAACGTTTTGAGTTTTGGCAAGGAGCTACAGTAATTTCAAGTACACGTGTATTGCAGTAATTCCTTTCAGCTACAGGCAGATCAGTGATTCATTCCATGTATTAAGACAGAGCATAGGAGAGCACCGTTTCGTTCAAATGGTTCAAATGGCTCTGAGCACTATGGGACTTAACATCTATGGTCATTAGTCCCCTAGAACTTAGAACTACTTAAACCTAACTAACCTAAGGACAGCACACAACACCCAGTCATCACGAGGCAGAGAAAATCCCTGACCCCGCCGGGAATCGGACCCGGGAACCCGGGCGTGACCGTTTCCGTTGTTCAGGTAAGGATCAAGTAGTTTATGACCAACATTAGTATCAGCCTTAGGTTGTAATAGAGGACTATAACCATTTGTAGTTTTTTATTATGACGCTGAAGTTGAATTCATATCCACATGCAAATTTTACACGTGACAGTTAACCATTTCCAATCTTGACTGTTGATGTGGGAGTCATCGAGTGCCTCTCAGCTAATTATTTCTCATGTTCAGTTATTAATCATAGCAGCCGCTTATCACACGTTTAGGGAACATAAGGGAAGCACTCTGAAGTATTTCACAAAGGGAAATATAGAATTAAAAGATTACAAATCTACTACGGGATACAGACTATGCAGTCATTATTACAAGATGTACACTAAAGTAGAAAGTTTACAAAAGGCATACCATTATACTTTTAACAAGAAGGTAGTGAAACTTTGTGGTCTATTGGTCCAGAAAGGGTAGACTCGTGAAACTCTAATGGGCATAAAGTCCCAACGATTAAGTGAAACTAGAGAGAGAGAAATTGTGAAAAAGACGATCCAATTTAAGGGCCATTACTTATAAGAAGGTGCACATGGATGAATCACTGTGAAGAATGGACGTTACATTAACCGGGAAAATGATATAACGACCTGAGAACCAAATGTTGAATAACAATGTTTAGAGTATTATTTGAAACACCGCAACCAAGAATTATGGTTCATTTTCATACTTTTACATATTCTAGAAATGGTGGCCACTCATTATTGCTCCTTGGTGAGAAGTTGGTGTGCACGTAGTTCAAGAATACACCAGACTATAAATTGAATAGTGAAACCAATTTACCTTTCGACTCTTACATGTTTATCTGTTACTTAAAAAGAGAAAACATTGGTGATAACTTTAACAAAATCAGTTGGGTGTTAGAGCAACATATTGTAACTGGATATAGTTTCTAGTTATATCAATTTTTTATCTTTCTCACAGTTTGCATAAGGACTATGAAAAGATCAATTGTAAATTGAACTGAATGAAGATATTTTGAAAGCTGAGTCAATATTTTTGACAGCGACTGCAAGTTTGGATGATCCATTCTCGCTAAAAACCTCATCGCATTAAAGAAACTTTTCTTTTATATTTTTAGGCCACAATTACCATTTAGGAGACAGTGCAATTTTCAGAAAATGTCGTCACATGAATTTTTATTTTCAGTTATAAATTTCTCGATATGGCTTCAAATTAGTGTTTGAAATTCTGAATTCCTCGAACTGACTGCCCGTTCGGAGTGTGCGCTCATAATATGCACTTCTTTAAATATTAATATTCTTTTTTTGTTATGACCGACCTTGCGGGCAGTGCAATATCAACATAGAACAAGTTTACACTGAAATGTACTTTTATTTTTAACTGTTTTGGTAGAGATTTACTTTTTGATCAGAGTACTAATTTACTGTTACCGACCGAGCGAGGTGGCGCAGTGGTTAGCACACTGGACTCGCATTCGGGAGGACGACGGTTCAATCCCGTCTCCAGCCATCCTGATTTAGGTTTTCCGTGATTTCCCTAAATCGTTTCAGGAAAATGCCGGGATGGTTCCTTTGAAAGGGCACGGCCGATTTCCTTCCCAATCCATCCCTAACCCGAGCTTGCGCTCCGTCTCTAATGACCACGTTGTCGACGGAACGTTAAAACACTAACCACATACTGTTTCCGAGTCTACATTTTGAAATATATATTCCTACCGTAACAGGACTATGGATTTCTATTATACTGTATTTCTCTTTGATGTGTATATGCAGAATGAAGTGATGAACGAAAATTTGCACAAAGGTCGGGATTCGAAACCGGGTCTCCTGCTAACTGGGTAGATGTGCTAAACTGTGTGCCATCCTGGCACAGTGACTTTGCACCACTCCACGGACTATACTAGCGTACTTCCCCCTCGATCCAAGACCCATTAACAGCTCATCCCACTTGAGGAATACTGCCGGCCAATGTGGCCACGCGGTTCTAGGCGCTTCAGTCTGGAACCGCGAGACCGCTACGGTCGCAGGTTCGAATCCTGCCTCGGGCATGGATGTGTGTGATGTCCTTAGATTAGTTACGTTTAAGTAGTTCTACGTGCTAGGGTACTGATGACCTCAGATGTTAAGTGCCATAATGCTCAGAGCCATTTGAACCATTTGAGGAGTAAAAAGTGAGCTGACGTGTGAATGTGCATTAGGATCGAAGAGGGAGGCGTCTATACAAAGCCACTGTGCCAGGGTGGCGTCGAGTTTAGCTCATCTACCTAGATAAGAGGAGACCCGGTTTCGAATCTCGGTCTTAGTACAAATTTTCGTTGCATCAATCTGCCAACACACATCATAGGTGTATGAGACTTGAAAAGATCCCGGAAACCATATAGTTTCATTTGTATTTTTCGTTTTTTCTTCCTTGAACAACTTTCCAGATGACGCGTTGTCATTATACACTACTGGCCATTAAATTTGCTACATTAAGAAGTAATGCAGATGATAAACGGGTATTCATTGGACAAATATATTATACTAGACCTGACATGTGATTACATTTTCACGCAGTTTGGGTGCATCGATCCTGAGAAATCAGTACCTAGATCTACCACCTCTGGCCGTAATAACGGCCTTGATACGCCTGGCCATTGAGTCAAACAGAGCTTGGTTGGCGTGTACAGGTACAGCTGCCCATGCAGCTTCAACACGATACCTCAGTTCATCAAGGATAGTGACTGGCGCATTGTAACGAGCCAGTTACTCGGCCGCCACTGACCAGACGTTTTCAATTGGTGAGAGATCTGGAGAATGTGCTGGCCAGGGCCGCAGTCACATTTTCTGTATCCAGAAAGGCCCGTACAGGACCTGCAACATGCGGTAGTGCGTTATCCTGCTGAAATGTATGAATTAGCAGGAATCGAATGAAGGGTAGAGCCACGGGTCGTAACACATCTGAAATGTAACGGCCACTGTTCAAATTGCCATCAATTCGACCAAGAGGCGACCGAGACGTTGATGTGATACCTCGTATAAGGAGGAGAAGTGCGTACCATCACGTTTCCGACTTTCATAAAGGTCGGATTGTAGCCTATCGCGATTGCGGTTTATCGTATCGCGACATTGCTGCTCGCGTAGGTCGAGATCCAATGACTGTTAGGAGAATATCGAATCGGTGGGTTCAGGAGGGTAATACGGGACGCCGTGCCGGGGCCCAACGGCCTCGTTTCACTAAGAGTCGAGATGACAGGCAGCTTATCCCCATGGTTGTAACGGATCGTGCAGCCACAACCCGATCCCTGACTCAACAGATAGTTAACCAGTGGCACCTCATACCATCACGCTGGGTGATACGCCAGTATGGCGATGACGAATAGACGCTTCCAATGTGCGTTCACAGCGATGTCGCCAAACACGGATGCGACCATCATGATGCTGTAAACAGAACCTACATTAATCCGAAAAAACTACGTTTTGCCATTCGTGCACCAAGATTCGTCGTTGAGTACACCATCGCAGGTGCTCCTGTCTGTGATGCAGCGTCAGGGGTAACCGCAGCCATGGTCTCCGAGCTGATAGTCCATGCTGCTGTGAACGTCGTCGAACTCTACGTGCAGATGGTTGTTGTCTTGCAAACGTCCCTATCTGTTGAGTCAGGGATCGGGTTGTGGCTGCACGATCCGTTACAACCATGGGGATAAGCTGCCTGTCATCTCGACTCTTAGTGAAACGAGGCCGTTGGGACCCGGCACGGCGTCCCGTATTACCCTCCTGAACCCACCGATTCGATATTCTCCTAACAGTCATTGGATCTCGACCTACGCGAGCAGCAATGTCGCGATACGATAAACCGCAATCGCGATAGGCTACAATCCGACCTTTATGAAAGTCGGAAACGTGATGGTACGCACTTCTCCTCCTTATACGAGGTATCACATCAACGTTTCACCAGGAAACGCCGGTCAAATGCTGTTTGTGTGTGAGAAATTGGTTGGAAACTTTCCTCATGTCAGCACGATGTAGGTGTCGCCACCAGCGCCAACCTTGTGTGAATGCTCTGAAAAGCTAATCATTTGCATATCACAGCATCTTCTTCCTGACGGTTAAATTTCGCGTCTGTAGCATGTCGTCTTCGTGGTGTAGCAATTTTAATGGCCAGTAGTGTAAAATGCCTCCGCAATAAAATGCATTTTCATTTTTAAATATCTTCACTGGCACTACAATAACCCGCATTTCATTCCTAGCATCCTCGGCCGTGACTGTTTCAATACAGGATTATAATATTAAGCTGTATCTTATTTTTAACATTTCTACCCTTTCAGAAACCCGACAACAAGAGGCACGCAAATTGTAGCGGCTTGAGAGGTTTACATGTCAACCAATCGAGTCTACAAACCGCGTAGTTAACGCACGTCGTAGCTGCAAAACTAAGCTCTCAGTTATTCAGATGTTTGCTAGGAATGATTCTGAAATACATTTGGTTCAGTAAAACGTTTTACATTAGTTAAGCAGCTTACGAAGTGGGCTGGTATTTCCAGCTTGTTGCATTTAGTAGAATACGTGAGCTGCTTAATTTGAGGCAACGTAACATAACCTGAGCAAAAGCTCAATGTCTTCGCGAACTTATGAGGAACACAAACCGTCATATCGTTTACACTGGCACAGCCTAATAACAGCTTCAACAAGAAACAATGCATTATCTCGAGCGAAAAACGTTACCATAATTAGAGGCCGCTAAACCGTGTTAAGGAGCGAAGCTCTATGAATCCTTAGCGAACCCTGTTCACCAACCTCTAACTTCTCAACGTCTAGGAAAATAGCTGGAAGCGCAACATAGATAGCAGTACTTTATCGACACGTTAAACCTCCGATACAGTTGCCTCCACTGTACTCCATTCCATAACGCTTCTATTCAGACAGTGCATTGTTAAAATGGAGTTCTTGTTTGGCGTACAAAGTCTAATGAAGCGGAAGTAATTTCAGAAGTGATTATCTAACTTTTGAGCGTTTCAATTCAAAACGATATACTGCGCAAGTTCACGTGCTCTACAGTGTGGTTACAAATAAGTACGCAATTTTCCATCCCTCCTTGGCCTAAACTGTTTTCGTTGCTGGTTGTTAAGGTAGACAGTTCGATTTGAATCCTAGTTGGGGACTTCGATTAATTTTGTAATTGGAAGGTTGGGAATGGGACTCACTTAGCTTCAAGCAGGCAAATGAGAAGCTTCTCCAATAATTAAATAACGGAATTGATTTTCGAATCAGGTGTCAAAAACAATGACATGTTTTTAACAAAAAATTGTCCTTTATATCACCGTCTTGGTTGCACGTATATTTTTATGATGAGTTGTATCGAAAAACTGGTGCGGTTGCAAAAATACAACACAATAAGACATCTCTGGTCATGTATATTTGTGAGTTTGTGAGAATGGTTTGCACCAGGGTATTGGGTAGATGACATTTATTGTATTATAATGATCGAATTCACAAGATATAGCTTCATTTTTTTCGCTTTCCATCATCCCGTACCTACTTCAAATTTCTTAGAGGTATTTTCTGCGTTTGGAACTAAATGAAAGGCAATTTGTGTTTCAGGATGGGTGTTTCGCTTCTTTTATTTATGAAGCACAAACTGCAGAGCCTGGCCGTGCCCAGGACGTTTGATATCTGCCACACAAAGTGATTGGCCTCGTGCCTTCTTGACACTCAGAGCGAACTTAAGCCGCATGAGAAGCTATAGTCGCTTAGAATCGAAAGACCTATTTGAATCACTGGGTTTCAACGGAATGCGACGAACGAATACGTCGTCACCTGTACGAAAAGAAGATTTGTTACGCCATCTGTTGTTACATTTTGCCGTAAGTATCTCATTGTGTTCTTGGACAATTCGTTTTCTTTTGTTTCAGCTCAGTTTTCGCTGTTTCAGGAAGGGCCGTGTTTGAGCGCGACTCGATCTTTCGGGACAGTTTACGTCACAGATAGGGAAATCTCGGGTTCTGTTCGATCTTTTGATCGGTGCACGGTCTAGTGACTTTTGTTGGCACTATATTCACCGCCTGCCTTAATGTTTGTATGGCACTGTGGATTTTGATAATATTTTGATAATGAAAACAATTGCGAAACGCGGACTAAAATATCTTCTACGCCATTGTGTCACACTGGTGGACCGGGGGGGGCGGGGGGGGGGGGGGGGAAGAGAACAAAACGGGTAGACTAATATTTAGTGTACTCATCCGACGGACATATAACCATCATCAGTGACTTATGTCACTGCAGAGGCTTGGAATTTAATCTAGGGCATCGGCGGAGAGTCTCTTCATTAGAAACTTTACGTCATCAACACGCTTTCATTTGCCGACCATTTACTGCTGATGAAAATTTCTTCCACCGTCGTGACTCGAACTGCACATCTTCGAATCGAGCACCACGGCACTAACATGTTAACGACCTCATTTTCAATCCGGAAAGTTAGACTTTTTTGCGTTAGCAAAGCAAAAACATTAATGTTGAAGTCCGTTTACAAATGTTTCTTTATAAATAATCATCCAAGATTTGTACACCAGTTTAAATCTCGCACCATTGCGAACATGGGAGATGTAAAGTTATGGTACAAATATATTTCACAAAACTGTAAACAGCCGCACAGTTAATAACAGAGTGAGGTGGCGAAATGGCAAGACACTCGTAATGTGGACGAGGTGCTTTCAGTCCCGTCCGGCAATCCAGAGTTATGTTGCCGTGATGGTGGAATTTTAGTCTGATTGTGGAAAAATGGTATTTGCTTCGAATTAACTGTGCGATTTTAAGAATTAATGGAAACACATAAAGCACAGAAAAAGCTATGTGCAGCAAGAGTTTACGTATTTGGCTATAACACTGCCTCCTCAATGCCATTTGTCTGGATCCAAATTACGACGTATGCGGCGAAGCACAACAAAGCCGTAATTGTTCATTATTCCCTTCTTGCCAATTCGGAGTTTCGTGTCGTTTTTCAAGTAAGCGGGATGTAGTGCATTGAGCATTCAGAAAATATTTTCTGATGACGTGTTATGCTGCGGCCTTCACGACACGCGCGACGCAAGTGGTGGAAGAGCGCAGAAAAGATGGAGGGAATGCCTTCCACACTTAACCCCAAGTCGCCACTTTCGCTGCTCCTATGATACACGTGGCGAACGGTAAGGACAACTGCATACTTCGTTGAGGCATTGCGTTTGCTATATTTCTTGTGACGTTGTTCAGCGATGAAGAATAACGAAATGAGCTCCAATATGTTAGGAAATCTGCAGTACAATCGCGTCTTATCTGTTTCAGTATTCTGTATATTTTGACGGATGACATCGGAAAAGTTCAAAGAAAGTCAGCGCGTTTTGAATTATCGTGAAATAGGGGAGAGAGTGTAACGGATGTAATGAGCGAGTCGGGTTGACAGCCATGAAATAAAGGCGTTTTTCATTCTGATGAAATCATTCTAGGACGTTGTAATAACAAACAGTTTTCTTCGAATATCAAAATATTTTGTTTACGTCCACCTACAAAGGAAGGTACGACTATCGTAAAAAATTAGAGAAATCCGAGCTTTCGCGAACCGATTTAGCTGTCATTTTTCCCACTTGATATTCGAGAGTGTAACGGTGGAAGAATGCTCTGAAAGAAGTTCTGCGAACATCCTGCTTCACACTTAAACACTAATTTCAGATTAATGTGCAAGGGGTGGACCATAATGTGGAAACATCGAAAATATAACGCATTACGTGTCTCGAAATGGATAAATACAGGTCCCGAGGAAACCTTGTACCATTCTTCCTGCAAAACAATGGTGGAGCTGGATAGCGATCACACACCCTACTGTCCAAAGTAGAACACAAGTAATTAATAAATACACGTCAAAAAAAGTTTTGCATCACCTCACTTCCGAGAGTTCCAGAACCTGTACAGAAAAATGGAATAGAGATCAACACAAACATAATTTTCGCCCTTTTTATTGCTCATGGAAATCACACATTGCACACATACAACGAGCCCTTAAGAGGTGGTTGTCCATATTTCTGTACAGACCGGTACCTCTAATACCCAGTAGTACGTCCTCTTGCATTGATGCATGCCTGTATTCGTCGTAGCATACTACCCTAAAATTCATCAAGGCACTGTTGATCCAGATTGTCCCACTCCTCAACGGCGATTCGGCGTAGATACCTCAGAATGGTTGGTGGGTCACGTCGTCCATAAACAGCCCTTTTCAGTCTATACCAGGCATGTGCAGTAGGTTTCATGTCTGGAGAACATTCTGTGCAATCTAGCGAGCGATGTCGTTATCCTGAAGGAAGTCATGCACAAGATGTGAACGATGGGGTCGCGAATTGTCGTCCATGAAGACGAATGCCTCACCAATATGCTGCCGATATGGTTGCATTATCGATTGGAGGAAGGCATTCACATGTCGTACAGCCGTTACGGCGCCTTCCATGACCACCAGCGGCGTACGACGGCGCCACATAATGACACACCAAAACAGCATGGATCCTCCACCTTGCTGCATTCTCTGTCTAAGGCGTTCAGCCAGACCGGGTTGCCTCCAAACACGTCTCTGACGATTGTCTGGTTGAAGGCATACGTGACACTCATCGTTGAGGAGAAAATGATACCATTCCTGTGTGATCCATTCGGGATGTTGTTGGGTCCATCTGTACCGCTCTGCATGGTGTCGTGGTTTCAAAGATGGACGTCAGGAGTGAAATTACACATCATGCAGACTATTACGCACGGTTTGAGTCGTAACACGACGTCTTATGGCTGCACGAAAAGCATTATTCAACACGGTGGCTGTCAGGTTCCCTCCGAGCCATAATCCGTAGGTAGCCATCATTCACTGCAGTAGTGGCCCTTGGGCAGCGTGAGCGATGCTTGTCATCGACGTTTCCTGTCTCTCTGTACCTCCTCCATGTCCGAACAACATCGCTTTGTTCACTCCGAGACGCCTGGACGCTTCCCTTTTTGAGAGCCCTTCCTGGCAAGAACCAACAATGCGGAAGCGATCGAACCGCGGTATTGACCGTCTAGGCATGGTTGAACAACAGACAACAGGAGCCGTGAAGCTCCTTCCTGGTGGAACGACTGAAACTGGTGGCTGTCGGACCCCCTCCATCTAATAGGAACTGCTCATGCCTGTTTACATCTTTGGGCGGATTTAGTGACATCTCTGAACAGTCAAAGGGACTGTGTTTGTGATATAATATCCACAGTCAACGTCTGTCTTCAGGAGTTCTGGGTACCGGTGTGATACAAAACGTTTCTTTATATGTGTATTTAAATCTGGTGACTCTGGTGGCCAGGGTAGATGTGACAATTCATCCGCAAGGTCACTAAACCATTCCTGGAGGATGCGAGCCATGCGAACAGGAGTCCTCTCGTCTTGGAACACAGTATCACCATTGGGGAGCGAACACTGTACTGTGGGATGGACCTTTTCAGTCAAACTGGGGACATAGTACTAATCCCCGGCTGTGATTTGACCTGGCAGAGTAACCATGGGGGCCCAGGGAATACCCCGATATGATTGCCCAGATCAGCACCGGACCCACGCATGTTTCGCCCTTGAGATATACCAAGGTCGGAGATGGAGGCAGTGTGAAATCAAGACACACGAAACAAATGTCTTTCTTCCACTGCTCCACAGTCCACGTTTCATAGTTCCGGCACCACGTTTTCCAGTTACAGGCGTTTGCATCACTGGTTCGTGATTTTTTAATTCCAGTTCGTCCTGCAGTTCGTTGCTTATAGAGCTCCCTTTCTGTTACGTTGGTGCGACATTCAATTCTGAAGTTTGTTTTGCGGATGTTGTCCTCTCATTTATCGTCACAATCGTCTTCAAGATGTCTCTAAATGGATAGTTACAGGTAATGTAAAGGTCCTGCATAGTTTACTAGAAAACCTTATACCAATTTTCCTGCAAAATAGTCACAAGTTCAGGTAACAATGATGGAGGTGGACAGTAATCATTTAAGACACAATTTCGCCCTCGTTGTGATGTAGACGATACTGTTTTACCGCTTTCCCTATATGAGGTATAAATCATCTATGCGATGCCTTTTGAAACACCAAACACTTCCGTACCTTCGTTACGGAAGCAGTGTGACGTTCGCTGTGTTATTCAGTGGTTTGGTATTTAACTAATTTGTAAATGAAAATGATAATGTTATTTCATTACATTAGTAATTACAAAATAATTTTCTCTTCCGGCTAAAGATTTGGTCAAGTTGATAAAGAAATCCAAGTTAACGTTGTGTTAAAGTGTTGTCTGTAAATGTCACTAAGTTGTCTGTAAATGTCACTAAATCACAGTTCATACAACAGATTCTATACAGTTATTGATAATGATGGAAACAGTTATCTTCAGCAAAATGTTCATTAAAACCACCGCATATCAGCCGCGCACAACACTGACGTATGTTACCTGAAACATATTCTTCGCAACTCGTGCGTAATTAACTTCGGATCCATACATTAGCAAGAAAAAGTTTGTTATATGGATCGTGCTATGAGCACTGTTTTTAAAGAACCAATCTGATTCGAATTATTTTCATTAAAATGAGTTCGGGACCACCGGTCCACATTTATTTTTTACACATTTTTATTCCCTTCGGCATTTATGTCTGCAGAGTCGCGCAATTTGAATTTGGCGCTGAGATAATTGTTAAGATGGCGGCAGACAATTGACAGAGTCTTTCTATTGTTAGAGCAAATTTCCTTTTAACAGGATAAGTATTTGAATTAATGCACTATTGTGCACTATTTAGACTAATTTTCCTCAAGCAAACCTTTGATACTTTCGTGAGGAAATAATTAATACAGATAATGCTTATTGCACCCTCACCCTCCCCCCCCCCCCCCCCCCCCCCCCCCCGCCCAGGAACCATGGACCATGCCGTTGGTGGGGAGGCTTGCGTGCCTCAACGATACAGATAGCCGTACCGTAGGTACAACCACAACGGAGGGGTATCTGTTGAGAGGCCAGAGAAACGTGTAGTTCCTGAAGAGGGGCAGCAGCTTTTTCAGTAGTTGCAGGGGCAACAGTCTGGATGATTGACTGTTCTGGCCCTGTAACACTAACCAAAACGTCCTTGCTGTTGTGGTACTGCGAACGGCTGAAAGCAAGGGGAAACTACAGCCGTAATTTTTCCCGAGGGCATGTAGCTTTACTGTATGGTTAAGTGATGATGGCGTCCTCTTGGGTAAAATATTCCGGAGGTAAAATAGTCCCCAATTCCGATCTCCGGGCGGGGACTACTCAAGAGGACGTCGTTATGAGGAGAAAGAAAACTGACGATCTACGGATCGGAGCGTGGAATGTCAGATCCCTTAATGGGGCAGGTAGGTTAGAGAATTTAAAAAGGGAAATGGATAGGTTAAAGTCAGAGATAGTGGGAATTAGTGAAAATCGGTGGCAGGAGGAAAAAGACTTTTGGTCAGGTGAATACACGGTTATAAATACAAAATCAAATAGGGGTAATGCAGGAGTAGCTTTAATAATGAATAAAAAAATAGGAGTGCCGGAAAGCTACTACAAACAGCATAGTGAACGCATTATTGTGGCCAAGATAGACACGAAGCCCACGCCTACTACAGTAGTACAAGTTTATATGCCAACTAGCTCTGCAGACGATGGAGAAGTTGATGAAATGTATGATGAGATAAAAGAAATTATTGAGGTAGTGAAGGGAGACGAAAATTTAATAGTCATGTGTGACTGGAATTCGACAGTAGGAAAAGGAAGAGAAGGAAACATAGTAGGTGAGTATGGATTGGGGCTAAGAAATGATAGAGGAAGCCGCCTGGTAGAATTTTGCACAGAGCATAACTTAATCTTAGCTAACACTTGTGTCAAGAATCATAAAAGAAGGTTGTATGCATGGAAGAACCCTGGACATACTAGAAGGTTTCAGATAGACTATACAGTGGTAAGACAGAGATTTAGGAACCAGATTTTAAATTGTAAGACATTTCCAGGGTCAGATGTGGACTCTGGCCACAATCTATTTGTTATGAACTGTAGATTAAAACTGAAGAACCTGCAAAAAGGTGGGAATTTGAGGAGATGGGACCTGGATAAACTGAAAGAACCAGAGTTTATACAGAGTTTCCGGGAGAGCATAAGGGAACTATTGACAGGAATGGGGGAAACAAATGCAGTAGAAAAAGAATGGGTAGCTTTGAGGAATGAAATAGTGAAGGCTGCAGAGGATTAAGTAGGTAAAAAGACGAGGGCTAGTTGAAATCCTTGGGTAACAGAAGAGATACTGAATATAATCGATGAAAGGACAACATTCAAAAATGCAGTAAGTGAAGCAGGCAAGAAGGAATACAAACGTCTCAAAAAAGAGATCGACAGGAAGTGCAAAATGGCTAAGCAGGGATGGCTTGAGGACAAATGCAAGGATGTAGTGGCTTATCTCACGAGGAGTAAGATAGATACTGCCTACAGGAAAATTAAAGAGACCTTTGGAGAGAAGAGAACCACTTCCATGAATATCAAGAGCTCAGATGGAAAACCAGTTCTAAGCAAAGAAGGGAAAGAAGAAAGGTGGAAGGCGATTTTCTTGAGGACAATTTTATGGAAATGGAAGAGGAGGTAGATGAAGATGACATGGGAGATATGATACTGCGTGAAGAGTTTGACAGAGCACTAAAAGACCTAAGTCGAAACAAGGCCCCGGGAGTAGACAACATTCCATTACAACTGCTGACGGCCTTGGGAGAGCCAGTCATGACAAAACTCTACCATCTGCTGAGCAAGATGTATGAGACAGGCGAAAGTCCCTCAGACTTCATGAAGAATATAATAATTCCAATCCCAAAGAAAGCAGGTATTGACAGATGTGAGAATTACCGAACTATCAGTTTAATAAATCACAGCTGCAAAAAACTAACGCGAATTCCTTACAGACGAATGGAAAAACTGGTCGAAGCCGACCTCGGGGAAGATCAGTCTGGATTCCGTAGAAATGTTGGAACACGTGAGGCAATACTGACCCTACGACTTATCTTAGAAGAAAGATTAAGTCAAGGCAAACCTACGTTTCTAGCATTTGTAGACTTAGAGAAAGCTTTTGACAATGTTGACTGGAACACTCTCTTTCAAATTTTGAAGGTGGCAGGGGTAAAATACAGGGAGCGAAAGGCTATTTACAATTTCTACAGAAAGCAGATGGCAGATATAAGAGTCGAGGGACAAGAAAGGGAAGCAGTGGTTGGGAAGGAAGTGACACAGGGTTGTAGCCTCTCCCCGATGGTATTCCATCTGTATATTGAGCAAGCAGTAAAGGAAACAAAAGAAAAGTTCGGAGTAGGTATTAAAATCCATGTAGAAGAAATAAAAACTTTGAGGTTCGCCGATGACATTGTAATTCTGTCAGAGACAGCAAAGGACTTGGAGAGTAGTTGAACGGAATAGACTGTCTTAAAAGGAGGGTATAAGATGAACATCAACAAAGGCAAAACGGGGATAAAGGAATGCAGTTGAATTAAGCCGGGTGATGCTGAGGGAATTGGATTAGGAAAAGAGACACTTAAAGTAGTAAAGGAGTTTTGCTATTTGGGGAGCAAAATAACTGATGATGGTCGAAGTAGAGAGGATATAAAATGTAGACTGGCAATGGCAAGGAAATCGTTTCTGAAGAAGAGAAATTTGTTAACATCGAGTATGGTTTTAAGTGTCAGGAAGTCGTTTCTGAAAGTATTTTTGTGGAGTATATCCATGTATGGAAATGAAACATGACCATAAATAGTTTAGACAAGAAGAGAATAGAAGCTTTCGAAATGTGGTGCTTCAGAAGAATGCTGAAGATTAGATGGGTAGATCACATAACTAATGAGGAGGTATTGAATAGAATTGGGAGGAGAGGAGTTTGTGGCACAACTTGACTAGAAGAAGGGATCGGTTGGTAGGACACATTCTGAGGCATCAAGGGATCACCAATTTAGTACTGGAGGGCAGCGTGGAGGGTAAAAATCGTAGAGGGAGACCAAGAAATGAACACACTAAGCAGATTCAGAAGGATGTGTGCAGCAGTACGTATTAGGAGATGAAGAAGCTTGCACAGGATAGAGTAGCATGGAGAGCTGCATCAAACCAGTCTCAGGACTGAAGACCACAACAACAACAACAATGCTTATTGAGAGAGGAATTAAAGTTACAAATAATTATTCACTCATATTTATAATAATAATGAACTCTATTCTCAAGTAATAATTAACAAATAATTAAATTTCTTGACAGAACCCAGTTTGATATGCGTCTTGCGTCAGTAACCTACAAAAGCCAACCAAAAAAAGGTAAAACCAAAGGAAGACGAACGCAGATCATAAAAGGAATTTACAATTATCATTGTCTTCGTATGATACACATCGATATGTCCAATTACGTCATAAAATATTATATAAATAATTGATATTTATACTCGTTTTGTTTTATTTCACAGTTTTTCTATATGTCAGATAGATAATGTTTATAACTGTTAGAGGCATAATTTCCTCTCGTCGCACTGTAGCTAAAATTCATCTCGTGGATGTTACAGGAGCCACGTCACGAGCACCAATAATTTGTCCTCGGTCTGTTTCACGTAGCCTCGACATAATGCACTCACCGTTACACAAAAGTCCACAACCGCCGCACGCATCATATTGAGGACATTGCACAGATGTCGGTCATGGTCAAAGACGTTAGCGCAACCCTCAGTCTGGGCTATCATCGGCATGAATTGAATTTTATCCGTAGTGGATGCTGTTGAACTCCGTGACTGTTCCTTTATAGGGTGTAGAAAAATTTCCGCTACCAGTCACAATTAAAGATTATTTATTCGTCACGCGACCGGTTTCGAGCTTGTCCCCATCATCAGGTGTTTATACATTGCTGTACACGTATATATTGCTGGAGATCACTGTAGAAGTACAAAAAAATTATTTGCTAATTACTTAGCAGATACAAGTAATAGAAAGTCGCGAGGTAGCTTTTGAGGAAATATATCTGTACTTACACAGTGATCTCCAACAATATAAACATTTACGTGAATGTATAAACTTCTGAGAGTGGACCAAGCCCGAAACAGGTCGTGTGACGAATAAATAATCTTTCATTGTGACTGTTAGCGGAAATTTTCTACACCCTTGTTCGGTATTAATGTTCAAGCATGCATTTCTCACGGTGTTTCCACATTCCATTGTTTCCATATTTTTTCCCAACCACTATAAATGTATGCTAGAAGCTTTACTCTCTGTCAAAGAGCCGTTATAGTAGGTGAAAGAAATTGGAAATTTGAAGTAAATTCTATGGGACCAACCTGCTGAGGTCATCGGTCCCTAGGCTTACACACTACTTAAGCTAACTTACGCTAAGGACAACACAAACACCCATGCGCAAGGCGAAAGAAGATCCCCAACAATTGCAGTGGTCTTGGCGCTGCTTCGCCTGTCTGCTTCAACAAATTACGAAACGCGATTTATTTATGTCCCTATAGCAACGCCCCAGTGTTGTTGCAGCTCCTTAGACGACTACTGGTTTAGTGTTTTCAGGTTGAGCTGGAAGCTGGCAACAGCGCTCCCAGCTGTGAGGGACAATCTTACGCCGAATGTACTATCGAATAATAGTCATATACATATACACTTGTGTACCAAAATGTAGGGATACGACAATAAATGATAAAATAGCATCAATCGTGAATAATGCGTTTATTCGACAGGTTATTGGTAAAATGGAAAGAGTCTACAAAACAGATTGCTTGCAAAACACTCTTGCAACACTTTCTAGAATACTGCCCATGAGTTTGGAATCTGTAACATATAGGAATACCACTTATTTATTTAATTATTTATTCTGATTCACTTTCTTGGTGATATCAATGGACCGTTACATGTAAAACGTTAAATTTCGAAATAATCTATTATTTTTCTCTTTGTTCTGAATACTGACCTATATTTATCGTTTCTATCATAATACCTTTCATTATCTCTGGTTTTACTATTGCTCTAACATTTAAATGCTACGCCACGCGTAACTATCAAGTGACATATGTTCCTATAGTGTGACGTATAAAGAGCAACGGCTCTGTTATTTCAATATTTTTTGAGTAATTTTACAGTTATTTTTACCATCTACTGCTGTTAGTGCTGTTACATTTGAGTATATTATAATAATAAACAATACAACTATTACAAGTACACAAGGCCCTATTAATGCTATTGCAATCTTGACTTTTCTACAGAAACTATAATCATAGGACGAGTTACCGCGTGGCGTATGTTCCCTGGTGGCGAATGATGGATGGGGGTGAGTCACAAATAGCTTTTTGTCAGCTTGTTGGTCATATATCAAATATAGCTCCCGAATTAATCGTTAATTCAGTAAACATAAGTAAATTCATCAGACCATCTCTAACAAATCCTCACGTAACACGTCACACTGCTCATCATTCCAATCAATACTGTCTGAACTGCTGAATCACATCCAACAGGAGTAAAGAATAGTCCTCATATACCTCTTCGTAAGTAGTACAAGTTTGTGGCAACCTACCCACGACTAACTATGAAGTTTAGAATCATAATCAAATTTCAGATGCTAATTCTCTAGTTGTTGTTAGACCATTCCAGCTGTAGTGGCGTAACAGTCTACATTTTTTTTCGTAATCATTTTGAGTGGCGGTCGTCGGTAAATTTTTATTTTGGCATTCGTACCATACTGGGTTGGTCATAGGATATACGCAAACAGCGCCTAGGTATTCAGTCCGCTGGTTATGGCTGACAGCTATGGTCACTTGTATCCCACTACTCTGTAATATATTTTTTGCACGTTAAAAGATCGAAATTTCCTCTCTTCGACCGTATCTGCTTTCTCAACTGCCCATCCGTCAACTACATCATTCAGTGCTACAGCGAATGCCGACTTGTTGATTCGCTAATTCGACCCTACAGCCCAGCCTTTCTAGACAGAAAGTTTTTGTGGCACCAAGTCAGACTTATTGTGATGTGACGGCTGCAAATGTCTCGCACGCCTAGTGCCAAATTGTTCCTCGGGTTCGGTAACCGGTAAGCGGTAAACGGCAAGCGGAAAATGGTTTTCTATGGCAGCGAGTCCTCTTGAATTACTCTGGAACTCTTGCATTACTAACTCTATGCTTTACAATGGTTATTGTTGACGGCCTTCAGGTTGCTGACCCTCAAAGCACAGTTAACTACTACAGTGGCTGATGCCGCTGCACTCAACGTCTCTTCCCTGAAGTCTGAGAAAAACACACATAGTTTAGTATTTCTGGACTGTATCTGCTTCCATTGATCATTCTATGCCAGATTGGCCACAATATCTGCTGTCTCCAAACCACGTGACGATGCATCAGTTATATTACACTGATTCTTTTAATTTTGCTTCCAAGTGATATTGACCTTGTACAGGGAAGGGCTGCACGTACTGTTTGATCCAAGGGAGAGCGCAACTGTGATACAGAAGAACCTCAACGGGAATGTGCTCGAAGATAGATGCCTATTACCCCGTGAAAAACTTTGAAGAAACAGTATTGACGAACACAGAAGATTAGACTAAGCAGCGAAAAAAGCATGCCAAATTTAAAATAACGCAAAATCCCCAAGACCGGCAAAATTTTGCAGAAGTTCGAAATATAGCGCGTACTTCAATGCGAGATGCTTTCAATAATTTCCACACCGAAACACTGTCTCGAAAGAGATTCTGGTCGCACATAAAGCACACCAGTGGGGAGACGCAATCAGTACCTTCACTGCGGGATAATAACGGTGAACTCACTGATGACAGTGTCACTTAAGAAGAGTTACATGTATCAAACAAGATTTTCCGAAACTTCTTCACCGAAGAAGACGAAGTAAGTATTCCTAAATTCCAATCAGGAACAACTGCCAAGATGAGAAACATAGAAATAGATATCCTCGATGACGCAAAGCAGCTTAAATCAATAAAAGCAATGCTTTCGGTGTAGATTGTCTTCCAGTCAGGTTCCTCTCAGAGTATGCCGATACAAGAGCTCCATACTTTGCAATTATGGACAACCGCTCGCTCACAGAAAGATCTGTACCTAAATACTGGAAAATTGCTCAAGTAACACTAGTACCCAAAAAGGGAAGTAAGAGTAATCCGTTGCATTAAAGGCCCAAATCACTAAAGTCGATTTGCAGTTGGGTTTTGGGACATAAAGTAACATTATGAAGTACCTCGAAGAAAACGATTTATTGACACGTAGGCTGCACGGATTCAGAAAGTATCGTTCTTGCGAGTTACAACTAGCACTTTATGCTCATTAAGTAATGAGTGCTATTGACAGGGGTTGTCAAATTGATTCCATATTTTTAGATTTCCAGAAGGCTTTCGACACCATTCCTCACAAGCGTCTTCTAACCAAACTGTGTGCCAATGGAATATCGCCTCAGTTGTGCGACTGAATTCGTGATTTCCTGTCAGAAAGGTCACAGTTCCTTGTAATAGACTGAAAGCTGTCGAGTAAAACAGAAATAATATCCGGCGTTCCCAAAGGAAGTGTTACAGGCAATCTATTGTTCCTGATCTATATTAAAGACATAGGAGACAATCTCAGTAGCCGTCTTAGATTGTTTGCAGATGATGCTGTCATTTATCGTCTTGTAAAGTCATCAGATGACCAAAACGAATTGCAAAATGATTTAGATAAGATGTATATATGGTGTGAAAAGTGGCAATTGACCCTGAATAAAGAAAGTGTGAAGTTATCCACATGAGTACTAAAAGTCGATTACACGAAAAGTCACACAAATCTGAAGACTGTAAATTCAACTAAATACTTAGGGATTAAAATTACAAATACCCTAAATTGGAACGATCACATAGATAATGTTGTGGGTAGGGCCAGCCAAAGACCGCGATTCATTGGCAGAACACTTAGAAAGTGCAACAGGTCTACTAAAGAGACTGCTTACACCACCCTTGTCCGCCCTATTCTAGAATATTGCTTTGTGGTGTGGGATCCACATCAGGTGGGGCTGACGGATGACATCGAAAAAGTACAAAGAAGGGCAGTTCGGTTTGTATTATCGCGAAGTAGGGGAGATAGTGTCAAAGACATGACACGTGAATTGGAGTGGCAATCATTAAAACAAAGGCGTTTTTGTTGCGACGGGATCTTCTCATGAAACTTCAATCAGCAGTTTTCTCCTCCGATTGCGAAAACATTCTGTTGGCACCCAACTACATAGGGAGAAATGATCATCATGATTAAGTAAGAGAAATCAGGGCTCGCACAGAAAAATTTAACTGCTCGTGTTTCCTGCGCACATTTCGAAAGTGGAACGGTAGAGAGAGAGCTGGAAGGTGGTTCATTGAACCCTCTGGCAGGCACTTTATTGTGAATAGCAGAGTAATCACGTAGATGTAGATATAGAATTATGGACGAGTCCAAGTGATCATTCATCCCGCGCTTCACACCCCAGTGCAGCCAAAAGAAGAATGGCACTCTTTGTGACGCATTTCATAAGAACTGTCAGAGTATAACTGGAGATGCAGTGTTAAAACGAAAATTGCTTGTTTAATAGTCTCCACAGGAGCTATCAAACTCTCGAAAACAGATGCATCATCCCGTACAAAAATAGAAAAGAACTGAACACACCTTGTGTACATTAATAAGAATTAAAGTGTATTAAGCAGCAAAGTACTGGCCTTATTAATGCACTCCCATTTGCCTGAAACATTGTACTTCACCCGAACTACTAGATTTGTCCACGTTTCATCGCACTTGCTCAGGTTTCATAGGATCCAGCTCTAGGAAATGTGGTAATCTTGGAAGCAGTGACTGTGTACATTTGCAACTAGAGCTGCACTCTACCAGATCGTTTTCGTGCAATACATAAGTGAAGTAGTTAATGGTATGGTTACAGGTAGCATTGGTGGCACTGATAGAGGAAGAAATTTAAGTGAATGGATGATACAGAAACTGGCAGCCAACGACTTTTTATTTGTTCATTCGTTTTGCATGTAAATAGAGCCACAAATCGTTCGGTGTTAGTGCGTAGTGTGTTCTATATCCCTAGAGAACTTAAATTTTATTTTGTAAGTAATAAAAAATTAATTGGTAGCTTAAATTCAGCGCTTTCAAGTAACCAAAGCCATTACATTTGATGAGAATATGGTTTGCATGCATTAACATACAAAATCTGTATGATTAATGTTGTTTTTTATACTCAGTGGACAGTTGTTTATCGTGGACAAAGGTATAAGATTTCTGTTATTGCTGGGTAGTGCGAAAGTTTTTTATGAATAACAGAAAAATGTTTTATATAAGCTCGTCGAAATACTGAAGAGCTAATTGATATGTTTTTGTTTTGCGTGTTTTTTGTTTTTTTTTTTTTTTTTTTTTTTTTTTAAGAAAATGCGTTTTGTAGCGCTGTATGATAACTCTGTAATATTTCTTATTTACACTACAATATCCTTCCGTTTCACGCTGTAAAAAACTATTTTGGAATGAAGCCTTAATTTAAGTATTGACAACTTCAATTTTCCTATAAACTTTGTTTATTTCTAAGTAACAGACGAGATGACAACTATGTAGAACAAAAATGTTCAGTAGGTTATGAGGCTCTTTGTATATCTTCGCTCAATTTCTAGACGGTTCACTGCTTCTGGTTTCTAAGGAAATCTGGTAAGACACTGATCGCACCCGAAAACGAAGCAATCGAAATGAGTTAAGGTCTGGTAGGTATGCAACACACTTAACATACAGGTTGCTCCCTTATGATCTTAACTAACAGAAGCTGCCAGGAAAAATACTTAAGTCCACATTTTCTTTTGATAGTCTATGGTAGCCAACTGTAGTTTTACATCTCTAGTTACGGCTGCTCATCATCTGTCGACAGCTGCTCATCATGTGTCGCTGGAAATGACGTGGGTTGTTTGTGCATAATAGCGCTTCCCTTCTCATTAGCACAGGTAGCTGAAGCTGTTTGTTTAACGTCAGGATTTATTACGACGCCGAGGGTGCCAATCTCGAAAAGTAAATATCATAGGTCGCTGAGGGAGCATAGTCCATTCCGTTTGGGCATTAACACATGTTTCCTGGATGGAAACCATGTTTGTTGCTTGTTTAGGAGAGTGGAACAATATTTGTTGTTTCTGAAGTGCCGGGAACGTTTACTAGCGCTATTCTCTTCCTGCTTGGTTGGCAGTATAGATGTTATTCACCACAAATTCTCTCTTATCTCTCTCTGGCAATAAATGCAACGGCCTCTCTCAAATAAGTACTGTATCAGTCAACCCTTCTTTTCTCCATTTAAACGCTATTGGTTCAAGCAAGGCCTCTGATGAAACTTCCCTTATTACTTCATTTTTCTGTGTGACGTGGTGTTTTCAGAAGTGACTTTCATCTCTGTAGCGTTTGATACATTCAAGGTAGCTTTTAATATTCTCATAACGGAAGTACTTCACGCTGAACAGTTACAGCCAGTTACAAACGATTTTAAAATACAAAGATGTGTTTATTCCAAGCCCTCTCCCTCCTCCCATGATCATTTATCTTCAGAACAATATTTAATCGATGTCTGAAGGGTAACGAATGTTAAGTCTGCAAGTGGTCGAGACATGCAGTACTTACACCGTAACACTCTCCGAAATAGAAGTTACTGAGTCGTGAGTCCTGTCCTTATTCATGATCGAAGTGTAAATTTGGAATCCCGCTGATGTGATTAAAAAAGCGGAGTGTAAGATGAGGCACAAAGGTCATATGTGCACATGCTTCACCACTTTCGGTATACTCGAATTCAGCAGTCCCATATCAAAAGCTGCGGTACTCAAATTATCAAATGATGCAACAGGACCATGAACTTCGTAACCAGATATTAGCCACGAATATGTTAACATACGTCTTTATGGGGGTGCAGAAAGTTTGTTGTCGACGATACAGTCGTATATTATGAAATATCCATCATATAATATGATCCATGGTTTGACTGTTGGCGAGTGTACGAAGGTAACAAGAGCTTTAACATACAGTTAGTATTGTTGAAAATAATATTCGCCCAGAAGTCAGTAGTCCTTGGTTACCTTCCATGGGGGTAGTATCATTTAACGTAATATTAGTTTCGAAAGCAAGCAGACACCGGCATGCACAAATCCAGATTTTTAGAGATAAACGAACGTGGTGAGTGAAAGAACAAACAGATTTCCGTGTTTAAAAAAAAAGAGCTTTGGTTTCGCTTTTTAGGACATATAAGTGGGGTATTTTCCTTATTAGAAGCTTTATGTCCTGGTGTCCTAATGTAATAATGATTCAGTTGATTCTGCATGTCTTCTCGATTGACCAATACCCTTCTGGTGCTGTAGGTGAAAATCTTACACATATGTACCTTCTGAACTGCAGCCAGGCGTGTTTCATTCCCATCGCTAGCAATTTCTAATTAAGAGTTGTTTCTTTCCTTCATAGTCACCGGTGTCTTCGAAATTTTAATAAAAAGTTCTACTGTAAAGTAATATTATTTGGTTACCTTACATGATCATTATTAAGGAGAAGGCCATCTATAAATTTGTGCTGTAGTCTTCTTATAAGAACGAATATATTTGCCAACATCGCTATGTTACGACAATTACTGGAGTACTAATTTCTGTAATATTTATTGCCATCTTTAGATCCATAAAACTGAGCAGTGATAAATACAGCTCACAATGTAGAGTAGTTTAAGCATTGTAGGATGTAACTACCAGTGCCTGGTCTCATAGTTCTGAAGATGGCAGTAAATATTGCCGAAATTAGCAATCTTAGTAAATAAATTGGCTTTCACAAGAAGACTTCAGTACAAAATAATTTTTGCCTACAATGAAACCTTCATATCTGACACCCTTCTTTCGAAACTTTTTACTTTAGCTGTCCCAAACGCTTCGAACCTGCGTTTGCCATCAAACATCACATCTGAGGGCTGTCAACAACGCGACAATTCAATAGTTTCTCTATTTGCGACCTGATGATACTAATATCTATTACAGCTCTTCTCGAGTGTGCTACTGATCTGACCATGAGCAGTAGATGACATCATCAGGAAGAAATATATGAACGTCTTTATAAATTAACCTTAAGGCCTTTTATCTTTGATAAAGAGCGTCAAAATACTCGGAACCTAAGTCATTGTAGAAATCTGCTGATTATTGCAGAGATTGTAAAATTTCACGAGGAGGTGACTGTTTTCAGTTTACCGAGATAGGTGAGGTGGAGTTAGGTTCATATCCGGGGAATGACGGTTCATGTAGTTGCCTGACATCCAGATTTAGGTATTCCGCGATTTGGCTATATAGCTTAAGATAAATGCGGGATGGTTGCCCGAAACGGCACGGCCTATCTGCTTCCCTGCCCTTTAATAATCTAATTTGTAATGCAGTGTCCTCATTTTCAAGGGGATGTTAAAGACTAACGAAACCTGATAGTCCAGGAAGGCAAGATGCGGTTACGATTGTGGACGAGGCCGTAGTCACTTACTGTTGCTTCCCTTTTCCAATTACACACATTTCTTTTAAAACGGTAATTCCAGACTCAGCAATAAATAAAGATATCACACGTTAGGGAATAAACCACTGTGTAATTAATAGTGCTTTCAGTGCGTTACAATTTACCAAATGAGCGTAAAATACAGACACTGCAAATAATGTTTTAAAAACAAGCAAATGTGGTCCCAATTAGAATTTTAAGGCAAGTAATCACTGTCAAGGATGAAGGCCTTTAACGCCAAGAACCGCAATTATAAAAAAAATTAAACAAACATATTGTAAAACAGCAGTGCAATTGCAAGGTTAATTTAAAAAGACAGGCAACTGATCACCAAACGGATGAGACAAAAGATGGTAAACCTGGTAGCACAACCATTTAAACCTGCGGTAACTCCAAGAACGGCAATTATATAAAAAATTAAAAAAACTACAGTAAAACAGTGAATACAACAGCAAAGGTTAATTTAAACGAACAAGCAACTATCACCAAACAGATGAGACAAAATGATTGTAAAAGTGGTAGCACAATCATTTAAACCTGCTGTAACGCCAATAATTGCAATTATATAAAAAAGTTTAGAAACATACAATAAAACAGCAAATAAAGTAATAAAACACAAGGGCCAGTCACAGAGGGTGCACCAGGAAGACAACACTTTCTCGAGCGATGAGATAGGCAACTAAGTGTTGCATTCAATTCAAAAGGTGGTAACTCAGACTAGTGCCAGCCTAACGAATGACTAATGATCATCTTGCTGAGGCTACCTGACGTCTAATAAACCAAATGCGAATATGTAAGAATACGCCATAGCCAGAACTGGTGGTCTGAACTCTGCCCACAGAATACTGTGCTTAGAGCGCCTGGAACGAGTGAGGAGTCACTACCACCAGAGTAGAAAAATTGCCAACCAACCTACAATCAAGGATACTGTCAAAACTACACGCCTCAACGGACAGCAGCGGCAAGGACTGGGAGGCTTTCACAAAATTACATTTACTACCTCTCACAATTTCACTAAATCCACAGTAAATCTTAGTACTCCCTTCTTACCAAAGATCAAACAATATTATTTAATTAACTATTTGGCTTTAAGGCTTTCTTTTTTTCCACAAACTAGGACACTCGGTAATCATAGTTCAAATGGAGAGGAACCTGAGAGGTGTTGTGATAGGAAAAAAAATCAAGGTAGGTACATGAATTCAATTATAAGTTACCTTATATTTGAGCACACTAACACATCCAATAAGCTGATCCTTCACTGTACATGATCATAGTATTCCGTTACAGTGATTACGCTATGTGGTGGCGACTGCATGTTGGTAGGTGGATTTGCAGGTAGAATTGCCGGACTCTGTCATTTCTTGGTGGCGATGATAGACATCAATTCCAGAATAGTTCCAGTGCTTCATCCATCCACCCGAGGCATTGGAAAGCGGCAGGAAAAGACTCTCTCGGAACCAGCAGAATATACAACTTTTACATGGGCAGTGCACAGTTTGGTAGCTCGTCCCCGACTAACTGTTGTTCCACCTTTTCTACCTAGGCTACCTAGGCCAACCACAACTTGCGCGCGCTACAAAGTTCCGATCCCCCGATGGGAACCACAAGACGGTTTACATACGAAATAACTAAGAACCCTAAGTGAGGATCAGCAATTTACATTACAGTAACCAAACAAATTAATTAAAACAGAACATTTGCACATATTGACAATTCTACAAAAAATTATTTAATTTTAAAGATACCCAAAGATATCATGTAAGAGAGACAAAACATATAATTTCAGACATTATACTTCATTACAGTATCGAATTAACAGTACACTAATTACCGAAGTTCAACGATGGGATGTTGAACAAAATAGAAAGCTAAATGGATCAACAAAAGGTATGTAGTGTCTAAGCTATGGTGTTACAGACTGACAGCTGTCTTCAGAGCTATCCTTCTGCCAGTACTACTCTTTCAATTTGCATAGCCAACGGAATCTCGTGCGTAGCATGCGAGACTACCCTGTCTAGTCGCTTTAATATGAGTACCTCTCAAAAGCCTGAACAACGATCGTTTACAGGTAGACTGCTGCGAGACGTGCAGTAAGAGAGTCATCGAGATTCTGGAAGTTACCGACAGGGATATTTAGCTGGATTGACTCCAGTGACGTGGCCAGCGGCGTTAGGTATCTCGGTTGAAGCTAAATGGCATGAACAGCCCGATCGAGGTCTTCCTATAGATTTTCCACAGGGGAGTTCGTGGGGTACGGTGAACTCATCGTGGTGTTCTTCAAACCATGCAAGTACACTTCGAGCTGTGTGACACCTTGCCTCGTCCTGTGCCAGATGTCATCCTGACAAGGATAAACAAACTGCATGTGGCTGTGGAAATGGTCCACAAGGATGGAGGCACGATTATGTTGATCCGTTGTTCCTTCCAGAATGGCGAGGTCACCCAGGAAATGCCATTAAAACATTCTCTACACCATAACACTCCCTCCTAGTTTGTTTTCATATGTTTCACGCCGTACACACCAACGGCCATCTACGGGATTGAGCGTAAAACGTGAAAGCCCACCTCTGGCCACTCAGTGGACCTATATTCCCGGTATTGGCGTGTAAATTGGAGCTTTCGTCGCCAATGAACTGCAGGTAGTGTGGCTGCATCAACCAGGCGCCTACTGTGGAGGCCTCGACGCGCCAATATTCGCTGAACGGTTGCTGCAGAGCCGCTGTTGGTAGCTCCTTGGTTGCTCAACAGCTTTGCGTTTACCCCTGCCATCTGTGGTCCATGGCACGCCGCAGTTGCCTAGGCGCCTGTTTTGTATACCGCCCTTCCGCCATATATTTTAACGGCGATGGCACACCAGCATCTGCAATCTTAGCCGTTTGTGAAATGCAACCATCCCTAGCCCGAAAGCCAATGAACATGCCCTTATGAACGAATCAGATAAGTCGTTCAGTTTCCGCATTACAAAAACCAGTGTACCATTCCGCGTCTCCTCGACACGCATTATACAGGGTGGTCCATTGATAGTGACCAGGCCAAATATCTCACGAAATAAGCATTAAACGGAAAAACTGAAGGGGGAAACCAGATGGCGCTATGGTTGGTACGTTAGATGGCGCTGTCATAGGTTCAAATGGTTCAAATGGCTCTGAGCACTATGGGACTTAACTTCTGAGGTCATCAGTCCCCTACAACGTAGAACTACTTAAACCTAACTAACCTAAGGACATCACACACATCCATGCCCGAGGTAGGATTCGAACCGGCGTCCATAGCGGTCGTGCGATTCCAGACTGTAACGCCTAGAACCACTCGGCCACACTGGTAGGCGCTGTCATAGGTCAAACGGATATCAACTGCGTCTTTTTAAAATAGGAACCCCGATTTTTTATTACATATTAGTGCAGTACGTAAAGAAATATGAATGGTATAGTTAGATGACTTTTTTTCCTTTGTGATAGATTGCGCTGTAAAAGTCACAAACGTATAAGTACGTGGTATCACGTAACATTCCGCCAGTGCGGACGGTATTTGCTTCGTGATACATTACCCGTGTTAAGATGGACCATTTACCAATTGCGGAAAAGGTCGATATAGTGATGATGTATAGTTATTGTGATCAAAATGCAAAACGGGCGTGTGCTATGTATGCTGCTTTGTATCCTGGACGACATCATCCATGTGTCCGGACCGTTCACCGGATAGTTACGTTATTTAAGGGAACAGGATGTGTTCACCCACATGTGAAACGTCAGCCACGAGCTGCAACACATTATGATGCCCAAGTAGGTGTTTTAGCTGCTGTTGCGGCTAATCCGCACATCAGTAGCAGACAAATTGCGCGAGAATCGGGAATCTCTAAAACGTCGGTGTTGAGAATGCGACATCAACATCGATTGCACCCGTACCATATTTCTATGCACCAGGAATTGCATGACGACTATTTTGAATGTCGTGTACAGTTCTGCCACTGGGCACAAGAGAAATTACGGGAGGATGACAGATTTTTTGCACGCGTTCTATTTAGCGACGAAGCGACATTCACCAACAGCGGTAACGTAAACCGGCATTATATGCACAATTGGGCAACGGAAAATCCACAATGCGTGCGACAAGTGGAACATCAGCGACCTCTGCGGGTTAATGTATGGTGGGGCATTATGGGAGGAAGGATAATTGGCCCCCATTTTATCGATGGTAGTCTAAATGGTGCAATATATGCTGATTTCCTACGTAATGTTCTACCGATGTTACTACAAGATGTTTCACTTAATGACAGAATGGCGATGTACTTCCATCATTTTGGAAGTACATCGTCATTCTGTCATGCACTGAAACATCTTGTAGTAACATCGGTAGGACATTACTTAGGAAATCAGCATATATTGCACCAATTAGATTACCATCGATGTCCGGCACATAGCTCGCGTGCGGTTGAAGCGGTATTGAATAGCATATTTCATGACAGGCTGATTGGTTGTCGAAGCACCATACCATGGCCCGCACGTTCACCGGATCTGACGTCCCCGGATTTCTTTCGGTGGGGAAAGTTGAAGGATATTTGCTATCGTGATCCACCGACATCGCCTGACAATATGCGTCAGCGCATTGTCAGTGCATGTTCGAACATTACGGAAGGCGAACAACTCGCTGTTGAGAGGAACGTCGTTACAAGTATTCCCAAATGCATTGAGGTTGACGGGCATCATTTGGAGCATTTAATGCATTAATGTGGTATTTACAGGTAATCACGCTGTAACAGCATGCGTTCTCAGAAATGATACGTCCACAAAGGTACACGAATCACACTGGAACAACCGAAACAAAATGTTCAAATGTACCTATGTTCTGTATTTTAATTTAAAAAACCTACCTGTTAACTGTTCGTCTACAATTTTGAGCCATATTTTTGTGACTATTGCAGCGCCATCTATCACAAAGCGAAAAAAGTGGTCCAACTAAAACATTCATATTTCTTTACGTACTGCACTAATATATAATGAAAATGGGGTTCCTATTTTAAGAAACGCAGTTGATATCCGTTTGACCTATGGCAGCGCCATCTAGCGGGCTAGCCATAGCGCCATCTGGTCTCCCCCTGCTAGCTAGACAAGTTTCGTTTCCTGTAGTTTTTACGTTTGACGCTTGATTCGTGACATATTCGGCCCGGTCACTATCAATGGACCACCTTCTATACACTCTACCCTTAGTGATACCGCCTGTTGTCTGTAAGTGAAGGTTGACTGTTGACGTCGAACATACGTGGTGGTCACAATAATTGGATTGGATCTTGTGGAACTCCTGGAGGGACAGGTATTGCCAAGTAAAGCTGTGAGAGGGAATCTTGAGTCGTTTCTAGGTAACTGAGTCAGTAAGACATTGCCCGCAAAAGGCAAGGGCTTAGGTTAGATTTCTGATGAAGCAAACAGTTTTAATCTGCCAGGAAGTTCCAGAAAAGCGCACACTGTTCTGCAGAGAGGAACATGCAAGGGCTAAGCGAGGACCTTCTTCCGTGAGAGGCCGTACCCTCCAAAGACCAGGGCTCTAACGAGGGGACCACGCCTACCCGTCATCACCGATTTCAATCAGATTTATAGTACACGCAGGAATTGGTCAGAAATCAAAATGAGAGGAGATCCAGATGTCCAAGCTTTTAGAAAAAAGCACCTTTTTTGGCGAGGTGTGGCGTGTCTTGAGCTATTTATGTTAGCGTAGTTTGTAGGCAGAAACTGAGACAGCAGACGTTTTAAGAAAGGTGACCTGTGGCTCGTATGGTCGAGTACTTAAATGGAAATTTTTTTCCTATTAATTTCAATTTTTATGTAACTTTAAGTGCAAATAAGCCAAAACGTTGCTCAATATATTCTGCTTATTAATATTTTAACAAAAAGTATGAAAATCAAAGGCAAAGTGTGGGACCGTAACAAAATTTCCAGGTAGAGTTTTTGAGGCTTACATGAAAACTTCGTATGTAAAACTAGATACTTGTATTATTTTGCAATCGATGATTTACATATGTTGGGGTGATATTCATCGTAAAAGTAGGAAAAATGATAATTTACTCCAGACCTTGCACACGTTATAAACGCCTCGCCTTTGCAATTATGTGATTATTTTAAAGTTTCGATGGAAAAAAGACAGTGTATATTCATAAAAGGTTCTCGTTCATCACACAGTCTGCCAACAAACCATGGTGAACGCATCTCTAGGGCAAATATGGACGAGGATAGCTGGTGAAATACAGTGCAATACCTTTTAATGCAGTCTTCTCGGAACATGATTACTTTCCTCTATCGATGAGGTAAGGGCAGCTTTAAAGCTTGTTGATGAAATTCATTTCCTGGCAATAAAAATAGACGTTGCGCGGTTGCATTAGCTGCTGAGGGCTGCTCCAAGTCAATTTCAAATAACGAGATACGAACTTCTTTCCGCTTTAATTACAATCCCTTCTTGGAAATTTATTTGCAGACTCCTCGTTGAGCCGGCCGCGGTGGCCGAGTGGTTCTTAGCTCTTCAGTCCGAAACTGCTACGGTCGCAGGTTCGAATCCTGCCTATGGCATGGATGTGTGTGATGTCCTTAGGTTAGTTGGGTTTAATTAGTTCTAAGTTCTAGGCTACTGATGATCTCAGGAGTTAAGTCGCATAATGCTCAGAGCCATTGAACCATTTAACAAATTCATAAGATACATTTCAACCCTTCTAAAGCTGCCACAGCTAGCGATGTGGTTGTGAAGTGCAAACATGAAGGAACAACCACAGCTAAACCAAGGCCAAGCGGGCCCTACGTACTAACAGACAGGGACGTCGAGCATTGTGGAGAATGGTTGTAAAGAACTGGAATGAATCACTAGTGTATCGCTTAGCAACAAGTGCAAGTTGTTATTAACATCATTGACTTAGTGTGGTGGCGTTAATTGTATGCGGTAACTGTGGAAGGCAGTCTGTTCTGAGCCAACGACCTGAGAGACACCGTTAGTACTCGGAAACTGCCTACTGCTGTTAGCTGATGGAGCTACGGGAAGCATGCCGTGGTAGAGGTTTGAATCTCGGCCATATTTTTCACACCTCGTTGTAGGGGGGGGGGGGGGGGTGCATTTGTTCTGGAATTCCGTTTACTTTCCAGCACTGAATGGTAACTCTCTACCTCACGTTGAAATATTACATGTGTACAGCTGAGTTTACAGGATAAGAAAACTCTTCTGTGAATGAATAAATAGCATACCAAGAACTACGTGTTCAGGTGTATACCTTATGGATTTCATACTGGCTGTTTTGGGGTTTCTTTCCGAACTCTTGTGGTTGGGACGAAATGAAGAAATATGTTATCAGCTTGTAGGCGGCACCTACAGTTAGATAGCGGATTTTGCTGACGTAACAAGCTAGGCACAGGTACTTGTACGTGTTCAACTAAAAAATGCTTTGTCATTCTCCACTTCAGTAACCTAGACCTTGTTCCAGTACAGCCTATGGTACAATTGTGAGTTCCAAAATGCAAGTTACAGATCGCAAATTTTCTCTAGTCACTGCTAAGTGACGCTTGAGGTAGTGCAAAGTGTAACGCTACTGTACAGTAGCTAACAGGAGACGAGTGATTTGGTCGATGAATAACGTTTAGCGAACATTACCAGCTATCGTCCGCCCCCGGTAGCTGAATGGTCTGTGTGACGGATAGTCAATCCTATGGGCCCGGTTTCGATAACCGGCTGGGTCAGGGAATATTCTCCGCCCAGGGACTGGGTTTTGTGCTGTTCTCATCACCATCCTATCATCCTCATCGACTGCAATCGACTGCAGGTCGCCGAAGTGGCGTTGAATTGAAAGGCCAGCACCCGGCGAAAGGTCTGCCGACGGGGGGCCCTAGCCATACGATTAAGTAAATAAATAAACCAGCTATCAGTTCTTGCACCGGAAGTGAAGAAAGGAGGAGATCGTGTTAGGGTATGTGGGTATTTTCCGTGGTTAATAAGTGGTGAGTCTGCAGCTTTCGTCTCGCGGTAGCATTCTTGCTTCCCAATCACGGGGTCCCGAGTTCTACTCCCGGCGGGGACAGGCATTTACTCTTTCCCCGAGATGACTTGGTGTTGTTGAGTCGTCTTCATCGTCATCATTCATATGCATTACGGTCGGAGGAAGGTGACGGCAAACCACCTCCATTAGGACCTTGCGTACTACGGTGGTGCGGGTCTCCCGCATCGCTCCCCTATGCTCTGTCAAGAAGCATGGATTTCCAGGATGTGGTGACGTTACTATGCTTAAGAAAACGCTAAATGCTGGTGGACATAAACATATTTTACGGGACTGTGTACTATGTACAGTAGACGTGCACACAATAACTGTTCCTATCAGCATGACAATGCACCCTTTCATGAAGCAGCATTTGTGAGGCAACGGTTTGTGGAAAATAACATTTCTGAAATGAACTGGCCTGCCCAGGGTACCAACTGAAACCTAATGGAATAGAATTTGTTAGAATCCCAGAGTCCAACCTCACCACTTTCTCTGTTTTCGGTTCGTCAGGAACAGTGGACTGTCGTTCCACAAGAAGCTAGTCATACATCTCATTCAAAGTCTCCTCAGCATTGAAACCGTCATACAGGCGAAGGATGGGCACACCCAGTCTTAGTGTCCACTACTCAGTGCCCATATACTTCTGATCACATAGTGGAGCAATGATGGAAATAAAAGAAAGGTTCAGGAGTGGGATTAAAATTCAAGGCGACAGGATATCAATGATACTATTTGCTGATGACATTTCTATCCTGAGTGAATGTGCCCAAGAATTGCAGGATCTGCTGAATGGAATTAACAGTCCAATGAGTACAATATATGGATTGATAGTAAATCGAAGATACACGAAAGTAATGAGAAGTAGCAGGAATGAGAACAGCGAGAAACTTATCATCACGATTGATGGTCACGAAGTGGATCAAGTAAAAGGAACCCTGTTATCTAGGCAGTAAAATAACCAATGACGGACGGAGTAAGGAGGACATCTAAAGCAGACTCGCACTGGCAAAAATGCCATTCCTGGCCAAGAGAAGTTTACTAGTATCAAACATAGGCCTTAATTTGAGGAAGAAAATTCTGAGGCTGTACGTTTGGAGCACAGCATTGTATGGTAGTGAAACATGGACTGTTGTAAAACCGGAACAAAAGAGAATCGAAGCATCTGAGATATGGTGCTACAGACGAATTTTGAAAATTAGGTGGACTGGTAAGGTAAGAAATGAGGAGGTTCTGCGCAGAATCACAAAGGAAAGGAATATGTGGAAAACATTGACAAGGAGAAGGGACAGGATGACAGGACATCGTAAGACTCCAGGGAATAACTTCTATGGCAGTAGAGGGAGCTGCAGAGGGCAAAAACTGTAGAGGAAGACAGAGCTATACATCCAGCGAACAACTGAGGACGTTGCTTGCAAGTGCTACTCTGAGATGAGAGAGGAATTCGTGGGGGGCGCATCAAACCAGTCGGAAGACGGATCACTCAATATATATATATGATTTTTGTGGTGCCCAGTTGCATAGGTGATTCATAGGTGGTGAGGCGTAGCGCCTAGCAGTTTAACGACAGCAAGCAGCTTGTTGCCGATATAAGTCATGGTTCTATTGCGACGGGTATGCTCATCACAAACCGAAGAGTTCCAAACAGTGACGGCTGTGGCCAAACCATACCACTGTCATACAGACAATGAAAAGCATAAGAAGTCAAATCACTAATAATCACTACAAATATTTTGACTACTATGAATTATTGCTGATTGAAAATATTTAATTATTACTTTGATTGAAAGCGTGAATGATAAGTGATAATGGAAAATGAATATTATAATGTCTAAACTGGTAGCGCAAGAATGTGTATAACTAGTGAGTGAGTGACTCATACACTACATACTAAAACAGAATTTAAAAAATGAATATATATGCTCCATTTCATTTTTCTGGGAAGTAAGAGACATACTACAGAAATTCGGTTAAGTAAAGATAGAGCTGATATGCTATTTGAGTGTTTTCTAAATTTGTTCGTTAAATAAATTGGTCTTAAAAGATAGTGTGTTGTGATCGGTTAATAGTAGAGGATGCGGCATAGCGTGTTCGATACTTATACATCATCGGGTACGATGTTTCTCAGCCAATCGAAAGAGAATAGATCCGTGTGGAAATGCGTGAGCTAGAGAATTGCTTGGTAGAATCTAGAAGAGACTCTGGGGGCAGCATCACGATTAAGCATGTCAGCTAGAGAATTGTTTGATAAAGTCTAGAAGAGATTCAGGAGGTCAGCATCACGAACGGAAGCGTTTATATGAGCTCCGAAAAGACGTAATTTTGCTATATTAAAATGTATGGTGGAGAGGCATAAAGTATTATCTGGCAAACGATAAAACCTTCTCCAGAATCTGGATATTCTGTGTGAACTTCGATTTTATAAATAATTAAAATTCGTGTGACGTGTTATACGAGTCATGACCGATAAGTAACAGTTCATAGTGACTGATTTATATTATGTGGGGCGAGCATTCTATTACGGAAACAACCAGTTGGTAAATTTTCCAGTTAACATGTTAAGGTGCGTACCTTTAACTTGCCATTACAAGTGTCTGTGATTGTGTGTGGATATCAGAAACATAGCTTCTTACTAGCACGAACTTGGTGGTAAAAATGCAATACCAAATTGACAATATGAAAAATTGCAATCAAAGAGTTTCTCTCAATTAACAGATTACGAACCCTGCTACTAGAAAATCATTTGATTTATCTTTTAGGTAGGTTTAAGGCGGGTACGTTTTGCTACAGCTTTCTCTAACCGAAAGATACTACACATTTCCTAACATACTGGTCTTGGACTGAACTGAAAAAAAAACAAAAAAATAAAAATGGTATAAGTGGCTCTGAGCACTATGGGACTTAAAATCTGAGGTTATCAGTCCCTTAGAACTTAGAAATACTTTAACTTAACTAACCGAAGGACGACACACACATCCATGCCCGAGGCCACCTTCGAACCTGCGACCGTAGCGGTCACGCTGTTCCAGACTGCAGCGCCTAGAACCTCTCGGCCACTCCGGCTGGCTAGAACTGCAAAAGAAGAGATCTCTACAAGTTGAGTGAACATTTTTTGCAAGCGAGACTCGTAAACCCACCGCCGATGTGTGACTTTGACGTTTGTACACAATGTCAGATTGTCGTACGTGCAGTGGCTGCCGTCCGAATAAGATAACAGTCAGTACCCATAACTATCAAAAGGGATTTTGTACATTGAAAGAGCAGTTGTATTTGATGCCAACTAACAACAAATGCTGCCAAACTGCTCCCACATCAGTGAAAACCCATTGTAATTTGAGGATATAATAAACTGGGAAAAAGTTAAGTGTGAGCATCTACTATTTCTGGGCCCTAGACCAATGAACTTCGACACAATGACTTAATGCCTAAATATAGTATAAAATAAAAAGTTGTAAAGGTAGACAGGTTACTCGCAGTGTCCCCACCAGTATTTAAACGTCTTTGATGCCGTCCTACAACTCACGATGTTGTACGCAAATATTTTCATTTGTGAATAAGTATCACAGTAAATACCATCCGTTTTCCATATTCTACCCTTCATCTTCTCCAACTAATTTTCCGCTCTTTGCTCTTTCCAGCAACCAATCCCAGATACCGTAGCAGACGTCCCACTACGCTTTCTCTTATCCTGGTATCTGTTTTCCACTGATATCTTTTTCTACCGACTACTTACAGCACTACACTTCTTGAAAACCTTATCTAACATGTCCAATTAGTTTCTAACTTTCTTCATAGTTACCATAAGCCCAGATGCCTCTAGGATTTTTTCTTCTCTTAATTACTAGTAGTCCACGATCCATTCCCATACAATGATGTACTCCAGACACCAAATTTTGGGAATTATTTCCTCAACTAGGATCACGGAACAACTTCGGTACCTCTCTTTTCCTCACTGTTTTTTCCCATTTGTCCAGGACGCTCTCATTTTCCATCCATGTTGTTTTTTCCTTTCTTCCGTCCCTGTTATTCCCGGTTTCTTATTTCTTCTGACTGGAAAACCTCCTAAATGTATACTCTTGAAAAGGTTTCTGTCTGTTATTTTCTATTCTTTGATTTCTTTCATTCTAAATTTTTCTTATTGCTACTATCCATTATACAGTAAGATCCTTTTTCCAGATATTCAGAAATATTTGTTTCGTTAACTCGTTGTTATTCATTTGGTATGTGTGTACAAACAAGATTAATATTAACTTTGATATTACTTCTGATATTTTCTTCATATTTTAGATAATCTTCTTGTTACCTTTCTGAGCACTGTAATTTGTATTGCGACAGTAATTTTTCTAATAATCCATAATTCAGGTGCCTGTATTAATCTAGCTCATCGTTCATCCTGTATTAAGCATTCACACGTATATAATCATTGTGTGTTGTCACTGTGATACATTGTTTTAGATTTTTCTTTTTAGATACGAATGTCTTGTTGTAGATGTTTTGTGTCACAACATATGCTCTTTCTATTTTCATTAATTTTTGCATCTATTGCTAATTGCTCTAGTCCAGTCCGTTGCATGGTTTCTCCAAGAGATTTAAATTTACTAACATGTTCTATTTTACCTGGTTATGTATCTATTTATTTTGGCGCATTTCTTACCATTGTCATCAATTTTGTTTTTTCAGTTGTGATTTTGAGACCAGTACTAATCGTTGTTTCTTCGAGAAAAATTATTTGGGTACATACTTACTCCAGGTTTTCTGGAAGTAGTAATAATCGCCTAAATAGCTAGACAGTATACTTTAATTACACCTGTTTTCATTCCAAAATTTTTGTTTCAAATTTGTGAATGTTTAAGCTTCAAATTCAAGTTCCTTACAGTTATTTCTAAAATACAGTTAAACATTAAATTTCTAACATGCAGAGTGCTCTGGTTTTTGTGTAGTCTAGCCCACACTTAATGTGCAAGGAGTTCTCTGAACAGGAAAATATTGAGCCTGTGAACCCAGGCACTGCAAGGTAGGTACATCCCGGACATGCTCACTTTTAGGCATCAGAACAGCTGTTCTCGGTGCACCTAAAGTATGTCACTGAGGAAGGGGACGCCCTTTTTCGGACAAACAACCAGTCTATTCCCAGTACATAGAAATCTTTTATTACATAAATTACCATTCACACTTGGGTCCAGGATGCGAAAACGAGCACTACGCTGTCCTCTGACTGAATGTAAGCAGTCGAAAGCTTCCCTAAGTATCCATGAAGTCGAAGACTTTATGTATTACTATGCTAAGACAAAATGGCTCTGTACACTTGCCAAGGCTGGGCGACGTGCACAATATTGCCCTCAAAGTTCTCCCGAGAATGTTATTTACAACGACTTGTCTCGTTTTCTCCCCCTTAGAGAGGTACAAGGGATACAGCACCATGCTCCTTAAACTGAGCATAGTGAATAAAGAATGTTCAAAGAAAAACCTCTCTCTGTGCCATTGCAACGTGTTGAGAGCCCCGTGCAATACTAGATGCCTCTCTAAAGAAGAAAGCCCCAGTTATCCATCCGTAATTGACTATATTGTCGTAACTTTCCCCACAGTACTGTGGACTTCCCTGGCATCAGCTCTGGTATCGGTCGATGGGAGCGCTCGGTATATTCCGTAATTGTTTGTTAGAACCAATCATTGTTTTCCTAGTAAACATCTACGTCGCAATAGCGTCGCCTTCTTCCTCCTGGCTTTCCTTTTGTTCAGTCAGCATCCGAGTTTTTGTTATTGCGTTTAAGTTTCTCCGGGCAGGGGTGTCTTTACATGTGAAGCCTATGCGCTATTAATGACAGGATCACGTGATCCGAGAGGGTACTGATAATGCAATGCAGCTGCCTTAGAAATGCACAGTGGCGACGGCCCAGACCATTGTCGTCTTAAATTGGTTCCCTGCGCTGAGGCTTGCTTTGTTGTGCCTCGCTAACGTTTCCTCGGTAATTTCCGTGTCGCACTTTTGTGTCCTAATCTGAGCTACTGCCCTCTATCAATTCAATTCCACGTTTCTGTAAGAATCTAAGCATTTACCTGCTAGCAGATTAAGGAAGGTCAATTAATACTGTGTATACAAGCATATGTGGTCATTGCTCATTGCACTCCTCATTATGTAAATTAAGCTAACTACACCAAAGATTTCGGATATTCTGGATCAGCTGAATCGATGTGTTGTGGTAAAATACCCTGCCTCCTTGCACATTCTCCCTCTTGTAAGTTAATTTTGTGCCCAGTTTAATCAATGATTGTTCCATTGACTAACTAAGTGCTAAATTACATCAAATTCCCAGTGTGGTAATTGAGCTCTATCCTGCATTTTCCAGCTACTTTAACATTAGACCTAGAGTGATACCATGATGAAATTTTAACTATCACTCAAATTGTCCAAATTACCTTGAAATAATCTCAATGTTGATACTTGTATGTAGTGTCTCACTACAATAAATTATAAAATCGTAAACTTCCCTTACCTCTTACAATTCTGAAAAATTGGTGACTATCTCCATTACTAGATTTAAAGTTTGAAAAATGATAGAAACGTCTACAAAACTGGAGACTAACTCCATCAATGAATTCAAAATTTAAATTACAAAATAATTGTCATAATAACTCATCCTTACCACTTATTTAAATTAAGCATGATGATGATAATGAGTGAGGATGAGCAAGCCTTCTCTTACCATGCATTAATTTAGATCCAGTCAAACATGTAAGAAAAGTAATTATGTCAATTTACACAATATAGACTCATTTTGCTTACACCAAATAAACTTGAGCTACAGATGTACGAAACATTAAATCACATGAATTCAGAACACCTTAGCTCAGAAATATTTCCAGTGACATAAAGACAAATAAAAGTACAAATTCAACGTTACATAAGAACAAGATTTGTTCTACACATGTCAGAGAGACAACTCTTCTTAAATGTTCAATACAAGAATTTAGGTTTTTCGTGACAGTCACATGGCATTATATTGTTCATGACACAACCATCTGAACATTTTTGCTTTTCATTAATCGGATTTTCTTTACAGTGACATAAAAACGATATATTTCTTTGTCATTGTTGGCGCCGCAATCTGTAGAACATGGTGAATGGTGACATTTGGTCGAAGAATTCAGGGACGGTAACCGCTTGGAATGTGTTAAAGGTGAGTGTTACGTTTGGCCTCCATGGACAATGCTGCGAGAGATGAGTTTCATTACAGATTGGTTCAGCAGTGCAGTGGTTCACCTCTTATATCGGTCATAGATATCAGCTGGTGTCGCCCCTTAGCCATAGTTGTAGCAGCTTAGTGGTGGAGTTGATTACATCAGGCATTGCCGTGTAGAATTCCCAGAAAATGTGCTTTCAATATGGAGACGATATGTAAGTAAATTGTACCAATATAGTTCAGCGATTCTGATTTTATACTAATGATTACAATTCTATGATGGGATTTGGGAAGGTAAAACCTTCATGTTTTTAGCCCGTCTTCTTTCTCCCCCCTTTCTTGATGGTTTTTTCTTCTGCTCTTGTCACCTCTTCCCCTCTTCTCTCTTGTATTTTTTTCATCTTTGGGTTGGGATATATAGAAATGCGTTAAAACACAGAATTTCTGGTTTGGTTTCCGGGGTATTTGTTAAAGTGTTTAAGATGGGTAGTAGGAGTAATCCATCGAACTACAGACCTATATCATTGACGTCGGTTTGCAATAGTGTTTTGGAGCATGTACTGTATTCAACCATTATGAATCACCTTGAAGGGAACGATCTATTGATACGTAATCAGCATGGTTTCAGAAAACATCGTTCTTGTGCAACTCAGCTAGCTCTTCATTCGCACGAAGTAATGGCCGCTATCGACAGGGGATCTCAAGTTGATTCCGTATTTCTAGATTTCAGGAAAGCTTTTGACACCGTTCCTCACAAGCGACTTCTAATCAAGCTGCGGGACTATGAGGTATCGTCTCAGTTGTGCGACTGGATTTGTGATTTCCAGTCAGGAAGTAGTAATAGACGGCAAATCAACGAGTGAAACTGAAGTGACATCAGGTGTTCCCCAGGGAAGCGTCCTGGGACCTCTGCTGTTCCTGATCTATATGAATGACCTGGGTGACAATCTGAGTAGTTCTCTTAGGTTGTTCGCAGATGATGCTGTAATTTACCGTCTAGTATCCATTGGATTTCGATTACTCTATAAATAGTACAATTCTCAATGCTGTCAATTCAACTAAGTACCTGGGTGTTAAAGTTACGAACAACTTCAGTTGGAAAGACCACATAGATAATATTGTGGGGAACGCGAGCCAAAGGTTGCGTTTCATTGGCAGGACACTTAGAATATGCACTATAGACAGCTTACACTACACTTGTGCGTCCTCTGTTAGAATATTGCTGCGTGGTGTGGGATCCTTACCAGGTGGGATTGACAGAGGACATCGAAAGGGTGCAGAAAAGGTCAACCCGTTTTGTATTATCACGTAATAGGGGAGAGAGTGTGGCAGATACGATACGCGAGTTGGGATGGAAGTCATTAAAGCAAAGACGTTTTTGGTCGCGGCGAGATCTATTTACGAAATTTCAGTCACCAACTTTCTCTCCCGAATGCGAAAATATTTTATTGAGCCCAACCTACATAGGTAGGAATGATCATCAAAATAAAATAAGAGAAATCAGAGCTCGAACAGAAAGGTTTAGGTGTTCGTTTTTCCCGCGCGCTGTTCGGGAGTGGAATGGTAGAGAGATAGTAAGATTGTGGTTCGATAAACCCTCTGCCAAGCACTTAAATGTGAATTGCAGAGTGGTCATGTAGATGTATAGATGTAATATGTAATTATAAGACTTGTTACAGCACTTTTTCCCAAAAATATTGTTTGAGCAGTCCGATTCAAGCTTCCTATATGTGATATAGTCGTTGAATTTCATCCTTCTTGAGAAGTTTTTTTAAAGTAAACTCCCTCTCGGCTGGTTTTCCGTCGTAAAACTTGCCGCTTGTCATCACGAGCGACCCTCTTAATAGATTATTGCCCCAAGGCTGTTTCGCCTATTAGGTATATGCTGCCTGCCGAATAGCTCTTCAAAATTCTATTTAATTTTCTTCCAAATTCTTGCTGGCCATGCCTATGCCTGACGCCTGGTTCCACTTTCGCATTCCAATGCCTCTGCCATCTGTCTTTACTGAAACTTTCTCTTACTACAACAGTATTAGTGGTAATTACAATCGCATGTCCACTCACTCTTACCGTCCTTTTCTGCCTCTCTACACTGCCACATATTCGGATGTTGAAACTTCTTTTTTCCCCTGGATCATCATCCAATTGTTGCGTTGTATGTTGGTGAGTGTCTACCTTTCATGCTGACAATATTTGATTTTCTAAATTCTGCTCTACAATAACTTAATCCTGTCTTTACATTTCGCCATGCAATGCCCTTTACAACAGACATATAAACTCAACATAGATTTGAATTACAACAAAAGGAATTAATATTAACTCATAAAATACGTGTTTTGGATGTTGCACCTAAGTGGCAACATAACTTTCTTTATCGAAATCGTGTAGGTTTCCTCAGCTTCATAGAGAAGTGAGTCCGAAATATTGGTAAGCACGATGTGGCAGGTTAGTCACATCATGTGGTTAGTTCCCCCATCTTTTCTCTTTCTAATTATGATCTATAGCTACGAAATGGTTAGTAATGCTTAGTTATATAACTTTTGAAACGTCCCCTTTGAACAATTATACATGACTGTGCTTAAACTGACACACAATATTTTGTTAGCGCAACGCAATCTGACTTTCAAAATTCCCTGCAAAATAATGGCCCTGACTAACATTAAACTATACCTTTCACAAATCACTTACCTCACAAAAATCTTCGTTGCTCAAGCTACTGCAATACAGCGAGCGTCATAACTGCCAGCTAAATAAAAGATTCAAACTATGGAAGGCACTAACTACTGATAGGGATAGTTAGCAAATGAAAGATATTAATAGAGAACAAACAATGTATTTACCTTGATATCATCAAAAGTCATAATATATATAGCAGTTCATCACAAATTACAAAACTCCGCCATCTCTCTCCCCACATCCACCACTGCTGGCGGCTCACCTCCAACTGCGCAACGCTACGCGCTGTTCACATCCAGCTGCCGCTGCCCAACACTACAATGGCGAGTATTACAACAATGCAAAGCAGCCACAGACTGCACACAGCACAGCCAGTGATTTTCATACAGAGGTGGCGTTACCAATAAAAAAACCTAAACAGCCTACTTACATAGCCCCCATGCTCCCCACAAAAATTTTTACAAATTGGATTGGGCAGTGGCCAATACACATTTGAAAAAAATTTTCATAATTACAATAACAAAGAAATCAAATGCACACACTTATTGACACAATGTTGGTCAAAAGCTAAAAATTTCTCACATTCCATAAAGACAGTCCAGATTGTTCATCACAGTAAAAATGCAGAGTTTTTCTCAAAGTCTGAGCAGTAAAAGAAAATGCACACAGAAGTAGTGGATTTCCATGCAGTTTTGAAGAAGTAGTGTTGTCCTTCCAACGAAAAGACAATGCTGACTCTTGACATGCAGACAGGTAATGGGCCACAACAGAGCAAACCCACAGCAGAGTCAGTCGAAATTTTGAAGAGTATTGGTAGGTAGGTCATCACAGAGCAGACCCACTGTAGTCCTGGTAGAGATTGTGGTATTGGTCGGCCACCAGAGGTGTAGACCCACTGCAGTCCTTGTAGAAATAATGGCGTTGGTGGGTCATCATAGATGCAGACCCACTGTAGTCCTTGTAGAGAAGGCCAGCAGCCATCTGTTGCGATTGTGCAGGTGCACATTCACCATCGAAGAGTCTTGCGGAGAATATAGCAAGCCCATAAACCACCACTTGTGCACTCACAAAGTTTTCGGAACTGTCCTTAGAACCAACAATGCTGTTATCCAGTCCCTTGCTGAATTATTAACACACGTGCAAACACTAACAGTCCCTACTTCTCACATATTGTCCATATACTATGACCAACAGAAACGTGTGCAGTGAAATGTAACTTACAAGTTAATAATAAAATGAACTGGTGTCAATTACAATTTTATAACATGAGAATACAATTACAAAGGTACAAAATACATCATTAAAAACATAACAATACAGATAACATTTGTAGTACAGGCTTTACAAAAGAATCGAACTAACATATACATCAGTGGAATTATGACATGAATACATACATAAAAGATCACAATAACTTTTGAAACATCAACTTCACACATGAGCATTAAACAGAACAGAATTAATAATGTCTAACATCTTTACAAAGTAAATAACATATTATTAATGCCAATTGTATTTGAGGATAACAGTATTCCTCATCATAGTGAATGTAACTTAGTATTAGAAGAGAAAAAAGTTCTATGAAACAGTACACAGAGACAGGAAGAAAACAAATACACAAGGGTACACAAACACATAGGGGGATAACACAATGGAAAGGACAGGGTTCGTTTTCAGTGTAACTTTTGGTACTGCAGTATTTTGCGAACAAAACCTTTTTTGTTCTTGGAGATCTCCCTTCGTTCATTATTATTCCCAAAAAGTCCTATCTGTACCTCTTTTCTGTATTCTAACCATATTTCTTTCAAAAGAAATATGGCTCATTGTACAATACTCATTTAGGCCCAAATCGTTTTCATATAACTTTCAAAGCATTCTTTCCCTATTCTCCATAGTTAGGTTCTTATATAGTCTACCCCCTCTTAAGCTAACTTAAATCTACTGAGCTCAGAAGCTAAACTAAGGAACGAGGCAATGCAGCAGCACATAAAACAATTAATATAAACAGCAATAAAAAATGGAAAATCGCAAAGCAAGCTACAGTAAATCTTAATTACCAAGCAATTCAACATTACAACTAATATGAGGCAATGCGCAAAAAAAAAAAAAAATTAATCTGGCTTAGCAGAGTAACACAAATTAAAGTTCAGTAGCACTATGCCTGGTAAACAGCAGCTTATATCTAAACATGACATAGCTCAAGCAGAAAAAATAGTACACTAAAGATTACAATGCAGATAAGGGAAATGTATAATCACACCTTAATGTCTATGTAATTAAAGTGGTGCACCACAACAACTTATTGTAAAAGAAATATTACCATGTACTTGAAAAGAAAATTATGTGTCCAGTTACTGTTACTAGTCCCTTCTTATTGTTCTTTCCTTTCCAAGTGCTCCTTTTTTTAAAGAATGTGGATCATAAAATAATTATTTAATAGATCTGTTGACAGAAAGTGTTCACATTAGCAAATGCATTTAATTTTATTTTATGAAACCAATGCTGCAACACAGCTGAAAAACAGATGTCAAATGAAATAAGCAATTACGCAAACCAAAGCATAAAAACATCACTCAATAGTCATGTGGCATTTCGTAAGTCAGTAGCTCTCAACTCTCATAGAAAGACACTAGTCATAATCAGGTGTGCAGATGTACGAATATTTCCCATCAATTCATAAGCATTGCAGTAATTAGCACAAAGTACGAGTAATCATATGTTTTCAGGTAATGAGCGTGTAATATTTGCGATGCTTTCTACAAAGGAATGTCAATAGCAAGGTTAATGGAAGTAATGAGGGTGTCGCATTGCAATATTTTCTCTAAAGGAATGTCAATGGCGAGGATAAAGGCCTGCCTTTTTTCCTTTTTTTTTTTTTCTACCTGTGCTTCCGGAAAGGCACACCCTAATGGCTTGTTCTCCAGGTGTTTGACACAGCTGCATGCCCACGACGCATTACGTGCAGGTGGTCACTTAACTTTCTTACGGAAATATTTACGACACCAGTTTCCGCTACAGTGACAGTCTCACATAAAAATATTTCACAGGTCAAGAATTAGCGTTGCAAATCTGTAGAAAGAAAATCCTATAAATATAAGTGTCCAAATAAAATATTCGTCAGCATTGTGATACAGTCACGCATATACACACACATTTCATAAATCTTAAAGTACGATTCTTGGTTTCCAACAACCTTTTCCACAAATCAGAGTCCCTAAACACTACTCATTACTCCTTACCTTATTACACATATATATATTCGTCGGCACGTCAATCTTGCGACGACACTTCAATATTTCATCATAATAAATACATAGCATAACCAAATTCCTCATATAGCATCAGCTTATTGATCATAAACATGCCTCAACAGCATAATACACATCGTCGTCGTAAAAATAACATCATACCACCTCAGTCAAATCTCAAAAACGCCATAGCTTTCTGCAATAATTTCAAAACCTAAAAAAAATTCTCTGCTCATTTCAATAGTGTCATCTACCTCAAACGTACTTTAAAATCATGCTCCCTTACCAAATACATCATTCAAAGCTCTCATAGTATCACAATGATTCCGAAAAAATATGAGCATTTCACAAAGTACAGACAAAATACAATTTCATAAGTGTGAAGTTATCCAACTGTGTAATTGCGTAAACATCTGTCACTGATGTAATAAAAAAAGTTTATCTCTCAGTTAAATGATCAGATAGCTGTGTAATTTGTGTGTTAGAGAAATATGGTACCGATGTGTAAAGTTGTATAAGCAAATACCATATTAGCTAGGGTTCCTTGTGGTTGCCACACACATGGTACACAAAGTAAGCGTGTACTCCCCTGAGGATAAATGTAATTATACTCCCAGGTGTTACAAATTACAGCAATGGAATGAAATGTATCACGGAAAACTTTCTTTGTAATTAAAAAAATCTTTAAAAAATAAGTGTTTTAAGTATAAGATTAATCACTCAAATGCGTGTACTGTAGCGCTAAACTGTGCATCTTGTCGCAACATAATCTCTGTGGAAGTGTCGTAGTTATCGTCCTCCGAATCTGCAGAAGTCAATGTACTTACCACATGATAAACAAAAGTGAAATGCTTTGCGTATAGATATCTTAGTTATTACGCTTATTGCCGTGATGAAGAAATTACTGGACAGTAACGTATTGTTGTGCCACGAAAAAGGCTGTCTCATTGTTGCTGTACCACAAAAGTTACTACTAAAACATGTTTTACTTTCCAGAATAATACAGAAAAACTGTGCAGATATAAAACAGATACAGCGCAAAAGCAACATTGTAAATTGTCACTCATTAGTAGCGTCGTGATAAAATCGTGTAGCTGTCACATAAACTAACCACTGTGTCATCTGGTATCTCACAGAAAGTACTTTAAATCCAGAATGTATTTTCAAGTATTATCATGTGGTATAAATCAGTAAAGACTGCTGGAATTTTTCTCAAGGTTAGCATCTATGTTATTTTTCTCTGAGCCAGCTGGCACACGCGGCTGCCTGCTGTGCGAGTCATTGTCTGTCTCTTTGTTGGCACGTGTCGTTATTGGGATTAGGAGACCTAACTTCTACAAATTCACCTTGACGAGAAGGCCCTGCTCTGTTTGAATCGCGCCAGTTCTGATGGAATTCAGGTCTGTTGTTCTGTCGGTAGTTTACATAGTTTCTTGTTTGTCGGTCATGTGGTGGAGAATTTCTCCCAGAATCGTAAGTCTGCGCCGAACTGTTGCGTCTGAAGTTATTCTGCCTCCCTTGATAATACTTGTTTTGGTTCCCATATTGTCTGTTTCTCTGATTGTCTCTGTGATAGTCATTACTACGGAAATGCGATCTTTCTCTGTAACTATTATTACTCTGCCAACGGTTGTCGTACGGGTGGTGTCTCTTTTGGTCACGATTTGCGTTGTAAGAATAGACCAGTCGTGTCTGGTTATTGTTTCTGTCGTCACGGAATTGTGATGGATGTGACCTGTAATTGTTGTGTCCTCGTTTTCGCGTTCCGCGATTATCAGTGTCAATTTCTAGTTCTTGTAACAGTCCCTGAAAAGCTTCAATGTCGTCTTTGCAACGTCCTGCTAAAATAATATGTCATAAATGTTCAGGTAGTTTGATCAAGCAAATGCGGATGAGTTCTGAGGGGCTGTATGGGTTTGAAAGATACTGATTCTTATGCAACATGTCTTCAAAATATTTCATAAGACTGGAAAATTCAGATTGTTCGAAACGTTTCATCATTATGATGCTATGTTTTACTCGGTCTCGTGTGGCTTGAGACCAATATGCTGAGAGGAAGGCATGGTAAAATTCTCCTTCACTGTGACAATCGTGAATGACCGATCGCATTCTTACAGCAGGTTCATTCTCTAAATAGCCACACATAAATTCTAATCTGTGTTCTAACGACCAGTTAGGAGGAAAACAATGAGAGAATTGATGGAGCCATGCTTGTGGATGAATGTCGTTGCCAGAATTCTTAAATGTTTTGAATTTACGTGTAGTAATGAACAGCTTATAGTCAAAGTCATCATGTCGGCGAGTCGCATATCGGTCATTGTTACGTCGTTTCGGCGGTTCCATTTCAAAATTCGGTGCACCTTGCCAATTTCTTTCATAACTTCCGGAATGCCCTGTGTTATTATTTTGCGGCTTTTCCGTATTTCTAAGTCCCCCTTCCTGTGTTGGAGCGGGAGTGTCCTCTGAAATACGTAATTCTTGTATTACCTGTGTCAGCTGATCTTGTACTTCCCGGATTTCTCTTTGGTGTTGTGTATTAATTTGATTCTGATTTTGTTTGAATTTCCTAATTTGTTCGCACTCTTCTGTGTCATTAAAGACTACCGGTCTTGCGTCAATCAGATTATCATCTACCTTCGTAGATAAATTAGTGAACTGATCCGAAAGTTCGGCTACTTTCTTCGATAGTGTACTTATTTCTTCAGTGTGTTTTTCTGAACCAAGTTTCAGAGTATCTACTGTGTCCTTAAAGTTTTCCTGAGTTTTTGCAAGTTGCGTAACCGAATCGGTAGATGCAACTGAGTCAAATTTAGCTTGCAAGGTCTCATGATTTTCATGAACAATAATTTGCAGTTCTTTTATGGCTGCTTCGTGATTCTGTAATGCATTTTCATGCCGCGAAAAAATAGGTTGAAAATGCTCACAAATTTGTGTTTTTACGTCATTACAGACTTTTTGACATTTCGATTCAATGTTGTGTAACTCAGTAGTTAAATCTTCACGCGTTTGTTCAAGAGTTTGTTCCAATGAGTCTAACTTTTGAAGCTGTTGCTGTGTTTGTCTCTGATTTTGTTCCAGTGTGTCTAACAGTTGCTGTGTTTGTCTCTGATTTTGTTCCATTGTGTCTAACTTTTTAAGATTTTGTTCCACTGCGTCTAACTTTTTAAGATTTTGTCCCATTTGTCTCTGATTTTGTTCCATTTGTTGCATTAATTGCAATAATAATGTATTAGTGTCTGGAATCTGTTTCTCTACGCTTTTCGGCAGTGCATTTGCACCGGCAACATTCACATTTTGACAAGCAGAAAATGTGCCTTGACTCATTTGAGAAAACGGTGAGGACGCAAAACCTGAGTCTGCAGTATTTGCAATATTGTGTTCTGTCATTCCCGATTCCTGAGGCGAGCTGTTGCCGACCAATCGATCGATAACGCTTCCCTGTTCACTACCTGTTTCACTGTCTACACCATTGTTTGCCGCCCGCTCCATTTCCCTATGCGCAATTACCAAATTACTACTTTGAACATTAGTTAATTCATTACTCTGCGGCGCTAACACACTGCTTTCGTCTTCACTGTCATTTCTCGGTTTACTTTGGAGCCTAGTATTACGTTTTTCACACGCCATAATTGTCACAATATTTCACACGATAACACAGAAAAGCACAATTTGAAGAGCAAAATAAAATAACATAGCAATGGAAATAATGTCTACTTAATTGCCAGCGCAGCTGCGAAATACTTGGTGCAAATCTGCATGCATGCCACAACTGTTTTACTGTACAACAATGAAAAACTACAACTACAAAGGAAATTCTCTCTATGATTATGCGCTATCAATAAACAATAGCTACACTAATTACACAAACTACAAGAAAAAAATCAGAAGATTCCATGTTCGAATCCTGGCAGGGTCGCCATATGAAACGTCCCCTTTGAACAATTATACATGACTGTGCTTAAACTGACACACAATATTTTGTTAGCGCAACACAATCTGACTTTCAAAATTCCCTACAAAAGAATGGCCCTGACTAACATTAAACTATACCTTTCACAAATCACTTACCTCACAAAAATCTTCGCTGCTCAAGCTACTGCAATACAGCGAGCGTCACTACTGCCAGCTAAATAAAAGATTCAAACTATGGAAGGCACTAACTACTGATAGGGATAGTTAGCAAATGAAAGATATTAATAGAGAACAAACAATGTATTTACCTTGATATCATCAAAAGTCATAATATATATAGCAGTTCATCACAAATTACAAAACTCCGCCATCTCTCTCCCCACATCCACCACTGCTGGCGGCTCACCTCCAACTGCGCAACGCTACGCGCTGTTCACATCCAGCTGCCGCTGCCCAACACTACAATGGCGAGTATTACAACAATGCAAAGCAGCCACAGACTGCACACAGCACAGCCAGTGATTTTCATACAGAGGTGGCGTTACCAATAAAAAAACCTAAACAGCCTACTTACACTTTTTTACCTGACAGGCCTTGTTTCTAAAACTGCATTGTAGTTTCCCAACAGTACTCTAGCTTTCCTGTTCGTCCCTAAAACATAAATCTTTGAAATATAGGTGTTTCATCCCATTGATTAGATTTTGTTCTTTCACTCAACAGCTATCTCAAAATTATTATTCAAACTATCATTCGAATACCTATGGCTGATTTACTGTACCTTCTTTAACTCTTCCTTGCCTCTTTTTTACAGCATTTTCTTCTGGACGATATATGTATCACAGTTCAGGTATGTACTCCACCTCTTCTGAATTATGTATACAACTGTAATGACCATTATTTATTTCACCTACAGAACAAAGACTTATTTATGCCATATGAAAGTTAAAAAGTCACTGATTTACTCCTCTTTACTCAATCCTTCTCTCTCTTTTAACGAGGTATCTGCCTTCTAATCGTCTGACTTGCATTTCTAGAAACCGATCCAAGAATACTGCTTACAGCCCTTCCTCTCAAACCTATTAATCATTATCAAAGGCCCTTATATCTTTGCTGAGTCATATGAAAATTTCGATATCTCATACCTCTTTTGTATGAACTCAAATATCTTTAATGGTTCAGTTGCATTCTATCAACTAGACCTCATCGTGCGCCTTCCTCAATTTAAGCTTTGTGGATCTTAGGTCCTCAAACCGTGACTACAACACGACCCGTCCTTTGATAAGAGGATTTTGAACCTCAGACATTTTTGGTGTTACGTTTACAATGGCGTCATATAGCAACGCCTTAGTTCTGCAAATCAGTATAACACGTGACTTAAGCATACTTGGATGTGCCCACCTTTTTCGTCGTTCTTTGCATTGCCTACTTCGTCCACTATGTCTCACATACAGAGGATAAAATACTTGTTAGTACCATCATCTTTATCGATACATTTCAGCAAATTAAAATATTCTTGTTTTCTTTCTATGCTGCTCCCAGCACTATTCTACTAAGAACTACTATATTGCTGCTATATTGTTCCACTTAGGTTTAAAGCTAACCTTCCCTTCCTTTCTCCCTCTGTAAGTAAATATCTAGCCTACACTGATTTTTGACCTCTTAGTCCCATTGTTGTACACATTGACACATCGTGGTGGGTTACAATTTACATCAATTCGACTGTAATTCCGCCCTGGATTCTGTCTTCCATTACTACCATTGATGCTGTTGTACTCGTTTCCATTTCTCGGCCTATCACTGTTAATTTCTGGTCGACTTCTACGTTTACGTAGATCACGCTCACCGGACATGAAATCTAATTCACGGAGGACTGCTTTCAAGGATGGCACGCTATCTCCTCTTCTTCCTACGACTGATCGTTGATACCATAATGGGTGTTTCATCATATAGAGACGGATGAATTTTCCATCGATATACGGATTATCTAGGCAGTTATTCTTCTGTGTCATGTTGTCAAGGAATTTCCCTGGGCTCTACTCTCTCGATATTCCGTATAATAGCTCACATTTGATTCTATTGTGTGCTTCAGTTGACCAGTAACGCGAGAAAAACAAAGATCTAAACTCTTCATATGACTTGCATTGTTCCTGTAATTACATCCTTCAGATGAGCACAAGCAAAGTCTAGTTTATGAAAAAAGGCCAGTGTTCTGGTAAACCCCTTGAAATTGATTTCTAAATGTTCTGTGATTCAAGGTATTTCCATCCTCTTCCCGGTGTTGAAATTTTCTTACAGTGAGGAAGTGGTTGTTGTCAAATTTCGTCGTTGCACCTCATGGTGTTTCTTCTAATACGCCACTCCTCCCTTCTTTCGTACTTACATTACTCTCGTCTGTATGTTGAAGCGCCATCAGGTTTTGCAGACTTCCACTGTCATCCAGATGTGTGTTCCATCGGCGCAGCTGTAGTCAGTTATGTGCCGCAAATTGCGCCGTACGTACTGAACTGCCTATCGCGGGTAATGCTTCGCAACCTTGGCACACGCGGTTCATTACAGGGTTGTCCTGTCTCGACAGAGGCACTGGACTACTGAACGGTATGTACTGTCTTATATAGAGACGTGGTGCTACCTGATTCGACTGTCGTGGAGCTGTGTATTGATCTGCTTAACACCTATCAGAGTATGCTACATTTTGCGCCTCACTTGTCGCATTCTGGTGCGATCCACGTAGTTCCGTTCCTATCTGAGGAATCGTTTGTCCCTAAATGCTTTACGATATTTTTCCGTGTCATTACCAAATGCGTGTCATTTTGCTGTGTTCTCGAAAGCGGTATTTTCCGGACCCACTGTCAACAATGACGTCACAATACACTCTGAACACACACTACCGTTGTCACTCCGATCTTCAATAGTCTGCAACAATTCCGATCTCAGCCGTTGTTCCTGGTTTTCTGATTCTGTTTTTAGCATTCTGCTATAATCGCTTTAAAGCTGCTTTCGCAACCCTTCTCTGTGCTGTTGTCACCTCGATTACATATTGCGCTTTAAGAGGTGCCTCTTCGCAAATACCTGGAACCATTGGATTACTTTTACGATACTCTGTTGAGTATCGTCACGCAACGTGTTATTGCGCTTTTGTATCATGTCTACGTCCGCCCGCATTTCTTTGTGACCAGCCATGAGCTTTTCTATCACGTATCGTAATTCTTTCGAGCCCATTCGAATTCGATCTAGCTGTACATTTAGATCTGTTCACGCGTGTTGGATTTCTTCACCGTTTTCCTCACACTTTTTTTCTGTTCCTTTTCAAGGTTCTGTATCCGCGTACTCGTTTTTTCTTTTTTCTTTTTCAGGGTTTAGTGCAGCCCTTTTTTCATAGCGTGCATGGTCTGAGTCAAGTAATGAAACATTGCAAACCTATTGTCTGGTACCTTCGTTCCTCCCCATGTAACCATTTGACTCAGTCTTTCCCTATTCTGCCTATCCGGTGTCGATACAATGAGTTCGGAACAAAATGCTGGTACAGTAACACTCGTTCTTTCCGTTCTGTATTGTGCAGGTTGGTTCAGTATGATTATGTTAAGTTCTGCATTCCCTAACTGAACATCATCTAAATCCACGTCTACCTCAGTGAAAACTTCTTCCCCGTATTCGTCATCTGCAATCAGGTGCAATTATTGTGTAATTATGACCGTCTTATTATGAGATATTCCCTGATCACGCAGATCATGTTGCCAAGTGTCGAGCTCGACCGTCTTTGCCCTCCTCTAAGTCTTGCCGCCGTTTCGGATCTGTCTAACGATCTTTGAGCTTCAAGACTTCCATGTCGGATGTAATCTCCGTCCCAGTGCCCAGTATCCAGAATATCAAGGGCCAGACACATCTGTCGCTCATTTTCCCTAAGGGGAGGGTACAATGGCTTTCTGGTAACCTTACAAATCGAGTCAGCACGTGTATTCAGGGCCATAGTGTTACTCCATCTAACTGGCAATTGGGCTCATAGCACCAATATATTTGTAAATTTCACTCCATGTAACATTACATACCCTCTCAACCCCTTCATTACGGATTCGTTAAGATATGCTGTAAACGTTGTTCTAACTTGACGTTTGTTGCATTCCACCTTCAAAGTGATGAACTAAATGAATATGGGTACATAGCAGTAAAAAATATTCGAGACCAATAAGGACGCCTAAGCAGTGCTTATTCTAGGAAACGTTTAATGAAGTACTTCATCTATGTGATAAAGTTACGTTACTGACGACGAATTAATAACATTGGACTAGTGTCAAACACGACATCACTGGTATGACATCGTGAACAATTCATGACCAGAAAAAAATTTATGTAGTTTCAGTTGTTTGTTCTTTGTAGCATGTACAAAACTCAAGAACATCATCATGACAAAAAGTCGACATCAAGGCCATAGGATATATTATTCACAATTTACTGTGCCAGCCCCTTATCATAGCCTCATATGCACCTTTAGCGCCACAATGTAAGTATCGTTATGTCACCTGGACAGTAAGACACTAACTAAAAACGATCGTATGCACATGTATGGCAGTACATGTCTGATACTGTAAAAATACCTGGTGGCCAGCTGTGAGGATAAATAAATCCGACGCAACCGAATAGGGTATTTAGTTGGCAAAAATCAAGATACTTCAAAAAATATCAATTTATTTTGAAATTACGCAATGACAACTGCACTTTTTTGAGATACAGCGCAGTTCCTCCAAGGATCCAACAAATCTCCAGAACTCTATATCTGTCACTCTGTACACATGTTTACAGACCATATGTGTGAGGGTGACTCAAGAATAGAAGGCATTTCTATTAATGTTTAGTGCTCTGCAGCTTTCAGATATTTACTAATGCCATCTTCTATACATTGCGTGCTGAACTAGAAATGATTTATTGGCCAAAACCAGTTTTTGGATTTATAAACCATGAATAGTGGCATATGATACAGAGGAAGAAACATTTGTATTACAGGGCGATTATAATTAAATTTAAACGTTCAAAACGCTGTATAAATGACACCAGTGGTCACAATGACGCCAAATTGCAACGGGATATTATCGGAGAAGGGGGCAACGTATGGCAGAAGAAAGGAAATAGTGCGAAAATTGATCAGTAGATGTCGCTGTCCGTGTCAGAATAAGTAAATGAAAACACCTTCATGTGCACGACTCATTGAAGTTGGTATAAACACGCCGGGTACACGGCTTTTCCTCCTTTCGCGTCCGATGACTGGCGTGCGTCTGGAGAAAATGATTCAAAAAGGAAGGATTCTTTTGGTGAGCAACCTGGTACAGGGAGGAAACGAATTGATACGACGTAAGTGGAAGCATTGGCCACAGCAAAGCAGGAGAAGACTGGTGGTGTGCAAACTTGTAGACATGGATAATTGTCCGAACATTGGACATACCCGTGAGCACAGTGCATAAGATCCTGCGAAACATCCTTCTTTGCTATACATGTAAAATTATCCATGTGCACGAGTTACTTTCTGTTGACGTGCCAGCAAGAGAGACCTTTGCTTTAGAATTTCTTGTTGGCATGGAAGTGGACAATCATTGGCCGTGGAAGACTTTGTGAACAGCCGAAGCCCACTTGCATCTGACAGGATATGTCAATACACAGAAATGTCGAATATGGGAAACGCAAAATCCACACGCAAATCAACCACTTTATCCTGAAAAGGCCTATGTGGTGCGGGTTCACGGCATCATTTATCATAGGGCCTTGTTTCTTCGAAGAGACAGGTGCTTTCGATCCTGCTAACTGTAACGTCACTGATAATCGCTATGAGTGTCTTTTGCGCAACCATGGCATTCCAACTCTCCAACTGGGTGGATGTGTGGTTGAGATCGTTTTTATGCATGATGGCGCACCTCTGCTCATTGCAAATCCAGTTAAGTAGCTGCTGGAAGCCACGCGAAGTGACCTTGAGGTTAGAGGCGCCGTGTCACTGACTGCGCGGCCCCTTCGCCGAGGGTTCGAGTCTTCTCTCGGGCATGGGTGTGCGTGTTGTTCTTAACATAGGTTAGTCTAAGTTAAAGTTGTGTGTAAGTCTAGGGACCGATATCCTCTGCAGTTTCGTCCATTAAGAACTCACACACTTTTGAACATTTTGACAGATGCTGAAGCGCCATTTCGGAAAATTAGAATGATGAGCTGCCATTTCGCTACAGCCTGTCTGTCCCGATCACCTGTTCTCCATCCTTGTGGCTTCTGGCTGCGTGGCTATCGGAAAGATGTTGTGTTCTGTGTTCCGATTGTAAACTTAGTTGCATTGAAAGCATGCATTGCGCAACACAGTCTGAACGTTACGCTTGAAACACTTCTCTCAGCTATGGAACATGCAGTTTCTCGATTTGAACTTGTTGCAGAAAACGGTGGACAGCATGTTGAACATGTTTTGCGCGTCACACGGAAATTAATAATCCGATTTGATTTTGATTAATGCTTTTTATGCGGTGTTTGGCCTCAGGACAATTAATAACAGATGAGGTTGGTGCTTTTTATGCGGTTTTTGGCCTCAGGACAATTAAAAACCGATGTGAATGATACTTTTTATGCGATTTTGTCCTCAGAATGATTAAAAACCGATTTTTCCCGTCTGCTGTGATATTACGTTGCTGTGGTGGATGGGATTACATAACTAGCGGTATCACAACTGTACACCCATGCACCCTGAGTAGAACAGTTTGTTTAACGTAAAACGTAGGCTTTAGGTATTGTAGTATGATTCATTAGTCATTTGTTGTCTAACAGTATTGAATTATGATGCTCACAGCGCCAACAAATTTCTACATTTTGTAACTTTTTATTTTTCTTCTGCCATACGTTTTCCTCCTTCTTATGTATCATTCTGTAGCGATACGACATCACTCTGACCAGTAGTGTTATTTCTATAGCGGTTTGAAGGTTTAACTTCAATTATAATCACCCTGTGCATCGATTTCTACTAAGTGATAACTCAGCATGAGGTAGCATTAACATAAGCCTACTTACATTATGTTCGTGTACATCAACGACATGCATGTCAATTAATACGACAGGATCTGAAATCTGCCATACAACACAGTGCACAGTTTGTCATGTGTGCTACTGCTGTCAAATATTAGACAGTGACAGTTTTTGATAACATTTGACATAAATGTCATATAGAGTATGAAATAGACACATTAAGGAATCCATGTGCCTGTCCTGTTATTTCTAAGGTCATATTTATATACCTTTCTAAGACATGCATCCATACATATAAAATATTGCAAAATTATCCAACATAATCGCATCAAATGAGAAATCTTTCCATGCAGGAAGTAGGCTGCAAAACAAAATTACTCGGTTAAAACACTGTTGAACTTTTGTATGTATATCTCTTTCCATAACTCTGTTGATTCATTAAGTATTTTGTCAAGTTGTTTTGTCATATAGATGTATATTTCCATTTTTGTAGAATATTTAATAATCAGCCTTTATCTGCTTTTTTGGAGAATGGTGATGTTTTCGTTATTACCATTAGCAGTATAGTCATGTTCTGATAAATGAGCACTGTTCTTAAAATGATATGGAATGCAGAAGATGTTATTCATGGTCATTACAGGACACAACTCATGCAGAAAGTATTAGATTTAACAAACTGTGTTTACAATATGAAGTTATTCCTAAGTATGCATACATTTACTTACCTCAATTAGTTAAATGTAGAAACCAGCAGATGTGGGAGTGCGAAGACAGAACTTTAGAAGTAATGACCATCTTCTCAAATACGTATATGTTTCACACTTAAATGTAAAATAGTACCCACATTGGTATTCGATACCTCTTTAAAAGAGATCAAACATTTTATAGAAAAAGAGAGACAAAAAGTAAGAAAGAGACACTAAAAGAAATCTTACCTAAGAGTAACATCTTAGAAGGAAAGAATAGTTAAAACAGTTTTGTAATAATTTAGCTCAGAAACCAAACCCAGTAATATTTTTCTCTTATTGGACATATTAAAGTGCATTAAATGCCACAACAAAAACCATAGTTGAAAGAATATTATTACAAACAAAGCTGCCAAGGTTATTGATACATACAGCAAAAACAACAAATATAGGAAACGAAGGAAACTTTCTTAAAAAGCGCAGTGTATGTGATATAAATGGAAAATTAATGTCTCATAATGCACTGATGTTAAGGGCAGGTGAGGGGAATACAGCTGATATTATGAAAAATGATGGATATGTCTAAAAACTTCTTTGATACAAATGACATTACGCATAAGGATAGAAATACCAGTAATAAATAGCAGGTTCGAGTAAAGAAAGCTCTAACTAAATATAAATATTTGTTTCCTTATAAAGAAAAATACTAATATATAGAGATGAAACCTCGTTTTGACAAACTGTCATCCCAACGCAAGATTCACAAAGAATGTATTTCTGTCTGAACATTTGTTAATTGTATGAACAGTTTAACATTTTTTATTAAATAAAAAGCTTGTTACCATTAAAAAATTATATGTTTCAGAAAAAGTTTACAATCATAATTTCAGGACACATGGTATGCCAGATTAAAGACATTTACATCCCAAGTAAAAGCAGATTATATTCCTTAGACATCACTAATATGAACACGATCATCTTGATAGCTGAAACTATATCCATTATCGAAACAGGTTTATCCACATTCAGTAAAATGAGTCAAATAGAAACTGATGAATTAGGTATCCTGTTCGAATTAGTTCCATCTGAGAAGAATTTAATCTTCAATGGCCATATCTATGAAAAAAGAAAGCCTAACTATGGGGAACTGCCTGTCAGGAACACTTGCAAACACATATTTAGTTTATATTGAAAACTATTTTTTGAAAATTCCAATTACCTAACTCAGAACACCATACATTAATGCCAATATGCAGATTCACTTGTTCGAAGTCACATTTGACGAATCTAATACATGTTACCAGCGATTTAACAAATTGTGTAAAAACATCACCTTCACCATAGAACATGAAGAAAATGGGAGAATTAACTCTTGGACCTGACAATTAAAACAAAAGGAATTACCCAACTTTTCAACATATTCTGGGAACCCACTACATCTGACTGCATAATCAACAGCAATTCTTGCCATCCATGACCCTGTACAGAGGCACATTTCCACTAAGGATTTGACAAGTTAATCAGATACCCTTTAAATGAGGCAAATATTAATTCTCAATTTCATACACTGGAAAAGGTAGCATGTCACAGTGCCTATGGCCTAAAACTAGTTATGAAATTATACATAAAAAAAGAAAGAACAAGAATAGAAATCCGATCCTATTATAAAAGAGCAAGCAAATATAATAAGATCATAACCTCACCCTACTGGAATCACATTTCCGATAAAATAAGCCATTTGTTTCGAATATACTAGGCTTGAGATTGACTTCAGGACAGAGACCAATGTAAGATCCTGTACATGGAATAGATAAGAAGCAGACATACACATTGTCGGATGGCTATAGAGTAACATGTAGTTAATGTAGTAAATTTTATGTTGGGCTAACGGGAACAAAATCCAAAACGAGGTTTAGAGAACATATTAATGTTAGAGAAGCCAATCCCATTGCATTCAGTGATCGTTTCGAAGAATGCAGCCATTCTGCTAATCACAGTAGCAAAAACATCACCCTTCTCCATAAAGCCAAAAGAGGAAGACATTTAAATATTCGAGAAGAAACTGAAACACAGACCCATATAACAAAGCGACCGGACAACGTAGTCAACAAACAAAAAGACTTACAAAAAATATGTATATACAATATTTCAACAGCCTTTTAACCAAAAAATTTCGGTTTGGAGTCTCTGTCCTGATTTGACATGATATGTTGGATTCTTTTGCAATTTTATACCTTTTATATATTCTACCTTTACATACCCAAAATTATAATTTACATTTATGAATGGATGTCATAGATATATTACAAATATGATCTTACATATAACAAAAGAAAGTAATATAGACTCCTTGACCTGTCAGTTCCACGTTTACTCCATGTGACAATTATATAAAACTTTATCACGAATTATTGCTGCCTAAGGATAGACAGCAGTAAAACACATGACAAAGTGTGTACCATGTTATAGGACGGATTTCAGATCCTGTTGTATCAACTGGAATGCATGTCATTGTTGTAAAAGTAGTAAAAGTGAGTTGACTTTTGTTGTTGATACTAGAGGTATAGTTATCATTTGGTAGAAATCGATGTGCTTACAGTTGTTTGTTCCTTTGTATTAGATCAGTGGCGATGGGTAATAAAGCCAAATACCGGTTTTGGCAAATAAAACGTTTCTTCTGCAGTTCGTTGTGTATCAATGTCCTTTAATCCTTTAATAATGGCTTTTTATTTTCTTCTCTGTACGTTGACAGCACTGACTCATCAATGACACATGTTAACATTACTGTTGTTGTGGAACATTATCTGTGTTGTTCCCATGAATAACTCTGTTGTGATATCAGAGCATTCTTGTATGAGTATCCTGCCGGCCACATGTAACAAGGAATAAATGAGAAATATGATTCATTTTCTGTGTCCAAAATATTGTAAAGTTGTGGAGATTAATGGCAGAGTGCAATATGATGATAGATGACTTACTGAACGAAAAATTTTTCCAGTTGAGGTGAGCCAGTCTGTGGTAAAGTGGCAAAGAGCGTTTAGGTAAACCATCTATTTCGAAAACAGACAGGATCACTGAGACACCAGTGAGAGAGTGATTCTTGATGATCGTAACACCACCAGTGATTATTTTATGCGTAATTTGAATCTAAGCCATGGGTCAGTATTTGGAATCGTTTTCGAATCTCTAAACTGTCGCCAAGTTTGTGCTCGTTGGGTTCCATGCTAACTGAGAGACAAAACAACGTCACATAGTAACTGTCTATCACTAGAAAACTACAACGTTAGTGGCATGGTGCATCTATCTGCGCCTACAACTAAAAAGTTCGAAAGCCAAGTTCAGCAGGAAAGTTGATAATGACAGTGCTTTGGAATGTGGAAGGTCCATTGTGGATTCACCATACTCCTAAACACCAAACAGTGAATACTGCCGACTGATACGATCCAAAGAGAGATATGACACACAAAATCGAAACGAAGAGGAGATGAAAAGTTAAAAAAAAATGTAATTTTCGTTCAATATAGGGTCCACTATCATACAGCTCGGAAAAAGTCCGATGCATTTAAAATATTGGTGCTGAACTGATGGAGCACGTTCTGTACAGGCATGATCTAGTTCCGAATGACATTCATATTTTTGGGCATATGCGGGTGCACCTGCTTGTATGCATGATATGAGGTCGTTGTGGTTGTGGATTTGTGCCAGAGTACACAAACTCGTTTTTATTTGGTATTACTGTTGCGGAGGTGTGCCACGGTGTGTATTGTATCTTTTCATATGGTATTGCTGTTGTGGGGCCGACCGCGGTGGCGAAGCGGTTTTAGGCGCTGCAGTCCGGAACCGCGCGGCTTCTACGGTCGCAGGTTCGAATCCTGCCTCGGACATCTATGTGTGTGATGTCCTTAGGTTAGTTAGGTTTAAGTAGTTCTAGGTTCTAGGGGACTGATGACCTCAGATGTCCCATAGTGCTCAGAGCCAGCCATTTTTTGTTGTGGGAGTGTGCCAGGGTGTGTAATTTATCTTTGCATACGTCTGTGTGGAGGTGTGCCAGAGTGTGTAATGCATCCTTACATGCATTTGTGTTTCGGTTGTTGGAGTGGGGCAGGATGTGCAATGGATATTGGCAAATATTTGCGGTTATTTGTTGCTGAGGGATAATTAATTACGATCTTGCGTGACGAGGGCTCTAAGACGGTGGCAGTTTACATTATCCTTTTTTTTTGTGATATGTTACAATACAGCGTCACTGGTCTTTCGCGGTCTAACTGTTGGTGTGGCAGTAAATTTATCCACAGGGCAGTGACACTGCGTCAGCCAGGTAGAAAAATTTAGCCCAACATGGGCAGGTAGGCTGGCGAAGAATTTGACGTAGAATGTGGGGCTAGTTCCACCAAAGGATTAATCCGTGGTGGGCGTGCCAGACGTATCGTTAGCCATGGTCGGATCTGATTCCTATTGGATGGTTGGTGGAACCAGATGTCGATGCCAGCCACGTGGAAGTGTGGTCCCAACGTGGTGTAACCCATGGACAGTGTCCCGCAGGACATCCATTATCTCACAGAGCTGCCGCGCGTTGTTGCGTATGGTCGTCTTGAGGGGAACGGTATCCGCTTCCTCGCGGAGAGTGACGATTCTCGTGAGTGGCGGGGCGTGCAGGCTCCACCTGAGAACCTTGTTCTGCAGGCGATGCAACGTCCGCATCCTGGTGGCAGTAATCGTGGCCCATGCAGCAGAGCCATACGTGAGGGCAGGCAGGATAAGTTCCCTACTGTAGAGGGGTGGATACAAAGCCCTGGTCATCTTTTGAACCTCGTTGGCGATATGCTCCGCATGACAGTGGAGGCCCTGAGATGGGTGGTTGTCGGCGACCAGGGCTCCTGCCCGCCTGCAATCGGAGTGTTGCGGCGGAGGGCTGGGCGCCGTTAGGTGAAGCAGACTGCCGTAGTTTTGGCGACATTGAGAGCTATTTTGTTTGTCCGGCACCAGATGATACATTATTCTGGAGGACTCCTTGACTAATATATTATTGCTTGCAAATTGACTACGAGTGCACAGTGGACATTCCTTGACTGATACGCTTCTCTATCCGTGCGGGCTTAGCCGAGCGGTCTTGGGCGCTGCAGTCATGGACTGTGCGACTGGTCCCGGCGGAAGTCCGAGTCCTCCCTCGTGCATGGGTGTGTTTGTTTGTCCTTAGGATAATTTAGGTTAAGTATTGTGTAAGCTTAGGGGCTGATCACCTAAGCAGTTAAGTCCCATAAGATTTCACACACATTTACGCTTCTCTGTAGTGAGCATCCCTTTTTATTAGAGAGGTGCCATGATTTTATTACGCAGGGTGTCCAACACAAAACCAATATGCCTCACGTACTTGTTAATCATCTCCAGTCAAATTGTTTATGAAGTGGCAGCACTGTATCGAAATTTGGCTATACTGCATTTTACCAGGAAGCTGAGAGCAGATGTGTGTTCGTGTGTCTATCGTTGTGTTGTTGAATTGTACAGCAATGTACACTTTGCATTAGGGCAGAGATATAACGTTGTGGAGTGTTACTTAAGGATAGGCTCCTTCGAGAAATTCAAAGAAATGTTTCAAGAGAGGTATCCTGCTAGGAAGCTCTTCACGAAAAGCACCATTCGAGACCTGTACAAGAAATGGAGGGCTGTAGGATCCGTTGAGAATGCGCAGAAAAACAGGCCCCAGATAGTGAAAACCTATAGACGGAATTCGCACCGTAGAAGTCCCTACAAGTCTGTGAGGTGGATCTAGCATCACGTTGGGTATTTCGCACATCATGTAATAGTGTACAGAAAGATGTGTAGTGCAACTGGAATTGGAGCTTCAGAAAAAAATGAGTTCATTATTGTAATTGGCTGTCAACATCAATTGCTAATGGTTACTTGGACTCTCTTGCTTTACTTCTTGTCAGATCACTCCTAGTTACATTAGTCAGGTTACCCATACTCTCAGAATAGCAGAAACTGATCGTACGACAAGCCACATGTTCTACATGAAGAACCTCTCCACTCAAGAAGATAGGAGTTTGGAGTGCGTTGTCCGGCATGTGCAAACACCTTACACATTACACCTTAAACAGTGGCACATATCTAGACTCTTTTTATACGCTATGAAAACAGACGCAGAGGCACTGAACGCAGTATTCCATCGAGATGGAGCAACAGCTCACATATACCACCAAAGTATTGTGCACTTCACCAACGTGCTCCCTCAAGATAGACTTGTCAGTAAAGACCTCTGGCCCCAAAGCCCCTAGAACATCGTGTGATTTTTGTTTACGGGGAACATCAAAAAGCAAAGTGTATGCTGACAAACCTCTCACAATAAACGATCTTAAACGGAACATTACTAGCGAAATTAACAACATCGCGCTTGCAGAATTCAACGTCTTACTGGTAACGCCATCACACGAAGCTAAGGAGACCTGGCTGCCTATAGCCACCACTTCCAGCATCTCTTACAGATGGGTAACTACTTGTTGTTTTTTTTTACTTTTCTATTATCTCTTCTTTTTTAGTTAGTTCACTGTTACTTGTAACTCGGGCGTCAGTCTTACCTGTTTCATATGGGACACCATGTATGTAGTCATCCCTAGTCATACGTGCAGGATAAAGGACACTCGCAGAGTTCGTCTCGAGGAGAAGTTAAGCTTATTGTTGTGCCCGCTGTTAGAGTGTGTCCAATTTAATTTGCTGTTTTACGACGTTCATTATGTCGGATTCAGAGTATTCTCATCGCAAACTAGCGAAGTAATTACGTAAATACACGTCTAAATAAAGAGGTAAATAAAACTTTCAGTTCATCATAGTGAATTATGCAAGTCTGTGGACGACAACTACTGCTACAGTGTTCTTCCACAACGACTTTTGGATGCTCCATGGCGAATCTGCAGACGCCGTCAATACATCGAGAAGTTTGTTAATTCATCAATAATTTTAAGTGAATTTCCTACGCTACCAGAAGGACTGCACGTTTGAATTGTGAACTGGATTGCACTTTGGCAGTCTTCCAGAGCTCTAAAGATAACGTAGAGAAACATTTTATTTTTCCAGGCGGCCGAAGCAATCTTTTACGGAGTCTTCGAGATCGTTGCTGCGGCAGTAATTAATTTCACGTTTCTTTCCATAGTTTCTACGAAGAGTGACATTGAATATGTTACATAACTGGAAATGTTGAATAATAATAATAATAATAATAAACTATAACTGAAAAGCAAAGATTGACGATTAAACCCAAAAAAATAATTATCTTCTAAGGCAGAAACGTAGTGATAGTAAAAGTGGATAAGCATGAATTCTGGAGATGGATCAAATGCATCGAGGCTGTGGGAGTTCATGAGGGGAAATGTTGTTAGTTGTAATTTTCTTTTCACAACAAAAAAGGCCTTTAAAACATGCTTTGCTATTTTTGTCCTCGTAATTGGGGTGTGCAGCTGCAGTTTTGCATTAATTTGTTTGGCATGCACTTCCGTGCTTTCGAATCAACCACTACAAAGACGCATTTGTGTTATTTAACATTCTGACCTAGCGCGCTGGAAGCGCTGTGCCGCATTTAAGCGCTGTCATTCGAAATTACTCTGACTGTCACTTTGCGGCTTTTCTATTTCCGACTCACACACACTTCTGTGAATAACCCGTCTAAACAGTCATGCTTTATTTTTGTCTGTGGTGAAGTCGGAAGCTTTTAGCTGCGCGAGCAACAGGGAACTTTTAACAAATGATAAATTAATGAATCAGGCTGCATGTACACAATTACACGAGAGAAAATGAGATACTGATAGGCAGTAGTCCACACAATAGCACTGAGATAAACTTTATTTATTTAGTTGTTTGACCTTTTACGCCGGCTGGGGTAGAGCATTCTGCCTCTCTTCTATACAGGTAATGACGCATTGCAGTAAACAAGGTAGATAAACATACTTTATTTAACAAGTAGCAGTTTACAAAGAGTTGCAATACACACGACAGTAGGCGAGATTGTCAACAGACGTCTGTGCGGACGTAGCCTGTCCTAATCTGGCGTTGGAAGAAACTTTCACCGTGGTATCAGGAAGCAGAATGGTAGCGTAAAAGCTATTCGAGATATTCCCGGATTGAATTACACACACCTCTCTGCGCTGTCTCACGGAGTGAGGGTATGTGAAACTGTTGTTGGTGATACATCAGTCTGTGGCGACCGTTGTGAACAAGTGAAGGAAACGCCGTCCCAAAAGTCGGCTGAACCTATCAGCTAACAGCGCCGCATCATTCTTTCTTGAAACGGACTTGGACACCCATTCATCTTTCCCTTTACTAGACGAGGTATTAAATTTATTTATAGTATGAAATTATCTTTCTTATCCTTCAATCGGGCTGTAGTTGTTGAATGCCTTTATACCATTTACTGTACCAGCAACCACGTGCATTGATGCAAGTACTTCTGTCTTAATGACTTATCTGCCGATATTTCAGTTTGCAGGCTAGGATTGTATTTTCTCCATTTCATTAGAGGTACGGTTACCCAAACTGCAGAACAAAGTAAAATGCTTAATTGAACTAAAGAATGAAAACAATTAAACTGAGTAGAACTGTATGAAAGAAAATCAATACAAAATGCACATCGACACTGTTAAAGAAACAAGGAAACAGATATACTACTATCAGAGGAAGAAGGAGGTACATTATGTGATCAAAAGTATCCGGATACCTGGCTGACAGTGACTAACAAGTTCATGGCTCTCTCTATCAGTAATGCTGGAATTTAATATTGCGTTGGGTCACCGTTAGCCTTGATGACAGCTTCCACTCTCGCAGTCATACGTTCAATCAGGTGCTGGAGGGTTTCTTGGGGAATGGCAGGCTATTCTTCACGGAGTGGTGCTCTGAGGAGAGATATCGACGTCGGTCAGTGGGGCCTGGCATGAAGCATCCCAGAGGTGTTCTATAGCATTCAGGTCGGGACTCTGTGCCGGCCAGTGCATTGCAGGGATGATATTGTCGTGTAACCACTCCGTCACAGGCGGTGATCCATCGTGCTGAAAGATGCAGCCGCCATCCCCGAACTGCTGTTCAACAGAGGGAAGGAAGAAGATGCTTAAAACATCAATGTAGGCGTGTGCTGTGATAGTGCCACCCAAAGCAACAAGGGGTTTTCCATGAAAACCACGACCACGCCGTAACACCACCGCCTCCAAATCTTACTGTTGGCGCTACACAAGCTGGCAGATGACTTCCATCGGCCATTCGCTATACCCACACCCTGCCATCTGATCGTCACTTTGTGCACCGTGATTCGTCACTCCACACAACGTTTTTACACTGTTCAATCGTCCAATGTTTACGCTACTTACACCAAGCGGGGCGTCGTTTGCCATTTACTGGCGTTTTGTGTGGCTTATGAGCAGTCGCTCGACCACGAAATCCAAGTTTTCTCACCTCCTGCCTAACTGTCATAGTACTTGAAGTGGATCCTGATGCAGTTTGGAATTCGTGTGTGATGGTGTGGATAGATGGGAGCCTGTTACACATTACTATCCTCTTCAACTGTCGGCTGCCTTTGTCAGTCAACAGACGAGGTCGGCCTGTACGCTTTTGCACTTTACGAGCCCCTTCTCGTTTCCACTTCACTGTCACATTGGAAACAGTAGACCTAGGGATGTTTAAGAGTGGAAATCTCGCGTACAGACGTGTGACACAAGTGACAATCACCTGAGTTCTGCAGAGCGCCCCATTCTGCTCTCTCACGATGTCTAATGGCTTCTGAGGCCGTTGATATGGAGTACCTGGCAATAGGTGGCAGCACGATGCACCTAATACAAAAAACATGTTTTTAGGTGTCCGTAAACTTTTTATCACTTAGTGTGTCAGTGTCATTGAGAGGTTGTATACATGAAGACTTGCCATGGCAAGTACTCATACATAATGCCATCACTTATTGGAAATTTGAAGACAATGAACTTATACACACGCACTTACATCAGCTAATGTATTAATGAGATGACGCTGTTTGTTCACTTTTAGCCTACCATACACAAACACACACACACACACACACACACATTATTTTCCAATTAGTGATGGTAGTACTTATGAGATCTTTCACAAGAAATGTGGAACCTTCAGTGGTCGTTTATTTACTTTCACATTGTCGTAAATAGGCAATACTTATTATTTTCACAAGTAACGTGTGTCGTAACTTTTACAAGGCGTTGAAGGTGGTATGCGATATTAACTACACATCCGATTGAAGACTATCGCGTTTTTGTAATTTCTTATTTCTTATTCTACGTGAAGTTCTGACCTCAAATAGCAATCCGCAAAAGCAGTTCGATGCATCCCTCCCAATTTCTGACTGACTTTAAAGTTTTCTGACGGTCGCCGTAGTCTAAAGCAAGGCTGTGTGGTAGAATGCTAGCCCATTTCGTGCGTGTCACACTTGCGATTCCCAACCCCCCAAGATTTTAAATATAAGTGCTACTTCTATGGGCATTTCCAAGAAACGAAAAGTACATAATGCTGAAAAACATTAATTTCTAATATTTTCTTTACTTAAATAATCTTTTATAAAATATCAGTTATTAAGAATGTTTATTCCCAACGAAAACCGTATTTTTATGTGCAGTACGTAACTAGATATATTAGGAGCATTTTCCTGAAAACAGCTTTTAGGTATCTGTTACTTAGAATATATTTAATGAATTTAATATTTCAATAAAGTAGGTATTCGAACTGAACGGAAAAGACACATAGATAAAAGTAATGACCTAATCGAGGATCGAATCTGCGATTACCAGTATCAAGAACTACTGATTTCTTAAACTTCACGGACTTGCTAGTTGGACTGACACCTGTGTCTAAAAATTTGTATCAGCTTTGAATCAAACATAAAATCACACGGCGTGACAATATAAATCGACCTTGCTTTAGCATATTAAAGACGGTCAGAAACATCAAAGTAGATTTTGTCGAGTTTTGACAATTGCATAAATTAGTTTGGAGGATTAGTATTTGAGATCTGAACCTCATGTAACAATATAATAATACAAAAATACAATTGTTGTGTGATAACCCTTGTTAAATGGAACAAAGTGTTAGTTCTACATTCTACAAAGTTTGTCGATATATTGGAGGCAAAGTGTAGCCCAAGTGAAGTTGTAGTCGCAGCTTTTAACCACTGCAGCTGTAATTTTTTGTGTATGTGATTCTTTCGTTCTTTGTATGCAGATTTACTCTTTCACTGAGTGCCTCTTACTTTTCTTCATAAGATCTCCACTGTTTTGGAATCTTTATGGTGATTTTCCACTGTATACTGTGTGACCAACGATGTGAATCGGAACAGGATTTGGTGTCAAGTTTAATTCCTTTCCCTGGTCGGGTTTTGAATGAAAATATCCCTGTACATGGTAGTGAAAACAAAGTAGAGCACTTTATTGTACTGTCGTCTTGTAGGTTATTTACCACATAATTTTCGTTGCTAGTCAGACATAGTCCAACATTTATCAATAAGCTTATTTAGATCCTCTGGTGTGGGCTGGCCTTGCTTTATTTTCCCCATGTGTGTGGATATTAAAATAGTCAATATTTGCGCAGTATTAGCCGAGCGGTCTAGGGTGCTGCAGTCATAGACTGTGAGGCTGGTCCCGGAGGAGGTTCGAGTCCTTCCTCGGGCATGGGTGTTTGTGTTTGTCCTTAGGATAATTTAGGTTAAATAGTGTGTAAGCTTAGGGACTCATGACCTTAGCAGTTAAGTCCCATAAGTTTTTACACACATTTTTTAGTCAATATTTCTATGACTAACCTCTTTCTTCCGCAAGGCTGCTTTGTAACGTAATATATTTAACATGTATGAATGTAATATAAAATGACTTTCATAATCTTAATTTGCTTTGTCCTGAATGTGGACTAAACCAGTTTTCCTCTGTGATTTCATAGAAATTGGCCACAAATTTAATTCTCTTTTTCTCAGGTACACTAGAGACTAAAATTGTTAGTAAGTTGTGTTATAAGTCGTTATGTTCCTACATACTACGGGTGCAGTGAGGTGATTTATGGTATTTGCATAAAATGTAAGGAGATTCCTCACAGAAAATATTTGTGGCGAACGCTCTTAACAGACAGGGTTGTTACGCGGGCGAGCTATTATTCATGGACACAGAGACAGAATAGAAATCAACCAAAGCTAAGGTTGAATCTAATATTCTTAGCGTACCACCATAAAGTTGTATTTTTAATGTCTGAGTTCATGCTCGCATAAAATATGATTAACAAGATCCATTTTGCTATAAAACATAGATACATGTTTGTGTTTGCCCAAGGATATTTCACAAGAGATGTGGCACCTTCTGTGGGCGTTTATTTATTTTTATGTTGTGTTGATGAGGCAATATATTTCATTTTCCCAAGTAACGTACATAGTCGTAACTTTTATGAGGTGTTGAGGAGGCATGCTATATTAACTTTAGATCCGCGGCCGAAATGGGCTGATGTAGTAGGAAAATCGAAAATAAGATACAATCAGATATAAAAGTATCGTAAAAAGAGTCAGTAGCATTCTTCTAATAGACATAAAAATTCTAGTAAAATGAAGGGTTTCACGGTTGATCTTTATTTCTATTTACATTTCTGGACTATGAGGCCGCGTTCAGTGCTTAAAAATACTCACTAACGTTTCATAACTGTCTGCGAGGAACACATTCAAAGATGAAAGATTAGTAGTTGCCGCTCTTACGTTTCTGTTGATACCGTCCATAGACACATCGTTAGTAAATATATTTTTGCGTCAACCAGAGCTTTACAGACAGCAGGTTTTAATTAAAATAACAAGAAATTTTTTATCATTTATCTTTCCGTACACAACAAATTAGAACCACTGAAGTTGCCGCAGCTGTGGTGAATGATGTGTGGACAAACACAAACATTAATCTCTGTTTCGTTACTAGAAAGACCATGTTTCTTATACCGTCATCAGTTCAAAAGCGATACTTGCCTTGCTCTTTTCGTTGTCGAGTTCTGACTGACTTAATTTAGACATTTCAAGATCAGGGTAACCATTAATTTAAATCGATATTAATAAAGTAATTTGAGAAAAAGGAATCCTGTCGTAATCACTTTATGAAAGTGAAGATCATAATAATGACCAGTCTAGGGTAACTATTGACGATGGATAGTTTTGTAAGTATCGATATTTTTACTCAAATTTATTTCATCCGGTTCTACATTATTTTGATATAGCAACGAAAAGTTGATATAGAAACGAAAGTTATCATCTAAATAATAAAAGAAAGGCTTTTCTTCCAGTGATTTATTCCTTTGTCAATAGTTAAGTTTGTGTGCTTCTTAGCTTGGGACAGGTGTGTAGTTATGGGTGTCAAATTTTATTATATTTCTTTGAAGTCCACGGCGATTATTGAAATGAGGCAGATATCCAACAGAGAAACTTGATCGATCACATCATAATTATTTACATCTCTTATGTCGAAACTCTGCCACAGAAATATGACTGTGTGTGTCATAAATATATTCTTTCTCACCTACATTATAATCAAATATCTTAATACGTGATTCGGACTGCTTACGAAGTGAATTCCACTTTTGGTAACGTTTTAATAACTCTTCTTTTCTTTGTTATAAAACAGTTTTCGTGTTAACAGTACTTCGCAAATTATTTTAAATTTTATGCCATAGAAGTATTCACCAATTTGAAGGCTAATAACAAAACTACTTTCACCTCAGCATGACTACTCTTTACGTTTCAGAAGAATTTCGTGACAGATAATACTGTGGTTTATTTGGTGTATATATATTTTTTTATTTGCAGTGCTAAATGTAGAATTAAGTTATTTCATCATTATCATGAGGTGAATATTCCGAAATGCGACTACAGTGTATGAATGACCAGCGTGTGTTCATGGAACCTGTTGCGTTTGAAATAGAACTTTGCGACATATGTATTCATCTACATCTACATCATACCCCGCAAGCCACCTAATGGTGTGTGGCGGAGTAATTTTATGCCATAAAAGTATTCACCAATTTGAAGGCTAATAACAAAACTACTTTCACCTCAGCATGACTACTCTTTACGTTTCAGAAGAATTTCGTGACAGATAATACTGTGGTTTATTTGGTGTATATATATTTTTTTATTTGCAGTGCTAAATGTAGAATTAAGTTATTTCATCATTATCATGAGGTGAATAGTCCGAAATGCGACTACAGTGTATGAATGACAAGCGTGTGTTCATGGAACCTGTTACGTTTGAAATAGAACTTTGCGACATATGTATTCATCTACATCTACATCATACTCCGCAAGCCACCTAATGGTGTGTGGTGGAGTGTACCTTCGGTTCCACTCGCGAATAGTTCGTGGGAACAATGATTGTGGGTAAGCCTCTGTATTGGCTCTAATTTCTCGAATTATCTGCCAGTGGTCAATACGCTAGATGTATGTGTGGGAAGTAATATGTTGTCTGACTCCTCCTGAAAGGTGCTGTCCCGAAGTTTCAGTAGTAGATCTCTCCGTGATCACAACGTCGCTCTTCTAACGTCCTCCAGGGGTGTTTGTTTAACATCTCCGTTACGCTCTCTCACCACCTAAACGATCCCGTGACGAAACCCGCCGCTCTTAATTGGATCTTCTTTATCTCCTCTATCGGTCCTACCTGATAGGGATCCCAGATAGATGAACAATACTCAAGAATCGGGCGAACAAGTGCCGTACTAGCCACTTCATTCGTGGAGGAGTTAGATTAAGATTCTTCCGATGACTCTGCTTTTCCGACTATCTGTTTTATACGGTAATTCCACTTAAGGTCGCTCTGGATAGTTACGCCTAGATATTTTACGACAGACGCTGTCTCCAGCTGTTTGTCATCAACAGTGCCGCTGTACAGTATTTCGTTTCGTGTGTAAGCGCAGTATGTTACATTTATTTACTTTCATTGTCAACTGCCAGAGTCTGCAGCATACATCAATTCTCTGTTGGTCGTTCTGCAAATTCTTGCTATCCACTGACGTTACTACTTTGGCAGAGACAACTGCATCATGTGCGAATAGCCTTAAAGAGCATCCGACGCTTTCTACTAGATCATTTATGTATATTGTGAACAGCAACGGCCCTATCACGCTTTCCTGTGGTATTCCGGGTATTACGTTTACTTCTTCGATTGAGTTCCGTTAAGAGCGAAGTGTTGAGTTCTGTCAGAAAGAAAGTCTTGAATCCAATCGCAGGTCTGCTTCGATACTCCTTAAGCTCGTATTGTTTTCATTAAACGGCAATGCAGTACGGTGTCAAATGCCTTACTGAAATCAAGGAACACGGCACCAACCTGAGCGCCGTTGTCCACTGCGCTGTGGATCTCATGGAGGAACAGAGAGAGTTTCGCAGGATCTCTGTTTGCGGAATCCATGTTGATTTTTATAGAAGAACTGTTCATTTTTCAAGAACGTCATAATTCTTGAGCATAAAACGTGTTCCATAACAGATTGAAGTCAACGATATAGGTCTATAATTGTGTGGATGTGTCTTACGGCCTTTCTTAAAAACGCGAATGACCTGCGGTTTTTGCTGTCGTTAGGTACCTTTCGTTGCTCAAGCGATCTACGATAAATTACTACTAGAAGAGGAGCAAGTTCTTTTGCATAATCTTTATAGCAAGCCTTTCCACTACTAAGCCATTGTCGCTGTTTTTCAATTTCGCGATCGGTTATATCGATATCTGCCATATCGACGTTCGCACGACGATTGAAAGGAGGGACAGCGATACGATCTTCCGCGTTGAAACAACTTGGGAAGACCGAATTCAGTATTTCGGCATTCTCGCTGTTATCTTCCGTTTCGGTGCCGATGTGGTCGCTGAGAGAGTGAATAGATGATTTTGACCCACCTATTGATTTTACATACGACCAAAATCTCTTAGAGTTTTTCGTCAGTTTGGTTGACAACGTCTTACTTTCAAAATTATAGAACGCTTCTCTCATTGCTCTCCTTACGCTTTTTTTCGATTCGTTCAGCTTTTGCTTGTCAGCTAGGTTTTTACTTCTCTCGATTCTGAGATGAAGTGCTCTTGGTTTACATAGCGCTTTCCTGACACTGCTATTAAACCATGGTGGATCTTCCCCATCCCTTAAAACCTTACTCGGAACATACTTGTCTAGGGCATATTGAATGATGCAATTGAATTTCCTCCATTTGATCTCCACATCTTTGTGCTCCTCAGCGAATATTCTTCGATGCTGACTGCTGAGAAATTCTGAAATTTGTATCCTGTCAGCCTTGCTGAGCATATATATCCTCCTATCTTTCTTAACATTCCTTGTAGGACCCTTTGTCACAGACGGTGTCACAGCCTTATGATCACTGATGCCTACCTCTACGTTAACTGATTCGATAAGCTCTGGTCTCTTTGCTGTCAGGAGGCCTAAGACGCTGCCCTCAAGAGTTGGTTCTCTATCTGCTCAAGGTAATTTTCGGATAAGACTTGCTGAACAATGTTACACGATTCCCTATCTCTGGCACCAGTTTTGATGGCACAACACTCCCAAACTATACCTGGCAAGTTCAAGTCACCCCTATTACGGCGGCAAAATCAGGAAAATTACTAATGATATACTACAAGCTCTGTCTGAAGTGCTCTACAACTACATATCCATACCCAGGTGGCCTATAAAAGCATCCGATCATCAATTTTGACTGTTCTTCGATACTCAGTTTCACCCAGATTAATTCACATTCGGAATCCGTGATAACCTCTCTAGATTTTATCGATTTTTTTTTGCATCAATATATACGCCGCACCATTGGCTATTAACCTATCCTTATGATAAACATTCCAGTCTGAACTTAGGATGAGACCTCCCGGAAAACATACCGGATGCACACTGGAATTCTTTCTCCACTTGTCTGCTATCTCTCTGAGTGGCTCCATCACCCGCCTGACATTGGAGCTCCCAATGACTAGCATACCCATCCTCTGTACTTGTCCGTATGGGGCAGGAAAATATACCGCTGGCCCTACAGGAGAAGCATCCCGTGCTGGCTCCGAGTTATCAGCAACACTGGGAAGCACGTCGTATCTGTAGCCTAGACGTAGGAGGCCAGCCGCACGGCCTGCTCCCTCTTTCACCTTCCGCCCAGTGACGGTGAACCCACCACTGTCTGCCACTCACTCTGGAGTGAGGTCGGACCGGTCAGATGTTGCATATCGGAGGCCGCAGTGATGTCCGGGCCACCAGGGGATTCCAATGACGCCGAAGGTGTCGCAGGACGCGTCTCTGGCGCCCCGACGTCACCGCAATTTCGAGCGTTAGCCAGAAGCTTGTCGACGGTAGCCAACGCAGCTTCAAATAGTTTACGGACAGCAGCCAGCTCCCCTTGTGTCCACTCACAACAAGCACAGTCCCTAGCCATAACGTATTGTGTATAAAATAGATATGAGGTCTCAAATGGCGCTACTGAGTTTGAAAATAAACCAAAGGAGAATAAAGTAACAGTAAAAGTTGGTGTGCAGATTTCCCACTGACACCGCAACCCATTAAGCAGAAATAAATTCCTCTACAAGGAAAATTTCCTCTAGGAAGCCGCCCTACGCAAGGGTGTTGACAAGAGTTACGCAAAAACAAAAACTACTATTAATTTTGTAACCACTAGTCTACACAGTGAAATACACACATACAGCTCACTTCTTCGCAGAAGCACGTGAACAAAAAACAAAGACTAAATTAGTTTACAGTTTATCACACAAGTGTTGCTGCTGCTGCTCTGCTGTGCGTCCTCTCGGCTCGGTGGCTGCGGCTGCACGATCAATATCATAACGAATTGTCGTGCATATTACATATGCAACGTATCAGAAGCTATATTCAACAATATGGTTCCAATTTAAAGCTCTATTACCTAACGAAAGTCCTCTGAGCAGAAATAATTGTGTCAGAAAGAAATTTATTTGCCCTTGAAACCAACTTTGTAATAAAGGTTTTGTTGTGTCACTTGCATATGCCAAAGATGCATTCATCTCATCATCCATACTGAATCAGACCTGCAATGAATGGAGCTAGTCGTACTGAACTCAGCCAGAACGCCTAAACATCCCACAACTACAGTATATACCAAAGCAATACAAGCACTGACCCAAAAGAAATTAATTGCTGAAATCATCAAGGAAATATTTTCAGATGAACAAATACCAGAATCATGTTTCATACAAATAATAAAATAAAGATGTAACATTAAAACAACAGCAGACCAAACAATCCATCAACTGTACTTCATGTCCAAAGATACGCATAGTCCCAATAGGAAGAAATTCCATTATACAGTAATCTGAACAAATAAAAGTTGTTCGTTTGAAGACCCCTAAACAAATCTGTCTTTGCCTACAACTTAGGACTGACGGACATCAAGTGACATAACATAAAACGTACAAATGCTGCACCTGCCACAAAGCAATGAAAATAAATGAACTCCAAGAAACAAAAATTTACTGCGACAAGCGCATGTACCATAAACACAATATATTGTTGGAACAGTGACTAACACCGTCAGAAAAAATTGTTTGTTTTAATCTATTGTTGCACTTTTATTTTGTCTACCCCTCATTCCCAAATGAATTCTTCAATGGTAAAGTTCAGAAGTCCAGGAACCTACCAAACTGACGTACTGCCCCAACAATTCAGCCTCTTCACACGAGACATCTACTGACTTCCATATGAATCCAATAATGCTTCCCCAATATTACCTTCTGAGCAAATGCCCATGTGTGAAGTCAGCAGATGCTGCGAGTGTATAGGCTCCGTTGTTGGGGCCACTTCGTCACCAGTGTGAGGACAAGTTGGAAATTTACTTTAGTATGGAGCTGCGACTAGATTGTTGAAGCGGTTACGGCAACCAGTCATGAGAAGCGGTAAATATGGGTTCGAGTCTTGGTCCAGCAAAAATTTTCGCATTTCTCGAATGATTTATTTCAAAGCCCACTGTCAGCCGTTGTCTCTCCATCAATTCAAAATAATAATACACACACGAAAAAAAAAAAAATTGCGTCACCTCAGTCCCAGAATTCCTGAAGATAGACGTATCGTGGATGTTGTATCACAGACACAGTCCCTTTGATTGTTCAGAGATGTAATTAAACACGCCCAAAGGTGTAAACAACCATGCATGAGTATCGCCTATTAGACGGTGACGGTCCGACAGCCGGTCAGTTCCAGTCATTCCACCAGGAAAGAGGTACACGGCTCGTGTTGTCTGTAGTTCAACCATGCCTAGATGGTCAATATCGCGGTTCGATCGCGTCCGCATTGCCTTTGTGCCAGGAACGGCTCTCAACAAGGGAAATATCCAGGCGTCTGAGTGAAACAAAAGCGTTGTTGTTCGGACGTGGAGGAGATACAGAGAGACAGTAACTGTCGATGACATGCCTCGCTTAGGCCGCCCAAGGGCTACTACTGCAGTGGATGACCGCTACCTACCGATAAAGGCTCGGAGGAGCACTGACAGCAAATCCATCATGTAGGATAATGCTTTTCGTGTAGCCACAGAACATCGTGTTACGAGTCAAACTCTACGCAATAGGCCGCTTGATGTACAACTTCACTCCCGACGTCCATGGCGAGGTCCACTTTGCAACAACATGCCGAATGGACTGCTCAGGATTGGCATGACGTTCTCTTCACCCATGAGTGTCGCATATGATTTCAACCAGACAATCGCCGGAGACGTGTTTGGAGGCAACCCTATTAGGCTGAACGTCTTAGACACACTGTACAGCGAGTGCAGCGAGGTTTAGGTTCCCTGCTGTTTTGAGGTGGCATTATGTGGGGCCGTCGTACGCCGCTGGTGGTCATGAATGGTACCCTAACGGCTGTACGATACGTGAATGCCATCCTCTAATCGATAGTGCAATCATATCGGCAAGCATATTGGAAAGGTATTCGTCTTCATGGACGACAATTCGCGCTTCCATCGTGCTCATCTTGTGAATGACTTCCTTCAGGATAACTACATCACTTGACCAGAGTGGCCAGCTTGTTCTCCAGACATGAACCCTATCGAACATGTCTGCGATACATTGAAAAGGGCCGTTTATGGACGACTGACACATGAACCACTCTGAGGGATCTACACCGAATCGCCTTTGAGGAGTGGGACAATGTGGACCAACAGTGTCTTGATGAAATTGTGAATAGCATGTCACGACGAATACAGGCTTGCATCAATGCAAGAGGAAAGAGGAGATAATACTGGGTATTAGGGGTACCGGTGTGTGCAGGAATGTGGGCCACCACCTGTGAAGGTCTCACTGTATGATGGTACAACATGCAGTGTGTAGTTTCCATTAACAATCAAAAGGGCGGAAATCATGTTTCTGTTGATCTCTATTCCAATTTTCTGTACAGGTTCCGGAGCTCTCGGAAGCGAGGTGATGCAAAACTTTTTTTGATGTGTGTAGCTGAAAGATCATTTTCTGATCTCATGTTGTATTGTGACAATTTCGTTACTGTATATGAAGTTGGTGTATTACTTCTTGCTTTACTCGACATATAGTGTTATTCCTATACATCAGTTGGTTAACTGCATGTAAAACTTGCTATATTATTTTTTATAATGTAAAGTATGCCATACCACTTCTGCAACATTCTTGATAACTTAGTTGTCATTCTCTTAACGATAGCCATTCACCATTCAATTATTTAGATAGGTATACATTTAATGTGTTAATTTAATAGCTTTTATATAATTACTGTGAAATTATAAATCTCTACTGTGACATAAAATACGTCGACAGTGACACATATCGAAGTGTCTTATCAACCCATAAAAGTACTGATTGTTAATACGAAATATTATTTCCCATATTGTATTAAAATTCGGTGTATTAATGTTGTCGCACAACGGCTTCACCAGGTCCTTTGAGCTGTTGCCATGACGATCAGCAGAATGACTCACAGAGAGGTAAGTGGCCGCCAGCCTGAAGTCCAGGTGCCATGAACATAGAAAGCAGATTCAGGACGAAAGTACGTAAACTACCATCACAAAATACGTTAGCCAGCATTCCCGAAAGCCACATTTGAAACTATATCTTACAACTCTGGTGGGGCTTCTGAAGGGGTGGACCAGCCAAGGAAGCTGGGGCAAATGAAGTCATCACCACTTAGTGGTAACACCTGGTCGATCCAGTCTGTTACAGTTTCTGGGGTGGGAGTGCTGCAATTGGGGAAAGATTAACTAACCACCTTCTGTTACAGGTCATTTCCTTGGTGGGCTGTAAGTTCGAAACTGTGCTGGATTACCACCCAGTTAAACTGTCGTCCAGTCTATGTGGATCTACGATTGTTGCTGAGCATTGCCAGGTAGGGAGCACACAGTCATCTTCAGTCATGCCAGGCACCATGGCTTAAACACCAATGTCCTTTTGTGTTGTTGATCATGCCACGAAGCAGCTGAGCCACTAGTAGCGTTTCCTGTCATTCATTGGTGACAGCATGCTGTTTGTGTCAGGCCTCTGTGTCAAAGTAAGACCAACAGCTGTGGCTTCTCAAGTGCATTGCCACCCTGGCGGACAAATCAAAGATGAGAGCACGCCTAGCATCTGTAGCCCCAAGGACACTTCCCCTCCAGCAGTAGCTACCTCCTGGTAATTGACATAAATAAAGGACTACTATACCCAGGGACTTTTACCAATGGTTCACCATGGAACTGTAGTCAGCACTCCTTTCACTGTGTACACCTGCTGGAAAATGGAGTTCTACCCTGATCTGATGATGTTTGGTTTCCGGAAACTCAACTGCACTCAGTGCCTGTACAAACTCCCAATCCTTAGTCAGTGTGATCTCGCCACTTTCATGAATGATGATGAAATGATGAGAACAACACAAACACCCAGTCCCCAGGCTGAGAAAATCTCCGACCTGGCCAAGAATCAAACCCAGAAGCCCTTGCTCCAGAGACAGCAACTCTAGCCACCAGATCATGAGCAGCAGAATTCACACTGATCTGCTGAAAGCCAAGTAACTCACCACTGTAGTAAAAGTGTCCAGTTTTTCAACTTCAACAGCTACGATTTGTTGAGAGGACACATCATCACCAGCCCCAGTTTGTAGCTAGAACCTCTTCTGTTTCTGTGCACAAATATACTAGAAGGAACTGATTGCTACAGAATCTGCAAGTGCAGTTTGCAAAGACAGAAGGACCTACAGATTGGTCCTCGTTGAATGGATACACCAGAGGAGTTTATAAACAGCCAGTGAGAAGCAAGCAGTATAATTTGACAGAACACAAGTTGCCTTGTACTCAAGCAGTGCAAGTGATATGTAGTGCATGCTGACATGGTAGGTCACATGGCCACATCAATGTTCAGAGTTGACATGGCTAATGATTCACCACAATAATATAGAATATTTTATGTTGTTATGTTTAAGTGCCTGTAGTAGCTATTTTTTTTTTCCCTGTGTGTTCTTTGTTTTCTTTTATTTTTAACATGAATAAAGTTTGAGACTGATTCATTGGTGAAAGAGGAGGCACATTTGAATGAGGATAATGTGGATTTATGCTAGCAAGTGGGTATTTTGACTGTTGATAATATGCATATTTGACTTGAGTTAGAGTAAGTACAGGATACTATTGTGGGTAGTCTTATTACACCTTTTTATGCAAGCCAGCAGAAGATGTGTCAACGTTCATAGATGATGTGGGAGCTCTCGGAAGTCTGGGTGGCTGGACAGATGGAGTACTGTTGCGAATGGCCAAATTATGATGGTTGAGTGGGGCGAGATTGTACAAAAATTAACCATGAGGAGCTAATTGAGGCATGTACAAAGGAGTAACATAATAAAGTGCTACCTCAAGCAGAACAGAAGCACAGTCTTTTGGTAACAGCTCAGTGGGGTATACCAAACATGGAACAAATCTGTGGAGATGTTTCTGGATAGGATTAGGAAAATAAACGTGCAATCCTATAAGTTAACAGGAAATCAGGAGGCAGACAAAATTATCTAAGAGGAGGCGAAACACAGGCACTAGATGGGATATGGGTTTGAGGGGGCTACCAAGTAACATGTTGAGGACAGTATGGTTAGAGAACCCAAAGAACTTGTTTGCTGCTTTCAGGGTAGCTGCCCAGATAGAAGAAGCATACATGAAACGTGAATGCAGGAGAAGTGAAGCATTTTTACCACAGATGTAAAATATCATACATGTGGGAGTGTGGGTCACGTTCAGCAGCTGTGTCCCTAACCACAGTCTTTCGAGTGCAGAGCTGTAAGACACCATAAGAACAGAACATAGAATGGTTGACGATGTAGCAGAGTTTTGGTAGCCACCAACAAGGACTCCAAAACCGTTGGATGGTATTGCCATTAAAATTCGTTGCTAAAAAGACATACACTGTGGTGAAGAGTTGCTTGTTGGCGTAATGATTCGAACAGAACACTAGTTTTATTGTTTGTATTGGACATGGGGCTCATGTGGCTGTGACAAGTATATACCTCTTGTATCAGAGGAGACTGAATTCTTTGTATTGTAGCTTACATGGAATAGGAGACTGTAACATGACACTATAAGGTTAAGTGTTGCTCAGTCCTCACAATGGAGCAAAACAATTTCGTGAAAATACAGAAGTATTGATCTAGGTACATGAGTGTTACTGCACAATCCGTTGATAGGATTTCTTAAATAAAAATTACGCAATAATTGATCTTTTGCAGGAGGACATTGTTCTGGCTTGTGAGACCTCTGCAAATGACACACTGTTTCTCCTGTAATGAGGGAGGAACTAGGTGAACTATGTACACAATTTTAAGGCTCAATTCACACGACAAAGTGCCAAAATGAGCACAGCGAAACTATTCTCAGTGAGTGTTGATCAGTGTATCATGTATGTAGATGACATTATTTTTACCAAGAATCCTGAAGATTCATTGGTTAGAAGAAGTGTCTAAAAGGTTGTGTGTGGCATGGTTAAAGTCAAGTAATGAAAATTGTCAGTGTTAATGGAAATGAGCTATCTAGGCCATGTGATTAGCCAAGATGGCAGAAAGACAGATCCTAGACTGGTATCAGCATTACATGAATTGTCGGAGCCTGTGGTGTTACAACTATTTTTTGGCATGCTGAGTAAATTCATTTGCTACAGCTTATGCAAGGTGCCGTGGATGAACAATATATCAGAGCCAGCCCGACTCAGTTATAGATTGGACCTCCTACTGATATGGCAAGTACTGGCTCCAAGGTGCTGTGTGAATTAGTAAATGCTGCAACCTAAAGAGGCAACAGAGGTGTAACAGAAATCATACAGCAGTAAGGCAGAACCACTGTGGCCTGAGTGACCTAGCTGCTTCACATCCCAACCATGATTTGTTGTGGCTTACACAAAAGAAACAGATGCCATATCAAAATAAGGATTTGCCAAGTCCTTATAAAAACCCATCATTTTTAATCGAAGATATTACAGTCTGCCAGCCACTGCCTCCAATGGGAGGACGCCTATGAGGGTCCTCTATGAGTCTATAATGGGTCACCAGTCTCCATTTCTAGATTGCGTCACAGTTAGCTGTGATCCTGCTGCTTGTACAATGTCTGATATTGTGGACTTTGTGACCTTCAACTGGAAAGCAATTGGGGGCCTTCTTCAGCAGTTGCTAGCCCCATGACCCAGAGATGTACTGCTTGAGTCTGGTGCCATGGAAGTTTTCAGCCACTATTGGCCACATGGGCAAACTCCTTGCTTTCTGCCTCTGCTTATGTAGGCAGATGTTGTCGATGCTGTGAGCTGTCTCCTCCACACTGGGCCTGTGGTGTGATTTGGTGTGCCTGAATTAACTTTGTCCTGTAGAACCTGACAGCCTTTAGTCCACAGTGCTGCCAAACTCCTTGTCATCTGCTGCTTGGTTCAGCGTCCTGTCTGAATTGCTACCATCACTACAAACTGGCAGCATGCCACAGCAACCTGTCAGCCCACCTGCTGATAGCCATGCCTCTCCTAGGGCCATGTGCAAATTATACACTGGGGATGTATTCTGAGTGTCATCACATCCGCCGGACTTTGAGTATACTCAATGGCTGACTGCTACGCTTTAGCTGACAGTTCCGCAGGTACTCCACTCAGGGTGGTGTACTACTGTCTTCCTGACATAAAAAACTCAGTCTCTCCACCCATCGTAGTGGCCATCAACCCACAGCTATTACACACCACACAGAACAAAGCAGTTACAGTCATTTCTAGAATGACTGAATTATTACAGGAAACCGATGAGGGGATTTGCTAACATTAGTGAACCATCATTTACTAAGGAAGGGTGTAAAATTCCAGTTGATGGCTGAACCCATGACTGGATTTGAAAAATTAAACTACACACTGTATTAATGCTTTCAAATTATGAATAAGAATTTGTCCTGTCCTGTGACATGAGCAATCAGGTGGTAGCATGCAGTTTAAGTCAGGAAGTAAACAGTAGAGTTCCACCAGTAGCCTACACATCAATACAGCCAAATAAATCCAAGAAGAATCACTTGGCCACAAAGAACAGATGTACAGTTTAACATATTGTATCTCTTACTTTTACCTTCACGTTAGAAAATTCGGTAATAATTGATGATGCTGGATTAAAGTGGCTGTTAAGCACAAATATACCTCCAGCAGGTTAACTTTATAGGCACGAAAATTGACTGAATTCAATTTTGAGGTAGTTCACAATCCACGCAAGATGCATGGCAATGCAGATGGGCTAAGCAGAAAGATTGGAGTCCCACAAGTATTTAGCTGAAGCCTTGCAGAATGGCAGGAGATGCAGACTGCTGACGTGGACTGCCAGCTATTCAAAATGCAAACACAGTTATCAATGCATGCTGGACTTCTATGTAGGATGACGATCTGTGTGCCAGGCATTATGGTTCTTGCGATGCAAACAGAACAACAATTAATAGGCTCTCATTATAAGGCTTGGAGAAAGGAAAAAAATGGATTGTAGAATAATTGGATGATACTGGTGGAGGGCATGAAGGTCGAACATTGAGTACTACATGTAGAATTACGTGCCATAGGCTCATCACACTGTTCTGAACAATCAATAAATGCCACTTAAAGGATAGCTGGAGGCATCTGACTCATTTGATATGGTGGTATTGGACATCTTGGGTCCACTTAACCAAACTGCATTTAGCAAATGCTGCTTGTTAATTATAATAGACTCCTTTTCACATTACACTGTGGTAATTGCTCTTCCTATTCAACAAGTGAGTATAGTAATACAAACCACAGTAAATAAATGGTTGCTGAAGTTTGGTACCCCCAGAACAACATCTATGGATCAGAGCACCTATTTCAAATCTAAATCTATTAGTCAGGTGGATCATCAGTTTCAAATTCAGAAACTAAGAACTAGTCTCCTGAACCTGTGAGGAAATGGGAGGACTGAGCATGTGCACTGTGTCACAGCTAAATGTTAAGGTATTATGGAAAAGACTGGGACATTTATGTACCCTATTCATGGCTCAATATAATTTAAAATTGCATTGCAGGATTGGGTTCTTGCCATAAAAGGTGTGTACAGTAAGAAGATGAAATGATCTTTCGAAGTTATGAAAATTAATATTCGGAAAAGTCGACAACCGGCACGAAATTATGCAAAATTATTAAGAGACATTTATAAGCAAGTAGAAAGAGCACATACTAAGGTACTCAAACGAGAAAAGGAAATTGGATGACATACTATCGAGGTGAAGGAATAGAGGGTTTGCAAGATCCTATACCATTCGGCAACATATAAAGAAAATTCTTATGCATGCCGAAGGACTGTATTAAGTCTTAGAGATGACAGCTTTGTAAATATAAAATTACAATCGTTAACAAGAACCACCATTGTCCATGTGGAGCACATCAGGCCTTTTAAGGGTGCTTTCGTACATTGCTGCCAGTGCAGCAACTTGTGAATAAGATAAATGGCGTAAAGGGAAGGAAGAGAGTAGAAACTTTTGTGCAGGATGTATGTGAGGTGCCTCATGCACTCTGTGCCAAAAAGGGACGAGGTTTCCAGAATGAGTGTGGATGCTGTTATGGCAGGATAGCACAAATGGCTACTGAAGTGGGAAGGACCAAATCCAAGTCAAGGATACCGGAAAGACATAATTTACCTACTTATTTACCAATATACAATTCATTGGGATACATATAACAATTAAGCAACTTACAGCTTCACAGACAATCTCAGCAAACTGAGTACAACTGAGATTCAGAACAAATATTTAGACAGACTTAAATTACGGCAAGGATTTAACTTGAAACAATTAAGCAAAAAATGACTTTATAGGAGGCTCAGAAATTTAAATAGTGAAGGGGAAAATCAGAACTAACCTTCACAGAGACTGTGATTAAAACAAAATATAACTTGGAACAATGAAGCAAAAAGTGACTTCAAATGCAGGCTCAGCAATTTAAATAGTGAAGGAGAAAAATCATAACTATCCTTTACAGAGACTTTAATTAAAGCAAAATTTAACTTGAAACAATGAAGAAAATATGATTTTACAAACGTGCTCAGCAATCTGACTAGTAAAGCAGGATCAAAATAAATGTTCAGAGAAATTTTATGTGAAGCAAAATAGGACTGGAAATCTGAAAATACTGAAAGTTTTGCAATGCCAAAAGACAGAGAAATTTCTGAATATATGAAAATCCTGAAACTAAACGTTCAGTCAAATTTCATAGCTTTACTTAGGATTTACATAGTAGCAAATTTTCCCACAACGTAAGAACAAACTATAACCTAGTGCCCATGAATTGATCCTCAAGTTGACCTAGGTGCTGGGCTATGCACGAAATAACTTAAGCGGCGTTACACAAATATTTTGATGTGATCTAAAAACTCCAAAACGCAGTTAGTGCAAGTGATCAAAACTTATGATTGGCCTTACCACTACCACTACCACTATGCAGACCACAAGGAAAACTTTGAAGTTATTTTTAAGCCTATGCATACGGAAGAGCACAATTCGAATTGAGCAGGATGGTTTAAACCTTTTTCCAAATTTCGATTTTAATTACTGTAAACCACCTACAAATCAAAAATTTATGCTGAGGCACCTTTTCAAATTGAATTTAAATAACTTTTCCCAAGCTTAAGCAAATTTTCGATAGTGAAATAAACCTTTAAGCAAAATATAGAATATGGTTTCCGCCTCGTTGCAATGCAGGACAATGCGACTCCCACGCTTCCAGAATTGCTACAGAGTGGCTCCAGGAACACTGGTCACCAAACTCCACAGACATGAACATTACTGACGCTATCTGGTATGCCTTGCAACGTGCTGTTCAGAAGAGATCAGCAACCCCTCTAACCTTTACAGGTATATGGACAGCCCTGCAGGATTCATGGTGTCAGTTCCCTCCAGCACTACATCAGACATTAGTCGAGTCCATGCCACGTCGTGATGCGGCTCGTCTGCGTGCTTGCGGGAGCCGTACACCATATTAAACAGGTGGACCAGTTCTTTGGCTCTTCAGTGCAGATTGGGAGCGCGGCTACAAAAGGAATCTTTATAGTGCTTAACAAAAAAGTGACGAACCCAGAGCCACGGTTGTACACGTGCACACTATTGGCGAATCTATAGGCGATTAAAGTAGCAATTCTCTGTGACACAAGGGGACCCTACATACTGTGAATCACAGATTTTGAAGCGCTTCAAATATGTTGTAGAGGCACTTACCCAGAGTACCTGTCTATCCGGTTTTTTAGGAAATTTCGAGGAAATTGATTTTGAAGTTCATTGTGGCTTGCTTTGTATACCAGCAACATTATGTATATTGAAAGCAAGTTAGCGTAGCGCAGCGGTAAAGGTTCACGGCTAGGGTGCTGGAGGTACCGTGTTCGAATCTTGCTCGTGTACTTTTTCCTTCAAAACCGGCGGAATCTTCTATTTTATTTCAAAGAATATCAACAAACTGTGTAAGGTGTGCGAAATTATAAAGGTATATTCAGTTATAAATTTTTTCTGTGATACAATATTACAAAATCTTATATTTCATCGTCCACATTATTTAATGTGCCAGAACAGTATTGTGGGTGATACTTATCATAGAAAAACCCAAAGAACAAATTTTCGCTGCACCACGCACATTTCATGAAAGCAACCGTCTTGCAGGCTCACAGTTTCTTCATGAGCGATACCGGGAAACACACTTCTTTTGCAATCAAAAAGATTTATCTTTCATCCGCTAATTTCGATGCGAACCATGGGTATCTAATCATGCTTTCAAAATTAGGTGCGCTGAATTGATGTAGGATTAGCGAATGCAATTTTATCGGAGCTTCCCTAGAAGCGACCTTTCTATTGTGTTTCTTCAAGTCGGGAGCATTCTGAATAATTTTCATGAAGATTTTCACCTGTAGGTAAAAATAAACATCGCAGGGCTGGCAATAAGGAGTGCAGTTTGGTGGGACCACTTTTAGGGTGCAGCTGCTCGCTCTCCTTTCATCGGTGAATATCGTATAAAGGTGATTCAGTTTGCCCTCCCAACGAATTGATTACGCACAAAAATATTTTCTGTCCCACGTACGAAATCTCCTGCGTCTAAAGGTTGCAAATTGTGGGAGCAGTGTTGGGGAAACGATAACATGATGACATTATTTTCTTTGGCTTTTTCAACAAGTCCAATATTCACGTTTGAGCTATGGTTATCAAGTAGCAACAAAACTGGCTCATCCTCTTCGTACACCAATTTCGTGAACTTCCCGGATTTCGTGCAGGACACGACTACATTACTGTATTTCCCAGTTAATTCGTCTACTCCTTTTTGAACGTTAAGACCAAATTTTCTGCACGGTTCTTGCATACATAAAAAAAACATATGGGAGCAGAATTCGAACACGGTACCTCCAACGCGGTAGCCCTGAACCTTTACCGCTGCGCTACGCTGACTTGCTCTGAATGTATGTAATGTTACGGGTATACAAAGTGCGCAATGAACTTCAAAATCGATTTTCTAAAAAACCAAGTTCCATCGCTAAAAACCAGACAGACTGGTACTCAGGGTGAGTGCCTCTATAACATATCTGAAGCGCATCAAAATCCGTGATTTCAGTATGGAGGGTCTCCTTGTTAGAGCAGCCAGCAGAGAGCATTAGTCCTGTTTGCGTTTAATGTTGTTACTATGACTTGTAGGATATATATAAAGTCTGGGACCAGTCATACATTACGTGATCACTATTTAGGACATGGAATTACACTGACCTCTGTGACACAATATTGTCAGCAACCGACAGGCACTGAAAGGGGACTCATTGTGGGTCTCTGTTTGACTTACTGGTCGAATCGTGCAGTGTCCAGATTTGTGGGACATTCGGATGTGGCAGTGGCCTGATGTTGGACTGCATAGGAACGTGACAGCAGGCATACTCGTCATAAAGGTTCCGCTCGACCATGCCTGACCTTCACCGAGGAATATCGCTGGACTGTGCTTGGAGCACACCGTCTCTCCTTAACATCTGCACTACTATACTAGAAGTAGTAATTGTCTTTCTGCAACATTCAGTGACTTCCGACACTATTGTTCGGAGACTATCTGGAGCCAGTCTAGTAAATTAACGTCCAGTTCGTAAGGTGCCGTTAACAACGCAGCAAAAATGACTGCGTTTGGAATGGTGTCATGGCCAGCACCATTGACTGTTGATGAACTGCAGTACAGTGTGTTTAACGACGAATCACCGTACTGTAGTACCACTGACCAACAGCACCGACAAGTATGGCAGTAACCTGGGTAGAGGTCCCATTACTCTTCCGATGTTTTGGAGAGACACAGCGGTGTTACTCTTGGCATCACGTAGTGGGAAGCCATCGGGAGTGACCTCAGGTCACACGTGGGAGTGACTGACAAAACTGATGATACAAAGGTACGTCATGTACATCCCACATCTTCATGTGTGATATGTCATGCGACGGTCGCGTGGTGCCATTTTTCAACAGGACAATGCTCTTCCACAAACGGCACGACTCTTTATGAACTATCTGCATGTTGCTGAGGTACTCCTGATGCCACCGAGATCCCCAGATCAGTTCCCGATTGAACACATGTGCTGCAGCTCTGTCTTCAACCCTGAAACAGTGCCAGTACCCCTAATATCAAGGATCATCCACCATACTTATGAGCCAGCTTGCTTTAGGGGAGGATTCAAAGGCTTTATGACACTGTTCCCAACGGAATCAGTGATTGGATCCAGGCCAGAGGGGGCAGACGGTCATACAGACAAGTGGTGGCATACTGCAAAGTTCTTTGATAATTTTTAACATACTAATTTTACTTTTATTAATCACATGGCCCTCAACACGAGAAGTCTAGTTTCACTTTCTCATTGTCTCCTAGGTGCTTCACTTTTCTTTGCACAGCTACGGTGTACAAAATTTTGTGGCTAAAATCATGAAGATACATCTGTATTATGTCAGATGAAGACAGGTGAAAATTCTAAATACTTTAACGATAATTATACCTGCAAAGAAAGTCGCTAGTTGTTGTACCTGAAGTAAATAAACCTGTAAGGTGTCAGGCAAATTCAACACCTTCCATGAAAACCCTAACATGATAACAAATCCGGCTATATGTCACATAGCTCTGAATAAATCCTGACATTAAATTAACCAAAGTAATACTGTCAATGAGTGAGCAAATGGAACACCACAGACTAACACAAGACCGCCTGAATGCATGTCATACCTTTCCACCGTGAAACAGACACAGTTCCGAGGGGAGAAACGAGAACAGAAGCCGAGAGCAGAGTCGTGTAGGCTAGGAGGCCCTACGATAAGGGACGGACACACACATCACTGCCCGATCGCCAAGAGCAGCCCCCAGCCCCTGTTAAAAGATAGAGTCCTCCAGAAGAACAGTATAGATCTTGCGATAACACAATGAGGGCCACACCAGCTGCAAGTGTTAGCGTGAGACTATACGCGTCTCTGTTACATTGAAAACATTAAAAACATTGCCTCACCAGGAAAAGTATAGCGTTTCTCATTGGATGGACAGAATTTTTGTAGGCGGAGCTTAAGGTTAACATTGAGACCCTGATTGGTCAGTTGAAAATACAGCCAGATACCATTTTCTTATACCGCCTTTAGTAAATTATAGTAAACACAAGTTAGAGAGTTGATACCGAGACGGCGAGGTGTGTGGAGCTGCGCTGCCTGCCGCCCATGATGCTGCCTAACCACCACCAAGGTAATGAATGCATGCGATGCCGCATAAGAGCGCATAAGGCTTCACTCAGAACTGCAGGAGCCTCATCTGTTACTCCCCCTTTTTACGTAATGCTAGTGTCGGTCGTCAATTAAACTTCGTGGTATTCACATTTGCTACTAGAAGTCAAAATCTGAAACGCGATGCTTTTTCTGTTACATAATTATTGAGAAACCATATCAGCCACTGTAAATTATGACAAGTTAAATAAGTAATTACAAATAATTGAGGGTCACTGTAAACTATTTTTGATAGTTTCCTCTTTCATGAAACTTAATTAAAACCTAGATTATAGATGTGATATGGCATAGGTCATCCTTCAATCCATTACAGAACTTTGAAACCCATTTGGGGGATATTCGTTCACAATTTTGTTGAACGCTGTTGGTTTTTATCATCCTCTATAAAAATATTTCCTTTTATCAATAGTGCAATTTATAAACAATGTTTTGTGAGTAGAATAAAAATTCCAATGGTAAAGTTAACTGCTTTTTCGACGTTATTTTATCAGCTAACTATAAATACGAAAGCCTTGAACCCCTTCCACTAAATTTAGTTAGCATTAAGATTCTTTTACAGGGAGTGCAGTGGATCTGATGCTGAAATTATTAAGAATTTGATTATATCATCGTTAGTCTCACTGAACTCTTCTGAACTCTACACGTCATGTGTGGTCTATCGTCTCCTTGCCAGCAACAGGTCCCAGGTTCAAACTAGTAAATTCCTTAAAAAAACATGCTCAGAGCGTCATTGCGCGAAAGTGGTAGAGAGACACGACTCAGAACAAACAGCCACCACGCAGAATGTTAGAGAATGGCGACCCTGCCTGGATGGTAAAATACCATGATTGAAGGTCGACCACATGCATAACTAGGTCAGAAAGATATCCTGTTGAAAAATTTTTGTAACTAGTAATTTTTCTGAAAGGTATAACTAGTCAAAAACAGTAGCTGCAGCGATAGATAGTAAGAAAGTATTTAATAGAAAATGAGACATTCTAGCAGAGACAATAGCATAATTAAGTTATGAATTATAATATTGTTAGAATGAAGTGTTCTCTCCAATGCAAGCACACAGGTGGCTGATACATCGTTGATAAGTAAGTGAATGGATTGTCAGTCTTGGGTATAATGAGTGTCAAGTCGTGTGAGCCAAAAGTTTATGAAACGCGTGAGATCGTATGAGCGCATATTAACGCGAAGTAGGGCGCGTGAATTGCCTTTAAAACAGAAAATAAGGGAATCAGAAAGATTAGCAATGGTAGATCGAGACCTTGACCGAATTGAGGTAGAGACCCGGCATGAAGACGTACAGAGAGTAGAGGACAGTACAACAGACGATGCAGTATCGCGAGAAATAGGACAGATCACGCACCATAACGAGGATAATGTACGCCAAGGCACAGAAAACGTAGGTCAGCATACGACAGAGGAGCAGGATAGTAGAGAGACAGCCGATGAGGATTCCAACTTTCGTCTTGAATATGTAGAACCCATAGTACAAGTAATCAGAGCTCCCTCTAAGCAGAGTACAAGGAATTCGAGCAGAAACGTGTCACCGCACAGTTCCATGCAATCGGCTGCAAAACCAACACTTGGGCGAAAATACAGAGCGTAGGACGTTGGAAGCAAACGCAATAGGACCCACCAATCTGGCAGAATTATTACAACAAATGACGGACACCATGACAAGGCAAAATAAAGAAATTGCGAACCAATTTCAAATTCAGATTGCAGAAACCACGAAACAAATGCGTGAGATTAAAGGAAAACAAAAAACAAAAAAATTCAGTTACACCTAAGTCGTATTGAAGACAAGAATCTCGAGAAGTAATAGGAAACTTAATAACAGGTCACAATCAACTGAGAACAGACATTGACAAGGTACAAGTTGAAGTGCAAACATTGCGTAATGACACTCAGGACGAGATCAAAACATTACGTAACAACACCCAGGGAGAAGTCAAGAAACTAGAGAAACAGATAAACGTAATTACTAGACAAGCAGCAGGTACAGCGCGTGAAATTGTTGAAAACATTGTGTTACACAAACGTATCACAAAAGCAGCGCTGAAAAGATATGATAATCGCATAGTCAAAATACAAGCGCAAATGAAGCAACAATTTCAGAAATTGCGAACAGAGTTGTTGCAAACCATTGACATTATGCTGAGTGCACTATCCGAAAATTACCTCGAGCAATTAAACAGAGAACCGACTCGTGGAGATAACATCTTGGACCTACTGATAACAGATCCGGACTTTCCGACTCTGTAAGTGCAGAACAGGGAATCAGTGATCATAAGGCCGTTGCCTTAATCATAGCTAATACTTGGTTCAAGAATTATAAAAGAAGGTTGTATACCTGGAAGAATCCTGGAGATACTAAAAGGTATCAGATAGATTATATAATGGTAAGACAGAGATTTAGGAACCAGGTTTTAAATTGTAAGACATTTCCAGGGGCAGATGTGGATTCTGACCACAATCTATTGGTTATGAACTGCAGATTGAAACTGAAGAAACTGCAAAAAGGTGGGAATTTAAGGAGATGGGACCTGGATAAACGAAAGAACCAGAGGTTGTAGAGAGTTTGAGGGAGAGCATAAGGGAACAATTGACAGGAATGGGAGAAAGAAATACAGTAGAAGAAGAAAGGATAGCTCTGAGGGATGAAGTAGTGAAGGCAGCAGCCGATCTAGTAGGTAAAAAGACGAGGGCTAATAGAAATCCTTGGGTAACAGAAGAAATATTGAATTTAATTGATGAAGGGAGAAAATACAAAAATGCAGTAAATGAAGCAGGCAAAAAGGAATACAAATGTCTCAAAAATGAGATCGACAGGAAGTGCTAAATGGCTAAGCAGGGCTGGCTAGAGGACAAATGTAAGGATGTAGAGGCTTGTCTCACTAGGGGTAAGATAGATAATGCCTACAGGAAAATTAAAGAGACCTTCGGATAGAAGAGAACCACTTGTACGAATATCAAGAGCTCAGATGGAAACCCAGTTCTAAGCAAAGAAGGGAAGGCAGAAAGGTGGAAGGAGTATATAGAGGGTTTATGCAAGGGCGATGTACTTGAGGACAATATTATGGAAATGGAAGAGGATGTAGATGAAGACGAAATGGGAGATAAGATGCTGCGTGAAGAGTTTGACAGAACACTGAAAGACCAGAGTCGAAACAAGGCCCCGGGAGTAGACAACATTCCATTCGAATTACTGATGGCTTTGGGAGAGCCAGTCATGACAATACTCTACCATCTGGTGAGCAAGATGTATGAGACAGGCGAAATACCCTCAGACTTCAAGTAGAATATAATAATTACAATCCCAAAGAAAGCAGGTGTTGACAGATGTGAAAATTACCGAACTATCAGTTTAATAAGTCACAGCTGCAAAATACTAACGCGAATTCTTTACAGACGAATGGAAAAACTGGTAGAAGCGGACCTCGGGGAAGATCAGTTTGGATTCCGTAGAAATGTTGGAACACGTGAGGCAATACTAACCTTACGACTTATCTTAGAAGAAAGATTAAGAAAAGGCAAACCTACGTTTCTGGCATTTGTAGACTTAGAGAAAGCTTTTGACAATGTTAACTGGAATACTCTCTTTCAAATTCTGAAGGTGGCAGGGGTAAAATACAGGGAGCGAAAGGCTATTTACAATTTGTACAGAAACCAGAGGGCAGTTATAAGAGTCGAGGGGCATGAAAGGGAAGCAGTGGTTGGGAAAGGAGTGAGACAGGGTTGTAGCCTCTCCCTGATGATATTCAATCTGTATATTGAACAAGCAGTAAAGGAAACAAAAGAAAAATTCGGAGTAGGTATTAAAATTCATGGAGAGGAAGTAAAAACTTTAAGGTTCGACGATGGCATTGTAATTCTGTCAGAGACAGCAAAGGACTTGGAAGAGCAGTTGAACGGAATGAACAGTGTCTTGAAAGGAGGATATAAGATGAACATCAACAAAAGCAAAACAAGGATAATGGAATGTAGTCAAATTAAATCGGGTGATGCTGAGGGAATTAGATTAGGAAATGAGACACTTAAAGTAGTAAAGGAGTTTTGCTATTTAGGGAGCAAAATAACTGATGATGGTCGAAGTAGAGAGGATATAAAATGTAGACTGGCAATGCCAAGGAAATCGTTTCTGAAGAAGAGAAATTTGTTAACATCGAGTATAGATTTAAGTGTGAGGAAGTCGTTTCCGAAAGTATTTGTATGGAGTGTAGCCATGTATGGAAGTGAAACATGGACGATAACTGGTTTGGACAAGAAGAGAATAGAAGCTTTCGAAATGTGGTGCTACAGAAGAATGCTGAAGATAAGGTGGGTAGATCACGTAACTAATGAGGAGGTATTGAATGGGATTGGTGAGAAGAGAAGTTTGTGGCACAACTTGACTAGAAGAAGGGATCGGTTGGTAGGACATGTTTTGAGGCATCAAGGGATCACAAATTTAGCATTGGAGGGCAGCGTGGAGGGTAAAAATCGTAGAGGGAGACCAAGAGACGAATACACTAAGCAGATTCAGAAGGATGTAGGTTGCAGTAGGTACTGGGAGATGAAGAAGCTTGCACAGGATAGAGTAGCATGGAGAGCTGCATCAAACCAGTCTCAGGACTGAAGACCACAACAACAACAACAAGGCCGTTGTAGCATCCCTGAATATAGAAGTTAATAGGAATATAAAAAAAGGGAGGAAAGTGTACATGTTTCTCATGAGTAACAGAAGGCAAATTTCAGACTACCTAACAGATGAAAACGAAAATTTCTTTTCAGACACTGACAATGTTGAGTGTTTATGGAAAAGGTTCAAGGCAATCGTAAAATGCGTTTTAGACAGGTACGTGCAGAGTAAAACTGTGAGGGACGGGAAAAACCCACCGTGGGTCAACAACAAAGTCAGGAAATTACTGCGAAAGCAAAGAGAGCTTCACTCCAAGTTTAAACGCAGCCAAAACCTCTCAGACAAACAGAAGCTAAACGATGTCAAAGTTAGCGTAAGGAGGGCTATGCGTGAAGCGTTCAGTGATTTCGAAAGTAAAATTCTATGTTACGACTTGACAGAAAATCCTAGTAAGTTCTGTAAGTGGCTCGAAACAGCATATCCAGACACTCCAGGATGATGAAGGCATTGAAACAGAGGATGACAAGCGTAAAGCTGAAATACTAAACACCTTTTTCCAAAGCTGTTTCACAGAGGAAGACCGCACTGCAGTTCCTTCCCTAAATCCTCGCACAAACTAAAAAAATTGCTGACATCGAAATAAGTGTCCAAGGCATAGAAAAGGAACGGGAATCACTCAGCAGAGGAGAGTCCACTGGACCTGACGGGATACTAATTCAATTCTACACAGAGTACGCGAGAACTTGCCCCCCTTCTAACAGCCGTGTACCGCAAGTCTCTAGAGGAACGGAAGGTTCCAAATGGTTGGAAAAGAGCACAGGTAGTCCCAGTCTTCAAGAAGGGTCGTCGAGCAGATGCCCAAAACTATAGACCTATATCTCTGACGTCGATTTGTTGTAGAATTTTAGAACACGTTTTTTGCTCGCGTATCATGTCGTTTTTGGAAACCCAGAATCTACTCTGTGGGAATCAACATGGATTCCGGAAACAGCGATCGTGTGAGACCCAACTCGCTTTATTTGTTCATGAGACCCAGAAAATATTAGATACAGGCTCCCAGGTAGATGCTATTTTCCTTGACTTCCGGAAGGCGTTCGATACATTTCCGCACTGTCGCCTGATAAAAAACGTAAGAGCCTACGGAATATCAGACCAGCTGTGCGGCTGGATTGAAGAGTTTTTAGCAAACAGAACACAGCATGTTGTCATCAATGGAGAGACGTCTACAGACGTTAAAGTAACATCTGGCGTGCCACAGGGGAGTGTTATGGGACCATTGCTTTTCACAATATATATAAATGACATAGTAGATAGTGTCGGAAGTTCCATGCGGCTTTTCGCGGATGATGCTGTAGTATACAGAGAAGTTGCAGCATTAGAAAAGTGTAGCGAAATGCAGCAAGATCTGCCCCAGATAGGCGCTTGGTGCAGGGAGTGGCAACTGACCCTTAAACATAGACAAATGTAATGTATTGCGAATACATAGAAAGAAGGATCCTTTATTGTATGATTATATGATAGCGGAACAAACACTGGTGGCAGTTACTTCTGTAAAATATCTGGGAGTATGCGTACGGAACGATTTGAAGTGGAATGATCATATGAAGTTAATTGTTGGTAAGGCGGGTGTCAGGTTGAGATTCATTGGGAGAATCCATAGAAAATGTAGTCCATCAACAAAGGAGGTGGCTTGCAAAACATTCGTTCGACCTATACTTGGGTACTGCTCATCAGAGTGGGATCCATACCAGATCGGGTTGAAGGACGAGATACAGAAGATCCAAAGAAGAGCGGCGCGTTTCGTCACAGGGTTATTTGGTAACCGTGGTAGCGTTACGGAGATGTTTAGCAAACTCAAGTGACTCTGCAAGAGAGGCGCTCTGCATCGCGGTGTAATTTGTTCGCCAGGTTTCGAGAGGGTGCGTTTCTGGATGAGGTATCGAATGTATTGCTTCCCCCTACTTATACCTCTCGAGGAGACCACGAATGTAAAATTAGAGGGATTCGAACGCGCACGGAGGCTTTCCGACAGTCGTTCTTCCCGCGAACCATACGCGACTCGAACAGAGAGGGAGGTAATGATAGTGGCACGTAAGGTGCCCTCCGCCACACACTGTTGGGTGGCTTGCGGAGTATAAATGTAGATGTAGATGTAGACTAGTATCGAACAAGCACTGAGTCTGCAACCACATCCGTATCTGTAACAGCACCGGAATAACAAGCAAATAACGAAGATATTATGCATTTGCGATTCCAGTCACATTCGGAAAGTAACATACGTGAAATCAGCCTGAACAGCAAGAAACACGTTTCGAAACTCTTGATGAACAAACGGTACCACAAACACATACGGAACCACAAATGTATGTTTCAAGAGAGTGTGGATCATGCAATGAAGCGGCAAGGTTAGCCAGACAAGATACTGAACCAATACGTGACAACGGAAAGCCAGGTCGCGAAGAGTACAGTGCAATGCATTCAGCTTCACGCTCACAAACGATGGAAGAAAATTATTGCGTACCACTCCAACGATATCATGCAAGGGTAGGCGGAAGTTACAGAGGACAATATCCAATGGATCTACCACAACCGGAAAGAACGACGAGAGAAATGGCCAGAAACAAAAGTGGCGAAGAATCGCGAATTTCATATGGAACCATGATGAAGTACGACAACGATCATTTCCTCACAGTCGGAAAATATCACCTCTTTCGAGAAGGAAACTTATTACATCCACGAACTTTTATTGACCAATTCCGAGTTGGATTACCAGAACACTGGACGCTAGCACACAAATTAGGCTTAATATGTGCACACATGTCAGGAACAGTCGCAGAAACCATGCAGAATGTTGCAGCGACATGCCGATCTACGAAGATTTCAGAGAGAAGTTTCTCTCACGATATTGGTCCAGCGAAGCACAGAACAGAGTGAAGTACGAATTAGTACAGAACCCATATTTTGAAAATTCAGGAGAGAACAGTCCCGTGAAATTTTTCGACGTTAATGGCAAAGAAAAATCAATGCTTAGATATACCATACAGTGACAGAGAGTTGATTCAATTATGCCCAATGAAGTTACCATTGAAATACAGCAATCATTAGTAGGTCGCGGAGGCAATTACGTCGAAACATTTAAAGGAATTCTAAGGGAAGTAGAGTTTATATTTTGGGAAGATGACGCAAGAAAAAGACGAATGGCACGTGAAAGCGAAAGCAAAAAGCAGTGGAATCCACAAGGCACAGTACGAAGAAACAATAATTACGAACCACGTGATAACTTTGCATCAAGAAACGACAACAGATTTCAACAAAGTAACGGTTATGGATTTAGAAGAGGATACGGCAATAACTATAATTAACCCAGGAGCGGCAACAACTATTACAGAGGGAACAATGACAACCGGAACTGGTACTGGAGAACCAATAGACCGACAAATTATCAACAAAGAAACCAATGTCAACAAGCAGGACAAGAAAAGAGAATACGGATAGAGGAGGTGGAGGTAAGGCCACCAAACCCCGAAAACCGCTCGAATTGACAGCTAAGCGCCCAAGCCAAAGAGAATGATGCACCGACCCAGGATAATTGCAGCACCTTGAACGGAGAAGTAAATACCTTATCACGAGAAGAGAAGGAGGGAGAAACAAAACCGCAGGGACCAGATGAAAAAGAAGACAGGAAAATAACAATATCGTGTTGGGACGACATTAATTGGGAGAATACTGACAAGGAAGATGAATCACCAGAGGCATGCACAACGAATATAGGAGGAAAGGACGAAGTAATGAGTATTGCAGAGCTATTTGAGATGGAAACCAGGAAAGCGAATTCGATGAGGATAATGCACAGTCAACAGAAGTTGAAAATAAGTTACTAGTGGGCACACAACCCAACGAATATAATGAAGGAAGTTATGAAGCGATAATTAGAGCATTTAGATGCGATTATGTGGAAGATAGACGAAGATGAGCAAAAAGTAGAGGATGATGTAGAAAGTGTAAATGAGGGAAGAAATAGAGAAGAGGAAATAAAAGAGAGAGAAGTAGCAGTCAAAGCTTATCCTACAGAAAGTTCGAATTCACAGGGGATAGTCCTGAAAAGACTCATGTATGATTCAGTGGAGGATTCGTTGATGCCAGAAGAAGAAGAACAGAACCAACCCTTTCAAATGTAAACCAATTGAGGAAGCCATGGTAAAACATATCCCAGTCAATATTCTAATTGATAGCGGAAGTGAACTAATCGCAATCTCAGAAAATTTATTCATGCAGTGTAATGCCAATGAGGAATTGCCAGTTCTGAAAATACGTAAGATTAAAGCAAGAGGTCCTATTAGAAACAATGCTGCGGAAGTAATGAGATTAACAAGGTTAACTCTTTCGTGCCAAAGTCAGAAGATTGAAGCCAACTTCGTGATTATACCTAAACTAACTTCAGATTTGATTATAGGTGCAGATTTTTTAAATGAGAGATGAGCAATAATAGATATGGGGAAAGGTAGCGTAACATTCTGGAATGTCACACTTCACTTTGGGCAAAAGCTAAAATTACAAGAAATACCAGTTATAAACAAACAATTAAGAATGATGCGAGATAAAGAGGATGAAGAATTAGAATGGTAAGCACAAAAGGGGGAATCGCCTCAACTCATTTAGAAGTCCCTAAAGAAATTGACAAAAAATTGCAAAAATATAAAGTAAATAATTAGCACAATATTTCAAGTTTATGTTGCACATAAGATCGTCAGGAAAAAGAAGAATGAAGACAGAGGAAGGTGGGGGGAGAAAAAGTAATTTCAATAAAAACAAAAACTAAAATAACACCAATAGTAGCATAGATTGAGGTGAAGGGATAAAGTGTAGATAGTCTAACAGCATGAAAGACTAAAATGCTATACACCACGATACAATACAAAAATAAAATAAAAATTCGAGGATTCTTGTAGAAGTTAAGAATCACTATATCTTAGAATTGTAACATGGAAAGGGCACAAAAATTTGTAAACCTTTTTAAAAAGGTGTAAAACAATGTAGATACTAGACATATGTTAGATGATTATAAGTAAAACTTTTGTAAGAACCACTGTAAAAAAATTCCAGCAAGAACTAGATGCAATGACCCTTAAGTTGCAGTGAGAGAAGTGTCAAGAAAGAAAAGGACATAATTAGCAAGACATGATTCCTACAAGGCAGTAGCGTCAAGAGAAGGGAAAGGACAGTGAGACCAACAAAGGGCACTTGTATCCGAAGTCGGCAGTAAATCTACTCCTAGGGCGAACCCTGCAGGGACAAACAAGCAAACACCGGACTTTCACCACTTGTAAACACTTGGATGCGAAGTCAGTCGGATGCAGCGGAGTGAGCAAAAAACGGCCCAACGAGAAGACGGCTTTGGCAAGCAAACACTGGCAAAAAAATACGTATAAATGTCACACTACTGCTATTAAACAGCATGCTGAAGCACGAAACTGAAGAAAACTTCCACAAAGCAGAAATGACATGTCCAAACAATTTATCAAACTGTTGTTAAAAGGAGAACTTCAAAGCGACTAGTTATAACCAAATATTACACTACAGAAGAACAGAAGTTGAAGATTCGCAAGGTTGAGACCAAGAAAGAAGATGGGTGAACAATAGATGACATACCTTCCTGAATCCCTATCCCATTGTAAACCATTCGTCTCTGAAGTATTACAACGAAAAACAACCACTTTCAGCGACATATAATGATGACTTTCACGCATAAAAAGCCAGTAAATCACAAGATTCCGCACTCACAGCTCCATTCCATTATGGGACCTCCACAACAGCAACACACAGTTGCAAAAATAACAAGGAACAACGAACGAGGCTGCACATCAAATACTTACCCACATCCATCTCACTCAAGTCCATCAACTTCGTGCAAAACCATTTGTCAACCTCATGCATAAACATTCATAGGATCGTGAAAATGTGTGAAATCATGTGATGTAGGAATTTTGCAAAAGACATGTATAAAAAACAAAATAAGTAAAGCACACCAGACAGCTAATGAACTACAAAATAACAGTCATTGACCATGGACTTAAGTAAAAATAGTCTATCGATAAAAATAAGTCATTAGTTCTGAAATGGACAGTGTATAAAGAACAAAAGTAAGGCATAATAAACACTAAAACTATATGCTACTTATTTTCTCCTCATAAAAATAAAAGAATAACTATATTTTACTTATTTTCTCCTTATCAAAACAAAGAACAAAAAATTATCTTGTTGGATGTTTTCTCTTTTTTAACATTCGTACCATTTGTTAGGATAACATCTCAATACTTATGTATGTACATTACTTTGTCAAATCAATTCCAGGAAATAATTCTTATTTGTTAATGTCACAATGTTGAAATGAATGACTTGAAAAAAAAAAACATTTTTTTGAATAATGACCAGCAATATTTCCAGTATTTTCTTGTACATGATATTTACAAAATCTGTTAGGAATAGGTTTTACTTAATTACTACATTTATAAAAAAAATATATTTCTAAGAAACTCTATGTGAAAGACTCCTCACTTTCGATAGCAAACTTCTTAAAAAACAAACTTCACACTTGAATAAAGAAAGATAATAATCAAAAATTAATGATGATAATAGCATAAAAATATTCTTCTCTTCTCAATATAAACATATTTTTGAGAATAATGTGGAAGAATATAAAAATATAAATTAGTAATATTAACTAGCATAGAACTAGAATAACATGGCTGAACAGTAGGCAACAAAATTTAGATAAAGGAATAATTTCTGACTGACTTAGACAACGATTCAATCATTGCCTAACTTCAGTGCAAAAATTAAGTTCGAAGGGTGGTGATATGTAAGGTGTCAGGCAAATCCAACACCTTCCATGAGAACCCTGACATGATACAAATCCGGCAGTATGTCACATAGCTCCAAATAAATCCTGACATTAAATTAACCGAAGTAATACTGTCAATGAGTGAGCAAATGGAATACCACAGACGAACACAAAACCGCCTGAATGCATGTCATACCTTCCCACCGTGAAACAGACGCAGTTCCGAGGGAAGAAACGAGAACAGAAGCCGAGAGCAGAGTCGTGTAGGTTAGGAGGACCTACGATAAAGGATGGACACCCACATCACTGGCCGATCGCCAAGAGCAGCCCCCAGCCCATGTTAAAAGACACAACCCCCCAGAAGAAAAGTATAGATCTTACGATAACACTAAAAGGGCCACACCAGTTGCAAGTTTTAGTGTGAGACTATACGCGTCTCTGTTACGTTGCAAACAGTAAAAACATTGCCCCACCACGAAAAGTATAACGTTTCTCATTGAATAGACAGAATTATTGTAGGCGGAGCTTAAGGTTAACATTCAGACCCTGATAGGTCAGTTGAAAATACAGCCAGATACCTTTTTCTTAAACTCACTCTAGTAAATTGTAGTCAAGAGAAGTTAGAGAGTTGCTACCGAGACGGCGAGGTGTGTGGAGTTGCGTCGCCCGCGGCCTGCCGCCCATGACGCTGTCTAACCACCGACAAGGTAATGAACGCACGCGGTGCTGCATAAGAGCGCATAAGGCTTCACTCAGAACTGCAGAAGCCTTATCTATTACACCCCCTTTTTACGTAATACTAGTGTCGGTCGTCAATTAAACTTCGTGGTATTCACATTTGCTGCTAGAAGTTAAAATCTGAAATGCGATGATTATTCTGTTATATAATTATTGAGAAACCATATCAGCCACTGTAATTTACTACAAGTTAAATAAGTAATTAAAGATAATTGATTGTCACAATAGACAATTTTTGATAGTTTTCTCTTTTATGAAACTTAATTTAAACCTAGATTATAGATGTGATATGGCATAGGTCATCCTTCGATCCATTATAGAACTTGGAAACCCATTCAGGGGATATTCGTTCACATTTTTGGTGAACGCAGTTGGTTTTTAAAATCCTGTATTAAAATATTTCCATTGGTCAATAGTGCAATTTAAAAACAATGTTTTGTGAGTAGAATAAAAAATCCTATGGTAAACTTAACTGCGTTTTCGACGTTATTTTACCAGCTAACTATAAATACGAAAGCCTTGAACCCCTTCCACTAAATTTAGTTAGTATTAAGTTTCTTTTACAGAGAGTGCAGTGGAGCTGACGCTGAAATCATTAAGAATTTGATTATATCATCGTTAGTCTCACTGAACTCTTCTGAACTCTACATGTCATGTGTGGTCTATCGTCTCCTTACCAGCAACAGGTCCCAGGTTCAAACTAGTCAGTTCCCTAAAAAACACGCTGAGAGCGTCATTGCGCGAAAGTGGTAGTTAGACACGACTGAGAACAGACACCACGGAGAATGTTAGAAACCTAAAGCCACGAATCTGAACCAACCGCCATTACCATGGACAAATAAACAGGGTGATTCACGACGATATGCAAATAATTTAATATGTTATTCTACATGTAAAACTAAAGAAAGAAGTTTATATAAATATAGGTCCGCAAATGCTTAGTAACGGAGTAAGAGGCTATCGTAAAACTGTGCGAGGTTTAAGTAAACCACGATTTCCATTTATTTTCTTGTTATTGGTCTGGAGAATCTAATAAAACGTGTCCCAGACGCGTATATGTAGTTTTTTTCAGAACATACAGAGACCCAAAGTCGTAATTTCGTAATATTTTTAATTTGTTAACTAATTAGCGAGATTTGTTTTTTAAATTCCAGACAATTGCATAATTTTTCAAAAGTAGTTGTTAAGAATTTAATTTTGGAAAAATTGTTGTAATAGCGTTAACTGAAACAGTATGAATGTGTCAGATAATCTGCATTTATTAATACCATAGCACATATAGCTCAGTTTTTTGGAAGTTGTATAGTGTACATAGAGTTTCACAATAGATCGCAATAAATGTTCAAAATGTATCCACCGAGTTCCATCAATTTAGCTACATATGTATGAACAGATTTTGTTGCTCGTTTCAGTTGATCTTAATTTCGTCTATTGCATTCATAATGCGATCAAGTAACGCCTCACGTGTATCGACTTTGTCCCCATAAACTATGTCTTTCATCCATCCCCATACACAAAAATCCTTTAGTGTTAAATCTGGCGATCTGAGTACCGCGTACAGTTGTGCAATGGCTTCGTGTTAGCCGCTAAATTTGAGGCAAAATCTTTTATTTGCCATAACTCCATAACTAAACATTTGCGGACCTATGTTTATTTGAACTTTTATGTTTTAATTGTAGACTATATATGCATATCATCGTGAATCATCATGTATATACTAAAGGACTCTACGTACGTTATAGCGTCCAGATATCAGTGAATCCTGTCTTTACGCTGTGTCTGGAGCATGCAAGAATAAGATATTTTTGACAAAACCCAACGATTCATATCTGACTTAAATTTTGCATAAAACTACCATTATGCCTGAAGAAGATCATCTTAAAATATAGAAAATTTCATATTCTGTGCGGTTCCTTCTACGTCTCGAAAAATAACCTGTGGTAAATGGAACTAATTTTCCAACGCTGGAACAGGGAAATGCTAACATGGATATACGAATAGAGTGGAACTTCTGCACAGCCTCTTGGAGAACGATATAAGTAATATTTGTGGAGAAGGGACGCACGCAGATGTCGGTGGGTAGGTTACCACTTACAGAGCATTTAAATTCACACATTTAGCATGTGCTCAGTGTCTACAAAATATAATGGGGATGGGAATGTATCGATGGGAATGTGTAAATCCCACAACTGGTCATCGAATTTAGGACTTTCTTATTGCATAAAAGAAGCTCTACGCTACACTTTATGCTTCTATATGTATGGGAGTGAGATGTACAGTGTGCAGGCGTTTAATAGCCAATATATACAGGGAGAGCCACCTAACATTACGGCTGGATATATTTCGTAGACCACATCAAATACTGACGAATCGATTCCACAGACCGAACGTGAAGAGAGGGGATAGTGTAATTGGTTAATACAAACCATGAAAAAATGCACGGAAGTATGTTTTTTAACACAAACCTACGTTTTTTAAATGGAACCCCGTTAGTTTTGATAGCACATCTGAACATATAAACAAATACGTAATCAGTGCCGTTTGTTGCATTGTAAAATTTTAATTACACCCGGAGACACTGTAACCTAAAGTTGACGCTTGAGTACCACTCCTCCGCTGTTCGATCGTGTGTATCGGAGAGCACCGAATTACGTAGGGTTCCAAAGGGAACGGTGATGGACCCTAGGTACCGAAGAGACTGGAACAGCACATTGCGTCCACATGCTAACACCTTTTTATTGGTCTTTTTCACTGACGCACATGTACATTACTATGAGGGGTGAGGTACACGTACACACGTGGTTTCCGTTTTCAATTACGGAGTGGAATAGAGTGTGTCCCGACATGTCAGGCCAATAGATGTTGAATATGGTGGCCATCATTTGCTGCACACAATTGCAATCTCTGGCGTAATGAATGTCGTACACGCCGCAGTACATCTGGTGTAATGTCGCCGCAGGCTGCCATAATACGTTGTTTCATATCCTCTGGAGTTGTAGAACATCACGGTACACATTCTCCTTTAACCTACTCCACAGAAAGAAGTCCAGAGGTGTAAGATTAGGAGAACGGGCTGGCCAATTTATGCGTCCTCTACGTCCTATGAAACGCCCGTCGAACATCCTGTCAAGGGTCAGACTAGTGTTAATTGCGGAATGTGCAGGTGCAACATCATGCAGTTGGACATTTCCGAGCAACGTTGGCAGATCATTCTGTAGAAACGCGATATATGTTGCAGCTGTTTGTTACAATACGCAACTGAACGTCGGAGGTTTCAAGCGTCAACTTTAGGTTACAATATCTCCGGATGTAATTAACATTTTACAATGCAACAAACGGCATTGATTACGTATTTCTTTACATGTTCAGATGTGCTAACAAAACTAACGTGGTTCCATTTTAAAAAAAACTAGGTTTGTGTTAAAAACATACTTCCGTGCATTTTTGTATGGTTTGTATTAAATAATTATACTAGCCCCTCTCCTCACGTTCGGTCTGTGGAATCGGTTCGTCAGTATTTGATGTGGTTTACGAAATATATCCAGCGGTAACGCTAGGTGACTCACCCTATATATATATATATATATATATATATATATATATATATATATATATAGAAACACTCTCGCTTATTAGAAAAAAATCCACATTGTCTGAAGAGTCCCACCGGTGTTATAATTCATTTAAATAGAAAGCGGGGGACTTAGATGTATCAAAGAAGATGTAAATGGGGATACATCTAGTTTTGTCTACCGCACACGTATGGTGGACGTCAGCACCTCTATGTGGTACAACGTGTCACTTTTAGCCGCGAGATATTAATTAAATGGTATTCAATACCAGCAGCGGCGGATGTGGAGTCATCAGTGATTGACGCGTAGCTGCTGCGCAGGGCGCGGAGTGGACTGGCTGCAATATTGGCTCATTATCTGCCCTCCACCGCATTGCTGAACAGGCAGCTAACTGCACCTGTAATTCTACTTTAGTCATATCAGAAACACCAATACAAAAAAGACGTAAAATATTTCTGATCATGAAATGAATATTTAAATGAATTTAAATAAAATTTGCCATAATTTGTACGAGTAATTTCGATACACGTCCAAAATTCTCCGCTTACGTATGTGATGAATAGAAACTTACGATTAGCTGTCGCACGCAAAGCCTTGACACACATTTAGGGAAGGAATGGACAGTACTAGAGGCTGCGCAGAAATACTGTGGGCGATGCGCAGTGATCAGTTTTCGTTCGAAGCGCTGTACGAGTCCATCCGTTTGCTCGGAACGCGAGACCCACAGCTTTCCACACTTTTCCTGTACATACTCCTTTCAACGACTATGAACCATGAGGAACTTTGGGATGGCACACAACAGCCTTCTAAATTTCGGAGATATAACAAGACGTGACGTCATAATCACGTGGTTCAACATATCAGATCTTCTATGAAAAGAGTATTGATAACTGCAAGTATTCTGTGTTAGCAGAAAATTCTAACATGTGTTGTTTAAAGAGCTAAACATCCCTCAGCTGTCAGAGAAGAAGATAAAACCAGCAATGAACGCTTTGGCGAGTGGTTATCATTAGAGAACCTGGAAAATCTTGTTAGTGACACTGGTACGTGGATTACACCAAAAATGACGTGCTCCTTAGCACGAAAGACTGAAATGCGCTTATACCTACAACTGAAGCATTTTGTGACACATTGTACGGGTTAAAATCTGTGAGCAAGAGGACTGTCAAGAACAATTGCTGTCCAGAAGGTGGCAGATACCGGCGCCCGGAAAGATTCCATGTTTCTTGACTTCCATAAGGCATTCGATAGAGTTTGGCACTGCCGCTTGACGAACAAAATTCTTGCGTACGGAATATCAGACCAATTGTATGATTGGATTGAAGAGTTTGTAACAAACAGAACACGGCATATTATTCTAAATGGTGAGGAGTCTTCAGTCATAAAAGTGACTTTGGGCACACCTCAAGGAAGTCTTATAGATCGGTTACTTCTCACAGTCTATGCAAGTGACGGGAGACAATGTCTGATGCTCCACGCGGCTTCTCGCGGATGATGCCGTTGTACACAGGAAGTGAGAAGTCTCAGTGCTATAAAACTGTAACGAAACGCAGGAAGTGGTGCAGATGATTGACACTTGGTTCAGGGACTGGCAATTGAGTCTCAACAGAAATGAATGTAACGTATTGCAAAGACATATAGAGTTACCCATCTTTGTGTTACAGAAAGTTATATACTCTCAGCTATCAGTAAACTACAGACAATGAAGGTCTATCTTTGATACAATATAATGTTTAAATTTCGTCATTGCTGTTAGCAGTACCTAGATGTATGGTAACCATAAGAAACGGTAAAATGAAAAATACCTGCTAGGGTTTCCCTCTTATATTTGTCTTATATAGGTACACAAGGCGGGAGTACATCCACATAGAGTCCAGAAGGACATGAGTGCAGGAACATTTCAATTTGTAATGATAAGAACCGTCTATGGAAAAATTTATATGAAGAACATGTTACCCTGAACGTTTAGTTTGCTAATACAAGGTAACACAAATAATTGACAATTTGACAGTATGCCAAAAGTAAATTATATTAACCATTCACACATTTATAATTTTCAGATACTCTATACCTGGGGCATCTCATGACCTGGAATTCGGGCAATGTCTCGCTTAGATCTCAGAGATAACACCATGTAAATGTCACACACCACACTGCTGCAAATTTATGCCTCATAGTTACTGAAAAACTACAGAATTTATAGATCACAAAACACAACTCTAAGTTGTACTAGTATACAAACTACATGAAAAGTGTAACGCATGCCCCTTCATACAATGTAGGACGATAAATCACCAATAATTAGAGTACATTTCACAGATAACAAAATACAGTATCACACATATGTGGTATAAGTTGAACTCCAAGTATTTAAGGGACATGTAAAGTTAAGTTTTAAGATCTCTAAAAAATTTTATTCCTCAGCTACTTTTGTTCATTTAAATAACTGTCAGGGCATTGTGTAACATTAAACAAATCTCTCTCTTCTAGTTAGTCCATACCTACACTTTTACCAAATAGTTGATTGCAGACTTGTAAAACTTCCGTTTACGATTGTTGTGTTTCAAAAAGTCTCAGTAGTATGGCACCTGACATCTACACAGTGTGATTTCTGAGGTCGAAGTGCGGCGTGTCCAAAGTTCTAGGACGTGAGGTGGCTGAGATCGAGGTTATTTGAAAACTGAGACCCAGTTGATACAGTGTTTGTACTCTAGGTGAGCAGTGGATGGGGTCTAGAGCGTCCGACTGAAAAGATCGGGATTGTGTGTTGTACACATATTTTTCGTCCACTGAACAATTTGCAGTAGGGAACCCGCTGTCCGAGTAGTTAGCTTAAAGAGATATGGAAGTAAACCTGTCTGTCACTCTGTCTAGGACTACCGTCTTCCAGCTTATTTGCAATTAACATGTGTGAAAGTTTACATGTGCTGTGCTGCTTATTTACATGTACATTCTTTATTTCCTGCAAGGACACTAGGAGGACCAGCCTGATTACTGGGAAGTCATGATGCAGGTTTTGTGTACTTAAATTGTCCATACGATGTCTCTGTTGAATCGTATTTACATTTTCCCCTTGGCTGTTCGTGAGAGGATGTGGATAAAACATGACGGTGCACCGCCTCAATTTAGTGTGGCTGTCCGCAACCATCTCAATGCCGTATTTATTGGTCGCTGACTGGAAGAGGAGGTCCTATTCTATGGTCTGTGTGGTCACCTGACCTGAATCCCCTTGATTATTTCCTATGGGGATATCTAAAGTCAGCTGCATATGAGACCTCAGTGAATACGGCTATGGAATTATTAACCAGAATTGTAGCTGCCTGTGATGTGATTCCGAACACACCAGGGATATTTGTCAGGGTGCATCAGAATCTTCTTCGCTGATGTCAAACTAGCATTAAGTTTTATGGCCATCAGTTTCAACACATGTTGTAAGATACAGTACAAATTGTACATTCATTGTGTCAGTGATGGTATTTGTAGTTAACTGCAACAAATGTAAATAAAAAGGTTCACAGTAATGTAATTTTATTCCTATTATCTCCTTGAGCCGGCTTTTCTGACCACAGATTCTTTGAAGGTAAGCTGAGCTTGTCTTAGCAGAAAACGTAATTATAAATGATGAAAAAGAAATAATCTGAGTCAGAGATATAGTCCACGGCTGTATAAATATTGTATGCAGCTACTGGAAACATTTGAAGATTTTCATCGCCATATTATTGGGCGAAAGAGGAAGAGTCACCTTTTTTTCCTATATCTTGTCTGGATCGGACGTATGTGGCACAATGCCATTAATTCTGCATTATTTCATTGTTTTATTGATGAGTTGCAACCAGACGGCACTCATAATTCTATGACGTAAGTGTCGTACTTTTAAATGTACTTTTATGTCAGAATATTTTGTTATTACTAACCTACTTGTGTTTTATTTGGTGTCTTTATTCAGCGTAAGATTGTTGCGTGACTTGGCATGGCAAAAGGTTCCGTAATTTTAAGCAAAGATTCGTCCAGCCGAACCACTATCGTCTTCGGGTGCTGTTTTTTTCACGAAGTCCGATACACGACAGAGAGAAGAAACACAGTTAAAAATACATGAATGGACCTCTATCGAAAATGCTATGCTCAAGCCTCGAGCATCCGTATGAAACATACTTTACCAATCCGTAATCGTAATTGATATCTATTCAATATTCATTACTATAATTCATTGTATTGTCTGGATCGAGTTACGAATGACCCAAAAAAATTTAATTAAGCTGGCGACCGTGACAGGACGCACTGTTATATGCACTGTATTGTTTTACTTTTGTTACATGTACAAATGGGATTCGAGACCAGAATACATTGAAGTAAGACATATTACTGGACTCTATGTCGACACCTGAAATTAGGCTGCAATTGTGGAGACAAGATAAGGAATTGCGTATTTACATGAGCTATCTTGTCCAAGCGTTTTGTATTACTGTAGCCTGCGTGGTAGAACTACTACAATTTTCCGTTTCTGTAGCAGTGATTTTAAGCTACATCGCAGTTTCCAAAATTATTTTCATTATTCATAATGTGCAACAATACAGTTTTATCAGTTCACAATATGGCCGATTTTAGTTCTGTGTGACGTAATATGGCATGCAGCCATTAGTGTTCGAAATTCCACCATTACTTTCGACAGTTAATTTTCTTGTTCAGACATTGTCACACAGTGAGATTAATTTTTACATTTATTCTGAGTACGCTTACGAGTTTATATTTTCATTGTGTCATACATTACATGTGACATGGTACTGACCAGAAAAATTTTGCAAAGATGGAGAACCAGAAACTGCAAACACAGATGCAATCCTACTCTGACATACCATTAAATAATGAAAGTGACGTTATGGTGACTCGAATATTAACGAGCGAGATATTATTGACTATTCTGGTTTCTGGTGACGCAGATTTAGAAAATAGACCGTCTACTAGTAATATACCTAATTCTAGTTCTGAACCAATTCTGATGTCTTCCGTCATGTCTAACGAAGTTGCAGCACATCACTAGTGTTGCCAGAATGTTCGATGCTATTATGAAACAAATGACACAACATAACAGGACATTGACGCACCTATCGATAAACAGATGACGTCTATACGCGCCACTTTGAAGACAGTTCATGATGAGATAAGAAGTCGACGAAATTAAATCAGATTTACCTGCAATTAAAACGTCAAACGACAGTTTGTGTAGCCTTGCTGAGGAGATAAATAACAGACTGACAGGACAAGTGTCCGACCTCAAAGCGAAATTTTCAGTGCTTTCATTACAACAAGAAAACACAAATAAAGATGCGACAGATATCCAAGCACAAGTGAACAATGTCTGTAAAACATGCGAGTCTGTAGTTACTCAGGTTAAATCTTATCCGGCACTGCAGGATAAAACGAGAACGCGTATTGCCGAGGTCGAAAACAAGGTTGGCACAATTGATAAACAGTTTTCTCATAAAGTAAAACTACGTACTGACAACCATTTCGCATGGATCAGTAGAGTTTCACTGTTGGATAGAGCAAAAAGACAAATATTTTGACGAGTTCTTACAACAAAAATTGCCTGTTGTCGTCCACAACACTGTCGCGGAATTTAGAAATATCAAGAAACACGTAATCAGTCAAGCAGCACAATCTGCCGCTGCGCAATAGAAACAGTTTGACAACAAGTGTGCAGTGACGGTAATAGCAACCAAGACCACAGTTTGGCAATGAACACAAGTACATTTATGACGCAAGCACACCACACACTACGTACTCATAACAACAACAGTACGCACCTCGACATGATACACTGCATTGCAGTCGTGATAATTAACAACTAGATTTTCCTTTCCATTCGCCAGTTGAACCTTACAGTAACCATTCTGAAAGTAAACATTACTGTAATGCCAAGGAAGATAATTTCTGTCATTTATACATAATAAAAGAACCGTACATCCTGTCATCTTTCTTAAACCCTTCAGATAAGCAATTCCTCGTAGGTGGCGTGACCGTACTTGGATATCTTATGTTGATCCTTTTCATATCAGCGCATACTCCACTGCAGAGTGAAAATCTCATTCTAGAAATATCTAATGTCGTCGGTTATATCCAAGGCGACGCAGCTGTATGGGGGTATAAAGAAGCCGACAGATGCGTCACGTAAGAACAATTTGAAAGTGCCTTTTTATGTAAATTTTGGACACTATCTATACGGGAACGACTTCCTAGGCAGATTGTGGATCCCGAATCATTCAATCCTAAGCACGGCAATTTAAGCCGGTCTTTTGAGAAATATTTAAATACGAGACGTATCTTGACGAGCCGGTTGCAACGCGCGACATCCTCCGCTCATTGAAGGCAAAACTGCCGTTTAATATCAAATTAAAACATCTGGACATCCCAGGAAACGACGCAGAGAATTTTCTCACAGTGCTTGATTCTGTTGATATGCCTTACGAGGACCAGCGAAACAATTGCTACAGTGTTTAAATCAGCGCAATGCAAAATGTGCATGGTAGCCAACCCAATTCCGGCTCGTGGTTTGCTTTCGGACACGCAAACCAACAGAATCAACCGCTTCAAATGGAAAATGTATATACACAACAGAGCCAACATGCTCAACACAACACAAACAGCAATTACAACACTTCATATTCTACTGGCGGAAATCCAAATAAGAGACAGCGCAACAGCAACAACAACAACAGCAACTACAACGGTAATAATAATTGTTAGAATGATAGCAAAAATTTTAAGAGAAACAAGAATAACTACCAATACTCAGCAAATCAGCAACAGAGCTGGAATAACAACAACTACGCTGCCCAGTGTCAAATCACTGCGACGCCACTGCAGCAAAACAATAATACAGGCCAGCGGCAATTACCGCTGCCGGAAATGCCAACTCAGAGCGTGAATGCACCTACTAACCTGCAGGTGAGTCAAAACATGAAAACCTAAATACCGCCACGGTTCGGATACTGGAATAAACAATACCCAAATGTAAATATTATCTAAGTAACTAGCGATAGTCCATCTTCGCCTGTGCCTGCACCCACCGTAAATGTGACGATGTCAAACTAAAAGCAGTCTCTACTGTGCCCGAGGTCGTGGCTGTGGAAGAATTGGGGGGCTACTTCAATTTAAATGTATTAATTGACACATCCACTTTGCAACGGCACAGTGATAATATACCTGACAGTTGTAAAGAGCAACCATTATCTCTCATAAGGTATAATCATGACGAAAACTTCTGATGAACCGTTACAAGAAACCATACAATCTCGTTAATAACCCATTGAAAAATTTTGGCCTCAACTGCTGTTGTTTTGGTTGGTATTCCCACTACTATTAGTCTGGACACAGCATCGACTGTTTGTGTCTTGTCCTGTTATTTTAACAAGAAAATGTGTGAGTTTGAACCTGTACCAGAACTGTATAATTTTAACTGCCATAGGCAATAAGTCTTCTAAGTTTGAGAAACAGGTATTTGTGACAGTCAAGGTAGGTAATGGAATCGTACAATGGCCTTTCCTCGTCGTCCAAAACCTGGTCACTAATTGTACTTTAGGTTTGATATATTGTTCGAGAAGGGCAGCACTATTAACTTCTACCAACGTAAATGTATACTTAGAGATAAGGGGAGTGAAATTACATGATGCCTGGGTACCAGGACTCTGAAGCACGATAAATATTGCACTGGGTACAAGATTCAGTTAATACGAGACACTTATGATGTCGACACAAAGACACACGCACCTGATGCCGAGTTTAAGGACTTGAAAACTTTAACTAGTAGTAAGTTATCAGAATCTACAGCTGTCACACATGATGAACATAATAAACTTTATGATGGTTTGTCCAAGTATACACCAGTATTTTGCAAACGACCAGGTGTGATCAACACAAATGTGTATAAAATTGAAATTAAGCCTCACCAGATTTTCTTCCCCAAAACCTATCATGTGACACTATTACAACGACCTGCTGTGTGGTACGAGTTGAAACAAATGTTACGGTGTAAAATCATCGAATCTTCCACGTCACCTTACTGCAGCCCTTTACTTGTTGTAAATAAACCGAAAGGGAATATCAGAGTTGTTTTGGATGCTCGTTCAATTAATGAGGTTATTTTATCTGTTCCCCCGAAACCTGAGAATTTAGAGAAGCAACTTCAGAAATTTTTAGATTCTAAGTATTTTTCTACGATAGATCTGACCAATGGCAAGTCCCAATGGCAAGTCCGAATCACGCCAGATTCTAGAAAGTATATTGCATTTATATTCGGGGGGCGAACCTATCAATTTTGTGTCCTTCCCTTCGGTCTACAGGTCAGTGCAGGTGTGTTTATCACTGCATTGGATACTATACTTAGTGATGAATTGGTTGAACCAGTTACTCACTACATTGATGACCTGCTCATAGCTAGTAAGACTTGATCTGAGGGGACTGATGACCTCAGATGTTATGTCACATAGTTCAAATGGCTCTGAGCGCTATGGGACTCAACTGCTTAGGTCATTAGTCCCCTAGAACTTAGAACTAGTTAAACCTAACTAACCTAAGGACATCACACACATCCATGCCCGAGGCAGGATTCGAACCTGCACCGTAGCGGTCTCGCGGTTCCGGACAGCAGCCTCCAGAACCGCACGGCCACTTCGGCCGGCATGTCACATAGTGCATAGAGCCATTTGAACTATTTGAACTTGGTCTGAATACATTGATACTTTGCAAAAGCTTCTACATAAATTCGCACAAGCTGGGGTGACAGCTAATCTCAAATAGTCGAAATCTGCTTTAAGTGAAATTAAGTATCTGGGACATACTATTACTGCTCAACTATACAACCTGACCCGAGTAAGTAAGCCGCAATCTGGAATTTTTCTAGTCCTCGGATTAGAAAGAAACTGAAATCTTCCCTTGGACTTTATTCTTTCTTTCGACGATTTTTACCACAACAACCATTAAACAGCAAACATCTATGGAGCCCACTCAAAAAGTATCAGATATGGATGAGGTCTGACCAGTGTCAGAAAGACTTTGATAGTATTAAGCGAGCTTTGGTTAACGCAAACATTTTGGATCACCCTGGTTTTCATATAGATTTTTGTATGATATGTGACGCCTCATCCTACGACTTAGGCTGTTGTTTGTTTCAAGTTGAAAATAATGGAGAACAAGAAAATGTGAAAATTATTAGTTTAGCGAGGAGCACACTTAGTGAATGTGAACGCACTTACTTTACCACAGAACGTGAAACACTCTCTATAGCGTGGGCCTTTAAGAAATTCAATTAATACTTGCATGGTAAGCACACTTAAATTTATAGTGACCACAAAGCTCTCACATTTCTAGTAAATTGTAAGCTGGTATATCCCAGATTATCACGTTGGATTTTATCTTTGCAAAACTATCCCTTTAAAATGGTATGTATTAAGGGTAAATACAACATCATTGACGACGCTTTATCTCGTCTGCCTCAAGGCTTGAGTGAGTGTAACTCTGACCTGGAGTACGTGAATAATTCCCTAATACTTCTTATGCAGCAGGATAAACTATATCACCAGCAATATGTCGACTTATGTAGAAATATGTGGACGTTGGAGGAATCTGATCCTCACTGGAATAAGGTAAGAGTTTTTCTCACAAATCTCCGTCCAACCGATATTTGACACATAACGATGTGTTATTTTATCGCCGTCATCCTGAAGCCACTACTTGGTGTGTTTGTACACCTAAGAATTCTGAACGCAAACTAATTTGGCACACACATTTTGGTTGGGTCATTATGGTACCAAGAAGTGCCTAGCAAAGCTTGGTACCTATTGTGACTTTACCAATTTGAGACGTAAGATCAACAGTATACTCAAAACATGTGTGATCTGTCAAAAAACCCTGAACTTGTCTACTAAGACTGATTTTGATTCTGTTCTACCCAGTAAACCTCTAGAAATTTGAAGTTCTGACATACGTGGTCCACATCCCACTAGCAGTAGTGTTGTGAAACACATTCTTGTATTTTAAGATTTATTTTCCAAGCATGTTAAACTGTATGCTATAAGATCTGCTACTGCCACTTCCATCATTCGTCGTTCATCATGTAACTACATTCCTCATGTGGGAAAACCAAAAGCTATTTTATCCGACAACGCTGCATGCTATACTGGATACAATTGGCGTAAATTTCTGAAAGACAATAGTATTAAGAGTTTTGTTATCTCAATGTATAGTTCCCAATGTAATCCCACTGAATGTGTGTTCCGTGAGGTTAACAGATTTATGAGAACGTACATTTTCCACCAAACATACCAACTGGGTATCATAATTATGTTTATTTGAAGAAGTAAACAACAAACTCAATGTTTATGAAATTCCGTACACTCCTAATAATCTCATGTTCGATCACAAAGAAGACAACGATTGGACAACGCCGTTACCGAAACTTCCTTTTCAGCAAAGAACACACGATGAAAATACACTCCTGGAAATTGAAATAAGAACATCGTGAATTCATTGTCCCAGGAAGGGGAAACTTTATTGACACATTCCTGGGGTCAGATACATCACATGATCACACTGACAGAACCACAGGCACATAGACACAGGCAACAGAGCATGCACAATGTCGGCACTAGTACAGTGTATATCCACCTTTCGCAGCAATGCAGGCTGCTATTCTCCCATGGAGACGATCGTAGAGATGCTGGATGTAGTCCTGTGGAACGGCTTGCCATGCCATTTCCACCTGGCGCCTCAGTTGGAGCAGCGTTCGTGCTGGACGTGCAGACCGCGTGAGACGACGCTTCATCCAGTCCCAAACATGCTCAATGGGGGACAGATCCGGAGATTTTGCTGGCCAGGGTAGTTGACTTACACCTTCTAGAGCACGTTGGGTGGCACGGGATACATGCGGACGTGCATTGTCCTGTTGGAACAACAAGTTCCCTTGCCGGTCTAGGAATGGTAGAACGATGGGTTCGATGACGGTTTGGATGTACCGTGCACTATTCAGTGTCCCCTCGACGATCACCAGTGGTGTACGGCCAGTGTAGGAGATCGCTCCCCACACCATGATGCCGGGTGTTGGCCCTGTGAGCCTCGGTCGTATGCAGTCCTGATTGTGGCGCTCACCTGCACGGCGCCAAACACGCATACGACCATCATTGGCACCAAGGCAGAAGCGACTCTCATCGCTGAAGACGACACGTCTCCATTCGTCCCTCCATTCACGCCTGTCGCGACACCACTGGAGGCGGGCTGCACGATGTTGGGGCGTGAGCGGAAGACGGCCTAACGGTGTGCGGGACCGTAGCCCAGCTTCATGGAGACGGTTGCGAATGGTCCTCGCCGATACCCCAGGAGCAACAGTGTCCCTAATTTCCTGGGAAGTGGCGGTGCGGTCCCCTACGGCACTGCGTAGGATCCTACGGTCTTGGCGTGCATCCGTGCGTCGCTGCGGTCCGGTCCCAGGTCGACGGGCACGTGCACCTTCCGCCGACCACTGGCGACAACATCGATGTACTGTGGAGACCTCACGCCCCACGTGTTCAGCAATTCGGCGGTACGTCCACCCGGCCTCCCGCATGCCCACTACATGCCCTCGCTCAAAGTCCGTCAACTGCACATACGGTTCACGTCCACGCTGTCGCGGCATGCTACCAGTGTTAAAGACTGCGATGGAGCTCCGTATGCCACGGCAAACTGGCTGACACTGACGGCGGCGGTGCACAAATGCTGCGCAGCTAGCGCCATTCGACGGCCAACACCGCGGTTCCTGGTGTGTCCGCTGTGCCGTGCGTGTGATCATTGCTTGTACAGCCCTCTCGCAGTGTCCGGAGCAAGTATGGTGGGTCTGACACACCGGTGTCAATGTGTTCTTTTTTTCCATTTCCAGGAGTGTATAATGGAAGTATGTGGACGCTGACTCCGGAAGCCAAAATTAAGAACAAGACATGAGCGCACTGTCAAGAGGAAGCAAGAAATTAAAGATGGTGTGTTAGTGCTTTTGCGTACTCACCATAAGTCGTCTGCTCTTCAGCGGCGCAACGTTAAGTGGCTTCTGCTGTACGATGGTCCTTATATCATTGTCAGCATTCCGCATCCTGATGCATATCTGCTACAGCATCCAAAAACAAACAAAATTATTAGACTATGCGCTCACCGTGATCTTAGTGTATACCATGCTCAACAGTAAACACATCTATGGATCACGCTTAAGATATGCACAACTATCAAATACACATACCTCACAGCAATTCTACAGAGAAGCTACGTAATATAAAAGTTGTATATCAACTGTTCTTGACAGTAGCAGAGATTCGTCTTCGCCGAATACTTACAGCAGCCACTTAAAATTAAAGCTAATTTTTATCAACTTTTGTACAGGTGTGAAGAAGATATATTTTCAGTCTATTAGGTTGTCTATCTGCACTGTCAGTCTTCGACTACTAGCGACTGATTGACGTGAATACTAAATCATTCTACATCCTTACACTTTCACCTTGAAACTCATTGGATACGCATCTCACCATTTAACACACACTTACGAGTAGCTGAGGCCATACTTACACTCGTGTAACTAGTATTTTTTTGTGTTTGATGTTAGTTCATTGCTTTGTTATTTGCTTATTTGTCGTTGTGCGCCTGGTCTTATTGATGGTGTGTTATGTCGTGTCTAATCCTCCTCTGTTTCGGGTGACATCATTTGCAAAAGCAAAACATAGATCTAGTAATGACTGTAAATTCCGTAAATATTGTAAACTTTTATAAAGCTATATGAAAATATTTCTATGTGACCAATCATACTTGTGTGAAGACAAGAGAAATATGTTTCTATGTTTATGTAAAGCCAATATGTAATATGTTTGTATGTATTTGAGCCTAAGTAAAAAACCTATATGTAATACGTTTCTATGTATATATCCGTATTTAGGTAAAGCTGAATGATATATGCTGACTTGTATATGTTATCTGTACTTGTTACATGTGCCCATATGGGAAATGTTATGAGACTTGCATAACCTGAAACTATTTGTGAACGTTTGCTACTCGTCGCTGAACTTGTAACTAAGGCGAAACTGGTGTGCCAAACCGCATAATTGAATAAGATTATTATGCTATATTGCTATGTACATAGACGTGATGAACTATTTATGGCCGGCCGAAGTGGCCGAGCGGTTAAAGGCGCTACAGTCTGGAACCGCACGACCGCTACGGTCGCAGGTTCGAATCCTGCCTCGGGCATGGATGTGTGTGATGTCCTTAGGTTAGTTAGGTTTAAGTAGTTCTAAGTTCTAGGGGACTTACGACCACAGCAGTTGAGTCCCATAGTGCTCAGAGCCATTTGAACCATTTTTTTGAACTATTTATGTTTGAAATTTATTTACAAACTGTTAATGTAGAATTGTGTTACGAATTGGTTGCGTAAAGACTTCTCAACGGACATTTGTTCTACGTCGCAACTACTTGTGAATGAGTATTTGTATATTGCTTGACAAACTGAGTACGTGGAAAAACTATCATAGTGAAGTGCACAGACACTTTTGAGTGCATCAAAAATTGGTGTTTACTGCACTGCATCTCTGTATATCTGCATCTCTGCAATTCTGAATAGCAAGAACTGGCTCACTACTGCACTTACGGTCGCTTTGTTCCAAAACGAGGAAGACGACTCGATGGGTGGAGGAATTTTTGACGGGTCCTCAGGGAGCAAAATGTTCTCGGAATCGACGGACACACTTACCTGGTCTAAACGAGGATCGACGCAAGCATAGTGCCGCCCGAGTTCCAGCTTCCATGTCTTCACGAACTTATGTTGTGGAATGGGAATCCACCAGTCTTCTATCAAGCGATGTGCAACCTAGGGAAAAAAAAAAACAGTGACGTCCGTCTAAATTCTGTCTAATCTGCCAGGAAGATCAGACATAACGATTGTTTTAAATATCTCAATGACAAATTTCCTGCACTTTCTGAAGCCAAAGTTAAAGGGGAATCTTTGTGTGTCCTCGAAAAAAGTGTAGCTAAAGACGAAAATTTGAGGTTGCTTATAATGATGATAATATTTGGAATGGATTTTAAGTTATGAAAAATTTTCTAGGAATCGATAAACATCCTGATTTTGCCACGTAAGTTAAGAAGATTAGGGTGGAACACGACTGTCAAATTAAATTTTCTTTTTTCAAATTTGGAGCCACTCAGGCGGCAGCCATTGAGGAACAAGGACAGAGGTTCCATCAGGATATTCCAGGAGCTATGGAGTACTTCAACGATTGCAGATTACTGCCAGAACCTGTGGAGGGATTCTTTGGAAAAACACAATAGCAAATGCAAGAGATAACCACTCGTTAAAAAACTAAAAAGATTTCACTCAAGCGCTGTTTGTAAAGTGTAAGAATGAAATTCGTAACTCTTACACAAATCGTGGTAATGTTTTCTCCTTATTTTTCTAAGAAAATATGTGAATATTTTATCCATAATTTATCAAAAAACAGTGTGATCGACAAACATGAAAATAATTTCGGAAATAAGAGGTATTGAAATATTAAGAATCACTTTTGTAATGTGAAATAGCTTCTAGCAGATTTAAATTGTTGAACTGTACTATCCTTGTGTATAAAAGAGGATGTAGGTTGCAGTAGGTACTTGGAGACGAAGAAGCTTGCATAGGATAGAGTAGCATGGAGAGATGAATGAAACCAGTCTCTGGACTGAAGACCACAACAACAACAACCGTTACTTATGTCTTGACACTGTTAACAACACTGCTGAAATGTAAATGTTATGTTCTTTCACAGTTGTACCTTTATAGCTTACATCTTATTGATGGTTGAAAATGCCGTAAGAGTCAGTTGCCTGTGACCCTTTTGAATGGAGGATGGGGACGCGTGGAGTACAGTGCTGGGAATTAGTCAGGCGCTGTGTGTGCTATTTAGACAATTTTAGGGTATTATACGTTAATGATAGCGTACTGGAAAACAACACCACTGAATTTTTTATGTGATGGCTCTTAAAGCTCTCTAAATAAAACCAACGTTATTAACACTCTGCTTGTCTATTCTTCATGTCTCCGTATTTTTTCTGAACATGTTACCATGGTGACGAACACGTTTCTTCCGACGAGAGACCGGTTTTTGATATCATCAGTGTAGAACGTTTGACTTACTGGTGGAGAAACAACCTCGCCTCAGCCTAAACCGCTTCAACACCATCAAAGGGAAGTCCTTGAAGGTGTTCCTTAAATTTTGGAAGCAGATGAAAATCAGATGAATGATGACAGTGAATCCAATGGTTCGAACAGTTGCAGATATCATAGCTCTCGTGTGTGGTCTGTCTTTTTTCATGCTGAATGAGATGGTGCTTCATGTGAGGATGAACTCTTCGAATCCGAAACTCGATTAAAGCACGCTGTTTCTCACGCACCCACGTAGTTACATTATACACCGATATCCACAATTCGGTGTCCTCTAGAGCCAGAGTGCTGGAGATACACAGACATGAAGGATTAACGTATAGAAAATTAATAAAGTTTATTTTATTTAAAAAACGTTAAGAGTTTTCACACACAACATTCTGGGGTATTACTTTTCAGAAAGACTTGATATTTAGTTAACATCTGAATTGTCTTCTCTGCGACAGCAGCAAGAAGGATTCCGGACGCAGGAAGCAAAGTGGAACGTACGGAAGCACACGCTCACTAGTTGCTGGAGCCCGTCACTGCGGTTACGGCAGCTCATGCAAAGTGAGCTGAGTCGTGCAGGGCAGCCGCCCCAGCCGGCGGCAGGCGTTGCTCTTTCGACGCATACGCCCGGAACTCCATGTCGCTTTTGACCAGGGCACAATAGTGGATCTCATATGGAGTGCCCCAGTAAGCTTGCAGCAGCTCTGCACGGGACGGTGATTGTAGTGAAGAGTTGCATTATGGTCACTTCACCAGGGGACGGCCGTGGATGCTAGTGCCCGCCCACGAATGCTAATAAGTGACAGCAGCAGCTTGCTCAGCAGCGCTTCCCGAGTACCTTGAGCCATCAGTTTGGCCTCCAATGAGCCGGTCTTAGAAAGCTCCAAGTCTTCACATGAGCAGATGAGAGGTTGGCAGCTCACAATGACTAAGTCCAGCGGACCAGACTAGCTGCAGGCTCGAAGATAATAGTCATCTGGCAAACGGTAGCCAATAAATCACAGTTCCTCCCTCGATGCTGATGGATCGCTGCAACTGTGAGATAGGGCTCGAAAACACGAGTATTTATAGTTGTCTGTGAGAGAGTAAGGTGCTTTTCTGCAGTATCAGTGGGCAGAAAAGCGTTGTTGTGCACGATATTCTTGTTGTTACGGCACCTTGGAGCGCTGTCAGAATGAAGTTACGTTTCTTCCACAGTAGCAACTTGCGTGTATGATCTGTTCAGCTGACTGCGCAATAGGTTTCGCAGTTATCTGCCGTTACTGTGTTCGGAGTTGTGCAGACACTATTTTTCTGGATAGTCGATGGTATATCGCCAGTCTCATATAGTTTATAAACCAACTTTAAGAGTTGTTTGGTGGCCACTTAACACCAATGATTTTACAAATTCAAATGGACTGTTATCTGTCTTCTACCTCATCTGATCTCAAGTCTTCCAAAATTCTTTTAGATACTCACTTCGAAACATGATCCCCGACCTCTTCCATGTCAATTCCAATTTCTTCAGCAATCACGTCATCAGAGAAATAATCCCTCATAGAGGCATTCAAAATACTCTTTCCATCTACCTGATTTCTCCCCTGCCTTTAACAGTGGAATCTCATTGCCCTCGTAGGGTTGCCACCGTTGATTCCCATTTCACCAAAATTCGTTTTGAATTTTCTAAGTTGTTGTTGTTATTGTTGTTGTGCTCGTCAGTCCTGAGACTGGTTTGATACAGCTCTCCATGCTACTCTATCCTGTGCAAGCTTCTTCATCTGCCAGTACCTACTGCAACCTACATCCTTCTGAATCTGCTTAGTGTATTCATCTCTCGGTCTCCCTCGACGATTTTTACCCTCCACGCTGCCCTCCAATACTACGTTGGTGATCCCTTGATGCCTCAGAACATGTCCTACCAACCGACCCGTTCTTCTAGTCAAGTTGTGCCACAAACTCCTCTTCTCCCCAATTCTATTCAACACCTCCTCATTATTTATGTGATCTACTCATCTAATCTTCAGCATTCTTCTGTAGCACCAATTTCGAAAGCTTCTATTTTCTTCTTGTCCAAACTATTTATCGTCCATGTTACACTTCCATACATGACTACACTCCACACAAATATTTTCAGAAACGACTTCCTGACATTTAAATCTATACTCGATGTTAACACTCTTCCTCAGAAACGCTTTATTTGCAATTGCCAGGCTACATTTTATATCCACTCTACTTCGACCATCATAAGTTATTTAGTTCCTCAAATAGAAAAACTCCTTTACTACTTTAAGTGTCTCACTTCCTAATCTAATTCCCTCAGCATCAGCCGACTTTATTCGACGCCATTCCATTATGCTCATTTTGCTTTTGTTGATGTTCATCTTAAATCCTCCTTTGAAGACACTGTCCAATCCGTTCAACTGCTCTTCGAAGTCCTTTGCTGTCTCTGATAGAATTACAATGTCATCGGCCTCTAAGTTTTTATTTCTTCTCCATGGATTTTAATACCTACTCCGAATTTTTCTTTGGTTTTCCTTTGCTGCTTGCTCGTTATACAGATTGAATAACATCCGGGTGAGCATACAACCCTGTTTCAATCCCTTCCTAACAACTGCTTCCCTTTCATGTATACAACCTTCTTTCATGATTCTTGAACCATGTGTTAGCTATGATTAAGTTATGCTGTGGGCCAAATTCTACCAGGCGGCTTCCTCTTTCATTTCTTACACCCAATCCATATTCACACACTACGTTTCCTTCTCTTCCTTTTCCTACTATCGAATTCCAGTCACCAATATCTATTAAATTTTCGTCTCCCTTCACTATCTGAATAATTTCTTTCATCTCATCATAAATTTCATCAATTTCTTCGTCATCTGCAGAACTAGTAGCATATAAACTTGTACTACTATAGTAGATGTGGGTTTCGTGTCTATCTTGGCCACAATAATGCGTTCACTATGCTGTTTGTAGTAGCTTATCCGCACTCCTGTTTTTTTTTTTTTTTTTTTTAATTCATTATTAAATCTACTCCTGCATAACCCCTATTTGATTTTGTGTTTATAGCCCTGTATAACCTAAGGAAAATTCTTGTTCCTCCTGCCACCGAACTTCACTAATTCCCACTATATCTAACCTTAACCTATCAATTTCCCTTTTTAAATTTCCTAAGCTACCTGCCCGATTAAGGGATCTGACATTCCAAGCTCCGATCCGTAGAACCCCAGTTTTCCTTCTCCTGTTAACGACGTCCTCTTGAGTAGTCCCCGCCCAGAGATCCGAATGGAGGACAATTTGCCTCCGGAATATTTTACCCAAGAGGACGCCATCATCATTTAACCATACAGTAAGGCTGCGTGTCCTCGGGAAAAATTACAGCTGTAGTTTCTCCTTGCTTACAGCCCTTCGCAGTACCAGCACAGCAAGGCCGTTTTGGTTAGTGTTACACGGGCAGATCAGTCAATCATCCAGACTGTTGCTCCTGCGACTACTGAAAAGGGTGCTGTCCCTCTTCAGGAACCACACGTTTGTCTGGCCTCTCAACAGATACCCCTCCGTTGTAGTTGCACTTACGGTACGGCTATCTGCATCGCTGAGGCACGCAAGCCTCCCCACCAACGGCAAGGTCCATGGTTCATGGGGGGGATTGTTCTATATGCTGACTTATTTCTGATGCATTTCTTTTCCGATTTCTCAATTTCTTCATGCAGCCATTTCGTCTCAGCTTAGCGGCACTTTCTATTTAGTTCATTATAAGTGATTTATGTTGTTGATATTGTACTGTTCCTGTCTTTTCATAACGGTATTGTACGTCTTTGTTTCGTTGATCAGTTGAAGGAGGTACCTACACAGTTACCTTCATAGAACCTATTTTTGTCGGTACAACATTTGGCACTGATAGTTTTAGAGACATCCACTCCTATTCAACTGAAATGTCTACTGTGGTATTTTACATCGCATTAGAGACACATTTAGTAAACTGCAAACATGTATCATCACTCTTTAGTATCTCAGTGTTCCATCTCCTTTCACACTGTTTCTTCTGGGACTCTCTTAATCTTCAGTCTACGCTTCACCATTACTCAACTGTGATCTGAATCTGTAGCTGTTTCTGGGTATGGCCTACAGTCCAGTATCTGACTTCGATATCTCTATCCTACCATGATGTCTTCCAGCTCAAATATTGCCAGGTTTCTGGGCATTTTCCAAGTATACTTCCTCCTCTTGTGAGTCTTCCATAGATTATTCGACATTACTAGACAACTTCTATAGAAAATCTCAATTCGTCTTTCTCCTCTCTCATTCCTGCTACTAAGCCGATATTCTCCCATTACACCTTCTTCTACTTCTTATCTTATAACTGCATTCCAGTCCCCCATGACTATTAGATTTTCTTCTCCCTTTACATACAGAATTACCGGTTCAACATCCACGAATACTATCTCTGTCTCTTTGTCTTCTGATTGTACTGGCGACATGCCTACCTCATTTACTGGTGTCAGCATACGTTTGATATCAGATCATACGAGAACTATCCTGTTACCGACCAGTTTGCAATAACCCACTCTCTGTCATACTTTCATAATGATTCGTACTCACGCTACACTATTATCTGCTACTGTTTATATAACGCTATATTCGTCAGAAATCCTTAACCCCATTCCTATTCATTTCACTGACCTCACACCATAGCTAGATTTAGCCTTTTCGTTTCTCTTTTCAAACTTCCTATGATCCCAACAACGTTCACACTTCCAAAATTCCACGCTCCAACTAGTAGGATGTTACTGTTTCATTGGTCAATTCGACTTTTTCATATGCCCACCTATCCTTTGGCTGAATAATTAAATATCTTCTTTGCTTTCGGATGTAAATGAAAAGTACGTTAGGCTCAACTAGTTCATTGCTGTCACCCGTCATGTCTACCGTCTAAAATGTAAGGGGTATGTATAGTGTGGCAATACACGTGTTTAAAAAAATCCACTAATTCACCACATCAACAGCTGTGTATTATTTACCAAGTAATTGTTTGTTATATGCCATAAATCGGGCCTGTATAGCATTCAGACAGATGAGTACCACAAAATTCTTAGGTACCCAGTCTATAAATTCAGACTTAATCAACTGTGAATACTTATAAGGGTGAGAGCACCAGATTTGGTACTGCGTAGACACATGAAGTTTTTCACGTTTCTAACATGTCTGCAGGTGTGTTGGGCTCTTTCGGTTAGCAAAAATCGTTAATTACAACTTTGCCATATGTTTACCACAGTCTCAGTCGGTCGAACACAATCCATAATGTGGTGCATGCCATAAACTGCTTAAAACCAAAGAAGTAGATATCTGAGGAGGAAGAGATGCCTAATAAATAGTCGTCATATGGAGTACGCTGTAAGGTACCGCAATATTTAGCTCATCACACTCCGTACCCGTAAACTGCGCTCTAACACTGTGTTTTCCATTCTCAATTTTCATTACTACGTGGTTTTCACTCTCTGCTTGTATACCAATATTTACACATTTGGATCCGCTGGAAGTCATATTATATGCATCAGCGAACAGTAGAACACTGAAACCACTTAGCTAAGGCTCGACGAGTGGCAGTGGTGAAGTGAATGTTTTCTGTGCTGCTCTGAAATATCTGGGTGCAGCCATCCAGATTTAGGTCTTATGTGATTCCCTTACGTCGCTCCAGTCGAATGCCAGAATAGTTCCTTAGAAAGGGCACAGCCGATATCCTTGTCCATCCTTGAATCAATCTGATCTGGTGCTCCGTCTCTGATGACCCGATGTTGACGGGACATTAAGCCCTAACCTTCGTTTTTTTCCTTCCTCCCTCAACTATCTTTCGAGAAACAACTTCTAAGATGCCATGTGCTATTAATGGGCATAATAACCTAGTAGTGTCCTTAGAATAATCGGCTAAACACATCGGCTCGTGCCGTTAAAACAACACGGAAAGAGAGGGATCGATTTTAGAAAAGCGTACTGTAAAAGACAGTGAACGTTTCTGAGTAACCATTACGATATCTGGGAGACGAAGAAATTTCTAATTGCCCAATGTGTGTTGTCCTCATCATGAAATTAGAAGTGCAGTTCAACCAGTGTAGGGTCAATGTTAAAGTTTTTGTTGCTGTTGTTATCGCCTTCAGTATGAAGACTGGTTTTATGTAGCTCTCCAAGTTACTCTAACCTGTCCAAGCCTCTTTATCTCCTGATAACTGCTACAACCTACAACGTTTTGGATCTGCTTGCCGCTTTCATCTCTTGGTCTCCCTCTAAGATCTTCACTCCCCGCACTTCCCTCCAATACCGAACTGGTGATCTCTTCATGTCTCAGTATGTCTCTTACCAGCGGAGCCCTCCTTTTGGTCAAGTTGTGCCACAAATTTCTTGTCTTCCCAATTGCATTCAGTATTGTCTCTTCAGCATTATTCTGTATCACCATATTTAGAAAGCTTCTGCTCTCTTTTTATCTAAACTGTTTATCGTCCACTTTTCATTTCCGTAAATGGCTGCACTATAGACAAATAAAATCCGAAAAGAATTCCTAATACTTTAACCTGTATCTGATGTTAACAAATAATGGTCTTCTTGCTATTGCCAATATACATTTTATATCATTTCTACTTCGGCCATCATCAGTTATTTTGCTGCCCAAACAGCAAATCTCATCTACCACTTTAAGTTTCCAGTTTCCTCACCTGATTCCCTTACCATCATATGACTGAATTCGGCTACATTCCATTGTTCTTGTTTTTCTTTTTTATGTTTATCTTATTTACTCCTTTCAAGACACTGTCCATTCCGTTCACTGTTCTTTCAAGTCCTTTGCTACCTCTGATAAATAACAGCGTCATCGGCCAACCTCAAAGTTTTTATGGCTGGGGCCGAAGTGGCCCTGCCGTTAAAGGCGCTGCAGTCTGGAACCGCAAGACCGCTACAGTCGCAGGTTCGAATCCTGCCTCGGGCATGGATGTTTGTAATGTCATTAGGTTAGTTAGGTTTAACTAGTTCTAAGTTCTAGGGGACTAATGACCTGAGCAGTTGAGTCCCATAGTGCTCAGAGCCATTTGAACCATTTTTTATGGCTGGCTCTGAGCACTATGGGACTTAACTGCTGTGGTCATCAGTCCCCTAGAACTTAGAACTACTTAAACCTAACTAACCTAAGGACATCACACACATCCATGCCCGAGGCAGGATTCGAACCTGCGACCGTAGCAGTCCCGCGGTTCCGGACTGAGCGCCTAGAACCGCTAGACCACCGCGGCCGGCAAAGTTTTTATTTCTTCGACCTAAACTTTAATTCCTATTCCTAATTTTTCTTTGGTTTCCTTTACTGATTGTTCGAAGCCATATTGCATAACATCAGGATTATGTTACACCCCTACCTCACTCTCTTTTAAACCATACCCTCCCTCTCATATCCCTCGACTCTTATAAGAGGCGCCTGGTTTCTGTACAAGTTTCATGTATTTTACCCCTGCTACCTTCAGAATTTCAAAGGGAATATTCCAGTCAATATTGTTGAACGCTTTATGTAAGTCTACAATTGTAATAAATGTAAGCTGACCTTATCTTCACGTATCTCCTAAGGTAAGTCGTAGGTTCAGTGTTGCCTCGCGTGTTCCTGCATGTCTGCGGAATCCAAACTGATCTGCCCCGAGGTCGGCTAATACCAGTTTTCCCATTCTTCTGTAAAAATTCATGTTAGTATTGTGTAGCCATGACTTAATATAATTGTACTTCGGTAATTTTTACACCTGTCAGCAACTGATTTCAATGGAAATAGAATTACTGGATTCTTCTTGAAGTATGAAGGGATTTCATCTGTCTCATACATCTTGCGCACTAGGTGGAGGAGTTTTGTTATGGCTCCTCTCCCAAGGCTCTCAGCACTTCTGATGCAATATCGTCTACACTGAGGCCCTGTTTCGCCTTAGATCTTTCAGATCATTGTCAAATTCTTCTCCCAATATCTTATCTCCCATCTCGTCTTAATCTAAGTCCACTTCCCCCTCTATAATATTGAAGTTCATCTACCATGTCTAGGCACTCTATATATTTCCTCCACCTGTCAGGTTTCCCTCCTTTAGTTAGGACTGGTTTACCATCTGAGCTCTTAACGTTCATACAGATGCCTCTCCTTTTCACAAAAGCATATTTAATTTTCTTGTAGGCTTTATCTATCTTTCCCAGAGTTAAATACGCTTTCAAACTCTTACATTTGTCCTATAGCCATTCCTGCTTAGAAATTCTGAACTATCAATCTAATTTTTAAACGTTTTTATTCCCCTTTCGACTGCTTCATTTGCTGCATCTTTAAATTTGCTTGATGCACGGCTGTATTCACTGTTTCATTTCTTAAACCTACCCATTCGTCTACTACTGTATTACTTTACTCTGTTCTAATCAATCGTTGCCTAACGATCCCTCTCAGAGTCTTAACAGACTCTGTTTCTTTCAACTTACACAGGCCCCATCTCCTTAATGTCGTATCTTTTTCTAGTTTCTTCAGTATTAATCTATAGTTCATAACAATAAATTGTGGTCGAGTGGATATCTGCCTCTGGAAGTGTCTTAAAATTTAAAATCTGTTTCTTAAATCTCTGTCTAACCAGAATATAAACAATCTGAAACCTTCCTGTCTTTCCAGATCTCTTCCACATAGACAATCATCTTTTGTGATTCTTAAATCAAGTGTTAGAGATGATCAAATTATGCTCTGTGCAAAATTCTACCAGGGAGATTCCTCTTTCATTCTTTTCCCCCAGTCCATATTCTTGAACTATGTTTCCTTTTCTTCCTTTTCCTACTATCGAAATCCAGTCGGCCATCACAATTACATTTTCGTCTCCTTCAACTATGTGGATAATTTCTTTTATCTTCAAGCTAGTTGGCGTGTGAACGTGTGGTGTTGTGGTGGGTGTGAGCTTCATGTCTAACTTGGCTACGACAATGCGTTCACTATGCTGTTCATAGTAGCTTACCCACATTCCCATTTTGTTATTCATTATTAAACGCACCCCTGCATTACCTCCAAAATCAAAAAGTATCAATTAGGATGAAAACAAAACAAAGAAGCACCAGGAACTTAAGTCTCACAGGATGAATGACAACGTATACTAAGAAGAAGAAAAAATGCTAGAGAATCCTACGTATCTGACATGGTAAGTTTAAGAACTGAAACAGATGTACAAATTAAAATCAAAATCCTGAAAACACAAAAATTAGGTCAGTAAATTTCCAGAGTGAAGTGTTGAACAATGAAGTATTTCTATAATTTTTACTGCAGCTTCAGTGGCAATAATGCAAATGCATTTTATTAAAAATTCGTTAATCAAATTGAGGGACGTGCTGTGGTGTATCGTGAAGCGAAATTGACTGTTTGATAACAATGATCACCCACACTATCAAATGTAAATGTGGAAATAAGCACATCATAGTGGGAATGAAATGTGCTTTTCTGAATTCACAAACAACATTTCGCAACTCCAGCGACCTACGGTACATTGCTGCTAGAAAAGGATCAGGGTTTTCTGTGCCTTGGTAACATATATCGTTACGTCATTTTGACGTTCGTGCGACTATTTAAGCGAGAAACTGACCTAACATTTCCTTGGGCCTGATCCTTTCAGTTCTAGAAGACGTCACTACAGAATGTGTTTTAAAGACTAATGCTGACAGTCATATCAATATAAAGAGATTATCAGTAGCATAAGAGGAACTCTTCAAAAGCAGTATCCCATAACATTGCACAGTAATGTAATGTAGAGTTTTATAAGGCTTCAGGCTAGACTAAATAAAGTGTTTGATACAGGAATTCAGTATTTTGATCTTCTCTCTCCCATCCACCGTTTCTATACCATTATGGTGGCAGTGCGTATGGACAAATTGACTTATTCTGTTTACTGATTTAACACAAGAAAAACCTTCTTAATATTTTCTATCACATTCTTTGAAAAAAAAGAAACTTTCGAGTGCCTTGAGTGCTTCACGCATGATTCTCCTTAAGCTAATTTCGGCGTCGTTCAGTTTTTGTTTGCCTATTACGCTTTGGCTACGTTTAAATCTGAAGTGAAACTCTCTTTTAGCTTTAAGAGCAACATTCTAGCACAGGTGTCGATTCACTATGGGACTGTCCCATCACTTGATCTTTACTTGGTAAAGTTGAAATCATTCCCTAATATATTATCGTGACTAGGAAATTTAAGCGAAATATTCTCCAAGGTTCCTCTCAAATGTTCCTGTAGCTAGTAATGATATTCAGTTAAATGTGGTTAATAATAATGTGAATGTCCTGTGACGTAATATGTTTGCGTTTGCAGAGACGCCTACCGATAAACAATGACCGAAATTTTTATCTGTTGTAAATAGCGACTGAATTTACTATGAACTGCAAGGGCTAACCACGAAATGAACTCTTTATTTATCAGGTCGTTAAAACGTGATAGCTGCAATATTAACACCAATGTGATCTTAGACACTTTTCATATAACCTCATTCTAAAGCTTAAATCTTGAATTTTGAGACGTTCCTTCAATTACTCTTTAAATATTGTTACCATCATAGGAAGAAAATGTGGTACATACGCATACACCCTTGTCATTAATACTTTCTCTTTTTCTGTCAACCAAAAAGATAACAATAATGTAATTCAGGTGAGAAAATATGATAAAGCAAGATAAGATATATAAAATACTGTTGAACTGAGTAGTTCTAGTACAAGGAGAACAGTTATTCGTTCTTGGAGCAAATGAAGTAGCAACAAGTTCTTTTAAGGGGTTATACTGTCTTGCGAAATTCTACAATTTATCACCCTGCCAGTAACTTATATTGTGTTTGGAGAGAAGAAAACCTACAAGTAATTAGTTAATTTCTTTATTTTAAGGAACGTTTTATCAGAAAATGTCATTAAATGTTTAAACTACGAGTCTGCGTGTATAGTGTTGTTGCACGTTATATCGTGCTGAAGCTGAAGTGATATATTAGGTTTAGTAAAATAAATCCATAGCTACACAACCTACAGCTATTTTCTGCTCATAATAAATATTTTGTTTCCTACTTGGACCAAAGTTCCTTTTCTGATTCTGACAATACTCGTCTCGATTTTAAGCTTGAGAAAAATTTGTACAGTTGGTTTTATTCTGAAATACAGTTAGTCTGTAGTCATGTCCCTCTACAGACATGTAGTGGAGCTGCGACTGTGTTGGAAGACAGGTCTTTAATAATGCAATAATATCTGCGTCTTCTGCTGGATCACAAACGATTGTGGTCTTGCCAATGGCGGATTCCTTCTTGCATTTTTCTGGTTAAAGCACGTTAAACTCAGTTTCTTTTCCTTCTTCTTTGTAAGGACTTTAATCTACCTCTTCCAGCAACGCGTCAGATTTCTGTAGCAACGGGAATTATCGCGGTGGTAGTACTATGTTCGAAATGTAATTGAAACAACACACAATGTAGAAAAAAACTGCGTATACAGATATTTGGAGTTATTAGAGGAGACAAAGATGTCAGGAGTGCACCGTTTAACCACTAAGGATTCGAGAAAGGTACAGTAGAACTCCTATTGTCCGAATTAATTGAGACCAGACTCGTTTCGATAGACAAAAATTCGGTTAATTGGGCGTCTTTCGAAAAAAATTGTCTACTTATATTAATTACAGTAATTACGTTCTGTATGTTGAAAAAGGGAAACAAAATATCATTACAGAAAAAAAAAGTTTTGATTAAATGCAATACATTTACAGGCACGTTATACAGCAAACTGTATAGTGCAGGTGCTGAAAGTCATTGCTTGCTGAACATCTCGATCAAAGTAAGCTGTTTCACCGTCTTCATCCGTTATCAGGCAGCCAAGTCGTGAATCTGCTTGACAGTGAGAAGTTTCATGTAGTCACACTAGGCTTGACGCTCCACCCACTTCAGCACCGTTTCAAGGCTGGCAAACTCTTCGCTAGATGATGGTCTCGTGTCTGCTTCTACTTCGATATTAAGGAGAGCCGGAGGTGCCTATGCTTCCCATGTTAAAATCACCAAGCCTGATGAACATTTATGAATAAACTACCAAATAGAAAAATTTGAATTTTTTTTTTTTTTTTTTTTTACATATAGAGTGGTTTGGTATTGCAGTTACGACAGACGGATTTCGGAGTATCTTTTCTAGTTTCCTTCCAATTATTTTTTTATTAATGACCCAAATTTTTTACAAACAGTTGCTTTATAATTGAACTGAAATGAAACTACTGAACATATTGCCAAATGGCTGTGTTACAATGTAAGTTTGACCACTAGGAGTGCTGTATAAAAATTTCATCTCTCTAGCTTCAGTGGATTTTGAGAAAATGTTCCTTATATTCGAAAAATTCTAATTTACGGGAAAAAGTTTCTCAATACATTCCTGCACTATAGGATGGATTATCAGGGTCTTCTTCTTCATCCTCCAAAAGCTTCCTCTTCTGCCTTCTTTTCTGGCCTGTTGTTCCATCATACTTCATATGCCTTTCTCTTCTTTCTGCTCGTCTTATCCTCTCTCTGTCAATATTTCTTAGTGCTCGTACAGTGTTCACCCCGGCTGTAAATCCTAATGCCTTCAGAACTTCACACTTCACACTGTTCCCTTGGTTGTAGGTTGCTATTGCATCATAAATGCCAGAGTGCAGTGTTTTTATGCTTACAATCACCCTTTTAGGAATTACTTTCCAAATCAAATTGTTTACGCTCTCATTAGGATTCTGCTTCTTTCCGTGTAGACATTTGTGTAACAATTCTGGCTGTGCTAAATCATGAAAAATTGGTTTTATTGTTCCCTCCTGATTCTTGTACATACTGCATATTACCCGCTTTACACAAGTAGTATAATACTACCAACAACAGGCACAACACTGAACTAATTCGAAACGGTAAACAGCAAAGAGACGATGTTCCGCGCTCTTATTCATTGTAGTATCGCAACTTGGTGTTAGTGTTAATTTTCGTTTCCCTACGTTCTTCCTCTTCTTATATACACGGTTACTAAAACGTGGCATCGTAACCAGAACAAAAGTGTACGACAATATTAAATGGAGCAAGATGTTCGAAATTCTGAGGAAAGTAGGAGTAAGCTGTAAGGAAATACGGGTAATATTTGTCACAGAAAACAATGTAGTCAACCCTTGCCCACTAGCTATATGCGTGAGATAAGGCGCTGTATGCGTAACAGGCCGAGAAAATCCCAAGCAGTTCGCCAGGAAGTCACAAGAGGGTGTTAGATGCATTCAGCGGCCGCCCATTTCCTCTGCAGGCCTGGGGGAAAATGGTAATAACTACAGTTCTAGGGCGAGTAGAACAATAATTCAAAGTTTACATTAAAGAGGAATGTTCCAATTAATTTTCGGTAGCAAAAAAAAATAGTAATTTTTTTGGATTTGACCACCTCCGGCTCCCCTTAAGGTGATCTCTTTGATTGACACTTTCATCTCTCTTACTTTCAATTAGTTCTTCATCATTTGGAATTCGAAACTGAGGATCTGACGAATCACACACCATCCATTCTGCTGTATCTTTAGCACTAACTTCTTTACATCCAGGAATTTTCTGAAAAATGTTTCTTAATTCCTCAAGTGACATGTCATCCCCATCTTCTCCTGTCTCGTCCATTTCCTTTCCTTGAATTCTCCTTTTCCTAAGACAAATTTTAATGTGACTGCCTTAAACAAGCTCCAAGATTTCGCCACCATGTAAGTGCAGTCTTTCAATCTCGTTTCTTTACCGTTTTCTTTTTTTTGGCTTCGCTCTCTACCAAAAGTTCCCTTAAACCTTGCCTTCTGTAATGGCGTTTCAAGCGTTCGTTAACAGGCTGATCCAGTGGTTGCAACAAGCTTGTAACCTATGGCGGTAACAAAAATTGTTGTAAACTGGCCATTCCCTCTTTCCAACAATTCACTATTGGAATGAGTTCGTACATTATCAACAATCAAAAGTACCTTACTGTCTTCTTTAGCAAGAGATTTTTGTTGCTTTTTCACTTCAGGTTCGGAATTTAGAAAAGAGGGGGAGCTTCTTCACATTTTTAAATGTTCTTCGACTTTTGTATTCCTGTAGTGTTCGCACATGTAATCACATGGTCTTTACTAACTTTATGTCTTGGAGCACTAAACTCCCTCTGAGATGCTAAAGCGGTTTTAGGTAAAGCTCTTTAAAGAAGACCGGTTTCATCAGCGTTGTATAAAAACTCAGGACTGTAGGTCTCTGCTACAACTTTAAATTTTCCAGTAAAATCTTCTGCGACTTTAGAGTGTGAACTTCACGCCACTTAAATCTAATTGACGGACACCGTCATCGCACTTAAAATCTCTTAGCAAGGCTTCACCTACTTTAAAGGACTAACAACCAAGCTTACGATCTAAGATCTTAGCTTTTTCACAAAGAATCTGACCGAAATTGGATTTCCCATACAACGTCGCTGCAAAACCACTTGAAAACGGTATCTTCTAAATTTTTGATTGTTGTTGCGATCATTGTTTTTCTTGGAGAACTTTTATCTTCGTTTTCAAGCACTAACACGAAGTTTAAAAGCGTAGGTTTGCTCTATTTCACGTCTGAAGTCGTTGCTTGTCCAACCCCGCACATCTCAGTTATCTGTTTTCCCGTAACTTCTTTATCTGATTGCTCTGTAATATTTAATTTATCCGCTAACGATAACACAACACGTTTTCTTTTGAAAGCCATAGTGAACGACGAAACGCGCTCACAAACAAAACCACGCGTGCAGTCAGTAGGTCCACGACACACGGACTGACTAGTAATGAAAATGAACAGTAAAAGGTGAGGTAGGCCAGCCATCTGGTGACGGCGACTCATCATGCTAATAACGTTCCCGCTGCGCCAACACTAGCTGGGCGGAGGGAAGGACAGCAGCGCGTGTAGACAGAATCATCATTTAGCTTTCCGGATAATCAGCGATTCGGAAAGCCGGAGTTCAGATAATTTTGGATCTACTGTAACCGTTTCGGTCAGTCATAAACAGAGTTTCGAACTCGAAAAGTTCGTCCACACGTGGAGCAACTTCTCCTTCACCATGGCAATACCAGGCCACATGGGGGCGCCGGTTGTTGCAGAGCAACCTGGTGCGTCCGGTTCACAGTTCTCTATCGCTATCCATACAGTCCCTACTGAGCCCATCAAATTTCATCTGTTTCCGAAATTTGAAGAACACCTTTGGCGGTGATGAAGCGGTGCAAGTAGAGGTGAGCTCGTGGTTCCGTCAGCATCCTATAGTGACGGTTTCAATAACCTATCTTTCGTTGGCAAAAATGTGTCAGTCGCCTGGGTGACTAAGCTGAGAAATAAATATCCAAACATGATGAATAAAGATGCAGAATGTTAATGGCATTTCTTTTTATATAAAACACTTTAAGAGATTTAACTACAAAATTCGGAGGCATTGCTGTTCAGGACACCGTCGTAGATAAAGATTCCTCAGTTACAATATTGTCGAATTATGCTCTTTACACAACTCCCCTGCCAGCGTTCAGCCTACTTTTGCAGTATACGAGGTATGTAATTCTGTTAGAGACAGCTAAGAACATGGAAGTTCAAATGGTTCAAATGGCTCTGAGCACTATGGGGCTTAACATCTGAGGTCATCAGTCCCTTACAACTTAGAACTACTTAAACGTAACTAACCTAAGGACATCACACACATTCATGCCCGAGGCAGGATTCGAACCTGCGACCGTAGCGGTCACGCGGTTCCAGACTGAAGCGCCTAGAACCGCACGGCCACAACGGCCGGAGGGGGAACATGGAAGTGAAGTTAAATAGAATTGATAGTGTCTTGAAAAATAGATTATAAATGGACAATAACAAAAGCAAAACAAGGGAAATGAAGCGCTGTAGATGTACATCATGTGCTGCAGAAGGAAGTAGATTATGAAATGAGAGGCTAAAAGTAGTAGATGAGTTTTACTGTTTTGGTAACAAAGTAACAGATTATGGGAAAAGTAGAGAGCACATAAAACGCAGACTGGGAATAGCTGGAAAACATTTCCATAAAGAGAACTTTGCTAAACTCTAATATAATTTTAAGTGCCAGAAAGTATTTTCTGAAGGTATTTGTCCTCAGTGTAGCCTCGCTCAGAAGTCAAATGTGGACGACCAGCAATTCCAACAAGAAATTATGCTTATGAATTGTGTTGCTACCGAAGAATGCTGACGATCAGAGGGTAGAGCTAGTAACTAAAGAAGAGGTACTGAATGGAACTGAGAGAAAAAGAAGTTTATGGCACAGCTAAAAGAAGGTATCACTTCATCAGACACAACCTGTGCCAAGACACAGTCCTCAGTTTGCTGATGGAGGGAAGTTAGGGACACAAAATTAACTCTAAATGAGACAAATTTCAACTTCTGTCCCTCGGTAAAGGGTATGGCAGTAATACTAGATCAAAATCTTAATCGGGCCAACACGTAACTGCAACGTGCAATATGGCGTCACCATCTCTCTATGTCCTACAAAAATATAAAAAGCTCTTCCTTCTTGATCTGAAAAAGAAAATTGCACAAACACACAATTATCTATTTCATCGATGTTGTTCTGCAAGGCCTTCCTCAAGAAATCTCACGATACCTAGAACTGGTTATGAAAGCCTGTGTTCATTATACCTCTGATGTTCGAATCTTTGATCATGTCCCACCATCAAACACACAGCTATCCTGGCTGCATGCAGACAAGCGCAGTGATTTTCATACTCCCTTCTCTAATGTCTTATCAACGTACAATGTCCCTCATATCTCACCTCGACTTTAACTCTCTTGTCTGAAGAACATGACAGAAACATCCTTTCCCATCACAGCAAAATATATTGTGTCTCACTCCAGCGTTCAGCCACCTTCTCTGATTCGATCTCAGTAGTAGGAATTGACTATCTCACCTCGACTTTAACTCTCTTGTCTGAAGAACATGGCAGAAAAACCGTTTCCCATCACAGCAAAATATTTTATGTCTTACTCCATCGTTCAGCCACTTTCTTTCAGTCGATCTCAGTAGTAGGAACTGACTCGGGAATAGTCTCCCGTACTATATGAGAGTCCTGAATAACATCGCCAGCTTCAGAAGACAGTTAATGCCATATCTAACTAAGCAACAATAATGATTACCGCTTTCCCTTGTACAGACTTCTCTCTAACCACATTTTCCTCATTTCCCAGTGCTATTAGCTGTTACAGTCTTCTTAAATTCCCCTTCCCCAGGAGTCACTATATCAGAAAACATTTATTTTGTAGACCTATCAATTTTTCTTAGATTTGTCACTATCACTACTATTGTTATTAATATTATTATTGTTATCATTATCATTATTAGTGGCAACAGCAGCAGTAAGAGAAGCATTACCAGTGCTGACTCTACTATTTCGTAGTCAATATAATTTACTCACACTGTCGCTATAGACACTCAAATAATTTTAATATTCTTTCTCGTATTAAAATCGTTGTTTCTTAGATAACTAAACTGAGGTGACAAAAGTCTTAGGATACCTTCTCATATCGTGTCGGATCTCCTTCTGCTCGGGGTAGTGCAGCATTTCGACCTTTCCACTCGACAATTCGTTGGAAGTCCCCTGCAGAAATATTGAACCATCCAGCTTCTATAGACGTCCAAAGTTGTGAAAGGGTCGCTGGTACAGGAATTTGTGCATGAACTGACCTCTCGATTCTGTCTCATGAATGTTCGATGGGTTTCATAACGGGCCATCTAGGTGGCGAAGCCATGCGCTCCAATTGTCTAAATGTTCTTCAAACCAGTCCCGAACCACTGTTGCACAGTGCCATGGTGCGCTGTCATCCACAAAAATTCCATCGTCGTTTGGGAACATGAAGTATAAGACTGTCCTGTAAATGGTCTCCAAGAAGCCGAACATAACCATTTCCAGTCAATGGTCAGTTCATCAGGACCGCAGGACACAGTGCATTCCATATAAACAAAGCCCACACCATTATAGAGACACCACCATCTTGCACAGTGCCTGTTGACAACTTGGGTTCATAGCTTCGTGGGGTTTGCGCCACACTCGAACCCTGTGATCAGCTGTTACCAACTGAAATCAGGAAGCAGCTGACCAGAACAATGTTTTTCAGTCGTCTGGGTGTTCAAGCGACATGGTCCCGAGCCCAGGAGAGGCGCTGCAGGCGATGCCGTGCTGTTAGCATAGACGCTCTCGTCATATGCCTGCTGCCATAGTCCATTAACGCTAAACTTCGCCGCATTGTCCTAACGTGTACGTTCGTCGTACATCCCACATTGATTTCTGCGGTTATTTCACCGAGTATTGCTTGTCTGTAAGCACTTACAGCTCTACGCAAACGCCGCTGCTCTCGGTCGTTAAGCGAAGCCACCGACCGCTGCGTTGTCCGTGGTAAGTGGTAATGCCTGAAATTTGGTATTCCTGACTTACTCTTGACACTGTGGATCTCGGAATATTGAGTTCCCTAAAGATTTCGGAAATTTACTTTCAAAATCTTTTCTTAAAGAATTTACCTTATTTACTAGCGATTCATCAAGAACATTAACACATTTTCTCACACTAGGTGAGCGTGGAAGTAGTTGCCAGGAAGTCACCGATGGAAAATGAAACTATTTTTAACAAATGTGAATTTTATTCCTAAAAACTTTTTCAAAAACAGATTTAAAATTATAAGCAGAAAGGCACCCTCGAAATATAAAGGTACAATTTTATGTAGAGGCAGAAAAAACAATATTAACAGTATGAGCCTTGGGGTTGAGAAGCTTGCCTGCTCCCTTTCAACACGGCTGTAGTCATGACCGCTCACAACAACCTCTGAAAGAGTACACTGGTGCAAATCTGCAACACACCAGATTACTTTAAACTAAAAATATTTTAACAACTCACACACACACGCAACTATGCACCCCGTAAGAGGGATGGAAATGGTACAACACTCAAATTATTTGCCACTGAAAGTGCAATTTTTTTTAAGGACTCTTACGATGGAAGGCTGGCAACCTTATAACCTGAAATGACTATTTCAATAATACCCACAAAATGCACACTTGCATAAAAGTACAACATGCTCTACATTACACATATACCACCTCGCAAGATGATAATCAAGATAAAATATATTTCAAGAACTCGACCATTAAGCAATAAATTCGTTAACACCGAATCCAACAAACATGAGAGAGGCAGATTGACAGGGGGGGGGGGGGGGGAGGGGGTATTTTACTAAGCAACCCGAACCGCAGATTGCTCTAAACCTCCCCAATTCCACAAGGGAAAAACGGACCACCAAATTCACAAATAACCACCTTCCCGCAGGTGGGAAAACGGAGAAGAATGGTGGGACGACCCCAAAACAAAGCGGCTGGTGACCTCACCAAGAAAACAAGTAGAATTTAACAAGTAAATGAAACAACATATCTCCAATCACTTAACTTCTAATCAACTCCGATTTCTGGTGAAGACCTGGTGCAGCACCCCCAACGCTCTCCCGAACCGTCCGCTGCCAGCCACTTGGGGACGCAGGAAAGCGCGCCGGTCTCCCGTCTCACGGCGTCGCAGCTCGCCCCAGCCAGCCCGATGTCGTGGTTTCACTCCTGTTCCTCTCGTGTGAACCGCGAAGCCACTACCCCTTTCTATACGGCACTGCCCACTGGACTCACGTGAGGACCTCATATGCGCCGACGCTGAAGGCGGACAAGTCATCTCTTGTCTCCGTGCGCGACCAACCGACCCATGCAACCGCCAGTGACCGTTGCCCGAGCAACTCGAGCAGACTGGCGGCCTAACGTGCCGACTCAGATGCAGGAACTCAGCCCCGACCGGGCGACCACTACCTGAGTTCTGTTACTGGCGGAGTGGCAAGGCTCTCATTTTTTTGGCTTTAAAGTTTGATCCAAATGACAGACATACTAGCAATCCGATGACAGACACAAACAGCCACACAAATGCGAACGAGAGGCAGACCAGCAACTGGTGACGCGAGACTGACCTAGCCTCACTCCGACTAACCCCCTGCCGAGCTGATAGCGCCCCTTAAATGCACGTGAACAGGCAACCTTTCCCCTTTCCCACCAGAGGGAGACACCAAAGCGGCGATTACCACAGCGGCGCCACCGCCACAAACGGAGGGCGACTGCTTCACACTAAGCGCTGCGGCGCGCTCTTCAAAACAGCAATATTTACCGTTACTCAGGAATGGCCCATGAGTCCATCTACCATTCCACGTTAAAAGTCTGTTAAACCATGTCGTGCAGCCATAGTCACGTCGGAAACGTTTTCACGTGAATCTTCTAGTACCATCAACAACTCCGCTAATCCACCGCCCTTTTATATCTTGCATACGCGAGACCACCCCCATAATTATAGTGCATATTGCTATCCCGCGGCTTCTGGAACCTCAGTGTATGATGTAAAAACGGTACTGTATGCTCGGAACCCTGGTGTAATGTAAGAGAAGGCCTACATCAGAATAGGTTAAATAAATAAATCAATGAAACAGACAGGTAGGGGAATACAGGAAGCAGGTTCAAATTGATGTAGGTGCAGTAGCTATTCGGAAATCAAGAGGCTTGAACGGGACCGAGTAGTGCTTAGAGCTGCATCAAACCAGTGTTCGGACTGAACACAACAAAAATAGCAATAACGACAAGAGGCAATGATTTCCGTTATCCACCTTGCCACCACGCAAAAGTTCTTTACTAACACCTGAAACAGCCTCTATGGTTCTTAAACAGGATAATACAAATGAAGAGAGAAAACACGGGCATTATCACTTCTGCCGCTACCTATGCTGACTGTCTGCCAGTCGCACAATGCGCCAGTGTTGTAAGTCCTCAAACGTTTACTGTAGTGAACATTCTTCTTGCATTGCTGCTCGGCTAATACGATTTGCATAAATTGTGGTGACGGTGCTCTCTGACGAGCCGTAGTTAGAAGTTCTATGTTTAAAAGCACATGACTGCTTTCCAACATTTCCAGTCAACAACCCAAGCGCCTTACCCAAGTTGCTGAGCATTTCATCTACGGGCTACTTCATCGTTTGATACTTTCCATTTGTTACTTATTCTGGTTAGTATTTTAATGGGAAAATCTTTTGCTTGACATTCCTGTCCACGATAATGGATGATCTCAAAAATGGTTCAAATGGCTCTGAGCACTATGGGACTTAACATCTGTGGTCATCAGTCGCCTAGAACTTAGAACTACTTAAACCTAACTAACCTAAGGACATCACATACATCCATGCCCGAGGCAGGATTCGAACCTGCGACCGTAGCAGTCGCGCGGCTCCGGACTAGGCGCCTTAGTATTCTGTTTCAAGAGAAAAGTTCGAAAGATATTTACACACAATGTATGCTATGAACACGGCATGGATTTTATTGATGTGCAAATTCAAATTGTGTCATACGCTGCACTGCTGGGCATACACTTCAGTCTACGTTAAAATCAGGTAAAACAATGACAATGAATACCCCAATATAATTGAACCGTGATTTATTTCAAAGAATAGTCATAAGAATTTATTTTATTTCCTAGCGATTCATCAAGAACATTAACACATTTAATCACACTATGTAAGCATGGAAGTAGCTGCCAGGGAGTAACTGATGAAATCATAACCAAATTCCTTTTAACAAATGGTAATTTTATTCACTTTAATAGTGGCTAAAAGCTTTTTTTAGAAGAAAGAGATTGAAAATTATAATCAGAAAGCACCCTCTAAATATCAAAGTTACAAATGCAATCTTATATAAATTTCTACAATGATGGCCAAACAATAGTTAAGATGCTCTACAGTACACAGATACCGCCTCTCAAGATCATAGGCAATAATATCAAAGTTTCCAAATATCTAAACATATTTCTGGTATTAGGCCATTACACTCCAAGCAATAAATTCGTTAACACAGCAAATCCGACAAACATGACAGAGGCAGCTACTAACGTACGGTAGATTGATAGGGAGATTACCGAAGAACCCGAACCGCCGGTTGCTCTAACACACCCTTACTCCACAAGGGAAAAAACGGACCACCCAATTTATAAACAATCACCTTCCCGCGGGTGGGTAAACCAAGTAGTATTTAACAAGAGTAAATCAAACAACATATCACCAATGACTAATAAACTGCGATATCTCGAAAAGACCTGGCGCAGTACCCCGAAAGCGCTCTCCCGAACCGTCCGCTGCCAGCCGCTTCAACGGACGCAGGAGAGCGCGCCGATCTCCCGTCTCACGGCGTCGCAGCTCACATCGGCCAGACTGATGTCGTGGGTTGACTCCTGTTGCTCTCGTGTCGACCGCGAAGTCACTACCCCTCGCTATACGTCGCGGCCCACTGGACTCACGTGGCGGCCTCAGATGCGCCGCTGCTCAAGGCGGACAAATCATCTTGTGTCTCAGTGCGCGACCGACCAACCGATCGATCCAACCGCCAATGACCATTGCCTGAGAAAACTCCAGCAGGCTGGCGGTCTAACGCGCAGACTCAGATGCAGGAACTAAGCCCCGACTGGGCGACCACTCGCTTAGTTCTCTTACTGGCGGAGTGGAAAGACTCGCCGGCTTTAAAGGTTGATGCGAACGACAGACATACTAGCACTCCGAACGACAGACAGACACTAACTGCCTAACAAATGCGGACGAGAGACAGACTAGCAAGCTGGGGACGAGAGACTGACCCAGACTGACCACCTGGCGACTGCACTGCACTGCACTGCACCGTAAATCTCTGGTTACATCTACCAGGAGCGAGACAGGCTAAGCAGCGAAGCTGCTGTTCCTGTGTGGACCTCAAGAACTGTTTCTGGCCTCACGGGTAGGATTGGCCTATGTGAGCGGCCGCGTGGGTTCGGACGCTTCGTCAAAATCGTCATCGGGGCTGCGGAAGAAACTACTCCTGCAGCAGACCAGGCCAACGCGTGATCGGCCTCTGGTAGACTTGGTGTCCCAGTCGAAGAATAAGACGACTGCCAGAGTGTTTGAGAGAGGCATAGAACACCCTGGCGGACTACCTGAAGCGATCCGGTAGCAGCGGAACTCCTGCTTCCTCATGAAGGAGCCTCGTCGAGTAACGAGGCGACTTGTGGAGAGCGAGTCTTAAAGCCCGATTGTGGACGCGCTGGAGCATCGCAACGTGCGACGGAACGGCGTTCCCCCACACTATGGGGGTACTGGCAGGACAAGGGCCAAGTACACAGTCAGGCCGTGCCGAGGTGGGAGTGTGGATGCGGGTTTCAGCAGCGGATAGAGCGCCCGGAGACGCCCAATCACTCGCCCCCTGATGTCTCGGATGTGCGGCAGCCAGGTGAGATGCCTGTCCAGCGTCACACCGAGGTATTTCCCGGATGGTGACCACGGGATGGGGCCTCCCAAGATCGTGACAGGCGGCAGGGCAGGATCCAGTCGTCTTCGAGTGAAGACGACCGTCTGGCTCTAGGTGGCGTTAAATTTGAGTCGCCACTTGGTGGACCACGCCCCCAGGACGTCGCACGCTAGTGGGAGTCGGCGGCCCATCGTGACCACGTTCATGCTGTGGACGAACAGCGCAGTGTCGTCGGTATAAAGAGCCAACTCCACGCGCGCCACCCGCGGTGGGTCAGCGGTGTACATGGAGTACAACAGGGGGGCGAGAACCGACCCCTGCGGTAACCCCGCACGAATCGGCCGGTCGGTGAAGGTGCCTCCGGCAGCCCAGAAGTGGAAGGTGCGGCCTGCGATGTAGGACCGCAGCAGAAGGGCGTGTGACGTCGGGATCCCGTGTATTAGGAGCTTGTACACGAGGCCCTCGTGTCACACGCAGTCGAACTCCTTGGAGACGTCGATGAGTAACGCCCCAAGGTACTCCCGCTTCTCCAGCACCCGCATCGCCTGTTCCACCAGACGTAGTAGCTGTTGCGTGGTCGAGTGGCCCCGCCGGAACCCGAACTGCTCCTCTGGAAGGAGCGCTTCGGCAGTGACGTGGCGCCACAGCCGCTCCACGTACAGTCTCTCAAAGAACTTGGAGAGAGACGGGAGCAGGCTGATCGGCCGGTAGTGCTCTGCCCGACGAGGATGCTTGCCGGCCTTGGGGATAGCCACCACTTCCGCGTGTTTCCACGCGGAAGGGAAGATCCCGGAGCGGAGAACGCATTTGAAGGTGTCAGCCAGCGATTGATGGAGTTCCGGCGGCAGTAACTTCAGGAAGCGGTTCGTGACACCATCAGAGCCACCCGCTTTCCTGGGATTGAGGCGACGGAGCTGCAGTCCACGCTCATCGGCTGTGATGGGTGCGATCACATCGTCATCGGCCCTGGCGGCGAGGAAAACCGGCAGGCGGTCTTCCACGAGACGAACGTGGTCGGCATCGAAGACGTCCGCGATGGGGCGGAAGTGTCGGTGAACACGTCGGCGAGAGTGTTGGCCTTGGCGCCTGGGGCACAGACAACCTCGCCACCAACGTGGAACGGAGGAACCCGCTGGTGGCGGCGGAGGAAGCACTTGGCGGTCCGCCAGGCACTCCCATCGGTCGTGTCCAGGGTGGCCAGAAGGCCAGCCCAGTCACAGTTCCGGTGTTCATCGATAGCGGCCCGGATTTAGCGCAGTGTCCGATTGAGGCAGCGCTTGGTCGCAGGCTGGCGAGTGAGCTGCCCCTCGCGGAAGAGACAGTTCTTGGCTGTGATAGCCTCCAAGATGTGCGGCGGAATTTGCCGTGACATCTCGCGAGGCCGCCGCGGCTGTCTGGGAGATGCAGCTGCAGCAGCGCTGAGAGTGTGCCGCGTGAAGAAGGCCAGCGCAGCATCGGCCCCCTCCAGGGCAGGGTCAGGAGCACCGTCGAAGCGATCGAGCAGTTCAGCCCAAAATCGGGCCTCCTCAGTACCATGGAAGGTGCGGCGGTCAGGTGGCAGGGAGGCGCCGACGACGTCCATGTCGTAGATCTCCGGAAGGTGGTCGGAGGACAGGGCGCAGCGGTCGGTAGCCGACGTAAAGTGCCCAACGCCTTCAAGATGGCGACGTCGAGCACGTCGGACTGGCCTCTGTTGGGGAAGAAGGTGTGGTCATACGGACCCAGGACGACAGTGCCGTGACGTTGGGTGATGTGAAGAAGGCGCCGCCCATTGATGTTGGTGACTTATGAGTTCCACTGCGGGCTCTTGGCGTTCAAGTCCCCCGCAATGAACAGCTTCCTACGTAGTGTCAGCAGTGCATCGAGGTCGGCCTCCAGTAGGTGGCCCCTCAGTGGCGACGAAGGTCACCACTGTGGTGGTGACAGCCACCCCAGTGGCCTCCACCGTAGAAAGAGGCGGCATCTGGACTTCGTGGTGCTTCAGCGAACTCTTCACATAAACGGCGGCGCCACAGCCACGGTTGGGCCGGTCGGTACGGTAGCAGCGGTAGTTCGCCACCCCGGCGGCCACACCATGTTTCAGAAACGTTTCATAAACGATGCAGATGTCTATCGCCTCATCACGGAGGAATTGGCGGAATTGTCCTTGTTGGGGAATCAAGCCACGTGCGTTAAAACCGTACACTGTGAGCCTATGGACATACTCATTATCCATGGCGGTCAGCAGGAACAACGCCGGCTTGGAGGGCAGACGTGACGGCGGTGACGAGCACCGGGAGCTGCTCAAGCAGCTAGCTCAATGAACGCAGGAGCGTACGGAGCTCAGTTGCAACGGGGGCCGTGGGGGCCTCTGGGGCGGCCTCCATGGCAGGAACAGCAGGCTAGGGTGGGACCGCAGGAGGCGGTTGCCGCGGGGCCGCAGCCCGAGGGGCGGACTGCTGCTGCGCCAATGGGGCATCAGTGGCCGGACGTTCCGCCGCAGGGTCGGTATGGCGCGGCCGTCGGCGGCGCCTGCGGGGGGCGGCAGCTGGTTAGGTAGGCGTGGGTGCAGGGGCTGCAGCCGCTGTGTCTAGCGACCGAACATCAGTCCCTTTCTGTTCGCAGGTCACAAACCATCAGGTGTTCTGCATGCCGGAGACCTCGTTCGTCGGCGTGGGATCGCAGTGCAATTCTGCAAGGGTGCTTCGCCCCGCCTCAGGGTAACTGGGGCGTGTTCTACCAAACCCAGGAGGTGGTGACATCACCTGGGCTAGGTTAGATGGGTCTAGACCACTGATCGACTGGGTGACCGACCCACCACCTGAGTAGGAGTGGGTCGTTGGCCGAGAGGTGGAAGCTCGGGCTAGTAAGCGGCGAAGGGCGAGAGGTGCATCCGCCTCTCCGGAGTGCGGGGTGCACTTGCTGAGGAGCGTCGGGTGAAATCGACGATGACGGAGCCACCGATGGGGACCAGTGCGCTGGCAATGGCGCGCTGAACCCTGCAGTTCGAAGAGTGCCCTTGGCCTTGGGGCAAGGCCGGTGGGCGAGCTGCCTCATGTCTCCCCCCCCCCCCCCCATGCCAGAGGAGCCGGTCCGGGGCAAGAGACGGGCTCCCATCTTTTATCACTCGTTTACTCATCATAGCGGCAACTGAAACGAGTGATTCTTGTACGTCCAAACGCGCTTCTATTGCGCCTGATCCCTCTCCCCAGGACGAGCTGGGACAGGCAGAAGGCGAATCTGTAACACAGAGACACGCTAGAATTTCACTGCTCCTAGAGCAGAATGTTAAAAATGGAAAAAATAAGCCAAGCGGCTTTATCAATCATAAAAAATGAAGTCACAGCGTGGGCTATCGCCTATGTGAAACTTGAAGGACGGGTAGAAGAATTAGAAAAAGAAAACAGTAGACTGAGGAACCAACCGGTTAAGACCTGGACGGCGGTGGCTGCGCAAGCGCCAACCAAGCCGCACACAACTAAAGAAACCATAGATAAAGTTGCCAAAAGAACAAACACTGCGGTCTTTCTCAGGACACTGCCTGGGCAAGATACCAGTGTAAAGAAAATTAAAGAGCTGTTCACAAAAACTGTAAACCCAGCCAAAGATAGAATTAAGAGTAAAAGAATTAAACCTAGCAGAAACTCGATGATTGTGGAAGTAGCCTCGGAGGAAGACAAAGACAAGTTATTAAACAACCAAAAATTAAACTCACTTGTTAAGTGTGAACCTACGAAGAAATGAAATCCTTTAATAATCCTTTATGACGTGCCTACTATAATGACAGATGACGAATTGACGAACACAATAAAAGAACAAAATTTTGATGATCTAAATGAGGAGGAATTTCGAAATGGTTTCAAATTGAGATTGAAGACGGAGCCTCGGGGGCGTAATGTGGTCCATCACGTTGCTGAGGTCACGGCACCAATGTGGAGGAAGATCCCAGCAATGGGCAGACCATATGTAGGATTCCATTCAATCAACGTTAAAGACTACATCGTGGTACCTCGCTGCCACAATTGTGGTGACCTGGACCACATCCTAAGGCTTTGTACCAGGGAGTCGGCTTGTACGAAGTGTGGCACAAATGGACACAACCGCAAAGACTGCAAAGCAGCAGTGGTCTGTATCCCCTGTAAAAGCCGCGGGAAAAAGTCATGTGGAGCCACGGGACGTAATTGCCCAACATATAGAATGTTAGAACAACGATTGATTTCCAAAATCGATTATGGCTGATCACAGCCCACCAAACAGGATGCCAAAGCGTAAATCCCCGAGCAAGAGGAGGCAAGACGCTATGAGGGCAACCAGGTTTAAGAACTTCTTGATGGCGCTTTCGGGTGCCACTAAGACAGTAACAATAGTAAGGCAATCCAGACAGAGCCTTACATGGTTGATATAAGTATACAAACGGATTTCCCCGTACTGAGCACAGATCCCGACCCTCAACGCCGGGAAACGAAGCTGACAGTCCATCTGAAGTGGCAAGAGCATCCTATGACTGCAAAACCGTGACAAAATTCAAAGACAGCCTACCCATCCAAGACAATGCTATCACAACGTAGAACAATCCAGTGGTCAGATTGCCACCTGTGGGCCCGGTAAGGGTGTACCCCAACATCGTGTACACGATGCAACTGGCCAGGCTGTAAGAGCCGATTACCCTGGCCACAGCCTTACGGCATGTAGTCCGTGTAGGACACGAAGAGGGAAGAAAGGTAACCTTCTCAGTAATGGAGGCTGTGGACAGAATTCAGCTCAAGTCAGTGAATCTCCCCACTGATTTCGGAGCCCTGCTAGACCTACTGAAAAAAGTTTTTGAGAGACGTGGTGAAAAGTTTGACCTTCAAGACATTTATGAACAGGCCGTACTGGCAAACGGACGAATTGCTTTTGACTGGAGTAAGACCTGGCCGGAGGACCACTTCCACACATACTTCCCATGACGACTGAGATAACAATTGGACAATTAAATACGCACAACAGTCGACTTGTTATGCAGGAGCTCCACAAAGAGGTGGAGGAGAGGAGACTGGAGGTGCTCTGCCTACAGGAGCCGTACTCCCAAGCTGGGAAAATAGCTTTTGCTGCCACAACTTGGCAGATTGTCAGCAGAGGTGAGGACCCTAGAGCAGCAATAGTAGTTACAAACAAACTCTTGAGGGTAACCACGCTTTCACAATTTACAACTCGTCACTGCAAGGTCGTGGAGCTTCAGTCCCCGATGGGAGTAATTATTCTCATAAATATGTATTTTCAATACGGAGACGAGATTGAACATCACCTAGAACACCTGGCAAGAGTTACCACGGCGTTGCGGGGACGGAAGATAATCAAAACAGTTGACATCAATGCAAAATCCCCCCTGTGGTACAGCGGCACCAGAGACACAAACGGTGAAAAAGTGGAAGATTTTCTTATGGCTTCGCAACTCGTGGTGGCTAACAGGCCGGGCAATCCTCCTACCTACACTGCAGGAGGAGGACAAGGCACGAATATAGATGTAACCATAGCATCACACAATGCAGCAAACCTTATAAAGAGTTGGAAAGTCGTAAGCAATGTCACCACGAGTGACCACAACTTAATAACCTTCACTTTAGGTGACAGAGAGTGCCGCTGGACCATGGGGTGGGAAGTACAATTCAAACTACAATAAAGCGAACTGGGAATTACTAGCAAGGGAGTGCGACATTCCTGCCTTGCCGGAAGGTGACGTACATCAAGACCTAGACATAGATGAAAAAGCTGAGGAACTGGTGGGTGCAGTACATAGAGCGGTGAGGACGGCTGTACCAACCAGGAGGAAGGCCGTGGCGGCCTCGCCGTCACCACGGTCGGCCGAATTAGAGGAATTACGTCGGTCTGTCAGAAGGCTAAGAAGGAACTACCAGCGCAGTGTCGTCTGGCTGGAAAGGCAAAGATGGCAGTTGCGATACAGGGAGGCCAAGCAAAGATTCCAGAAGGAGTTACGCGAAGTGAGAATGCGTAGCTGGGAAAGCTACGTGCTGAACCAGTTGGCTCTAGATCCGTGGGGGTCTCCCTTATAAATTAGTAAGGGTAAAAATGCGCTCTCCTCTGGAGCTATCAACAGTCAGGCAGGGGGATGGGATGACAGAATCTTGGCAGGAAACTGCTGAGGTCCTTCTCCAGTCCCTGCTGCCTGACGACAATGCGGATGGAGAAACCGAAAACTGCGAGACGCATATCTAGTAGATTACAAAAACAACACGGCAGTCTACCCATTCTCGGAAGAGGAGGTGGCTGCACATATAAGATCCCTAAAAAGATGGAAAGCTCCAGGACAAGACGGCATTGTGGCTGAGGTGGTGCAATTTCTGGCACCCCAGTTAGTCGCGCCGCTGACCCACCTGTTCAATGAGTGTCTTAGACAAAGGAGGTTTCCCAAGAGATGGAAAACCGCGAATGTGGTAATAATAAAAAAAGGACCAGAAAAAGATCTGGCTGAAGTTAAATCTTACAGGCCAATCTGCCTATTGGACCTCTTCGGGAAGCTTCTGGAGAAACTGCTGGCTGACTGATTGACAGCTCACCGGGTGCTGTGTGGGATGAGCAGAAGGCAGTTTGGCTTCAGGCTGGGGCGGTCGGCATCTGATGCTATCGCTCTGGTGGCTGAGGTCTGCGGCTCAACCCTGCATAAGTACGTCGTCGGCATCATGGTGGATATCAGTGGCGCCTTTGACAACCTGTGGTGGCCTTCGCTCTTCTCCTGTTTACGGGAGAAGGAGTGTCCAGGGCCGCTTTATGGGTGTCTGAGGAGCTATTGAAAGGACAGGGAGGTTTGGCTATCATCTCCTAGCGGGAGAATTGGAAAAGTAATTACCAAGGGGTGTCCCCAAGGCTCTGTTCTGGGGCACCTTTTCTGGGATATCCATATGGAACCACTACTAGACGGACTACAACAAAGGGAAGAAGTGCTAGAGGTGATAGCCTACGCAGATGACCTCCTCCTGCTGGTCGGCGGTCGTAGCCGAGAGGACATCGAGCTAAAAATCGAAACGGCCATTTAAAAACTGCACCAATGGTGCCTTAACACGAAGATGAAAATATCTCCTAGTAAATCCACATACTTACTGCTAAAAGGTCAGCTTATCAGGAATCCCACTGTCAGAATCGATGGCTCACCAGTTCTTCGGCGACGGGAGGCGCGATATCTGGGAGTCATAATTGACGAGAGATGGAACTTTGGAAAACACATAGAAATCGTAACCCAGAGAGCCCTCCAATTATTAAATAACCTCATTTCCATTGGACATAAACGTTTTCATCTCCCCCCCTCATCTCATCAAACTCTATCACAATAGTATCATGACCTCAGTAGTGGGTTACGGCTCGGGAGTCTGGGCGCACAGGCTCATGCGTGACGTGCCCGCCATGATAGTGAGAAGAGTCCAAAGAAACATGATTCTAAGATCAGTAGGGGCCTACAGGACATCACCAGGGGGAGCTCTGTTAGTCATAATGGGGCTCTGCCCGTTAGACATCAAGATACGTGAGCAAACAGCTTGGTATTGGGCAAAAAAAGGGAATGGGGAGAAAATAATAGACATTATGGGTGTGAGAGTAGGGGATGAGAGGGAAATAAGAAACAGAGGGGAAGAACTGTGGCAGAGGGATTGGGAGGAAGATGAAACGGGGAGAAGAACATTCCAGTTCTTACCTGACGTTAAAGAACGCGAGGCCATGAAATATTTTGAACCTACATGGGGACTCATGCACTTTCTCACTGGTCATGGACCCTATCCGACATACTTATGTCGGTTTGGGAAAAGGGCAACCTCCGAGTGTGACTGTGGCGCGGTGGAAGGAACTCCCGAACATGTGGTTTTCGAGTGCCCTCTTTTCAACGACGTTGCGACAACACTCCGAGACAGACTTCCAAATAACGAGACATACAATCTCCTAAGACAAGAAGACACTTTCCATACTTTGAATGCTCTGGCAGATGAAGTATCGCGAAAAGTGTTAATAGAATACTTGAGGGACCAAGAATAGACACCAAATTAATAAACCAACCGATTAAGACCTGATCCCATTCCCATACCACCTGTGTGTGGAATGGCCGACTTCCATCAGTTGGAAACCGCAACGTATGGGATTGGGGGGGGGGGGGGGGGTCAATCACACCGATTGTGACTAAAGCATCAATGATGACGTAGGTTAAGTTAGTAGTAGTAGGACTTAGTTTAGAACACTAACATTGGAAACTGCAGCGAATACTAACCATGGCCGGACCAGTACCAGGGCCTTGCTCCCCGGGGCTAGCTCGAGGAGCGTGGCCACGCTAAGTAGGTTTGTATTTTACTGGCACACCTGTGACGCTGCAGTTAGTAGTCATTTCCAGGTTAGAAGTAGCTAAAACAAAACTGCCCATTGTTGTTGTAGGAATGTAACCATACTTTAGTAACTTAACTTAAACTGTAGCTCACTAACGTAATTGTAACATTAAGCTGCAATAACTTAGTTTTATGTAACAATTAATGGCCCACTAATCATGTTAGGAGGTGGGCTAAATATGTATGATCAATATTGTTGTGTTACTAAAGAATTAAAAAAAAACCAATGCAGATGTCTATCGCCTCATCACGGAGGAATTGACGGAATTCTTCTTGCTGGGGAACCACAACGCCGGCTTGGAGGGCAGATGTGACGGCGGTGACGAGCACTGGGAGCTGCTCGAGCAGCTAGCTCAACGAACGCAGGAGCGTACGGAGCTCAGCTGCAATGGGTGCTGTGGGGGCCTCTGGGGCAGCCTCCAAGGCAGGAACAGCAGGCTGGGGTGGGACCGCAGGAGGCGGTTGCCGCGGGGGCGCAGCCGGAGGGGCGGACTGCTGCTGCGCCAATGGGGCATCAGTGGCCGGACGTTCCGCCGCGGGGTCGGTACGGTGCGGCCGTCGGCGGCGCCTGCGGGGGGCGGCAGCTGGTTGGGTAGGCGTGGGTGCAGGGGCTGCAGCCGCCTCGGAAGAGGCAGGCCATTGCTGTGCAGCGCTATCGGAGGCAGCAGGCCGCTGGGGGGAGGGGGCGGGCTCCCCTCCCTTGGTGTCATCAGTGAAGGTGCTGCCAGGCTGTACCTAGCGGGAAGGGGCAGCCCCGCCACGGTGCTGATGTCGGCCACGCTGGAAGGCTGGACACCCTCGGTAGCTCGCGACGTGCGCGCCGTTGCAGTTGCAGGACGTCGGTTTGTCTTCTCGCGGGAGCGTGCACTCCTTGCTCTGGAGCTGGGCCCACACTTGACACAGCGGGGCTGCATCGAACAGTAGCGAGACACATGGTCGAGCCGTTGGCAAAACAGGCACTGGGCCCTCTTGCCTTTGGCCCGCAGTGGCTCCACTTCGACGTCGACCCGCCCAACTCGCCGCACCAGAAAGAACTTGCGATTTTCCAGGTTGTCGACAACAGCGACCTGGTATAGCGGCATGGAGTGGCGGGTGCGTGGGGAGTTCATGAGCCCCGTGTGGCGGATGCCGAAGCCCATGTCCTCCAGTTCTTCACGTAGGTAATGTGCCCCAAACTGGAGTGGGAGGCTGCGGAACACCACCTTCAACAAAATGGTTCAAATAGCTCTGAGCACTATGGGACTTAGCATCTATGGTCATCAGTCCCCTAGAACTTAGTACTACTTAAACCTAACTAACCTAAGGACATCACACAACACCCAGTCATCACGAGGCAGAGAAAATCCCTGACCCCGCGGGGAATCGAACCCGGTAACCCGGGCGTGGGAAGCGAGAACGCTATCGCACGACCACGAGCTGCGAACCCACCTTCATTAGCTTGAGGGGTTCCGACGGGTGTGTCTAGCAGTGGAGGCCATCTTTGCAGATGACATCCATTACTGCACGGTAGTCCTCGACAGTGGTCATTGGAAGCCGGTAAAGATCATTGCCGGGAGTCGTGACACTGGCAGTGGGCGCCACCTGAGTGATCTTCTGCTCGAACGGCTTATAGGGGCCGTCCCACTGCACCACAGTCGGTGGGGGGCGCGGCGCTGCTTTCCGGGGCGGAACCCCGGCGTCATCTGTGACGTCATCAGGCGCGTCCTGGAAGGCGTTGGCGGTCGGCAGCGGCAGCGCAGGCTGTAGGACAGCCGCCCTTGCCATATGCCGCCTAGCAGGGGTGATGAACCCGTCCTCATCAGGGTGGCGCACGGGAGCAGGCCCTGTGGTGCACCGCTGCTCCCTTGCGCGCGCCTTCTTCGCGACCGTCTGGGTCGCGGGGACAGCGGTGGCGCGGGATCCCTTAAGGGCCTTCTTCCACGGCCGAGCAGTGTCGGAGGCTTGGGAGCGGACGTCAGAGTCGTCAGCCGTGTCAGCCCGGCGCTTCCAGAGTGCACGGGCATCGTCAGCGTCACGTCAGCAATGGCCTCCGCAAGATTTGCGTCCGGCAATTCGTCGTCATCTTCGATCACGGCGGCCTCTCGAGCTGGCTTTGCACTCGTCCAGACCGCGGTAGTGCCCTTCGCGCATGGGGGGACTGATGACCTTTGCTGTTTAGTCCCCCTTAAACATCCCAACAACCACCACCACCACCCTTCGCGCAGGGCGGGGCAGAAACTGGCGTGGCTACGGGCTCTTGCTATTGCAGGGCCGTAGGGGCAACCACGAGCGAACCGACCTCATGCACGGCCGGCCCCTGTGGCGCACCCAGTGAGACCGCCGTCGCCAGGGACGCAGACTTTGCGCCTGGCAAGGCCCCCACCGGCTCACCTGCTTCTTGTCGCCCCGTGCCCGGCAGTGCAGCATCCTTCCGGATCCTGCAGTATGCAAGCACGGCAGCTACGTCGTCCTCACTACCAGGGTAGTCATCCTCATGTGCAAGCTTGTGCATTCGCACAAGCATGCGCTCCTGGGAGCGAGAAACGTCACCAGAAGAGATATCCAAGGCATTGTCAGGTAGTCGGCGCCGGTTCGTCGTAAGTGGGGAGCAGGATGGGGCCGCCGACGGGAACAACTCGTCGCCTGAGCTGACCCCTCCGGACAGCGATCCGCCACACCCTTCGCGCGATCGTCAAACACGTCCTCTCGCCTCCACATCGCAACTCGGGATGACCACCTGGCGAGATCATAGCGCCCCTTAAATGCACGTGAACAGGCAACCTTTCCCCTTTCCCACCAGAGGGAGACGCCAAAGCTGCGACTGCCACAGCAGCGCCACCGCCAGAAACGGAGGCCGACTTCACACTAAGCGCTGTGGCGCGCTCTTCAAAACAGCAATATTTACCACGGCTCAATAACAACTGAAATTTAATGAGTGCATCATACTGAACATTTCTCTATTAAAAACCATCAAAAAATACCACCATGTCCTCTAAGTCAATCTACACTCCTGGAAATTGAAATAAGAACACCGTGAATTCATTGTCCCAGGAAGGGGAAACTTTATTGACACATTCCTGGGGTCAGATACATCACATGATCACACTGACAGAACCACAGGCACATAGACACAGGCAACAGAGCATGCACAATGTCGGCACTAGTACAGTGTATATCCACCGTTTGCAGCAATGCAGGCTGCTATTCTCCCATGGAGACGATCGTAGAGATGCTGGATGTAGTCCTGTGGAACGGCTTGCCATGCCACTTCCACCTGGCGCCTCAGTTGGACCAGCGTTCGTGCTGGACGTGCAGACCGCGTGAGACGACGCTTCATCCAGTCCCAAACATGCTCAATGGGGGACAGATCCGGAGATCTTGCTGGCCAGGGTAGTTGACTTACACCTTCTAGAGCACGTTGGGTGGCACGGGATACATGCGGACGTGCATTGTCCTGTTGGAACAGCAAGTTCCCTTGCCGGTCTGGGAATGGTAGAACGATGGGTTCGATGACGGTTTGGATGTACCGTGCACTATTCAGTGTCCCCTCGACGATCACCAGTGGTGTACGGCCAGTGTAGGAGATCGCTCCCCACACCATGATGCCGGGTGTTCGCCCCGTGTGCCTCGGTCGTATGCAGTCCTGATTGTGGTGCTCACCTGCACGGCGCCAAACACGCATACGACCATCATTGGCACCAAGGCAGAAGCGACTCTCATCGCTGAAGACGACACGTCTCCATTCGTCCCTCCATTCACGCCTGTCGCGACACCACTGGAGGCGGGTTGCATGATGTTGGGGCGTGAGCGGAAGACGGCCTAACGGTGTGCGGGACCGTAGCCCAGCTTCATGGAGACAGTTGCGAATGGTCCTCGCCGATACCCCAGGAGCAACAGTGTCCCTAATTTGCTGGGAAGTGGCGGTGCGGTCCCCTACGGCACTGCGTAGGATCCTACGGTCTTAGCGTGCATCCGTGCGTCGCTGCGGTCCGGTCCCAGGTCGACGGGCACGTGCACCTTCCGCCGACCACTGGCGACAACATCGATGTACTGTGGAGACCTCACGCCCCACGTGTTGATTAATTCGGCGGTACGTCCACCCGGCCTCCCGCATGCCCACTATACGCCCTCGCTCAAAGTCCGTCAACTGCACATACGGTTCACGTCCACGCCGTCGCGGCATGCTACCAGTGTTAAAGACAGCGATGGAGCTCCGTATGCCACGGCAAACTGGCTGACACTGACGGCGGCGGTGCACAAATGCTGCGCAGCTAGCGCCATTCGACGGCCAACACCGCGGTTCCTGGTGTGTCCGCTGTGCCGTGCGTGTGATCATTGCTTGTACAGCCCTCTCGCAGTGTCCAGAGCAAGTATGGTGGGTCTGACACACCGGTGTCAATGTGTTCTTTTTTCCATTTCCAGGAGTGTATTTAACAGGAAACTTACTATGGAACAACATTTCTCAATAAATGAGACAGTTAATAGCCCACCTTCTATCACAATGCCCATCTCTTTCCGACTGAGCAAACAGGCGCAGTGGTTAGCACACTAGACTCGATGTTCGGGAGGACGACGGTTCAAACTCGCGTCCGGCCGTCCTGATGTAGGTTTTCCGTAATATCCCTAAATTGCTGCATGCAAATGGCAGTATGTTTCCTTTGAAAGGGCACGGCCGATATCCTTCCTCATCCTTACCTAGTCCGAGATTGTGCTCTGTCTCTAATGACCTCACTATCGACAGAACGTTAAACACTGAACTCCCCCTCGTGCTATTCCATCTCTTCCATATACTACTCTGCAGCTCATTCTCGTCAATCCGTGCTCCACCACAACTTTCCGCTCCACAAGCTAGCAGAGGTCTCTATTCAAATGCTGTGTATTCATAACAGCCACTTTCACTATCATTTCAGTATTTCCTCTTTCTTTATTCCTTCCGATTCTGTAATACTAAACATTTATTCAAATGTGCCGTACTAGTCTTTATGATTCTTAAAGCCCTTTACTATTAATACGATTGGTATTACTAGTATAAACCACAATTTTCAATATTATTATTATTGTTGTTTATTATGAATTATTATTATCACTCTTTCCGGCAATACTGATACTAATACTAATACTAATAGTAATAAAGATTGCTATTATTGTTCATTATCAATTATTAATGTCATTCTTTCTGGAAATCCTAATACTACTACTGCTACTAATAATAATAATAATTACTATTTCTGTGAAATTTCTTGTAATATCTTTGGTATGTGTTGCTCCTGGTCAGATGTAAACGATGGGCATCAAGGCCCTAATTTGTTCGATCTCAATAAGCAATAAATTAATTAATTAATCATTACTACAGGCTCGACAAGAAAGAAGTCGCGTCTAGATAGGTATACAGCATTACTGGCATATTCTCAGCATTTTTTTTAATGTAACCCACGTGTACAGTATTAATGGCAAGAAAATAGACTCTGCAGACATATCAAGGGAAAGGTATGATTCAGACCAGTCTCCGTGTCGTCCTCTGCCTTATAGTGTCGTGCTGATGCGGTATGGATCGTTGTCAGCCCATCGCTCTCCCAGCACTTGTCGGATGTGACTTGTACCAAAAGAACGATCCAGAATTGTGTGTTATGCACCACTGTGGCTTGTACAAAAAGAACACTCCAGGAATGTGTGTTATGGGCGACGCAGTTATTGAGTATACTACGTACAGTTCCGGTACTGTTAGATTTTTGCCTTATTAGTGTTTTTTCTAATTTTTTTAGAAACTATGGTGCTAGTCGGGTGCGTAGATGCCATTACCTGTGAAATGGATAAAATACGTGTTTACAAATATGTCGCTGGATTATGAAAATATTTTTGGGTTTAATGGACTTTCTACTCCAAAAATATTCAACTTACAAGGGAACCTCCCCATCGCACCCCCTCTGATTTAGTCATAAGTTGGAACAGTGGATAGGCCTTGTAAAACTGAACACAGATCAATCGAGAAAACAGGAAGAAGTTGTGTGGAACTATGAAAAAATAAGCAAAATATACAAACTGAGTAGTCCATGCACAAGATAGGCAACAATAAGGAATGAGCAAGCTCAGGAGTGCCGTGGTCCTGTGGTTAGCGAGAGCAGTTGCGGAACGCGTGGTCCTTGGTTGAAGCCTTCCCTCGGGTGAACAGTTTTAACTTTTTTCTTCAATTTATGTGACAAACGCTTATGTTTTCATCACTTTTTTGGGAGTGATTGTCACATCCACAAGAAAACCTAAATCGGGCAAGGTAGAAGAATCTTTTTACCCATTCGACAAGTGTGCAAGTTAGGTGGGTTGACAACATATTCCTGTCATGTGACGCACATGCCGTCACCAGTGTTGTATAGAATATATCAGACGTGTTTTCCTGTGGAGGAATCGGTTGACCTATGACCTTGCGATCAAATGTTTTCGGTTCCCATTGGAGAGGCACGCCCTTTCGTCTACTAATCGCACAGTTTTGCGGTGCGGTCGCAAAACACAGACACTAAACTTATTACAGTGAACAGAGACGTCAATGAACGAACGGACAGATCAAAATTTTGGAAAAATAGAGAAAGTAAACTTTTCAGCCGAGGAAAGACTTGAACCATGGACCTCTCATTCCGCAGCTGCTCACGCTAACCACGGGACCACGGCGCTCTTGAGCTCACATTCTCCTTGATGTTGCCTATCTTGCACATGGACTACTCAGTTTGTATATTTTGCTTATTTTTGCATAGTTCCACACAACTAACTAAATCTAAGGGGGATGTGATGGGGAGGTTCCCTTGTTAGTAGTAATTATCGAAGAAAAAATTGAATAGGTATTTAAATACATAAGCAAATATGTGATCTTTCCGGTTAAATTTACTTTTACATCCATTTAAAATCTAAAGAACCTACGATAGATGATCGTAAATTGCGAGACGTAATAATATGTTCACCGCACTTTCTCGTTTCCCGCAAGCGTCACCATATCACGTCAGTCGCACTCTAAATGTTAATAGAATACGATAATGACGTAGATCAAAACCGATAAAATTTTGGAGCTGTGTATGACAAGGTGCGATCTAGATCGAAAATTACCAACGTAGTGCCTTTAAAATGATAGAGGACTCGTGTACTGGCTTCATGTCTGGAACTGAGAAGACTGTCTACATTGGTTTGAACTTTTCCGTCTCGATTCAGCCCTGTGACGTTCTGTTCTTGTTTTGTAATGTATCATACGGATTACGTTAATGTTCATTTGGAAACTAGTGTCTAGTTTTAATAACTCTGCATGAATCTATCCGTTACTGTTATTGTAACTACGAGCTACTTTTTTCTGTTAAGTCAGATGAAAGTGTCGAATATTTTGGCTGCATCGTTGACCTCTAGTAGCCACGTTTCATGGCCTATAGTTCCTTAGCTGTAAGGCTAATATCGCAAGGATCAGCTAAAGTCTTAGCGAAGGAACCTTCCCAGAGTCTGTCAGACGTGTTTTAGAGGTACCGCAAAAAACCGGAATCTGGAATGCCTGAAGGCAGTTTCAAATTATAATCAGAGAGCCACCTCCCTCGATCTATATTGTCTTTGGTCGTGCATCACTGTGCGCAGAGAAATTCCAATACAGGGTCTGTTATATTTGTGGCCTGACGCAGCTGAATGCCTTAACAGCTTGTTATCGCCCCGTCACATGCGGCCCTGCGGCTTTCGCCGTTTCGTGTGCGATACGTTAATGCGTATCCAGTCTCGTTACGCGATTTGTTCATGCAGGAACATACAGGCCAAACCACATGCCTGCCACAGAGTGCTACGTAGAACACGAAAATAGGGCCTCGGCGATCCAACATGAGCTAATTATCGCTGCTAGTTTACTGAAAGCTGGAGCTTGACAAGCGAATAGTGTCGAGATAGCCGGCGAGTGGTTCCTGACACCACGTTGTTATTCCGCAAGGATGCTGACGGGGCACGTCATCGAAACAGCTTTCAGGACAGTTGATGCTGAAAGTTAATTAACAACGTTAAACGCTGTAACTGCTGTACAGTATCATTTGTTAAGCGTTAGCGGAAACTATAGCAATGCTTGACAAACAAAATCAGAGGAAATTACATACGAGGGGGGTTTGAAAAGTCCGTGCAAAAATAAAAACTACTTACGTGCTTGGGGTAAACCTTTTCTATTTTTCGGCATAGTCTCCCTTTAGGCTTATACACTTAGTCCAACACTGTTCTAATTTTTTGATCCCTTCCGAATATCAGGAATTGTCCAAGTCTGCAAAATAGCTACTAGTTCCTGCAATCACCTCCTCGTTTGAATAAAATCTTTGTCCCACCAGCCATTTCTTAAAATTGAGGAACAAATGATAGTCCAAGGGAGGCAAGTCTGGAGAATAGGAGGGATGTGAAACGAGTTGGAATCCTATTTCCATTAATTTTGCGACCGCAACAGGTGAGGTGTGTGCTGGTGCATTGTCGTGATGGAAAAGGACATATTTGCTGTTCAATCACCGGCATTTTTCTTGCAGCTCGGTTTTCAGACAGTCCAGTAACTATGAATAATATGCAACTGTAATAGTTTTACCCTTTTCCAGGTAGTCGATGAGGATTATCCCTTGTGAATCCCAAAAGACAGTCGTCATAACCTTTCCGGCCGAAGGACTGGTCTTCGCCTTTGTTGGTGCAGATTCTCCCTTGGTAACCCATTGTTTAGAATGTTGTTTGGTCTCAGGAGTATAGTAATGTATCCATATTTCATCCACAGTGCCGCAATGACGCTTGAAGTTCTGCGGATTCTTCCTCAACAGCTGCAAGCCATCCTTGAAACACTTCGCATGATTCCGTTTTTGGTCAAGTTTAAGCAATCGCTGAAACTATCTTGCGGATAGCTTTCTCATGTACAAATGTTTATGCAAAATATTATGTACCCGTTCGTTCGAGATTACCACAGAACTACCAATCTCATGCACCCTAACTCCTCTGTCATCCATCACTACATCATGGATTTTATCAATGATTTCAGGAGTCGTATTCTCCATGAGGGTGTCCAGAACGTTCCGCATCACTTGTGCCCATATGACGACACCGAAAATTTTGAAACCACTTATAAACTGTTCTAATCGAAGGAGCAGGGTCACCGTAATGCTTATCAAGCTTCTCTTTAGTCTACTGAGGCGTTTTGACTTTCATAAAGTAGTGTTTAATCACCACACGAAATTCTTTTTCGTCCATTTTTTGACATTCTCTCCACTTCCTTGATTCACATGAATTCTAAATACAAAGAAATAGACCAATACGGCTAAAACTTGGTTTGCGTTTTTTCCAAAGATGCTACTAACTAAACATGACCTCGATACTCGTCGATGGTGCCATCTCTCGCACTTTGCACTGAGTTTTCAAACGCCCCTCGTACTGATTCTAATGTGTGATCGCTGTGTGAATAGGACGGAGCTCTGCTCAGTCATACGAAAGTGTTGCTGGAGAAATCTTAACGAGACAGAGACGATATTTAAATATTCCATCGCTGATGCAGAATCACCAAGTACTACCACTTGAATACATTATTTTCTGGTAGTAAAGATAGACCTTAATAAATATCTCAAGCTGAAATTCACAATAAGTGTTACTTATAGGCCGGTGTATTCGTATTTCTAGTTCTGAAGCACTATAAGATTTTATACGTAACGTTATTTAAGTCTACTTCTAATGTATTTTTATTATTATTTTTATCATAAACAGGTTTCTGTTTAACGATTTAACTGTTTTAACAATAATATTTTTTCTAATAGATACTTATTCTACCCGACAGCCACTTTTTTCGGTACTTTCATAGATACAATCATTCATTGTGGTATTACACTTTTGCCACTGCTACTGCAAAAATGTGGGAATTTAAGGAGATGGGAACTGGATAAACTGAAAGAACCAGAGGTTGTACAGAGTTTCAGGGAGAGCATAAGGGAACAATTGACAGGAAATGGGGAAAGAAATACAGTAGAAGATGGGTAACTCTGAGGGATGAAGTAGTGAATGCAGCAGAGGATCAAGTAGGTAAAAAGCCGAGGTCTGGTAGAAATCCTTGGGTAACAGAAGAAATATTGAATTGAATTGATGAAAGGAGAAAATATAAAAATGCAGTAAATGAAGCAGGCAAAAAGGAATACAAACGTCTCAAAAAAGGGATTGACGGGAAGTGCAAAATGGCTAAGCGGGGATGGCTAGAAGACAAATGTAAGGATGCAGAGGCTTATCTCGCTAGGGGTAAGATAGATACTGCCTACAGGAAAATTAAAGAGACCTTTGGAGACAAGAGAACCACTTGTATGAACATCAAGAGCTCAGATGGAAACCCAGTTCTAAGCAAAGAAGGGAAAGCAGAAAGGTGGAAGGAGTATATAGAGGGTCTGTACAAGGGCGATGTACTTGAGGACAATATTATGCAAATGGAAGAGGATGTAGCTGAAGATGAAATGGGACATACGATACTGTGTGAACAGTTTGACAGAATACTGAAAGACCTGAGTCGAAACAAGGCCCCCGGTGTAGACAACATTCCACTGGAACTACTGACGGCCTTGGGAGAGCCAGTCCTGACAAAACTCTACCATCTGGTGAGCAAGATGTATGAAACAGGCGAAATTCCCTCAGACCTCAAGAAGAATATAATGATCCCAATCCCAAAGAAACCAGATGTTGACAGATGTGAAAATTACCGAACTATTAGTTTAATAAGTCACAGCTGCAAAATACTAACGCGAATTCTTTACAGACGAATGGAAAAACTAGTAGAAGCCGACCTCGGGGGAGATCAGTTTGGATTCCGTAGAAATGTTGGAACACGTGAGGAAATACTGACCCTACGACTTATCTTAGAAGCTAGATTAAGGAAGGGCAAACCTACGTTTCTAGCATTTGTAGACTTAGAGAAAGCTTTTGACAATGTTGACTGGAATACTCTCTTTCAAATTCTGGAGGTGGCAGGGGTAAAATACAGGGAGCGAAAGGCTATTTACAATTTGTACAGAAACCAGATGGCAGAGTCGAGGGACATGAAAGGGAAGCAGTGGTTGGGAAGGAAGTGAGACAGGGTAGTAGTCTCTCCTCGATGTTATTCAATCTGTATATTAAGCAAGCAGTGAAGGAAACAAAAGAAAAATTCGGAATAGGTATTAAAATCCATGGAGAAGAAATAAAAACTTTGAGGTTCGCCGACCACATTGTAATTTTGTCAGAGACAGCAAAGGACTTGAGAGAGCGGTTGAACGGTGGTGGTGGTGGTGTATTGGGGCTTATGGGCGCTCAACATCGAGGTCATCAGCGCCCTGACACACATTAAAAGGAACGAATGTGGACAGACCTAAGAAAACTAAAGCACACACTCAAAGAAAGCTGGAAAAAAAGGAAAATGCTACATAAGAAAGTAAAACCTAAGGAAAGGGGAAACATAGCAACAAGAATGTCACAGGAAATTGTTATTGGCTGGCCACTTACATAAAATATGGGCGAGCTTGTCACACAGTGAGCAAATTAAAATCCTCTCCCTACAATCTTTGTAAAAACATTTGACAGGGCACAGAACTTTAAAACTTTAACCACATTCGTCCGAGTGTTGCCTAAAAGAGATGGCAGGTCCGCTGGCAAGTCAGCTGCGACCTGCTGGTCAGAAAACAAAACGCAATCCAATAAAACGTGGCGCACAGTACCTGGACGCCGCAAGCACCACAAATTGGAGGGTCCTCTCGTCGGAGCAGGAAGCCGTGCGTCTTAGGGCTGTGGCCTATTCGAAGTCGAGTGAGGAGAACCTCGTCCCGTCGATGGGGCTGAAAGGAAGTACACCACACATGCGTGGTGGGCTTGACTGTACGGAGCTTATTGTCAGTCACTTCCTGCCACTCATCCTCCCACCGACGCATGACCCGTGAGCCAACAGCCAGGTGAGTGCGTGCAAGGGGATACCACACTGAGATACTTGTGGGGCGAGACACGCCACCTTGTCTGCGAGATCTGCCCTTTCGTTCCCAGCAATGCCAACATGCCCCGGAACCCAGCAGAAAGCTACAACCCTCCCCAGTCGCTGTAGTCGGAGGAGGGCATCCTGGATAGTCTGGACAATTTCGTCTGCCGGATACAAACGTTGCAATGAGTGAAGAGCGCTGAGTGAATCGGAACAGACAAGAAATTTAGGAGAGGAAGAATGTCTCATGTGCTCCAGTGCCCGCAAGGTCGCAAACAATTCTGTATCAAAGACAGTAAAAGTCTGAGGCAATCGGACCTTGAGGACACGATATGGAAAAACAACTTAGCAACCAACAGAATCCCCTTGTTTCGACCCATCCGTAAAAACAGTTACATAGTCATGGTGCTCAGATAAAATGGCGGAAAATGCTGCATTAAAAACGGTGGCAGGAGTGCAATCTCTCTTGTACTGCAAGAAATCTAAAATCACTCTGGGCCTCTTCAGTAACCAGGGTGGCAGGCGGTTAAAACCTTGGATTTGGGGTTGTACAGACTCCACACCGAGGGACTCTAGTACACGTTGCACAGGGATCCCAAACGGCAACGTAGACCGGGGACGGCGGGAAAATTGGCGGTCCAGAGGTGGATGGGCAACAAGACGTTGAGCAGGCGAGCTGGGAGCTGCAAGAAACTTACAAGCCTGGCGCACCAGCAGGAGCTGCCGCCGGATGGTAAGTGGCGGTTCGTCAGCCTCAGCACAGAGGCTGGATACGGGACTGGTCCGACAAGCACCCGTGGCCAGTCGGATCCCAGCATGGTGAACAGCGTCAAGTATCCGCAAATAAGATGGCCTCGCTGACCCATATACTGTGCACCCATAGTCCAGCCGTGAACGCACAAAAGCTCCATAAAACTGAAGGAGACGTGCCCTGTCCGCGCCCCAAGATCTGTGGCTGAGGCACTTGAGGATGTTCAGTGCCTTCAGCGTTCTGGCTTTCAAGTCACGTAGGTGTGGCAGCCATGACAACCTGGAGTCAAAAATTAGGCCCAGAAGCCGCACTGTGTCTCTAAAATGTAGGACAGTATCCCCCATATGCAAGGCAGGCAAAGTAAAAAGATGACGAGAACGATTAAAATGAACGCAAACACACTTATCGGCAGAAAACCGAAAACCCGTCTTTGCAGCCCACTCCTCTAACCGCCGCACTGTTAGCTGCAACTGACGGCTCACGGTTGCAACACTGGTGGAGAAACAGAAAACAGCAAAGTCGTCCACAAATAAGGAGCACTGTACTGGACTCCTCACTGTAGACGTTATACTGTTGATGGCTACGGCAAAGAGGGTAACGCTTAAAACACTGCCCTGGGGGACACCGTTCTCTTGCTCAAAGCGATCAGACAGTGTGTTAACAACGCGGGTCCGAGACAGGAAAGACCGAATGAAAATCGGGAGGCGGCCACGAAAGCCCCATTGATGCATTTGTGGAAGAATACAGTGTCTCCAAGTAGTATCATATGCCTTACTGATATCAAAGAAGATGCCGATACATTGATGCTGACGGAGAAAAGCCTGCTGAATAGCCGCCTCTAGGAGGGTCAGGTTGTCGACCGTGGACCGAAATTTTCGGAATCCACACTGAAAGCGGCTAAGGAGCTGTCTGGTCTCTAACAGCTAGACCAGACGCCGGTTAACCATCCGTTCCAGGGTCTTTCCGACACAGCTTGTCAAGGCGATACTACGATAACTACCGGTACATGTGCGGTCCTTTTCTGCTTTGAGGAGAGGGATGAGGATTGCCTCCCTCCACGAGGTGGGGAACACTCCTGTCTGCCATATGAGATTAAAACATTCGCGGAGGATTTCCTGTGACGCCGCTGGCAGATGTCGAAGCATGGAGTACCGGATGCGGTCTTAACCTGGTGCAGTGTCAGAAGTCTCAGTAAGTACCGATTCAAGTTCCCACATGGAGAAAGGGGAATTGTAGGCCTCAGAACTGTTCGACGGAAAGTCCAAGGTCGCTCTTTCGACAGTCGCACGGTAGCGACGAAACGCTGGATCCTGATTTGCAGTGGCAGTACTTTGTGCAAAATGCTCTGCCAGCCTCTGAGCTATGGCTCTGGGTGTCGTTTGGAGGCATCCCTGGTTCAGGACAGCAGCTATTGGTAAACGGCTATGTTTACCGGAAATCCTCCGGATGGCTTCCCATACTCTTGTGGAACAAGTGGAACGATTGATGGAGTCCAGGAACTCCTTCCATGGCCTTTTCTTGCTCTCTTTAATGACACGGCGTGCCCTGGCTCTCGCGATTCGAAAGGCGGTAAGACTAACCGCTGTTGGGCGGCATTTAAATCGGCGAAGAGCCGCACGCCTGTCCCGGATGGCTGAACGGCACTCTTCTGTTCACCAAGGCACAAGGCGCCGCTTAAGAGTGCAAGAAGACTGTGGTATGGACAGGTCAGCAGCATGATGGACCACAAGCGTGATGTGATGCACCAATTCCTGTACGTTATTGTGGCGGTCAAAGACAGCCAACCGAGCGAACAGTGGCCAGTTAGCCCTGACAATCATCCACGATGGTGGCCGCTGCTCCAACAGTACGCCATCCAGGAAATGAATGCGGATAGGGAAGTGATCGCTGGAATGAAGGTCGTCACTGACCTCCCAGTGAACAGACTCGGTGAGGGTTGGAGAGCAGAAAGATAGGTCAATGGCCGAGAATGACCCTGTAGCAGTAGAGAAATGAGTCGGAGTACCTGTGTTGAGGATGCACAACACTTGAGACGTCAGGAGGCTCTCCAAAATTCGACCTCGAGCGCAAAGAGGAGCCCCACAGGACATGATGGGCATTGAAGTCTCCCAGGAGGAGAGATGAGCAGGGGAGCTGGTCGATAAGATCTGTGAGAGCGTATAAGGTCATTGCATAAGGGGAGCAAATGGTAAGCCTCCGAGGTGAATGAATTTCAACTGCAACTGCTTGCAGGTCAGTATCCTGGGGGAGAGCAGAGGAGTGGTGGTCATTATTGACAAACACAGCGACTCCGCTTTGGCTCTTTCTCCAGTCAGGTCATCTTTGCGATATGACGTATAGCCCCTTAGCACAGGAGCATCAGATGGTTTTAAATGCGTTTCCTGTAAACACAAGCACAGGGGGCGTTGCCGTGCTAGGAGGTTCAGTTCCTCCACATGTGCCCAGAATCCATTCATGTTCCGCTGTATAATGGGAGCCATCTATCAGGGTGGGAGTACCTTCATTCTCACTTTCTGTCGGGGAGGAGAGCCCACAACAGGTGGAGGCTCAGTTTTGGGGCGAGATGATTGCCCCAGTCTGACATTAACCTCCATCGCCTCAGAAGAGGAGTCGAGAGAGACGTCAGAGAGAATGACATCCACATCAGGCGACTGTATAACTGCAGTCTCCTTTAGTGGGCGAGTCTTCACCTTTGTCTTTGGCTTCGATGTTCTGGCCTGAGGTGGCATTGGAGCCAAAACCTCAGAAGCAGTAGGGGGTGTAGCAGCGCTGGGCAGTGCACAAGACTGGATCCGGGAAGGGGCAGGAAGTTCCATGATGTCAGCTACCACGACCTGGTCAGAAGGCGGGGGGGAGCAGCAGGCTTCACTGGAATGGCAGCAGCACACGTACATTGACAAGCACAGGTGCTAGTACTGACAGTAGCAACCTCCGTTTGTGTAGCGGCATCAGTTTTCAAGACTGGTTGTTTGAAAACCGGAGGAAAGGGAGCAGCGAACGTGGGTGGCTGCATGGACTTGTAAGTTTTCTTCGCCTCACTATACGGGATGCGTTTTGTAGTTTTTAGTTCCTGGATCTTCCGTTCCTCAAGGAAAACTCTGCATTCCCTACTCCACGCAGGGTGATCCCCAGAGCAGTTGACACACTTGGGAGGAGAGGAGCAACCAACTCCCTCATGGGCGGCTTTACCACAATTCCCGCAAGTGGCTTCCCCTCTACAGAGAGTAATGTGTCCAAAGTGTTGGCATTTAAAACACCGCATGGGGTTGGGGTAATAAGGCCGTACACTGAGACGTAGGAAACCTGCCTTCACATGCTCTGGCAATTTGGTGCTGTTAAATGTAGCGATAAATGAGCCAGTCTTTATGAGAGCACCATCCACACGTTTCATGATGTGTTGCACGTCGATAATTCCTTCCCAGGACCATTCAGCCTTCAGTTCGTCTTGGGGAATGTCAACGAGATCTCTGCAAGTCACAACACCCTTGCTGTAGTTCAAGGTGTTGTGAAATTCAGTCTCTATCGCAAACTCCCCAAGAAATTGTGCCTTCTGAAGGTTCTGGACTTGCTGGAAGATAGATGTTTCAACCAACAAGGTGCCATTTTGCAAGCGCTTTACAGATTTTAATGTGCCAGCAATACCTTCTAAGCCCTTCTGTATATAAAATGGCGAAACTTTTTCAAAACTCCCATCTTTTCTTTTAATTATGAAAAACACATTCTGCGAAGCAGCATGCGTTCTGTTACTACTACCTGAATCAGGAGGATTGGCTACACGAGCCCTCTTGTAGGATTGGGTGTTAGAACCCACCAGCGGTCCACCAGCTGGCAGGAGAAGAATAAAAGTTCGAGGGTTCCATCTCGGTCCCACGAGCAGCTAGGGAACTAGAAGTCCACCTAGACAGAGCCCCGCGTGCCTAGGTAAGCCTTATACAACTGGGGTGCAGCAGGTGCCCCAGAGGTTGCCCGCTTGCGACTGTTCCACCCCAACAGCCATGCATCTTATAGGCGCGCAGCACACCGTAAGATTGAGGGTTTTTTTTATAGAGGTTTACCTTCCATGCAAGATTACCATTCCCCGCAGCACACAATATTCCACCGCCGCGCCATGCGGTGGTCGCTGAAGCATGTCCGGGGGTTACGGTGACAGGAGACTGGCGGCGCTGATCAGTCCCCAGCTCAGGACCCCGGGGTCGCCAAGCCCGTACTCAGCAAATGAATGCTGTCGTTTTGCTTTTGTTGATGTTCATCTTATATCCTCCTTTCAACACACTGTTCAGTTGAACGGAATGGACAGTGTCTTGAAAGGAGGATATAACACGAACATCAACAAAAGCAAAACGACGATAATGGAATGCAGTCGAATTAATTCGGGTGATGCTGAGGGAATTAAATTAGGAAATGAGACACTTAAAGTAGTAAAGGAGTTTTAGTATTTGGGGAGCAAATTAACTGATGATGGTAGAAGTAGAGAGGATATAAAATGTAGACTGGCAATGGCAAGGAAAGCGTTTCTGAAGAAGAGAAATTTGTTAACATCGAGTGTCAGGAAGTCGTTTCTGATAGCATTTGTATGAGTGTAGCCATGTATGGAAGTGAAACATGGACGATAAATAGTTTGGACAAGAAGAGAATAGAAGCTTTCGAAATGTGGTGCTACAGAAGAATGCTGAAGATTAGATGGGTAGATCACATAAGTAATGAGGAGGAACTGAACAGAATTGGAGAGAAGAGGAGTTTGTGGCACAACCTGACAAGAAGAAGGGACCGGTTGGTAAGACATGTTCTGAGGCATCAAGGGATCACCAACAATTTACCATTGAGGGCAGCGTGGAGGGTAAAAATCGTAGTGGGAGACGAAGAGATGAATACACTAAGCAAATTCAGAAGGATGTAGGTTGCAGTAAGTATTGGGAGATGAAGAATCTTGCACAGGATAGAGTAGTATGGAGAGCTCCATCAAACCAGACTCAGGACTGAAGACCACAACAACAAAAACAACATTACTATTATATATAATTCGCCCCATAGTGCCATCACTGTAATGACTGACCTCTTGGCCTCAATATGAACATTCACCAAATGTCCTGGTGCTGGCGACAACATACACTCCTGGAAATGGAATAAAGAACACATTGACACCGGTGTGTCAGACCCACCATACTTGCTCCGGACACTGCGAGAGGACTGTACAAGCAATGATCACACGCACGGCACAGCGGACACACCAGGAACCGCGGTGTTGGCCGTCGAATGGCGCTAGCTGCGCAGCATTTGTGCACCGCCGCCGTCAGTGTCAGCCAGTTTGGCGTCGCATACGGAGCTCCATCGCAGTCTTTAACACTGGTAGCATGCCGCGACAGCGTGGACGTGAACCGTATGTGCAGTTGACGGACTTTGAGCGAGGGCGTATAGTGGGCATGCGGGAGGCCGGGTGGACGTACCGCCGAATTGCTCAACACGTGGGGCGTGAGGTCTCCACAGTACATCGATATTGTCGCCAGTGGTCGGCGGAAGGTGCACGTGCCCGTCGACCTGGGACCGGACCGCAGCGACGCACGGATGCACGCCAAGACCGTAGGATCCTACGCAGTGCCGTAGGGGACCACACCGCCACTTCCCAGCAAATCAGGGACACTGTTGCTCCTGTGGTATCGGCGAGGACCATTCGCAACCGTCTCCATGAAGCTGCGCTACGGTCCTGCACACCGTTAGGCCGTCTTCCGCTCACGCCCCAACATCGTGCAGCCCGCCTCCAGTAGTGTCGCGACAGGCGTGAATGGAGGGACGAATGGAGACGTGTCGTCTTCAGCGATGAGAGTCGCTTCTGCCTTGGTGCCAATGATGGTCGTATGCGTGTTTGGCGCCGTGTAGGTGAGCGCCACAATCAGGACTGCATACGACCGAGGCACACAGGGCCAACACCCGGCATCGTGGTGTGGGGAGCGATCTCCTACACTGGCCGTACACCACTGGTGATCGTCGAGGGGACACTGAATAGTGCACGGTACATCCAAACCGTCATCGAACCCATCGTTCTACCATTCCTGGACCGGCAAGGGAACTTGCTGTTCCAACAGGACAATGCACGTCCGCATGTATCCCATGCCACCCAACGTGCTCTAGAAGGTGTAAGTCAACTACCCTGGCCAGCAAGACCTCCGGATCTGTCCCCCGTTGAGCATGTTTGGGACTGGATGAAGCGTCGTCTCACGCGGTCTGCATGTCCAGCACGAACGCTGGTCCAACTGAGGCGCCAGGTGGAAATGGCATGGCAAGCCGTTCCACAGGACTACATCCAGCATCTCTACGATCGTCTCCATGGGAGAATAGCAGCCTGCATTGCTGCGAAAGGTGGATATACACTGTACTAGTGCCGACATTGTGCATGCTCTGTTGCCTGTGTCTATGTGCCTGTGGTTCTGTCAGTGTGATCATGTGATGTATCTGACCCCAGGAATGTGTCAATAAAGTTTCCCCTTCCTGGGACAATGAATTCACGGTGTTCTTATTTCAATTTCCAGGAGTGTATAATCTATCTGAAACCTGTCAGTATCTCCAGGCTTCTTCCATGTATACAGCCTTCTTTTATGATTCTTGAACCAAGTGTTAGCTATGATTAAGTTGTGCTCAGTGGAAAATTCTATCAGGCGGCTTCCTCTTTCATTTCTTAGCCCCAATCCATATTCACCTACTACGTTTCCTTCTCTCCCTTTTCCTACTACCCAATTCCAGTCACCCATGACTATTAAATTTTCGTCACCCTTCACTATCTGAATAATTTCTTTTATTTCATCATACATTTCTTCAATTTCTTCGTCATCTGCAGAGCTAGTTGGCATATAAATTTGTACAACTGTAGTAGGTGTGGGCTTCGTATCTATCTTGGCCACAATTATGGGTTCATTATGCTGTTTGTAGTAGCTTACCCGCATTACTATTTTCCTATTCATTATTCAACCTACTCCTGCATTACCCCTATTTGATTTTGTGTTTATAACCCTGTAGTCACCTGACCAAATGTCTTGTTCCTCCTGCCACCGAACTTCACTAATTCCCACTATATCTAACTTTAACCTATGCATTTCCCTTTTTAAATTTTCTAACCCACCTGCCCGATTAATGGATCTGACATTCAACGCTCCGATCCGTAGAACGCCAGATTTCTTTCTCCTGATAACGACATCCTGTTGAGAAGTCCTCGCCCGGAGATCCGAATGGGGGACTATTTTACCCCCGGGACATTTTACCCAAGAGGACGCCATCATCATTTGATCATACAGTAAAGCTGCAAGCCCTCGGGAAAAATTACGGCCGTAGTTTCCCCTTGCTTTCAGCCGTTCACAGTACCAGCACAGCAAGGCCGTTTTGGTTATTGTTACAAGGCCAGGTCAGTCAATCATCCAGACTGTTGCCCTTGCAACTACTGAAAAGGCTGCTGCCCTTCTTCAGGAACCATGCGTTTGTCTGGCCTCTCAACAGATACCCCTCCGTTGTGGTAGCATCTACGGTACGGCTATCTGTATCGATGAGGAACGCAAGCCTCCCCACCAACGGCAAGCTACATGGTTCATGGGGGGAGGGAATTTTCTTTAACGCTACATTTGTCGCCTGAGCCAGTATATACCAATGCAGAGTGAAGGGTACAGCCATGAAGATGCCTGTCGGATGGACTGAACTGCTAAAGGTGAAGAAGGACGAACTTGCCGCACCGTAAAGAGGTGGACAAAAATGTGGAAACGCCAAAAACAACCACTACAATGCCTAAAATGGAATAGGAAAACTGTCAGTATTGAGAATACCTACCGGTCGTCTCGGAATGAATAAATACAGACACTGCATAGTTTTCAAGGGAATCGTACTCCATTCATCTTGACGAAGATGGACATCAATCACGCAACCCTCTACCCAAAATCAACACGAAGACTCAATAATATTGAAATCATACGGTAGCCAGGAGATATGCGACAATCCATCCTCGTGTTCATATTATCAGTCCTGGATGATGCGTGCTGTGTGAATGGGAACCCTGTTGTCAACGAACGCAGCATCACCTCTGAGGAACAAATATTGTGCCACGGAATGGGACTTATCACTTAAATTGGTCACACAGTAATGCGACCTTGCACTGTAACCATGGAGCCCATGTAAAGTGAAGTCGTATGGTAAGAATGGGTGGGAGAACCCGAAAGCCAGGTTCAGGCGCGTAATTGGGAAGGTTTTTCCGATCCTTTGCGCCTGCAGCTACCTTTCCTTAACGAAATATGTGAGTGATGTGAGAAAATATATCTGCTAAGTCCTTCAAATGGTTCAAATGGCTCTAAGCGCTATGGGACTAAACATCTGAGGTCATCGGTCTCCTAGTCTTAGAACAACTTAAGCCTGACTAACCTAAGGACATCACACACATCCTTGCCCGAGGCAGAATTAGAATCTGCAACCGTAGCAGCAGCGCGGTTCCGGAATGAAGCGCCTAGAAGTGCTCGGCCACAGCGGCCCGTTGCTGAGTGGTAGATAACTGTAATGATGTGTGTGTTCTCGTTGGAGACGATGAAAAGAGTGTGAAACCTGGTAACAGCACATAGCCTCCTCCAGCTCCAAAGGAGCCGCTGAGTCTAACGTCGGCGTATACCAACGGATCCCCATCAACAGTGTAACATGCCGTCACTGTATTAGACACTGCGAAAGGTTTTGAATTTAATCCAGGAGATTGTTTCAAAGTTTGGTGACCAGGGACTTGATACGACCACTGTTCCTGTCCCCTCTGCCGTAAAACAGCAGCAGGACGTAAGCCACCCAACTGCTGTCCACAGTGGATGGTGGTTGTCTTCGATGATCTGTGGGGAACCGGTGTATTCACCTCAGCACAGTCGTGGAAAGTGACCTATGGAATACCACGATATAGCTGCTCAGATCATCGTCGAACCCCTGCCATGTTTCACACATGGAAGCAAGAAGTCTGCATCGTAGGCTTCGGACGGTGAACGACAGATGTAAAATCGGTCAGAAGTTGGAAACTATGTGAAGCAAGACTTTCTTCCATTGCTCCATAGTCGAGAATTTACGGCTTCGTAACTACGTTTTCGCGTTACGGGCATTTCCATCTCTGATGTGTGGCTTTGGAATTATAGATCGCCGTGCAGTTCACAGCTTTTGGAGCTCCCTTCATGCTGTTATGTTGCTGGCAGGACTCCTGAGTGAGATGTTCAGTTCTGTAGTCACTTTATCAGCTGTCGTCCTCTCAGTCTCCGTCACAGTCCTCTTCAATGACCGTCCGTCACCATCATTCAAGACACACTTTCGTCCGCCTTCCGTCTTAGGGGATGAGTTTTCCCAATTTCCTCGTATGCCGTTAGTCTTCGATGTTGTGCCTGTTGAAACACCAAACACTTCGGATACCTTGGTTGCGGAAGCACCCACCACACGTTGCACACGTTGATCATGTTCGAATTCACTTAGCTCCGGCATAATGCAATCACAGCCACAGAGTCCACTGCTCGGACCACGAATGACACTTGCAACGTATTGAGGGCATAGCACACTTGCGCTGGTAGTCAAATAGACAAAAGCCACCTTCAGTCTTAGATATTGTGGTTTTTTTAATTTCGTATAAAATGATTTGTAGGTCCGACTGCGATCTATTACAAACTGTAGAAGTGACAAAAAAAAAAAACAACAACAGTCAAGATCGCAATAAACTGTGACTTAAAAATGGTGCCCCGTTGTGGCCTTTATGCTGGCCATTTCAGATCTAATGCACAGCAGAGATATAAAGAGTATCAAATTAAACTGGGAAGTCGGAAAATAGCGTATTGTGCTGAGAAAGAAAGAAAAGGAAGACCAGTAAGAGTTAAAACAACGTTACTGGATAACCGGTTTCAACACACTAAAGGTCCGCAGTTCGTGGTCATGCGGTAGCGTTCTCGCTTCCCGCACCCGGGTTCCCGCGTTCGATTCCCGGCGGGGTCAGGGACTTTCTCCGCCTCGTGATGACTGGGTGTTGTGTGATGTCCTTAGGTTAGTTAGGTTTAAGTAGTTCTAAGTTCTAGGGGACTGATGACGATAGATGTTAAGTCCCATAGTGCTCAGAGCCATTTTTGAACACACTAAAGGTGCCATCACCGGGGTACCTTTGGTGTGTTGAAACTGGTTATCCAGTAAACAGTATTTAAGCGATCTTGGCTTTTGAATTATTCCTACAACTGATCGCCCCACTACGCCCTACGTGTTGACTGCAAAATAAGTATAATGAATTTAAATTTATTGTGAAAGGTGTTGCTAACTGGACAATGTGAGTAATATACTGTTCTCCTCATTAACTTATCAAAAACTATGTTTAAATGAAATGTTTAAAATGTGCAAACAAACAGCACAGGTAAAAATACTTTAAAAACATTAATCACTTGGAGAAACACTAGTAAAATATTGAACACGAAAGTAGATAGACTGACCATTGAAAATGGAGCACTATGCACTTTCACTAAATCTGGAAAAGGACCTGCCCTGTGACGGTAGATTCTTGATGAAAGAAAAAAGGAGGTGTGGACTGACGAGTGGTAAGAGATGATAATGAGATAGGTGTAGGTGTGGGGGTATAAGGAGAGAGGATCTATAGATCTGAGAGGAAATGGTGATGGGGGAGGGAGTGAGAAGCGACAGGGAAAGAAAAAAGGTGTGGTATAGGCAGAGGATGAGGAGGGAGCCTTTCGGAGAGGGGGTGTATAGAGTTGGGTGGATTCAGAGTTACTAGGATGGATATATTCTGTGGCTGAGCTCCGTGGTTGGAGTGAGGGAGTCGATTGATATATCTTTGGGAGAGGACGTGGAGGATTTGCTGGGGGGGGGGGGGGGGGGGAGGGTCAGCACACTGGAACTGGAAAGGAGAGAGGACCAAATACGATTGTTGCAGGCCTCAGTTATTCGGAGGTGGTTGGAATTTTATGAGTTGGTAAAGGATCCTTATGCAGGAAGGCAAGGAGATACGGTGATGAAATGATCGTGTGGCATTCTTACCCGGAGGCCGCAAGGAGAAGTTCGACCGCCGAGTTGCACGTCTTATTTCAGGTGACGCCACATTGGGCAACACAACACCCTGTCCTTGGGCGGAGAAAATCTCCATCCCGGCCGGGAACCGAAACCAGGCTCGCTGCATGGTAATCAAACAAGTTACCACTCAGCTAAGCAGGCGGACAGGGGATCCGGAAAGCGAGGAAGGGAGCATTGCATTCGATGGTCTGGAGGGACTTAAAGACCTCGCGTGGGGGCCGATGGCTAATCTGACACTGGTTCAATAGTCAAAAACACGCGCTTGTGCCGCACTAAATTGAACCAGTCAATAGCCAATGACTTGCGTAAGATGTATTCCAATGAATGAATAAAATATGAAAGAAAATGTAAAAGTGTTTCTATAACATTACAGGAAGAGTAGCGTACAAATTACTATATCAGTTCGTTGTTGGTGATCGTGCAAGCTAAAAACATTTCAAATCAAAGGAAACAAGGTGAAAAGTTATATTGTAATCCATCACCAGCTGGTGGCATTGCTTATTAATTTCAGGGACGCTGTTCACATAGAGACGTCGTTGTCAAAATAGCTGATGTTTGTGAAAGATGTACCATGAGTACGCTGAATGCTACTATGACGATGGCGTTTGCATGTCGGTAAGCAATGGCAAAAATCAAGCATTAACGCATGGCAGGCTGTATTGGCGGCGGTGTGTTAATACACTCCTGGAAATACAAATAAGAACACCGTGAATCCATTGTCCCAGGAAGGGGAAACTTTATTGACACATTCCTGGGGTCAGATACATCACATGATCACACTGACAGAACCACAGGCACATAGGCACAGGCAACAGAGCATGCACAATGTCGGCACTAGTACAGTGTATATCCACCTTTCGCAGCAATGCAGGCTGCTATTCTCCCATGGAGACGATCGTAGAGATGCTGGATGTAGTCCTGTGGAACGGCTTGCCATGCCATTTCCACCTGGCGCCTCAGTTGGACCAGCGTTCGTGCTGGACGTGCAGACCGCGTGAGACGACGCTTCATCCAGTCCCAAACATGCTCAATGGGGAACAGATCCGAAGATCTTGCTGGCCAGGGTAGTTGACTTACACCATCTAGAGCACGTTGGGTGGCACGGGATACATGCGGTCGTGCATTGTCCTTTTGAAACAGCAAGTTCCCTTGCCGGTCTAGGAATGGTAGAACGATGGGTTCGATGACGGTTTGGATGTACCGTGCACTATTCAGTGTCCCCTCGACGATCACCAGTGGTGTACGGCCAGTGTAGGAGATCGCTCCCCACACCATGATGCCAGGTGTTGGCGCTGTGTGCCTCGGTCGTATGCAGTCCTGATTGTGGCGCTCACCTGCACGGCGCCAAACACGCATACGACCATCATTGGCACCAAGGCAGAAGCGACTCTCATCGCTGAAGACGACACGTCTCCATTCGTCCCTCCATTCACGCCTGTCGCGACACCACTGGAGGCGGGCTGCACGATGTTGCGGCGTGAGCGGAAGACGGCCTAACGGTGTGCGGGACCGTAGCCCAGCTTCATGGAGACGGTTGCGAATGGTCCTCGCCGATACCCCAGGAGCAACAGTGTCCCTAATTTGCTGGGAAGTGGCGGTGCGGTCCCCTACGGCACTGCGTAGGATCCTACGGTCTTGGCGTGCATCCGTGCGTCGCTGTGGTCCGGTCCCAGGTCGACGGGCACGTGCACCTTCCGCCGACCACTGGCGACAACATCGATGTACTGTGGAGACCTCACGCCCCACGTGTTGAGCAATTCGGCGGTACGTCCACCCGGCCTCCCGCATGCCCACTATACGCCCTCGCTCAAAGTCCGTCAACTGCACATACGGTTCACGTCCACGCTGTCGCGGCATGCTACCAGTGTTAAAGACTGCGATGGAGCTCCGTATGCTACGGCAAACTGGCTGACACTGACGGCGGCGGTGCACAAATGCTGCGCAGCTAGCGCCATTCGACGGCCAACACCGCGGTTCCTGGTGTGTCCGCTGTGCCGTGCGTGTGATCATTGCTTGTACAGCCCTCTCGCAGTGTCCGGAGCAAGTATGGTGGGTCTGACACACCGGTGTCAATGTGTTCTTTTTTCCATTTCCAGGAGTGTATAATGGTAAGACAGAGCCTTAGGAACCAGGTTTTAAATTGTAAGACATTTCCAGGGGCAGATGAGGACTCTGACCACAATCTATTGGTTATGACTGTAGATTAAAACTGAAGAAACTGCAAAAAGGTGGGAATTTAAGGAGATGGGACCTGGATAATCTGAAAGAACCAGAGGTTGTACAGAGTTTCAGGGAGAGCATAAGGGAACAATTGACAGGAAATGGGGAAAGAAATACAGTAGAAGAAGAATGGGTAGCTTTGAGGGATGAAGTAGTGAAGGCAGCAGAAGATCATGTAGGTAAAAAGACGAGGGCTAGTAGAAATCCTTGGGTAACAGAAGAAATATTGAATTGAATTGATGAAAGGAGAAAATATAAAAATGCAGTAAATGAAGCAGGCAAAAAGGAATACAAACGTCTCAAAAACGAGATCGACAGCAAGTGCAAAATGGCTAATCAGGGATGGCTAGAAGACAAATGTAAGGCTGTAGAGGCTTATCTCACTAGGGGTAAGATAGATACTGCCTACAGGAAAATTAGAGAGACCTTTGGAGACAAGAGAACCACTTGTATGAACATCAAGAACTCAGATGGAAACCCAGTTCTAAGTAAAGAAGGGAAAGCAGAAAGGTGGAAGGAGTATATAGAGGGTCTATACAAGGGCGATGTGCTTCAGGACTATATTATGCAAATGGAAGAGGATGTAGATGAAGATGAAATGGGACATACGATACTGCGTGATGAGTTTGACAGAGTACTGAAAGACCTGAGTCGAAACAAGGCCCCCGGTGTAGACAACATTCCATTTGAACTACTGACGGCCTTGGGAGAGCAAGATGTATGAAACAGGCGAAATACCCTCAGACCTCAAGAAGAATATAATAATTCCAATCCCAAAGAAACCCGGTGTTGACAGATGTGAAAATTACCGAACTATCACTTTAGTAATTGACAGTTGCAATATACTAACGCGAATTCTTTACAGACGAATGGAAAAACTAGTAGAAGCCGACCTCGGGGAAGATCAGTTTGGATTCCGTAGAAATGTTGGAACACGTGAGGCAATAGTGATCCTACGACCTATCTTAGAAGCTAGATTAAGGAAGGGCAAAGCTACGTTTCTAGCATTTGCTGACTTAGAGAAAGCTTTTGACAATGTTGACTGGAATACTCTCTTTCAAATTCTGAAGGTGGCAGGGGTAAAATACATGGAGCGAAAGGCTATTTACAATTTGTACAGAAACCAGGTGGCACTTATAAAGAGTCGAGGGACATGAAAGGGAAGCAGTGGTTGGGAAGGGAGCGAGACAGGGTAGTAGTCTCTCCCCGACGTTATTCAATCTGTATATTGAGCAAGCAGTGAAGGAAACAAAAGAAAAATTCGTAGTAGGTATTAAAATCCATGGAGAAGAAATAAAAAGTTTGAGGTTCACTGATGACATTGTAAATCTGTCAGAGACAGTAAAGGACTTGGAAGAGCAGTTGAACGGAATGGACAGTGTCTTGAAAGGAAGATATAAGATGAACATCAACAAAAGCGAAACGACGATAATGGAATGCAGTCGAATTAAGTCAACTGATGCTGAGGGAATTAGATTAGGAAATGAGACCCATAAAGTAGTAAGGGAGTTTTTCTATTTGGGGAGCAAAGTAACTGATGATGGTCGAAGTAGAGAGGATATAAAATGTAGACTGGTAATGGCAAGGAAAACGTTTCTGGAAAAATTTGTTAACATCGAGTATAGATTTAAGTGTCAGGAAGTCATTTCTGAAAGTATTTGTATGGAGTGTAGCCATGTATGGAAGTGAAACATGGACGATAAATAGTTTGGACAAGAAGAGAATAGAAGCTTTCGAAATGTGGTGCTACAGAAAAATGCTGAAGATTAGATGGGTAGATCACATAACTAATGAGGAAGTATTGAATAGGATTGGGGAGAAGAGAAGTTTGCGGCACAACTTGACCAGAAGAGGAGATCGGTTGGTTGGACGCGTTCTGAAGCATCAAGGGATCATAAATTTAGTATTGGAGGGCAGCGTGGAGGGTAAAAATCGTAGAGGGAGACCAAGAGATGAATACACTAAGCAGATTGAGAAGGATGTAGGTTGCAGTAGCTACTGGGAGATGAAGATGCTTGCACAGGATAGAGTAGCATGGAGAGGTGCAGCAAACCAGTCTCTGTACTGAAGACCACAACAACAAAAAAGAAAATTCAACTAAATATCTACAGAGCATAGGCCGCGTGACTCAAGATCTGTAAGTTCGTAAAAATATGTTCGTGAAAAAATCAGGCGTTCGGGATTTTAACAAGGGGAAACTTCCTATCGCACCCTCTCCCGCTCTGATTTATTAGTAAGATGGCCCAGTGGATAGCCCGTGAAAAAGTGAACACAGATCAAGCGTGAAAACAGGAAGAAGGTGTACTGAATTACGAAAAAAAGTAAAATAGAAACAGTGAACGGTCCAAGGACAAGAAGTGAAACAAAGGGCAATTTCTAACAGCACTGACGTTGTGGGTAAGTGGTCGTGGTATCGGACTAGCGGGCAGCCCAGGTTCAAAACTCTTTCGTGAAACTGTCCGTCCGATGATTGAAATGTTTGTTCTCTTTCTGTAGTCTGAACTATCTTACAACAATGGAATTCAAGAGTCAAGACTTCCAAAAACGAACGCAAGTTCAAAAACGTTAAAAACACATGTTTCGACAGAGCACAGGAAAGGAGAGATATCTCGCTCACTTACCAGGCGTATAAATGAGGTGCCTCATTAAGAGATTCCTGTCATATGACACACGTACTGTCACTAATGCTGTGAATCACACCCCAGACGTGTTTTTCGGAGGAGGATTCTTGTCGCCTTGTCATCAAACATTTGCGGTTCCCATTCGAAAGTCACTTCCTTTCGGTGGTTCAAAAAATGGCTCTGAGCACTATGGGACTCAAGAGTTCAGTTCTTACCGCTACTCAGCGCCATGCAGCTGCTACCGAGGTAAATATCCACCACCGTATCACAGAGTCGTACAAAATGTGTTTTGAAAGTTATGTAATTTTCATGTTGGTTGGGTAAAGTAATTTGCAAGAGTATATGACTAGCTTATATCAGAAACTGATTGCAGTTTCGGGACGTTTCTCATATAAGCTAGGCATATACTCTTGCAAATTACTTTACCCAACCAATATGAAAATAACATAACTTTCAAAACACATTTTGGACGACTCTGTGATACGGTGGTCGATATTTACCTCGGTAGTAGCTGCATGGAGCTGAGTAGCGGTAAGTACTGAACTCCAATAGAGTAAAGTTTCAATACAATTATTACTCTTATTTTCCAAAGGTCTCCACATGGAAAATTTGGCACAATCTTATAAAAATTATACTGCAGTAAATGTAATACACTACAAAGAAATCACACTGAACCACTCTTGAACCGTGGCTAAAAAAATAAAAAGTATATTTTTCAGAAATCGCGGCCATTAATGTTACATATTGAATTAAACAATTAGAATTATCAAAGCAGTTTAAAAACAACTTGATAGACTGGCAGGTTTCAAAAGAAATAACAATTCACAGTCAGCTACTCCATATCAAAGGCACCCAATCAACACACAAGGTAAAGTCGAGTCTGCACAGTGCGTGGCTTGCAAGCTATGGATATCAGTAGCGCCAATGGGCCACTTTACTGCAACATACGGAAAGGAAGGCTACAGACATTCCACAACTTAACTACGTCGGGAATATAACAACTCGATGGACATGGACATTAAGACTTGAAGTGCGCCCCAAAAATAACTACTAGTTAAGATGTGATTTGTACTACACAGTGCTTACCAATCTGCAGGAAGGAATATTAGCAGTTTGTCTAACATCAGTGCCTAGTTGGCTTGTACTTTATGATAACAGACTTAGAGAAACTAACCAGCTTACAAAGTGGTTTCATGACAGGAAAAACCACTTAGAACAAGGTTCAACGGAGATACTTCAAATAGCGCCAGAGTGCATCCAAGGACAGTTAAGATTAAAATTGGTACTCCCACAGAACAATACACTCTGTCTTTGATTAACAAATTAAGCCTCACCGTATTCAGTACAAACATACTGAGCAAATGACATTGCCGTAAATCACCAATGAATATGCCTCAGAATCCTGCACCCACGTTTAAGCCCTGCCTGACACAAATCTTCAATCCAAGCGAACCAACACGTTGTGGATTTCTAGAATCGTAGAAGAAAATTATTTTTTCGTGTGACATTTGTGCAATTATTTGGATCCTTTTCTTTGCTTGTAAAGTGCAACCTCGCTTCTTGTCTGATTTCATGACTCTAAGCCAACGAGTAGTTCCCTATAGATGTTTTGATGAGTGAGTGTGGCAGTACAAAAATTATTTTGACATATCTTTTGACTACATGGACTTGGAAGCTTCTAAGCGACCGTAAACCTTAGTGTGAGACATAAATTTCAACTGAATACGTCTATCCAAATTGAAAAACTCATTTACTACTGTAAGTGTGTCATTTCCCAATCTAATTCCCTTAGCATCACCTGATTTAATACGACTACATTCCATTATTCTCGTTTTGCCTTTGTTGATGTTCATCTAATATCCTCCTTTCAAGACACTGTCCATTCTGTTCAGCAGCTCGTCCAGGTCCTTTGCTATGTCTGAGAGAATTACAATTTATCGGCAAACATCCAAGATTTTATTTCTTCTCCATAGATTTTAATTCCTACTCCAAATTTTTCTTTTGTTTCCTTTTCTGCTTACTCAGTATTCAGATTGAATAACATTGGTGACAGGCTACAACACTGTCTCACTCCCTTCTCGACCACTGCCTCCCTTTCATGCCCCTCGACTCTTATAACTGCTGTCTGGTTCAAAAATTCAAATGGCTCTGAGCACTATGGGACTTAACGTCTCAGGTCCTCCGTCCCCTAGAACTTAGAACTAATTAAACCTAACTAACCTAAGGACATCACACACATCCATGCCCCAGGCATTATTCGAACCTGCGACCGTAGCGGTCGCGCGGTTCCAGACTGAAGCGCCTAGAACCGCTCGGCCACCACGGCCGGCGCTGTCTGGTTCAAATGGTTGAATTGGCTCTGAGCACTATGGGACTTAACATCTGAGGTCATCACTCTCCTAGAACTTAGAACTACTTAAACCTCACTAACCTAAGGACATCACACACATCCATGCCCGAGACAGGATTCGAACCTGCGACCAAAGCTTCAGCGGTGTTCCGGACTAAAGCGCATAGAACCGCTCGGTCAACGCGGCCGGAACTGCTGTCTGGTTTCTGTAAAAACTGTAAATAGCCTTTCGCTCCCTATAATTTAACCCTGCCACCTTCAGAATTTGAAAGGGACTATCTCGGTCAACATTGTCAAAAGCTTTCTTTAAGCCTCCAAATGCTAGAAATGTAAGACGTAGTGTAGGCATTGCCTAGCGTTTTCCAACATTTCTACGGAATCCCAACTGACCTCCGAGAAGTCAACTTCTACCAGTTTTTCCATTCGTCTGTAATGAGTTCGTGTTAGTACTCGTATTTTGCAGCCATGACTTATAAAACTGATAGTTCGGTAATTTTCATACCTTTCGGCACCTGTTTCTTTTGGGATTGGAATTATTGTGTTCCTCTTGAAGTCTGAGGGTATTTCACCTGTCTCAGATAGTAAGAGTTTCACCATTGCTAACTCTCCCAAGGCTATCAGTAGTTCTAATGGAATTTCTACTCCTGTGGCCTTTTTTAGGTCTTTCAGTGCTCTGTCAAATTGTTCATGCAGTATCATATCTCGTATTTCATCTTCATCTACGTCCTCTTCCACTTCCATAATATTGCCGTCAAGTACATCGCCCTTGTATAGACCCTCTATATACTGCTTCCCACTTTCTGCTTTCACCGAGCGAGGTGGAGCAGTGGCTAGCACACTGGACTCGCCTTCGGGAGGACGTCGGATCAATCTCACGTTCGGCCATCCTGACTTTGGTTTTGCGTGATTTCCCTAAATCTCTCCTGGCATTTGCCGGAATGGTTCTTTTGATAGGGCACGGTCGGCTCCCGTCCCCAACCTCACCTAATACGATGAGACCGATGACCTCGCTGCCTGGTCTCCTCCCCCAAACGATCCAAACCCCCTTTCTACTTTCCCTTCTTTGCTTAGAATTGGTTTTCCAACTGAGCTCTTGATATTCGTATAGGTCTTTCTCTTTTCTCCAAAGGTCTCTTTAATTTTCCTGTGGGCAGTATTTGATGATCGTAGAAGTAGAGAGCATGTAAAATGTAGGGTTGCAATAGCAAGGAAAGCATTTATTAAGAAGAAAAATTTGTTAACATCGAGTATAGATTTAAGTGTCGGGAAGTCTTTTCAGAAAGTATTTGTGTGGAGTGTAGCCATGTATGGAAGTGAAACATGGACGATAAATACTTTAGACAGGAAGAGAATAGAAGCTTCCGAAATGTGGTGCTACAGAAGAATGCTAAAGATCAGATGGTAATTAATAAGGAGGTACTGAACAGAGTTGGAGAAAAGAGGACTTTGAGGCTCAATGTGACTAAAAGAAGAGATTGGTTGGTAGGACACATTCTGAGGCATCAAGGGATCTCCAATTTAGTATTGGAGGGAAGCGTGGAGGGTAAAAATGGTAGAGGGAGACCAAGAGGTGAATACACAAAGCATTACAGAAGGATATAGGTTGCAGTAGTAAGTCAAAGATGAACAGGCTTGCACACGATAGGGTAGCATGGAGAGCTGCATCAAATCAGTCTCTGGACTGAAGTCCACAATAACGTCTAGCCTTTCGTGAGAAAATGGGATTTAACAGTAGAACAGACTTAGAGACCGACGGACAGCCGGAAAACAAAGTCATCCTTTCTGTATGTTGTAACAAAGTAGCCATTTGGCTCTACTGGTATTCGAAACATGTAAGGCACACACTGTACAGTGCCGACTTTATCTGATGTGTTTGACAGACTGATGTACGAACGCCAAAAATAACAATTTTAGAATCGCCTGCCCTCTTGGATAAATTTCTGCGAGCGCCGATGCGGTCAAGTCAGCTGCCTTGAGTCTGACAGTAAGCTTGAATAAAATTTTCTCGGGTTTCCAACCGCGTCAATTGCTTAAAACTACTCTAGCTTTCGGCCAAGCACTCCTTGGCCATTGTCAAGTGGTATGAGTGCCAGCGGGCTGTTGGTGTGCCCTAATATACGCTAGCTGTCGGCTGTGACGTCACTGGTGCCCGTGCCATTGCCATATATGGGCTTGTTTTGAGTCGGCGTTCGATGTGTCCTCTTCTACCGCGCGATCGCTGGATCCCAGGCAGCGCTGAGCTGCAAGCCACTGTCTCTCTTCAGGGTGTTTGCGATTATTTTTATTTCAATAGCTTCCTTTATTAAACCGTCCCAGAAGCCGTTAGTGCGAGCCACGACAGACGTATCGTCAAATTTTATGTGGTGACCGTTTTCTAACGCAAGCTCAGCTAAGGCAGATTTCTCTGGATAGCGTAGGCGATAATACCTTTCATGTTCCTTCCTGCGTTGTTCCACAGTGCGCACTGTTCGTCCGACGTCCATCTGGCCACACTCACAAGGTATTTCGTAGACTCCAGGTGTTCTGGGACCTACTGCGTCTTTAACTGGGCTCAGTAATTGACGGATTTTCGTTCGAGGCCTGGAGGTGATTTGATCTTGTGTCTTTTCAACAGGCGGCTTATCTTATCCGACAAAGAGCCAAGGAATGGCAGCAAAGCAAGTTTCTTTTCCTGCTCTTTGTCGGTGGTCTTATTCGATATTTCCCAGAAATCCCTTCTTTCACTTGATGGGCGCTGTAGCCGTTACTCCTGAAAACCTTTGCAGGTACAGGTCTGTGTGGGTGGGTTTTCTGTAGACGCTGTGTCCAAGGCACCCTTTTCGTTTGCGGTGGACAAGGACGCCGAGGAAGTGCAATGCATTATCTTTTTCCACCTCCATGGTGAACTGGATATTAATTACTGTTGATGCCATTGAGGTGTTCCAAAAACTCGTCCAATTTCTCTCGTCCGTGTGGCCAAATGACGAACGTGTCAATGTCACGGGTACCAGTGACGTCACAGCCGGCAACTAGCATATATAAGGGCGCACCAACAGCCCAATGTCAGTCATACCACTTGACACCGGCCAAGGAGTGCTTGGCGGAAAATTCGTGTAGTTTTAAGCAATTGATGTGGTTGGAAACCCGAGAGTATTTTATTCAATGTTATCTCGCCGCGAGACTCTGCATTAATACATGACAGTAGGCTTGTTTGCAGCGAAGCGAGACTGCGACTACATGTGGAGCAGCGCGGAACTGTGAACACGGCGACCATCGTTGCGGCTCCCCTTCACGTCGCAGCGGAGAGAGGAGCTGCGTGGCCAACGAAAAAATTCGTCTCAGGAATGGCTCCAAATCGCATTTCACGGTTCTGTGTACAGCGTCACGGTGGATGTCTCAGTGTACGTAGTAGAATCGTTGATATTTTCAAAAATATTGGGAATCCGTTATATCGTTATTTTATGAAAAATATCTTACTGACCCTCGAAAAATTGAAAAAAACTATCAATGTATCAGTATATCAGCTGAAAAAATATCGACGTACAGGCTAAAAATACATCGCTTGCACGTTATAAACATACGGCCAGTTTTAGAGCTTTGTACTTAGGTACCAAATTATTATTAGGTATTCTGTACATTAGCAGGCTAGCAGTTTGCTTATCTTCCTTAGAGCTAAGGATTGAAAGGAAAGCGAAGCACTTTCACTCTTGGCGATAAACACTGTGCCAACAATAATAACTATAGGTAAGTAGCACTATAAAAGGTATCCAAAGGGTCTGTCGTTCGGTTTCGTCACGTATCGGATTTGTCTGGAACACTTCATGTCGACTTCCCTATTTTTACATTTCTGCAAAGGGCACCGACAGATCAGTTGTAGTGTCAAAGTTGCATGCTGAAGGAAAACACCGCAGTTTCTGTTGGCAGCGCCGATTGCCGATTACGTCAGTATTTCCCCTCACACGTCTCCGCCCACAGCAAAATGAGCAATTTTGTCATTTAGATTTTTGTTCATCAGTTTCAGCAAACGTTTTTGAATAATGCGGATACGAAGAAGCAACAAATAGCTGGTGAACTATTTCTTTACATCGGATATCTTGTTATTCCATTAACCCCCCCCCACCCCCTTAGTGCCATCGAACTCCTTTGTACCATCCATACTTGCTACTTGCTTCACACAGTCAGAGGGAAAGGCTGGACGTAATACAACCTCAAAAAGTATACGAAGACTCACACAGTGAGGGTAAAATTATGTTCTACCACAGTTTCAAAACTACAACTTCAAATATTTATCGAAAGTTGCGGGAAAAATATAATATAAAATAAAAATATTGTCACGTAGAAGAAGGTGTAATTAGATGAATGACGAACACTAACTTCACTTAACGAAGGTTTATTCAGCACTTGCACATAAAAGCGCACGGAGCGAACTGCCTCCGGCCAGAACACATACAGTATACAGGGTGTTACAAAAAGGTACGGCCAAACTTTCAGGAAACATTCCTCACACACAAAGAAAGAAAATATGTTATGTGGACATGTGTCCGGAAACGGTTACTTTCCATGTTAGAGCTCATTTCATTACTTCTCTTCAAATCACATTAATCACGGAATGGAAACACACAGCAACAGAACGTACCAGCGTGACTTCAAACACTTTGTTACAGGAAATGTTCAAAATGTCCTCCGTTAGCGAGGTGCATCCACCCTCCGTCGCATGGAATCCCTGATGCGCTGATGCAGCCCTGGAGAATGGCGTATTATATCACAGCCGTCCACAATACGCGCACGAAGAGTCTCTACATTTGGTACCGGGGTTGCGTAGACAAGAGCTTTCAAATGCCCCCATAAATGAAAGTCAAGAGGGTTGAGGTCAGGAGAGCGTGGAGACCATGGAATTGGTTCGTCTCTACCAATCCATCGGTCACCGAATCTGTTATCGAGAAGCGTACGAAAACTTCGGCCGAAATAAGCAGGAGCTCCATCGTGCATGAACCACATGTTGTGTCGTACTTGTAAAGGCACATGTTCTAGCAGCACAGGTAGAGTATCCCGCATGAAATCATGGCGGTGAATCGAGGAAGTACAGTACATACTGACGAAACTAAAATGAGCTCTAACATGGAAATTAAGCGTTTCCGGACACATGTCCACATAACATATTTACTTTATTTGTGTATGAGGAATGTTTCCTGAAAGTTTGGCCGTACCTTTCTGAAATACCCTGTATATACAGCTAAGAACATTCCTGTACAATGATTCTCGACAGTTGTGGATAGTTCTAGAATGTACTCGAACCGAATATAGAAATTAAAATTGTACAGTCTACGTGAGTTGTGAACTGACTACCTTCCTTGCAACAGTTTAGAATCATAACCACTGCAGCACGGTGCTAATCAGCTTCTTGTTCGACACTGCTCCCTTCCTAAGAGAACAACGTCTCGGTGTTACGTCTTCCTAGTCCCGGAACGAATCATCGCTCCAGCATACTCCGACTCCTGATGACTGATTCTCGCTCTGGCGGTGATCTTCTTAGAACTTCTTTGGCCCCTATGATCTTCATCACCTTTCCGCTTGTTGCCTGTTGCTGCAACTTCGAATTTACCCTGGGTTGCAGGATCCTTATAGGGCTTCATTCAAAGGACGTGGACCGCATCTCTGATCTTTCGTCGTCTTGTGTCAGGGTTGAAATCATCAACTTCATAAGTAACATCAGACAACTCTTTTACAACCTTATAAGGTCTAAAGTAGCGCCTGAGGAGCTTTTCAGAGAGACAAACCTTCCGAATAGTAGTGAAGATCCAGACGAGCTCCACAAGGCTGGTAGACAACAGTGCGGTGGCTCGCGTCATACCTTCGGCGATCGTTTTCTCGAGCCTGCAGCGTGCGGAGTCGGGCTAACTGCCGAGCTTCCTCAGCTCCAGTTAACACCTGGACAATGCAGTCGTCGTCCACGTCATCAGGATGTAATGAAACATAGTGTCCATCGTCGTAGTCGCCTCACGCCCATGCACCAGGAAAAATGGCGTAAATCCTGTGGTGTCTTGTTTGGCGGTGTGGTAGGCAAACGTCACGATAGGTAGCACCTCATCCCAGTTGCTCTGCTCAACATTGGGCATGGGGCACCGCATTCCAATACAATGTCTTCCACGATGAATTTGGCTACCTCGGATGCTTCGACTGTTTTCACAGCTTTTGTTACAGCATAGCATGTCAGATAATCAGTGCAAACAATAATCAATGTACTGCCACTAGCAGACATTGGAAATCGTCCTAGCAGGTCAATCCCAACACACTGGAAAGGCGTTTCGGCTGGTGGAATTGGTATGAGTCGGCCCGGTGATTTCTGAGGAACTGCCTTTCTTCTATGGCGCTCTCGACAGTGCGACATATAGTAACGAACACTCCTAAAGCTTGCCAGAAAAATCTCTTGCGGATTCTATCGTATGTCTCAACAAATCGTAAATGTCCGGCCTCAGGTGTGTCACGGAATTTCTGTAGAACATCTAAGGGGATGTCTTTAGGAATCAATGGTAGCCACCTCTTTCCAAACGGATCAAAGTTTTTCTTGCAAAGTAATCCATTAACTACATTAAATTGTCCTTTCACATCCTCTGACCGATTTAAGGCAAGCACAATTTGAGATATCTTGGCTTCCTTCTTGTGCTCAGCAGAGAGATCCTGGAGTGGAGCGAGACAGTCACTACCTTGTTGGTCTTGCACAGGGTTTCTTGAGAGACAGTCCACATCATTTTGTTTTCTTTCACTTTTGTACACTATACTCTTGAAGACGTAGTGCCGATCTGGCGAGTCGTCCTCTTGGATTCTTAAGACTTGTCAACCATCCAAGTGAATAATGGTCTGTAACAACTGTGAATGGCCTTTCCAACTGTCGAAATTTGCACATGCCCCAGTTCACAGCAAGACATTCTCTTTCTGCAGTTGAGTTGTTTTTCTCGGCTTTTGTAAGTGTCCTAGAATCATAAGCTATAACCTTCTCTTTTCCATCCGAAATCGGCACCAGACCATCACCGATCCCATACCCACTGACATCTGTGTGTCGTTCTGTAGGTGCTCTCTCATCATACATACCATGTACGGGGTCAGTCTTCAGAGCTTTTCGCAGCACATCGAAAGAATCTTGTTGAGCACCACTCCAGATAAATTTGGCATCAACTTCGAACAACTCTTTGAGTGGCCTGGCTTTCATACAAAAGACTTTGATAAAACGAAGGTAATAAGAACATAATCCAAGGAAGCTTCTCACATCTTTAATACTTTAGAAATATGAAATTACGTTATAGACCTCACCTTTTCTGGGTCTGGTCGCACACCTTCATTTGACACAAGGTTTCCAAGTATTTTGATTTCTTTTACTCCAAAGAGACACTTTCTTGGATTAAGTTTCAGTCCGCTTTTTTGGAGACACTTAAGAACGGCCCTCAGTCTTTTTACGTGTTCATGAAATGTCTCTGAGAACACTATAATGTCATCTAAATAAGAAAAACACATCGTCAACTTCAGGTGACCTAGAACATTATGCATCATCCATCCAAAAGTTGCTGGTTCCTTACACAAACCAAACGACATTACCTTAAACTCATACAGGCCCTCAGGGGCAATGAATGCAGTTTTCTCACGATCACCCTCATCTACTTCGATTTCCCAGTATACCGAGTACATGTCCATGGTTGAGAAAATGTTAGCTCCCTTCAGACAATCTAGTCTATCGTCAATTCGTGGAAGGTGGTAAACGTCCTTTATGGTTATTTTATTAAGCTTTCTGTAATCAACACATTAGAGCCAACTGCTATGATTCTTCCTGAGGAGAACCACAGGTGACGACCATGAGCTCTGCGAAGGCTGAATGACGTCGTTCTTCATCATTTTCTCTACATCCTCGCGAATTATTCGACGTTCCGTTGCTGACAAACGGTATGCTCTCTAGCTTGTTGGTTGATGGTCTCCAGTGCTAATCCGGTGCTTCACCGTCGATTTGTCTAATTTGCTCTTCACCTGTGGATTGAAGCTTTCGGAGAACTCCTGAAGAATTGCAAGTAGTTTCTTCTGTTGTTCCTTAGTGAGATCTGGTGATAGTCGAGCTAGAAGATCTTGTCTCGTTGTGGTAGCGCCAATTTCGCCCACAGACTCGGCTTGAGAGATTTCTATGACGCTCAGATGTTCGGCAGTTAAAGGCTCAGCGTTTGCTACGCACATGCGTCTTGGAAGGATCTGCGGTTCTCGTCGACAGTTAACTATCCACAATTCACCGAATTCGTTCCTAAACGACACGACAGAGGCTGGCATGACCATATTATTCTTCAGTGGTATGCTTCTCTTACATTCCACTGCAAGATCCATGGCTGGACGCATGGCATGACACACGACAGTTACCTTTCTAGCGCTGACTGCGGGAATGATCACTTCATCCAGCACACATAGTCTCCACACACTCGAATGAGCATCTTCCTGTGCACAGTATCTCATTTCGTCTAGCATAATCTTCGAACGACCACAATGTACAATTGCCCATAGAAGCTTTCAAAACGTTCCATCTGAGAATGACGTCATGACTACACTCTTGTAAGACGATGAATTCTAAGGGCTGTATATGCCCACTTTACTCACACGAACGACACATCTTCCTGTAGGTTTTATTTCCCATTAGCCACCTTCAACAGTGATGTTTTGTTGTCGACGAATGCGGTTTTCTTCAACTGGCGACGGTACTTCTCCGAAATGACTGAATATGACGCTCCAGAGTCAACAAAAGCTTGGGTTGGTCTGCCATCCATGAGGATATCGACGTAGTTTCCTAGTGATCGACGGTGGAGGATTTTTCTCTTCGGCGGCCTCACCTCTAAGGAAGGTCACAACCTTTAGTTTTGCCGGCGTGAGTGGCCGAGCGGTTCTAGGCGCTTCAGTCTGGAACCGCGCGATCGCCACGGTCGCAGGTTCGAATCCTGCCTCAGGCATGGATGTGTGTGATGTCCTTAGGTTGGTTACGTTTAAGTAGTTATAAGTTCTAGGGGACTGATGACCTCAGTTGTTATGTCCTATAGAGCTCAGAGCCATTTGAACCAACCTTTAGTTTTCCGGGTTGCGGCGACTAGGTGATCAGCTGGAGCTTCTAAACGGCGATGGAGACCTTTATCGGCGTGTTGGGGAGCGTCCTCTCTAGCGGCTGGATTGCGGCGATGGTGACCTACGTCGTCCTGCACCAACATCTTGTTCATCTACGTCGTCCCGGAGTTGGCGTCGGCTAAGATCGGTCTGCTGTACTCTGAGGCGGGAGTCATCAAACATCCGCCGCCTTTCTCGACAATAGCGCACCACATGTCCCGGTTGGTTATCCTGGGTCTTTCAGACGTCAGTCTTCCTTGGTGCACAAACAGATTCCTCATACGGCATTTTAGGGACCTAACTTCGTGTGGTTCTCGACTTTTTCATCGTTTTAAAGGGAAATGAAAGACGAAAGATTAGGTTCAATGTGTGTTCCCCTTCCTCCCTTATGACCTCTTGAAGTGTCTCGGTTTTTTGCTCTCCGTACAGTCCAAGTGCCTTCTGAAATTTCTCTCTCACTATCTGACGAAGAACACTTGTGAGATCAGTTCCTTCCTCCAGCACAGACATCAATATGACGCTTGGAAGCCGTTCAAACGTCTTGCGTGTAATTCTTTTTTGATGCATTGTCTCGAAATGCTGGCACTATTTATGAAGTCGTCTGCTGTCAAAACCTCCTTTAGGAGTAGGGCTTGATACATGTCCTCAGCAGCACCCTTCATAAGACGTGCAACTTTATCTTCGTCCTCCATTCTAGGATCCACTATTTTACACAGCTCCAAGACGTCCAGAATATAGGATGCTGTAGTTTCTCTTGGACGCTGTGCCCTGCACTTTAATTTATCTTCAGCCTTGCACTTCTGTCACTGTGTGCCACCGAAATACTTGCGCAGTTCCACCTGGAATACTTCCTAGCTCTTGAACTTCTCCTACTTGTTTTTATACCATTGTTTAGCAGTGCCCTCCAAGTAGAAAAATATGTTAGCTAAACACACGGTGTCATCCCATTTGTTAAATTTGGCTATACACTCATATACCTTCAGCCACTTGTTTGGATCTTTGCCATCGTCACCAGAGAACACGGAAGGATATCTCATGTGGTGGCACACAGTTGCTATCTTCGTGAAGTCCACTTCTTCTCCTGTCTCCGATAGATAGCGGTCTGTTGAATAAGGCTCGAACTCGGGTTTTTCGCCACGTAAACGGCAGCTCTGTCGTGGCCTGATGGGAGCCACTGTGTCGTCGATAATGTGCTCTATCACAACTTCCAACAGCCAGCGTCTCCACCATAATAATGTCACGTACAATAAGGTGTAATTAGATAAATAACGAACAACAACTTCACTTAATGAGGTTTATTCAGCACTTGAAAATACAAGAGCGCGGAGTGAACTACTTCTGGCCAGAACACATGCAGTACACATACAGCTACAGGACATTCCAGCACAATGATTATTGACATTTGTGGATACTTCTTGAATGTACTCGAACCGAATATAGTAATAAAAATTGTACAGCCCACTTGAGTTTTGAACTCACGAACCGCCAGGCAAAAGCGCAATCTCATAAGCACTACACCACGGGGCCACTCATCTCCTTCTGCCACAATATCGTCACTCAGTACTACAGTTGCGATGTCGATATATGTGAGAGTAAAATGTCGCTGACACGTGTGGATATTTTCTGGAAAAAATTTCTATGTATCAATATTTTATCAACAGCACCAGTGTGAAGGATCCTAGAGAAACAAAAGTTGTAAAATTTCATCGTCAGCGTTATATGGCCGCAGCAACTGGCGTCTTTTTATAGAGTGGCCCTCTGAGTACAACACCGTTACTTCTCGTTCACATAGATCAGATTCCTATCCGCGGCCAAATGGAAGTATCAAGGTGACACAAAAAGTGAGCATCTGTAACACGATCGTTAAAAAGAGAAAATTCCGTTAATGTAAAGTTATCATATTCTGAATATTTTCCGTTTGAAATTCCCGACACACGATACTGCTCTCTCACTGGTCCATCCTGATCCTCTTTTTTTCGCAACAGCTATTGTTATTGCTAGTTCTGTTAAGTATATTAAATGGCTCCCAAAAGTACTCGTCGTCCTCCAGTATGGTCCAGGTAACTTAAAATGTTGGTCACCACTGACATAGATGGTAATCGGGAACAAAGTCGTTTCTTCTCTGATGTGTTAAGGCTTGTTCGTGCTTTATCTCCGAGGTTACCACCGATGAAAGACCTCATTTTGACAAAGCTTTCGAGACCTACCTCGATACAATGGCTTGCTCTACTACAGACAGGCCAGCACGTTCGCCATTAAACATATCTGGTGATGGGTTGCCGAGAGACTGCTAGAGCGCTAATGGCCAACCTGCCAGTACTAGTGATGAACTCCGACACAGAGCTGAAGCAGCATGAAATGACGTCATGGGACTTTAATGCGACGCGTTGCGCAGCCGGGTTTACCACTTGTGATATGCATTCATTTCTGCATGCTCCGTAACGTGGCCAATAGCTACATGTAATTTTCTGTAAGTTAGCATTTTGCTTCTCCCCCTCACTCACTCACCCCCCCCCCCCCCCCACTTCTGTTCTAGTTGACAAGAAAACACATTTTCAATCTGAGAATTTCTTTTACTTACACTAATCATTCTACAATACGTATTTCCCTACAATCAAAAGATAATATCATGAATGAACAGTGAATGTAGTTTATTCCTAAGACAAGATTTAGTAGTTACTGGGTATTTTTTACGGTCTCTAGCAACAAGGCATGGCTTGGTCTCCTGGAGAAGACAGTGGGATTTTTGGGTCTCCCTACAGTTGTTCCTTCTCTTGAAAGATTTCTAATACTACCAGTCTATCTGCCTTCTCAACACCTTTGAACGCTCGGAGTAACTATCCGTCCGAGTACGACATCAACTCCCGGCTATCATTCAGATTAAATTTGTGCTATACTCCTGCATGGCTTGCTTCTCTATTCTTTTTTTTGTGGGACGTTGAACATTAGTTCGATTCATAACCGGGTTTTCAGTTTCATGGCCTAAAGATTCTTCAGCAGCCATTAATGTGTAAACCGCGTTTCTATGATCGATTTTACACTTAACGAAACTTCAGAGAGACAAAGATAAAAAAAACTGCAGTGTATCTCGAACATTACTTACTGCTGCGGTTTTTACTCTTGGTGATATTTGCTGAACGATGTCAAAGGAATTTTATCTTCCGTCACTACTATCACTTCCTTCTTTTCTTGGCGCTGAATCTTCACTTCTTAACAAGTAATCCCCTATGCAGCGAAATGTTGTTCCATTTCTTCATACGTCATTTTTCTGCTGCTATTTCGCTTGTATTTTTTTTTCTTCCTTGCGCTTTAGTTTATGATCAATACCAGCCATGAAGCCAGGTGCCCTTTTTTGTCGCTGAAATGTTGAAACTTTCTTTTCTTTTTCATTTACTGACACCAAAGCATCAGGATGTACTTTCCTAATGAGATCATCCATGTTTCCCAGGAAGATGTATCTTTTTCCTCTGTCTCTGCAATATGTTACACAAAGATATATCTGTTTTCTATATCTTTGCACTACAGTAGAACTTTCTATTAATTATTTAGACGGATAACATTTCACTGCAGTGGTCTGTTCTTCTAGTAGGAATTCGTACTTTTTCCCAAGAAACTCGAACTTTCTGAATCAATGACACTGCACTCTTAAATTATGAAGAAAACCCTTAAAACTCCCTTGATTGAAGACAGTTTGGCTCCAACAATCAGATTAGAAACGGAATCAACAGGAGAGACATGGAAGCCTTTTCTCAGCATCCTTAATGACGAACAAGAAGGATGCCATTTTTATCCAAGAAGAGCACTACAGGACAGTTTTCATCAACAGTACAATCAGTTCCAAACATTAATTTATAAATCAGCGTACTTGTCCTCTTCCCTGTATTACTAACAAGCTTCCTCTTGCTCTTAAAATTTTGCGAAATGAGATGCATACATTGCAGAAAGATGACCATTTTCCATGACAAGCAAATGATCACCATCCCCGAATGGAAGGCGTTACGCTAAATGTTGAGTGAATACGAAATCACATAGGAAAGAAGTTCACAAAAACGTAATTGTGTAGTTCGGAATGTAACATTTTGCTAATATTGTAGCAATTAACTATAATAATATTCATTTTAATACGATGTACTTATTACTTAGCATGTATCACACATAAGGAGACAAACAATAAGACAGCAGACAACGGCGTGCAACTGCTGCAACGAAACTTACTGACAACACCGCAGTAGTCCCTTTATTTGGTTTTAAATGTTCGCCGCTTGGCTGCAGCACTCTCCAAATTGAGAAATAAAAAGTCCACGTTCTACCCCACCTGGCTACTACAGCATGCTGTACTTGTACGATTAATCTTCTACTATTAACAAAGGCATGATATGTTTTACATATGTTACAATATTAGGATAAGTGTCTTAAAGCATGGCTATTAAAAATACGTGTCTGTAATAACAAGACTTATTCAGTAGTAATAATAATTATAAACTATGTAACAAAATTCACACAGCAAAAACTTGAAACGTCAAGGTCATTCGGAGTCTTGTTGTAGTCGTTTGACTGAGCTAAAATTTAGCAGAGAACGTATTCTTGGCGACTGGAACGAAACAGGTATGTGGTAGCTATCCTTTTAGAAAGCTGAAAAGGCTCACCTCGAAATTTAGTTATATATTCTTACTAGTAGACTCTAAATGCGCAAACAATAAAATTTCCTTATAAGCTATCCTTCCTGATACTACCACTGTATGGGTTAGGAGTTAATGTTATTAATTACGTATCGTGAGGCTATGAGATACGAGCAACGTTTGTTCCATAATGATACAGGGCGACTGTGAATCACAGGAATTTGGGATGACGCAAAATTAGAGGGGCATGGCCCTGTATGCTGCGGCTCCTGGACACAGCTACATGCGAGCTAAACACACCTTTGCCCTACGGAAAGTCACGCTCCGTTGTGACGAGTGCCCGTTATTAATTACAGTCCCTGTTATACAGTGTTTATTGATTTTTGTATATCTACTTATGTATGGCCAAATACGTTACACAGATGGCGTGTTTTATTAATATAGGCAGTCTAAAAATTACTTAACAGACGACAGCCACCACTTGCTGCTACAGTGTTGCCACATCGGCTGCTGCTCAGTTACAGGTGTAGTGGCAACTTCAGCCACTAAATGTATCAGGATGACCAAATCTAGCGGGAAGAGGTGGAAGACAATGTGCAAAGACTCATACGATCTTTCCAAATGATTTATTGTTTCCAACCACAGTGCCCTCATACACCTCAGTCTGCATCGCAGGGCCCTGCAATGCTGAGGAAGCACCCCAGTGGCCTGTGCAATGCAGTGCTGTGTCAAGCCTTGTACACCAGCGGAGATGCGGCGTCATCAGGATGCTGGCAGTTGATTCGGTGGTCTGTGTCTCTGCCGTCTCCGCACCACTCTGTGTGAGCCGCAGATGGCCAGCTGCGTCCTTCTTGCCGGCGTGGCTGAGATCGCGGCGACAACGAGCACCAGTGATCCATCGTCCGAATCTGCGGCCATAGCCTCGGGATGCCTCCGGCGTGTATTGGAAGCCAGGACGACTGCCCATGATACCGAGCCGAAGAGTGGCCCGCCGTTGGCAGGCTGGCTTGGGACCCTGCATCGGCCTCAGAGGGTCGAACCAATGACCAGCCATGGACTTCAACACTGGCGCCACATCTGCTGCTGCATGTATCCAGTGGTGTGACACGTCCCACGGTATAGGAGAGCTGTCACACTTGAATGCCTTGTTAGAAAACTGGCACCTATTTATACTTGGCTGTGCACCTCTATTTTGCTAACACGCCACTCTGAGTCACGTACTCACAACACCTAGGTTGCGCCAGTGGGCCCTTTCTGCCTGTAACTTGCGCCATGCAAACTGCTACGATTACACTTTTCAGTGGTTCTTTGGCCCTGTGGCCTCCATTCTACTTCCCAACTACTGGTCAGCGTAACTTACTCTCAACTGGCCCGTGCTTGGCTGTAACTTGCGCGCTCAGAAATGTTGCACCGAATCTAGCTTTCCTATCTTAAACTGTGGTGACGCTACACAGGCGACACACAAACACAACAAGCCACTTTGTAGGTGCTGACGTGCAGTTGCTTTTAACGTGCGGCTGTGTCGGAAGCAGCTGGTGTCATGTACAGGGGAAATGCCAGATACTCTGTCGACAGATGATATGAAATAACCAATGACTGAATTGCGGCAGACGACGCTTCTTATAAACCTGAATTTACACTCATGTCCTATCCTAAGCACATTCTCGTGATCTGCAATGTATGCGATAAAACCGGTCAACAACCTGCGGTAGAACCGTTAATCACACTCGCTTTGCTCACGTTGATTAAAGCTGAACTTTGTGAGCAAATTCAAGACAGAAAAACTTCAGTTTCAGAACGAAAAGCGAACTGTAATTTCTCATTTACATTAATTACCTGAAACTAGCCTCATACTGGCTGCAGGGGTTGCTGTGATAACAACTGATGAGCTGTTCTGTCTGGCACCCGATAGTATGTTACAGGCGACATAGGTTCCAAACGAAAACTAGAAACAGGAAGAAAAACATAAGATGAAATAAAAAAATGCAATAACATCATGAAAACGATGCGACAAAGAATAAGACATAAAATATGACACTTAATCTATTCATTACATAAAAATAAAGACAAAGTGTCATTTTGAAACACATTTAGAAATTAAAAAATTTCACTTGTCGAGATTCGAACCCATAACCTTCTTGATGTCAGAATGCAACTTATCTGCTGCACTACAGCAGCAAATGCCGTAATACCTTTACTTTTATTGCTGGACTGATCCAGTCGCAACGATGATGATTTGCAACCTTAAAAACGTTAAGCCTCACGCAATGTCGTACGAAACTTAACTACTTTAAATCTGTGATGATAATATGTGAATCCGTGACGCCGAACTGTGTCTAATGCTAAATGATCCAGTAGTGTTGGCTAGTGATGTGTATTAAACGTGTATATTTCTTTACCATCGTTGCGAGTGTATATTTTTTTGGTGTGGTTATCATAAGTGATGAAATGAGATACAAACTGCATCAGGATCCACGTCAAGCACATCAAGAAAAAAAGCCGGACAAGGACTTGGAAGTCAACTGACCACTTCTTGTGGCAGCTCGACAATGGGAAAGAGTTCCGGCGTGACACTGAGCGCTCTTATTAAACGAAATCAGTTGCAACACGTGCAGTGTCAATTTTCAAATTATTTGGATCAGATTTTTTATCTCTTCTAGATAAAAATTCATGTTATATTATTTTCTGGGACATGTATCAGGATCCGAGACATCCTCAGAGACTAGGGTCCTCTAATTTACGGCATTTGAACGCGTTTTGTGTACTAACCGAAGGTTTTGAAAAGTCTGTTCCCTGACCCTTTGTTCCCATGTTTGGAACTGTAGTAGAAGAATAATTACTTACGCTATGTGATCAAAAGTATCCGAAAACCAAAAAAAATATGTTTTTAATATTAGGTGCATTGTGCTGCCACCTACTGCCAGGTGCTCCATATCAGTGACCTCAGCAGTAATTAGACGTCGTGAGAGAGCAGAATGGGTCGCTCAGCGGAACTTACGGACTTCGAACGTCGTCAGGTGATGGAGAGTCACTTGTGTCATACGTCTGTAAGGGAGATTTCCACATTCATAAACATCCCTAGATCCAAGTGATAGTGAAGTGGAAACGTGAAGGGACACGTACAGCCCGAAAGCATACAGGCCGACCTAGTCCGTTGACGAGAGAGGCCACTGACAGTCTAACAGGGTCGTGCCGGCCGTTGTGGCCGAGCGTTTCTAGGCGCTTCAGTCCGGAACCGAGCCACGGTCGGAAGTTCGAATCCTGTCTCAGGCATGGATGTATGTGATGTCCTTAGGTTAGGTAGGTTTACGTAGTTGTAAGTCTAGGGGAGTGATGACCTCATATGTTAAGTGCTTAGAGCCATTTGAACCATTTTGAAGAGGGTAGTAACGTGTAATAACCAGACACCTACCCACACCATCACTCAGGAATTACAAACTGCATCAGGATCCACGTCAAGCACTATGACAGTTCGGCGGGAGGCGAGAAACTTGAATTTCATGGTCGAGCGGCTGCTCATAAGCCACACATTGCGCCGGTAAATGCCAAAACGATTCCTCGCATGTGTAAGGAGAGTAAACATTGGACGATTGAACAGTGGAGAAAAGTTTTGTGTGGAGTACACAATGTGGCGATCCGATGGCAGGTTGTGGATGTGGCGAATGCTCGGTGAACGTCATCTGGCAGCGTGTGTAGTGCCAACAGTAAAATTCGGAGGCGGTAGTGTCATGGTATGCTCGTGTTTTTCATGGAGGTGGCTTGCACCCATTGTTGTTTTGCGTGCACTATCACAGCACAGGCCTACATTGATGTTTTAAGTACCATCTTGCTTTCCACTGTTGAAAAGAAATTCGGGGATGGCGATTGCATCTTTCAACACGATCAAGTACCTGTTCATAATGCACGGCTTCTGGCGGAGTGGTTCCACTGTAATAACTTCCGTAAAGGACTGGCCTGCACTGAGTCCTGACCTGAATCCTATGGAACACCGTTGGGATGTTTTGGAACACTTACTTCGTGCTAGGCCTCACCGACCGACATCGATGCCTCTCCTCAGTGCAGGACTCCGTGAACAGTGGCTGCTATTCCCCAAGAAACCTTCCAGCACCTGATGGAATGTATGCCTGCGAGAGTGGAAGCTGTCATCAAGGCTAGGGGTGGGCCAACACCATACTGAATTCCAGCATTACTAATGGAGAGAGCCACGAACTTCTAAGTCGTTTTCAGCCAGGAGTACGCATACTTTTGATCACACAGTGTGGTAAGCATTAAAAGGACGAGAAAAAGAAACACAACAGAACATAGAGATCAAGATTGTCTAACGTACTGACGTACAATGAATGTGAGAAGCTGCATGTCACAGCGTCAATAGGAGCTCAGAACCTTTCTTCAAACTCTTACGTGGAGGTAAAGCAGCTCCTACAGCAGTGTATCGGCAAAACCGTACTCAGTGGAGCAACGGTGGCTAACAAACTGGAATCGTTTGAATTAAGTCGAAACAGTTTCTAGGTAAAACAAGTGCACGAAGAAGCCTTATCGGAAGAATGGAAAGAGTTTTAGGAGACAAGTGATACATAGGGCGTTGCACATATTACGCAAGCATTGAGAACCGAGCAACGTGGCGAGGTGGTTAGCACATTGGTCTGGCATTCTGGGGGTATAAGCCCGCGTCCGGCCACGCTGATTTAGGTTTTCCGTGACTTCCCTAAATCGTGTCAGGCAATTGCCGGGATGGTTCCTTTGAAAGGACACAGCCGATTTCTTTCCCAATCCTTCTCTAATCCGATGAGACCGATGACCTCGCTCTTAGTCTCCTCCCCTAAATCAACCAACCAACCACAGTGTGGCAGTTTATAGGAGTATGAGCTGCGAGCAAAATCGCGTAAGTGAGCTGACGTGCCAGTATGAAAGATGGGCGGATGTGGTCACTCGGCAAGCCTTCGATTGACGTCATAAGCGATGTGGCGTCTGTCTTCTTGGGCTTTTGATAACGCTTTCAGTGACGTGACTGTCCAGATGGTTTCTGTTGATAACGTGCTTGCCAATGTTGTGTGTCAGGTTCAAATGGTTCAAATGGCGCTGAGCACTATGGGACTTAACATCTTAGGTCATCAGTCCCCTAGAACTTAGAACTACTTAAACCTAACTAACCGAAGGACATCACACACATCCATGCCCGAGGCAGGATTCGAACCTGCGACCGTAGCAGTCCCGCGGTTCCGGACTGCAGCGCCTGGAACCGCAAGACCACCGCGGCCGGCTGTGTGTCAGGTTGTCTCCAAGCCCACCAGAAAGACGCACTCCAGTTCCTTTGTGTGGCCGCTGACTGAAATGGACCGTTTGAAATATCATTCATATATATGCATACAAAATTAAGTCTCTGGTGAGGACAAAACAACGGATCCACGCTGAACCTCATAGCGTAACAGGTTTATCAGAAGCTGAATGATAAAGAAATATCGTATCACAAATCGAGAAGTGTTATTATTGTTATTGCATTAATGCCACATACTTACTAAAGGTTCCAATGAATGATAATTCAGCGTAGAATGCTAATCTAGTATCAAAGGCCAACAAATAATGGTTATTTAGATTTTATTAGAAGTTTGATTATTTTCTATTTAATTTTAATGTAATTACCATCAACGCAAACAACAAGAAAGAGCGGCATGGGAAAGTAGAAGATGAGACCATGGAGGTGTCACAATGTATGGTGCACCTCTACATGACTAAAAAAATCCGCCATGAGGCATCTCTAAAATCGTGGAGGCGGATAATACCAAGGAACCCTATACACGAACAGGGCCAGCACCTTGCGTCAGAGGTTATCAGGACTCGTCTGTAAATAACACATTTCGCCGGTGTATGTGAAGATGGTATCTGTTCTTTCACAAATGTCCGAAAGAACAGATACCATCGGTGACCATGCAGCTCGTCAGAATGAAATTACAATGAAACGAATACCCATAGCTGCATATAGGCGTTGATATAGTAAATAGGGACAGTTGAAAATGTGTTCCACTACCGGGACTCAAACCCGGGATCCCCTGCTTACATGGGAGACGTTCTACCCATATTTTCTAGTCATTTTTGTTTGTTTGATGTAGTTCCTTGCATTTGGTCTAGGCGGATATCACAAGACATCCGTTCAAGTTGATCGTTATTTCCTTTACTCAGTTTTTTTTTTATTACAGAGACCAAGCAGCCCTCTGGCCAAACACGCTGATCTACTCTGCCGGCTATTCATCTGAGCCACCGAGGACACAGAGGATGGTGCGACTGCAGGGACGTATCTCCAGCACGCTTCCCGTGAGACCCACATTCCCAACTTTTTTTTTTTTTTTTTTTACTTTATTGTTATTTTAAAACCTGTACAACAGGCAGGCTGTCAGCAGCACACTACGCTGCTCTTCAGCCAGAGAAGACACAAGCAGCAAAAACAGTGAGAAGACACATAAATCACAGAGCGGTGGGCAATAAAACAGGAGGCACATAGGGACAATCACGGAGCCGTTCACACTCGTCGATAATCCACACTGCTAGCTGATGAGACGACGCACAACCACTGAAGAAGATGATGGCACTGGTGAACGACGGAGGGGACGGTGAACACTAAACACTAAACACACAAAACACTGATGGCGGCGACCTCCGGCGCGCGAATGTCCACGTAACGTGTGCGAGTCCGGGGACCTGCCAAGAGGGGTAGAAGGGGGAGGTGGGGGAGAGGGGAGAAAAAGGATGCCAATGGCTGAGGAGTCGGGGGCAGGAGGAGAGTAACAGGGGAGGGGAGGCCCGGGGGAGGAGGGGGGGAGAAAAGGAGGAGGGAGGGAAAAGGGAGAGGAGGGAGGGAGGGTGCCCGGAGGAATAAGTACAGGAGGAGGGCGGGAGGATCAAAGTTGGTAGGAGGGGTAAATGGAAGGAAGGAGAGCATCGTCAGGGAGGGGGAGCTGGCGGAAGCCACCTTGGGAGAGGGTAAGGAGGGTGGAGAGATGGAGACCGGGCGGGACGTGCGAATACAGGCGCGGCAGCGGGCGGGGGTGGGAGAGGATCGGGGAGACGAGCGGGTGAGGAGGATCGAGTTTGCGGGAGGTGTACAGGATCCGTATCCTTTCAAGGAAAAGGAGGAGGTGGGGGAAGGGGATGAGATCGTAGAGGATCCGCGTGGGGGAGGGGAGACGGATGCGATAGGCGAGGCGGAGAGCATGGCGTTCAAGGATTTGGAGGGATTTATAAAAGGTAGGGGGAGCGGAGATCCATGCTGGATGGGCATAACAAAGGATAGGGTGGATAAGGGATTTATAGGTGTGAGGGGTCCAGACCACACGTACGGCCGGAAAGGAGCTTGAGGAGACGGAGGCGGGAACGTGCCTTGGCTTGGATTGTCTGGAGATGGGGAGTCCAGGAGAGGCGACGGTCGAGGGTGACGCCAAGGCACTTAAGGGTGGGAGTGAGGGCGATGGGACGGCCATAGACGGTGAGATAGAAATCAAGGAGGCGGAAGGAAGGGGTGGTTTTGCCTACAATGATCGCCTGGGTTTTGGAAGGATTGACCTTGAGCAACCACTGGTTGCACCAAGCGGTGAACCGGTCAAGATGGGATTGGAGAAGGCGTTGGGAGCGCTGTAGGGTGGGGGCAAGGGCAAGGAAGGCGGTGTCATCGGCAAACTGGAGAAGGTGGACGGGGGGTGACGGCGGCGGCATGTCCGCCGTGTACAACAGGTACAGAAGGGGGGAGAGGACGGAGCCTTGGGGCACACCGGCGGAGGGGAAAAAGGTGTAGGAATCGGTGTTATGGATGGTGACATAGGAAGGACGGCGGGAGAGAAAGGAGCCGATCAGACGGACGTAGTTAATGGGAAGGGCGAAGGTTTGGAGCTTGAAGAGGAGACCGGAATGCCATACGCGGTCATATGCACGTTCGAGGTCCAGGGAGAGGAAGATTGCGGAGCGACGGGAATTAAGCTGTTCGGAAAGGAGATGAGTGAGGTGAAGGAGAAGGTCGTCGGAAGAGAAGGACGGCCGAAAGCCACACTGGGTGACACATTCCCAACTTATTGTCCTGCACTATATTCATTGTGCCCGTGCCCATTATAACGATTACTTCTGGCTTTCTGACGATTCCCATGAGTTCGGGCACTCTTTGTGCATCCGCACAGAAGAAGATGGTCAAATTGCCGGTATATATATTGTTCTTGACCGGGGCAAATATCTCACGAAATAAGCGTCAAACGAAAAAACTACAAAGAACGAAACTTGTTTAGCTTGAATGGGGAAACCAGATGGCGCTATGGCTGTCCCGCAAGATGGCGCTGCCGTAGATCAAACGGATATCAACTGCGTTTTTTTTTAAAATAGGAACCCCCATTTTTAATTACGTATTCGTGTAGCACGTAAAGAAATATGAATGTTTTAGTTGGACCACTTTTTTCGCTTTGTGGTAGATGGCGCTGTAATAGTCACAAACGTATGGCTCACAATTTTAGACGAACAGTGGGTAACAGGTAGGTTTTTTTAAATTAAAATACAGAATGTAGGTACGTCTGAAAACATCTAGAGGGTTGGATCCCCTCCTTCGAAAGCGTCAGATTGCAAAGCCTGGGCTACTCTCAGGGTGGAATCTCCGTCTTCGAAGATTGTGTCTGTTTGTCTGTCTGTCTGTCTGCCCGCTGCTGTCGCTGTTCGTCCATCCGTCCGCCTGCTGGCTGTCCATCGCCGTCGTCGTAACCGCTGCCGCCGCCGCCGCCGCAGCCGCCACCGCCGCCTGCTGTTCGTCCGTCTGTTCGCCGCCGACGCCGACGCCGCCTGCTGTTCGTCCGTCTGTTCGCCGCTGCCCATCGCCGACGCCGACGCCGCCTGCTGCACGTCCGTCTGTCCGTCGCCGTTCGTCTGCAATGAGTACTCCCACCTCCACCGTCATCTACACCTCCCCCTCCCCCTCTCCCACAGTCACTTCCTGGAGTGCCGCCTCTGGCCTCCCTCCTACCACCTCCCCTTCCCTTCCCCCACTTACCCACCCCCCTATCCCCTCCCCTGCTGTATACCCACACCTCTACACCCTTCCTCCGGCCTCCACACGCTCAACAGCTCCCACTACTACCCCCGCCCTCACGTACGCCTCTGTTGCCGCCTCTGCTGCCGCCCCTCAGGTGGTTGGCTTCCCCTCTCTCCCCGACCCCGTCGCTTCGTCTTCTGCATCTCCCACATGCATCACGTCGCGCCGAGCCACCATCGCCACCACTGAACCAGCTGCTTCTCCCGGTGCCTCCACTACGCCACAGGGATCTGCCACCCGCCACCTCCCTCTCCTCCCTGTCCCTCTCCCCTCCTCCCAGCCTCCAGTCTCCAGAAAACCCCAAAAGCGCGTCCTTACCGACTCTGCTCCCGCCACTTCCCACAAAAAATCAACACCACCTCCCCCTCCCCCTGCCGTCACCATGGACACCACCCCTCCTCCTGCCACTCCTATCTTGGCCCCCACCCTCCACACCTTTGTCCTGTCAACTCCCGATCCTAAGTTCCTCGACGCTCATACCCTCACCAAGGAAATACGAAAGTACTTACCTGGTGCTCCCATCTCCCAACTCATTCCCCGCAGGGACTCAGTCCTTATCAAGTCCCCGTCCCCATCCTTTCACACAGACCTCCTGCGAAAACTCCCACGAGTTATGTTTGGCCCCCACGCCTCTCTGACACCCTTCCTTTCTGCTTCCACTCCTCGTCAGCCTCAGCCTCAGCCTCCCAATCGCCCCCCCACCTACACCGCTGTGATCACCAAGCTCAGCCCGGTGATCACAGAGGATGAAGTGTTGGTAGCACTGAACTCCCACCCGGACTTGGAAATCCGCTCTGCCCGCCGTATCCACAATGCCTCTGGTCCCACCTACCTCATGCGGTTATTCTCAGAGTCCGCCCCATCCATAGACCATCTCCTCACCCTTCGCCACCCTGTCGAATCCTCCAAATCCCCTCCCCAATCCTACCGTTGCCAGCGGTGCCTGATGTACAATGACCACCTGACTCCCAACTGCAAAAACCCCCCCACCTGTCCCCATTGCAAGGCCTCCCACTTTCTCAAGAACTGCCCCAACCTCGCTGCTCCTCCTTCCTGTAATACCTGCAATGGCCCCCATCCCACATACTCCCACAAATCCCCTCCAGCCACCCCTGAACTTACAGTCCCAGTTCGTCCCGTCGATCCTCCTGTCCATCCTAACAATTCCCTCCGTCCACCCCCCACGGCCGAGGACATCATCCAGTTCATTACCGTTGTACTCCAAAACATTCACCCTTTTCAGCGCCCGCACACCTTCCAACAAATATGCCTTGCTGCTCGCTCTGTTTTCCACCTGAACACCTTCGCCACTTACTCCTACAACCAAGCCCACTTCACCTTCACCCGCCTCGACACCCTAGTTTAAGTCTCTTCCCTTCCCTCTCTTCCCCCCCTCCTTCCCGTCATGGCGCGGCACGAGTCTCGCATCCTCTTCCAGAACATTCGCTCCTTCCGCTCCAACAAATACCTCCTCATGCACACCCTCTCCCACCACCAGGTCGACACCTTCCTCTTGAACGAAACCTTTCTCCAGCCCCACCATTCTATCCGCACCTCCCCCTATATCCTCCACCGCACTGATGCTCCTGGTCCTCGTGCGCAGGGTGGAGTCGCGATTGGCCACCTTAAGCATATCCCCGTCCGGCCACAACCTCTCCTCAATGACCCCACTGAACACCTTATCCTTAGCGTCTTCTTCCCCTCCCTCACCATTACCTGTGCCACCATCTATGTCCGCTCCACTGCTCCTCTTCCTTATGACTTCATTTCACACATTGACCACACCTTCTCCACCTATGTGATTGCCGCCGACCTCAACATCCATAGTCGCACTCCTGCTGCCCTTCGGCGGTGGCATCAGTTCCTCTCCACAATCCAGGGTGACCTTGTTCCCATTCCCCAGCACACCCGACCCGAAAGTAACACCACCCCCGATGTTGTCATTGCCTCCGCCAACCTCCTTGGGCGTATCACTGTCGCCGTCCTTGACCCCACAGGTAGCGATCACCTCCCTGTCCTTCTCACCATAACGTCTGCAAACCGCCCCCCTCCGGCTCCGCAACATGCACCCCCTCCCAAGGTCGTCCATGACTATCGCCGTGCCAACTGGGATGCCTACCGGGACTCCATCTCCACCCAGGTCGAAAGCCACCCTCTTACCTATCGCCATCCTGACGACATCATCCGCGCCTCGTCCTTCCTTCAGACGGTAATTACTGACGCCGTGGAGGCCCATGTTCCTACTAAAACCATCCACCCACACCGCCCCACTCTCCCTCCGCGGGCTGTCCTCCTCCTCCGTGAATCCCGCCGCCTCTATCGCTCCTTCCTCCGCACTCGTGACAGGGATACACTCCAACGCCACCGGCAAATACAGCGACACGTACGGAACCTTATTACAGCAACGAAACGCCGGGACTGGCGCCAGACCTGCACACGACTCAATGCCACCCTCCCTATCAACTCCTCCAAGTACTGGTCCGCCTTCCATCGTCTTACTGGTTCCCTTTCCACTCCCCACTACCCCCTTCTCCATAACGATCGCCCCCTTCCAGACAACCTCAGTAAGGCCAACCACTTCGCTTCCCACCTTTCCGAGGTCTTCTCCATCCCCGATGATCCCCACTTTGATTATTCTCTTTTCCCCACCGTCATGGAACGTGCTGATACCTCAGTCGCTCCACTTGTCCTAGTCTCCAGTACTTGGGGCAGTTGCCCCCCTCCGACATCAACACTCCCATCACAGCACAAGACATTAAACTTCTCCTCCAGTCTAAACGCAACACGGCCCCTGGTCACGACTGTGTCACCTACCGTCACCTTCGAGAAAGCCCCTATTCCTTCCTAACTGTCCTCGCCCATCTCTATAATGTCATCCTCTCTACTGGCTTCTACCCTGACCTGTGGAAGACCTCCCGCGTCCTCCTATTCCTCAAATCCAACAAACCCCCTTCTGCCGCCTCTTCCTATCGTCCCATCTGCCTCACCTCCGTCTTCAGTAAGGTCTTTGAATCCATCCTCTCCCACCGTATCCATCGGCACCTTGCTCAACACCACCTCCTCCCCCTTACCCAGTGTGGCTTCCGACCCTCCTTCTCTGCTGACGACCAACTCCTCAACCTTGTTCACCTTCTGTCCCTCCAGCTCAACTCCCGTCGCTCCGCCATTTTTGTTTCCCTTGACCTCCAAAATGCCTATGACCGTGTATGGCATCCCGGTCTCCTCGTTAAACTCCAAACCTACGCCCTGCCTATCAATTTTATCTGTCTGGTCGCTTCCTTCCTATGTCACCCTCCACAACACCAACTCCCGTATCTTTTATCCCACGGCTGGCGTCCCCCAGGGTTCTGTCCTCTCCCCTCTCCTTTATCTCTTGTATACAGCTGATATGCCCGAGCCACCCCCACCAGTCCACCTTCTCCAATATGCTGATGACACCACCTTCCTGGCTCTCTATCCTACCCTTCAACGGTCTCAACGTACCCTCCAAACCCACCTTAACCAGTTCACCACTTGGTGTAACCAGTGGCTCCTCCGTCTCAACCCCTCCAAAATCCAGGCAATCATCATAGGCCACACCACTCGCTCCTTTCGCCTCCAAGATTTCTACCTCACCCTTTACGGTCGTCCTATCCAACTCACCCCCACCCTGAAATACCTTGGCCTCACCCTTGACCGACACCTCACCTGGACCCCTCATCTCCTGACCATCCAGCAGAAAGCCCATTCCCGCCTCCGCCTGCTGAAACTCCTGTCCAGCCGGACATGGGGATTGCATCCTTCTACCATCCTCCACACCTACAAATCCCTCATCCGTCCTATCCTCTGTTATGCCAGCGTCGCCTGGATCTCTGCCCCCACCCGCTTTTACAAGGCCCTCCAAATCCTTGAAGCCATGCGCTCCGCCTTGCCTTCCGTATCCGCCTTCCTTCCCCCACACGGCTCCTGTATGAACTGATCCCCTTCCCCCACCTCCTCTTGTTCCTCCAACATCTCCGCATCCTTTACATTGTTCGCAGGGTTGATCCCCCCCACCCTCTGGTTTCCTCCTTCCCCTCCACCCCCCACCCATTGCCGCGCCTCTATCGCTGTATCCCTCCCTCTCTCCACCTCCACACCCTCCATCTCCTTCATCAGGGCAATTTCCAACGCCTCCCCCTCCCGGATGACGAACTACTTCGCCGTGACATATACCCTTCCTTCCAACTATAACCCGGCCTTGTTCCCCCCCCCCTCCCCAGGGCCCCCTTCTCCTCTTTCCTCCTTCTCCCAGAGCGGATTTTCCTCCATCCCCCCTTCCCCAGAGACCCTGCACCCCATACTTGCCTCTCTCCTTCCCACATCCCTCCCTACCTGGCCCTCTTCCGCGCGCCCCCCATTCCCCTCCCCCATCTCTTCCCCTTCCTCCCTTCTTCAGGTCTCCCTCATCTCCTTGAACCTGGCAGATCCTCTGTATTGATCATCATCAGTGTGCCACATCAGTGTTGTGTTTAGTGCTGTTTCTCGTGTGCGTCAAGAGGTGTGATTTTAATTGTGTACTGCCTTGAGGTTCGCCGTCAGTGTTACGTTGTGTGCTATGCCATCCGTCAACACCTTTATGCTCCAGTCATACTGTGCCTTGTGTTCTTTTAATCGTCACCGTGTGTGGCTTTTTGTGTGTGCTACTTTTAAACAGTTTTTTTTTTATCTCCATTTTACAGTCACCCCGTTTTTTGTATATTGCCTTCCATGATGTTCTCCCTTTTTTATATCTATGTTCGCCTTCTTCTCTCCTTTGCTGTTTTTAAATGTCTTCTATTGATTTGTTCTATGTCTTTCGGCTGAAGAGCAGCGCATATGCTGCTGCCAGCCCGCCCCGATGGGGAATTGAAATACATTAAAGAAAAAAAAAAAAAAAACGTCTGAACATTTTATTTCGGTTGTTCCAATGTGATACATGTACCTTTGTGAAGTTATCGTTTCTGAGAACGTATGCTGTTACAGCGTGATTACCTGTAAATACCACATTAATGCAATAAATGCTCAAAATGATGCCCGTCAGCCTCAATGCATTTGGCAGTACGTTTAACGACATTCCTCTCAACAGCGAGTAGTTCGCCTTCCGTAATGTTCGCACATGCATTGACAATGCGCTGACACATGTTGTCAGGCGTTGTCGGTGGATAACGATAGCAAATATCCTTCAATCCTTCAACTTTTCCCACAGAAATGTGTTGCATGTCCGAAAGAACAGATGCAATCGGTAACCATGCAGCTCGTTAGAATGAAATTACGATGAAACGAATACCCATAGCGGCATACAGTCGTTGATATAAGTAAATGGGGACAGTTGAACATGTGTACCCCGACCCGGACTCGAACTCGGGATCTCCTGCTTATATGGCAGACGCTCTATCCACATTGTTGTTATCTTATTTTGTTCTCTATTGTTCGTTGAATTTGTTCGTGGTGGACTTCCGTTCACTGAGTTTACTTATTACAGATGGCAGATAAATCCTCTGACCGAACGCGCTGAGCTACCGCGCCGGCTATTCATTGAGACACAGAGGACACTGAGGGTAGTGCGACTGCAGGGACTTATCTCTGGCACGCTTCCCGTGAGACCCAAATTCCAACTTATTGTCCCGCAGTATATTCATAGTGCCCCTCCCCATTATACTCATTACTCGCTGCTTTTTGCCGATTCCCGTAAGAGTTTGGGCACTGTTTGTGCATCCGCACGGAAGAAGATGGTCCAATGGCTGGTGAGCCGTAACTATATATGTAAATATGAAGATGGTATCTGCTCTTTGGGACATGTGATCTTGTCCATGTCGCCTAGTGTACTAATCCGTCTCCCTGTAGTGTATCCAGAATGTGTGGATGACACATGGAGAGGAAGTGGCACATGCAGCAGCACGTCTGGAAGTACCTCCCTTCTCGAATCAAACAACCCGCTCTTGTGTTTGCACTCCACTGAGATGATGGCGTTGCATCCGTTTGGCTGAATACAACACCCACAGATGACAACTGGCATCTGTGTACCTTACTATAAAACATTAGGACACCGGACTCTCTTCCTTCTGAGGAGTCTCCTTGCACTAATATACAACAAATGACGAATCACTTTTATTGTTGTCTACATTGAAAGCGAAATGCAATAAGGCTGCAGGTACAGCCTGTATAAAAGAATTAAAATAAAGAAAAAAGATTCTATACACCAGACGTTGATATACGCGTTCCACTTATTCTTTTGAACAGTGTATTTTTGTGGTCTAGTATTTTATCTTTGTATCTCTCGCAGCGACGGCGGTTACATACAGTTGGGGATTTAGATTAGGCTGCAACTCAATGTAAGATTTCACCCGCCGTGGCTCGAAACACCGTCGTCTGAACCGTTGTTTGCACGTGCAACGGTCGCACTGAGTTTTGACTCATTATAATGGAACTGAACATTCAGCCCTACAGTTCTCTCGTAGGTCTGATTGACAAAAACAAATACGGTTAAGTGCATGCAGCGGACACACAAAGATGCACTACAACTGTACAGTGACAAATACCACTGAGTGTAAATTTTCTTTGGCAAATCGCTAATATCGGTTGGGTACTCTGTGATAGAGTGGGATATGGAATGATCTGACACATTAAGTGGTCGAATTGTCTATCCATGTCGTAACGTTCTTTTAAAAAATGTGGTTTTTGTGTTTGCCAGTGAATATCTAACGCGTAGTGTTTGTCTTATGCAAAATTACTGTGTGATGTGTGGTTGAGTAAATGACTTAATCTGAAAAACCAACACGCAATTTTCATAATGAAATCAATTCCCCTGAAATTTACGCAGCCTATGGCTCTGTGCAATAAACTGATAAAATTCCCTATGAAAATAAAGAACGAAATAAATTGTTCTTGGCTCTAGAGTCGCAACGGATGTAATCTTGGTGTTCTGTTCTCTCCACAGTAGGCATAGAAAATATTCAGTCTTGGCACAACGAAGTGCAATGCCGGCCGTAAACTAGATTCATACAAATAATATCAGTAGACTGGTTTGTAAGTGAATAACCTTGCAAATTTTCAGTGAAACTACTGGAAAATTCTTCAACGTTGTGCAATGCTGCCCGTATTGAAGCTGTTACAAACGTTAACACTTTTCTGATTTGGCACATTAATATTGTTTTGGCTGATTGAACAATGATTTCTTTAAAAACTATTCGTTGTGTTCAAATAAACACGGAATGGAAGAGAATGAGATACTGATAACGTGATGTCCTAGGACCAAATGCTTCAGTTTGAATACTGTATTCAAAATAAAGTTTCTCCTTCACAAAATCTGATATGAAACATTTTTCATTACCTTAAAAATCAATGAACTTCTTAAAAATCAATGAACTTCTTAACAGTTCTACAATTCTCGCTTACTGTCGTAATTAAAAACACTAGGTTTGTTGCATAATAAAAAGTCTGACAGAATAGATTCCTAAATTTAACTCTTCTGTATCAGGATTAAAAAACGTACAAAATATTACGAGTCGAGTATAGCTAATCAACCTACACATTAAAGCTGATGGAAAATAGTTGGTTCCTACATTCAACGGTCAGTACTTTAAAATTCAACGGAATCCGCAGATTGCGTTGCTGTAAATTTAAAACTAAATATATAAAATTTAATTACCTTACGAATTTGTTCCTGTTGCTTTCCCTTTGAGTTACAGTATGATTAATCACTTCATTTTATGGAAACTGTATTATGATGAGCCCATAGACCGACAACTAAATTCTCACTGCCAGCCACTAGCTTTAAGTCCTTTGTCCTTACGATAACAGAATGCCACGGCAACTGCTGCTGCACTCCGCGGCCTCTACTTACAATCGATTCTATCACTCAGGCAACATCCTTGGTTCAGTGGTGTCAAAAATGCAGTCTCTTCTAGATATGACAATCGTTTCAAGTCATTTTTCATGAATTTTATTACAAAATCGGTTCCAAGTACAAGTGGACCCCCCCTCCCCCATAACCCCCGAGCGGGATTTGTTACATTTGCCATATCGTTTGGATGTGCACTGGACACCAAACGTAAGGCAATTTTGTACATCATTATTTACAATATGAATAATTGGTATTACAGAATCATTACAATATAATCTTAAAGACAGTGCAAATCATTGAGCTCTTGAGAAAACTGGTGCTCTGGTGCATAAGTAGTAAATTTAAAGTCTTGTCGTGTCATAGACAAAATGTTCTAAATTCATGTTGCTAGAAGATGCGCTACATTAGTCAAACTAAGAGTAACGTATATCCCTAGTTGTCAAGAAAATAATGGGAAAATGGTTAAGGAAAGGTTGGTGCCTGGCTGAAGCTTATAACCATGTAGACATGGCTGCATTATAAAGTCCAACTCGTTGCAGTCTCACATATGAGCATTAGCTGTAGTAGGTTGATCCAGCGTCGTAGAACAGGTCACTATAGTCTCATTCCAGTAGAAAGATACAGTTGGTACCTGGCACCATATTTGCCAACACCCAAAGTTGGTTGTTCTCAGTACATCAGTATTGTGATGATCATCACCATCACTACATTTGAAATTGAAGATTATTCATCGATCCGAATTGTGAACAGCAACACTGAAATATTAATGCTGATATCCAATAGCTCCAATGCCATGAGCAGAGGGAGGAAATTGAAACTGAATGATGGTAGGTGGAACATATCCTAATAAATGTAGCAAAATGTCTATGTAAGTTCTAAATCAGCCTATACTGAGTGTTGCAACATGAGAACTTTTGGTAAATGTGAGAACAGTGAACAGTAAAGATACAATTTTCTAATAAAACCATGAACTGGACTAAGCCATAGTGCTGTACATTACGACATGTCAGTTCTATACAATATAACGAGACGTTTGGCACCAGTCTGCCTGTAAGTATAATAATTTTAAAGAAACCTGGCATTAGTCTGTCTGTGAGTATATTAATTCTCGCATACATGCTAAATAAACAAGGCATAAAGATTTAAGCAAACAAAGCTAGACAAAATTATTGGTAGTGGATAATCCTAGGTGGTGACCTACAGTGGCCTATGTACCTGTCATAATGCATTTAGCAGTGGTTAGGCATATTAGAAGAGTAGGGAAATGGCTACAAGTTCATTTTGCATAGTATACATCCTGACAAAATATTTAAGAAGGTAATACGAAATACTCATGATATGGCTGCATGTGGCCGTTATATAAAGTACACATATTAGTGGAAGCTCAAAGGTGCGCTACAAGTTGCCATTAAAGAGTACGCGTGAGTACGAAACTACCTAAAATTGTAGTTTAAATTTATTCCTGGCTCTCAATGGCCATTTGACATAAATGCTAACACAAACTCCTGATAAAATGTCATGAAAATTAGAATGCTGGCTCTCAGTGGATTTGCTTATGCAATGTTGTGACATAATTACCTAAGAAAACCTAACAGTAAAATCAAGAGTTCAATGGTGTCGAGGTGGTCTTCTACTTGGAATACATGCAAATCTTAATATTTAAAACAATCGCATAGAAAATCCCAATCAGAGACTCAAAGTGGCCTTCATACATACCGAAATGCTGGTCTTAATAGCTATAAAATGATTGGGGCTCGAAATAAAGCCAGTTTTACATAGCATAAACATCAAAGCTGAGAAAGTATCATAAAACATCATTAACTATAACTTTATATGGCACTCAGATGCCTATGAATAATTCATAATGAGAATACGTAATTCGATATGGCTTTTACAGGAGCAATGTGCAGTATTATATGGAAGTAGGGCTCTATATGAGCTGTATGAGTACATATTAGACAAAAAGAATCATACAATCCATGTATGGTATCGTTGAGTAAAGACACAATATTTATGCGTTATATAGTACCCTCAGGACTTCACAAATTTCAGTCTAGCAAATGCAGTATACCTCTAACAACGTGCATGTCTACAGGGAATTATTGACATGGGTAGTGCACTTTATCTGTAAAGAAAATGATTAACAGTCAATCGTCATTCGTCTTGAGTCAGGAACTGCTGTGGCCAAAGCAAAGAAAAAAATATGATTATAGTATATGCAAGCATAAAGACAGGAGTACTAAGTGCAATATAGCTTACTGACTAAATAAATTTAACATATTAGAGTAAACCGTGAGATTAATATGCAAAGATGAGTGAATTGCAGAAATAGTGGAACCTGGAAATACGATGATTAACCTGAAAAAAAAAAACGGCGGTCATGCATGCTAACATAAGAAGACAGTATCATATGCAATTTCATAAGAAATGGAGAAAAAATATTTTTAGGTGTGTGCAATGGTCTTGATCTAAAACTTCACACGAAATGTTTAACTTACGTTCATTATAGTCAAAATGAGTATAGCGAATAAACCAGTATTCCAGGTGGTGCTGATACCAACAGTTTTGAACACGAGTACAACCTAATTTATAAATTCCAAACGAAACAGCAGTGCATGTGGTGTTAGAGAGTTATCCTTACATGACCGAAGGAACACTGCGTGGCCCTTTTTAAGGACACGGGCACAGCTATTTCGTATATTCTCGCGAATACCAGACCCTCGATTCTCAATAAATCTGACCTTTATGGACAGCAATATAGGTAACGTACGAGTGCAGTTTGTGACACGTAAAGGACGACATAAGGAATTCGGATCTGGCCGTGGTTCGTGGACGAAGCGGTCGAGGCGGCCGCTCGCATAAAGCGAGAAATCCGGGTTCGAATCCCAGTCTGGCATGATCGTTCGCTGTAATCATTCCTATATACATCGGAAGATGGTTGGTATTTGCAATAGCGAATGCATTTCATGTATTACAAATTTCAATATGAATTAAAATTTAGCTCGTCGTTCCAGCAGAAATGTCAGTATATGGCTGGAACAACTCCTCCAGACGCTTAATCTCGAGCATAAATCTTATGGTGCGACAGCCTCGCTAAGTCCCCAACGTCCTTTACGAAATGCAACGTGCTAAGCCATTCAGAGCGCAGGCGGCCAATGGCCCCAGTGCCTTGACCCCAGAGAAAAGTTCTAGTAATATCTCGAAGCTTCCTCACGTGACCTCCGCAGTACCAATCAAAAGACCTGCTTTTGAAAAGAAGTAAGAGAGTTCTTTGTAGCCGTTGAGGCTCGCTTCCGGGGGCCAAGTTTAAAGAAAGCCAACGAATTTTTCCTTGGAGTCGGTAAGGGAATGAAAGGAAGCAATTGCCTCAAACTTGACGCAAAGAAGCCAGGTTACCGCTTCAATGATAGTGGCTACATGAGAAACTGGCATATTAAAGGGAATGAGATTGCTGATCTCAGTTATTAAATGATAAAATAAAATAAATTGTCCATTACAAATCCTTCCCCAGTCATCGACCGGTGTCAGAATCATGTGGCTCGTATGAAGATTAAATATATACCCGCAACAGCTCAAAAATGAGATTATGAAAGATGGATGAAAGTAACATCCACCTTTCATCACTTGGACGAGTAAAGAAAAATTTCAGCAGAACCTTATTGCTTTTGATAAAAAAATGAATGAAGTACTCAGTTCAAGTGTTAACGAAAAGCTAAGTCCGACTGATACATCGTAAAAGCATTGTTTACGAGGATTTGCAGTGCAAGAGTTTCAAAGATATCAATAATCAAGGCAACTGATACGACTGTAAGAGGTACCCACACAGGAAGATAGTTTAAGTTAGCCTGAGATCAGGCTGTGCACTATATTTATCTACTACATATGCAACAAGTCAATAGTAATCACAGATAATGAAAGAATAAGAATCACAAATTGAGACACAAATAAGATCACGCAGAGCACTACAATAACTGACTGAAAGTAAGAAAAGAAATGGTTTTTAGGATGCTGGTAGGTCGACGCAATTTAAAGTTCTTCATGCAGAGAAACCAAGACAGAAGCAGCAAATGTAAACACATACGTTGAACTTAAACGCAGATATAAAGGACAAAAGACACACTGTGTACCAAAGTTTAAACCAACCAAGCCATATTAAGATATTTGTTCACGAATGGGTGAACCTGACTGCACAAGGATTTCCAATGAATGAAAACTGGTGGTAGACAAACTGTAACCTGAATTAAATTAGGAAAATCCAGTCTCGATTGCACAGTCATTTATTAAAAGTATGGCGGGTTTCGGTATCTACTTCTGCAGATAGTACACTGTAAAAACAATGTGTAATTGATGATTTAATAGGAATTCCAATGGAAAAAGCGTATTCATAAGGATAACTATTGCCTCCAGAGGACGTTATGGACTACGGTTTAACCTATCACATAAGGTTATTATGTAATGTTTATACAACTGCTTTTAACGTGTATACGATATCATAACGTATTGAAATTCCTGGTTTTTAGCCGTTTACAGTTAAATTTACGTACAATTTTAAAAACAGACGTTCAACTGTAAACATTCGACACGTAAATCGCTTCCCACTGGCTGACACTGACATCGTGCTGTTCATGTGGGACCTCTTTCACCCTGGCTGCTCAGCCATCAGCAGCAGTTTTACGACTGCAGTCAGCACAGCGTCGACATCGTCAGCCGGATGGTTAACGATACATCATTTTAACGTTCTTATTTTTTTAAATATTTTCTTGCTTCTGTATATAAATAACCACTTTAAATTTTTATCCTTACAGTGCCTTACCTGAAGATGGCCTACTACTAGAGGCCGGAATCAATCACATTTCTAATAAATGCCGGTGTGATTAAGACTGTTTTTAAATTATTTTACTTAACTGACAGATCACTGTTTCCGAATAATGTCACCTAAAATTATGAAAATTGTTGTTGTTATTGTTGTTGTTGTTGTTGTTGTAGTCCTCAGTCCAGAGACTGGTTTGATGCAGCTCTCCACGCTACTTTATCCTGTGGAATCCTCTTCATCTCCAAATAAGTTCTGCAACCTAAAGCAACCTAAATCCTTCTTAATTTGCTTTGTGTATCCATCTCCTGGTCCTCCTTTAGGATTTTTAACCTAAACACATACCTTCATTACTACATTCGTGATTCCTTCATACCTCAGAACGTGTACTACCAACCGATTCCTTCTACTAGTCATGTTGTGCCACAAATTCCTCTTCTCCCCAGCTCTGTTCAGTACCTCCTCATTAGTTACGTGATCTACCCATCTAATCTTCAGCATTCCTCTGTAGCACCACATTTCTAAAGCTTCTATTCTCTTCTTGTCTAAACTAGTTGTCGTCCATGTTTCACTTCCGTACATGGCTTCCATACAAATTCTTTCAGAAAAGACTTCCTGTCATTTAAATCTATACTCGATGTCAACAAATTTTTCTTCTTCAGCAACGCTCTACTTGCCATAACCAGTCTACATTTTATCCTCCATACTTCTACAGTCATCAGTTATTTTTCTTCCTAAGTATCAAAACTCATATATTATTTTAAATGTCTCATTTTCTAATCTAATTCCTTCAGAATCACCAAGTTATTTCGACTACATTCCTTTATCCTCGTTTTGTTTCTGTTGATGTTCATGTTATATACTCCTTTCAAGACACTGTCCATTCCGATCAGCTGCTCTTCCTGGTCCCTAGCTGTCTCTGACAGAATTACAATATCATCGGCATACCCCAAAATTTATATTTCTTCTCCATGGATTTCAATATCCTCTCCAAATTTTTCTTTTGTTTCCTTTACTGTTTGATCAGTATATAGATTAAATAATATAGGAGATAGGCTACTGCCCTGTCGGACTCCCTTATCAACCATTCCTGCGCCCCCTCAACTCTTACAACTGTCATATGCTTTCTGTACAGATCGTAAATACCCTTTCACTGTTTTATATCCACGCCACTTTCAGTATTAGAAAAAGAGTATTCCAGTCAATGTTATCAAAAGCTTTCTCCATGCAAATGCTAGAAATGTAGGTTCGCCTTTCCCTGAACTATCTTTTAAGATAAGTCGTAGTGTCAGTATTACCTCGCGTGTTCCATCATTTCTATGGAATCCAAACCGATCTTCCCAGAGGTCGGCTTCTGCTAGCTTTTCCATTCGTCTGTAAGTGTCATTATTTCGCAGCCGTGAGTTATTAAATTGATAGTTTGGTAATTTTCACACCTGTTAGCACCTGCTATCTTTGGGATTGGAATTATTATATTCTTCTTGAAGCCTGAGGGTACTTCGGCTGTCTCATATATCTTGCTCACAAGGTGGAAGAGTTTTGTCATGGCTAGCTTTCCCGAGGCTATCAGTAGTTCTATTGGAAAGTTGTCTACTCCTGCGGCCTTGTTTCGACTTAGGTCTTTCAGTGCTTTGTCAAATTCTCCCCGCAGTATCATATCTCCCAGTTCATCTTCATCTACGTCCTCTTCCATTTTCGTAATATTCCCCTCATGTACATCGCCCTTGTATATACTCCTTCCACCTTGCAGCTTTCCCTTCTTTGCTTACGACTGGTTTTCAATCTGAGTTCTTGATATTCATACAAGTGGTTCCCTTTTCTCCAAAGGTCTCCTTAATTTTCCTCTAGGCAGTACCTATCTTACTCCTAGTGGTACATTGCTCTGCATCCTTACATTTGTCCGTTAGCCATTCCTGCTCAGCCAATTTCCACTTCCTGTCGATCTTGTTTTTGAGATGATTGTATTCGTTTTGGCCTGCTTCGTTTACTGCGTTTTTATATTTTCTCCTTTCATCAAATATATTCGATATCTCTTCTGTTACCCATGGATTTTTACTAGCCCTCGTCTTTTAACTATTCAATCTTCCGCTGCCTTCACTATTTCATGTCGCAAAGCTACCCAATCTTCTTCTTCCGTATCTCTTTACCCTGTTCTTGTCAATCGTTCCCTTATGCTCTCTCTGAAACTTTCTACGAACTCTGGTTCTTTCATTTACCAAGGTCCCATCTCCTTAAATTCGTACTATTTTCCAGTTTCTTCAGTTTGGTCTTCAGTTTATTACCAACGAATTGTGGTCAGAGTCCTCTTCTGTCCCTGTCTTACAATTTAAAACATGGTTTCTAAATCTACGTCTTACCATTACAAAATGTATATGAAACCTTTCAATGTCTGTAGGCCTCTTTCACGTATACAACATCCTATCATGATCCTTAAACCAACTGTTAGCTATGATTAAGTGATGCTCTGTGAAAAATTACACCAGGTGGCTTCGTCTTTCATTCTTTACCCCCAGTCCATATTCACCTACTACTTTTCCATTCTCTTCCTTTTCCATCTATCGAATTCCAGTGTACCATGACTATTAAATTTTCGTGTCCCTTAACTATCTAAATTATTTCTTTTATCGCATCTTACGTTTCTTCAATCTCTTCATCATCTGTGGAGCCAGTTGGCATTTAAACCGGTACTACTGTGGTAGGCATGGGCTTCGTGTCTATCTTTTCCACAATAGTACTTTCACTATGCTGTTAGTAGTAGCTTATTCACGTTCCTGTCTTTTTATTCATTATTAAACCTACTCCTGCATTATCCTTATTTGATTTTGTATTTATACCGTTGTACTCACCTGACCAGAAGCTTTGTTCCTCCTGCCACAGAACTTCACTAATAACCACTATATCTAACTTTAACCTATCCATTTCCCTTTTCAAATTTTCTTTCCTGGCTGCCAGATTAAGGAATCTGACATTCCAGGTTCCGATCCGTAGAATGCCAGTTTTGTTTCTCCTGATAACGGTGTCCTCCTGAGCAGTCCCCGCCCGGAGATCCGAATGCAGAACTATTTTACCTTCGGAATATTTTATCCAAGAAGACGCCACAATCATTTAACCATACAGTAAAACTATATGATCTCGGCTGTAGTATCCCCTTCTTTCATCCGTTAGCAGTACCAGTGCAGCAAGGCAGTATTTGTTGATGTTACAATGCCAGATCAGTCAAGCATTCAGACTGGTCCCCTGAAATTACTGAAAAGGCTGCTGGCCCTCTTCTGGAACAACACGTTTGCCTGGCCTCTCAAGAGATGCCCCTTCGTTGTAGTTGCACCTACGGTAAGGCTATCTGTATCGCTGAGGCACGCAAGCTTCCCCACCAATGGCAAGGTCCATGGTTTATCAGGGGAGGGGGGGAATTTTAAAGCTATAGTAATAAAATTTCATTCTAAAATTTGTTTCAATATACTGTGCTTGGTATTTAAATTTTTCCAAAATATTCTAAAGGAGCGATTAATACTAAATCTCCTGTTAATACCATTGCACAGCACACAAGCAACATCCTCTGCGTATACTTTGAGGTTAGAGTTGTTTATAAATCTAAACATGCTGTGAATTATAAGATGTGTAAACTATGCCTTTCGTTGAGTAACGTGTGTCCCTCTTTTCTTTTACATTTCACTCAATGTAATAGATGAAATTAATTACACGTGGGAGTATGCTGAAAAATGACATAGTAAGAAAATTAATGAGCTATTTGCACAACAAACTTGTACTCCATCAAAGTTACCTCCACATGAGCATAAATTTTACCCGCGAGTTGTCAATGTAATTGTCATTACTTTAAATGATACTAATGTAGAACGTATCACTGCAGACGTAAGGGTAGCCACTAAATAGGCCAAACTATATAAACACAAAATATATAACTTAGTTATTAGAAGCAATGAAGTAATAGACAAAGAACAACAAAAAATAAAAAATAGGTATAATCACTGATTAAAGGGATTAACAATAAATTTCCTTTACATCGTTCTGTTATCACAAAAGCAAATAAAGTTAGGATCCTTGTTGTCATCAAGGAAGAGAAATATATTTATAAAACAGTAGAATTGCTTACTGAAACCAACATAGTCAAGATAGCGAAAGATCCAGTTAAGGAATTTCAAGCTGCCATTAGATTAACTCATGAAAATTACTGCCCATATTCGCCTAAAGAATAAATGAAATTCAAAGTCATAAATCGCCAGCTGCCTAGACTTAGAGCTCAAAGCAATTTAATAGGACTAGTTAATCAATATGTCCTATTGAGAACAGAATTAATTGCTTTTCGTACCTGCTTGACAAATAATTGAAAGAAATTTTCAATGAACTCAACGTTTTTGACGAACATTAGTGTTAGGAACAAACATTTACGATACAGTTATTTCACCAGGAGCTAGGTTTGCCTCTGGGACATAAAAAACTTGTATACCAACATCCTAATATCAGAGGCTACTGACATTATTAAAAATAGCCTTGCAAAACATAAGATAACGATTCGTGAGGAAATTATATAACTGATTACACTGTTAAAACCATCCTAAATTTTAGTAGCTTTTCATTTGATTGAAAATTTAATGTAGTGGATGATGTCTTAGCTTTTAGGAATTCTCTTGCCGGTACAGTTCCAGATATTTTATTAAGTCATAATGAACTAAATTTTTCAAAGACAAGCCACAATTGCGTAGTGATGTGATTTATTGTCTTGGATGGCACCTTAGAATTATGTAATGAATCAGAAGAAGACCTCAATTTTGTAACCAAATGTCTGAGTAATTTGATTCAAAAACTGATATTCACAATGAAACACGAAAAACAAGGAAGCGACAATTTCTTAGATCTGACTGTTTCTAAGAATAATGGAAACCTTTTTTTTAATTTTAGGAATCAAACCATGACTCATGCTGTTATTATTGCTAATTCTTGTCATCCTACGAAATAGAAGAGAGCCTTCATTTTAACAATCCTTAACAGAATGACTGAACTTTATTTATCTACGTCTCAAATACGAAAGAATTACATGTTTTAAAACTAGTTGCATCTGCCAATGACTGTGAACCAGAAATCATCGATGATCTGTTTCAAAAAATACGATATAAACATCCGCAATTACTCGTAAAACAGGTCTATTCTGAAAAGATATATGTGGGAACTGTCTCCGATAGAATAAACGGACTTTTAAAAAATCCTGGTGTAACCGTTATGTTTTCGACAGCAAATATGCTTCTTAATAATCTGAAATACATTATTGACAACACTTTTCGACAGCAAATATGCTTCTTAATAATCTGAAATACATTATTGACAACACTAACAAATATTAAAGTGGATCAGGAGTATATAAACTAACCAGCAACGGCTATGCGAAAATATGCATTGGCCAGACCGGCCGTAATTTTAAGAAACGCTTCAAGGAACATGAGTCAGATGTGTCACGTAATTAAAACAGTTTTCGGAACACTTTACTAATGGCAAACGATAGGAAGGTCATATCATAAATAATCTTGAGATTATACACACCACTTCTAAAGGTTTACTTCTGAATGCTTTACAAGAGTTGGAAATGTTTGTGCACTACAAGAATAATCCGTCAGCTCTTTTTAATGAACAGTTGAATTTCCGCCAAAAAACCTTTTTTGACTTATTCAAAGATACTAATTAAACAAGAGGCTAGCTGCTTTTCTAGTTATGTTTCATCTAATGTTTCTGTTTTGTTTAAATGGAATTTCCATTAATGCCCTATTTTCATCTCTTAATTATAAAATGACAACAAATCGCACAAAAGTGACTGGTTATCATAGAGGTAACTATCTATTCTATGTAAGAGACGTAATTTAGTAATATTTATCACCATGTCAATGACTTAAGCTTTGTATTCCACTTTTGTAACTGTTATTTATACGTTCTTTGATGTAGTTTTATAAGTCGACTTCAGGAAAAAATTTTGCTACTCAAGATTGGTTTCAGCTTTGTTTTAATAAACTCTGAACACTGGCTCCAGTTCTATAGCGATGTCATTATCCTCAACCTCTGACGTTGGGCGTCGAACAGTATCGCCAAGGCAACACACGCCTTCCATCGAATACATCTTTGACAACCGACAGCTATTTCAACCACAGTTTTGCCATGGAAAAGACGTCCTTAGGCATTGTAAGCGATACCACGAGACATCGCTCATATACTGTGAAGCTCGCAGTATTACACGAAATATTTTTAACAAACCATTTATACTAATATGAATAGTGATGTATTTGGTCGTTGTATATGAGTTTTTTATATTTGTTATGTTACAAGTAGGCCCTATATAATCGATGACTTAACAACGATTGCTATGAAAAGAGCATCTTCGTAATGCTAAGTGTTGCCCCCATACTGCGTTCTGGGCCACAGTTTAAACTCTCACGTAAGCTTATTATTTAACGTTTATGAAACTGGTTTTAACATGTACAATATCTATAAGGTATTGAAAGTCCTTTTCTTTTTTTGTCGTTAACAGTTAAATTTATATACAATTTTAAAAATGGACGTTCAAATCGTAACATACAGCATGTAAATCGTCTCCCATTGCCTGAATTCCCGTCATGCGGCTGATGCATGTTCCTCGTGCCATACTGCTGGAAGATTTGGCAGGAATGTATCCACTGTACGTGATTTCTGGCGCCGGTGGTCACGAGATACCGCTGATGTAACCCAACATGCTCTGCGGAGCATCGATACGTTGCCTTGGCCTGCTGTATCACCAGATCTATCTCCAGTAGAACAGACATAGTACATCATCATATGGCAACTCCAATGTCATCCACAACCAGCAGTAAACGTCCATGCATTAGAAGACCAAGTGCAAAAGGCATGGAACTCCATCACACCGACTGACATCCGGCACCCGTACAACAAAGTGCATGCACATTTGCATGTTTGTATTCAACATTCTGGCGGTTACGCCGGTTATTAATGCACCAGCATTTCACATTTTCAATATCTCGTGCTTACATTAACCAGTGATCTTGCAACGTTACACACTTAAATGTGTTACCTAGAGAAATGTATTCCAGAAATGTCATTACTCTACAATTACTATTTTTTGTGTACCGATTTTCTTTCCCTCAGTGTAAATACCTCAAAAATTCATTCTTACTAACTACACTATTTTACAAAATGTAATTACTAAAATACCTACAGTATATAAGAGAGAGGCCTGTTCTTTCATCATTTCCTCTTCTCCTTGGTTTACTTTATTCTTCATCAGTTGCTGTCATACTATTAGTTACTATCTAATGGGTCTGTCACCAGTTCTCTGTTTTCCCTTTCTCTCCTCAAGTGGTTGGCTTTCATCCTCTCTTCTTTAAGAGTAAATCTTCTGGATGAATCTGAAACATTTCAACGTTAATGGGGTAGATCTATGGCACAAAAATGAAACTGACAAATAAAAACACGTACCACCCAGGTTGGTGGTCACAGTGGTTTATACATATCTCTCGTTAACCGTTTGTTCACTTACGTATTTACACTTCTCTTTCACCCTCTTTGAAATAGAGATTAGTGCCACATTCGTTCTCACCTCTGCTCTTCCTGGATTCTCACTCGAAGAGTTGGTCTTCATGCTTTTGGGGCGGCTTATAATTGTCGTATACTGTAGTTCCTCAGGCATCCCTCTCCTGAGTAGCTTCAAAATCATCTCTCTTCTCTGAAAATAACTCAGACTTGCTCATTAGCACAAATCTCGTGGTCATTTCCCTCGACTGATTCACTAGAAAATAAAGCTCTGAGCATTTCTGCATCTGGCGGTACATTCAATAAGCTCAGGACATCCTTAATGACTGGAAATCAGTTTTCAGCACCACCAGACAGCTACACCTAGAATATTAAAATTGGGTTTGATCGTTGGTTTTATCACTAGTAAAACTAAAACGAACAGCACTTAACATAGCAAGAATCTATGTTAGACACACAGTCCCCACTCTTCACGCGAAATACATTCCCATTAATGCAAAAGCTCAAGTACTACCTACACCAATTTTGACGTCAGATGAGTTACAATCAAACAAATCTCATCTATATAATTTATCTTTCTTTGTCTCACCAGTCTGCCTACTCTGTTCATTCTCGAAACTTCTTCGGACTGGTCAGTTGTTGCACACCTGGCCAGCTCTTTGTACAATGTTTAGAATTACGCAGAATTTGAACGAACTATCCTTTGCACTCGTAATTGTGTAACTGTAAGACATGTAGGCGAGAAAATTGCATTTGTTTGATAATATATATGTTTTCATTAATACTTTATTTCCAATTAAGTAACACAGTTTTCGGAATCCTCCTTCTGTTCCTCCTGGCTACAAGAATTTCTTTAATTGACAGATCTGCAATGTCCAAATGGCTATTCTTCTGGATGGTGGGAAGAGAAATGCTCTCTCTCTGTTTGTGTGCTGGATGTTAATTCTTTAGAAGTAGGTTAGGGCCACCCCTGTAGTTTCACGGAGTAAATCTTTAAATAACTTCTCAGGGATTTCTGGATGAACGTCTCACACATGGTTGCCTGAAGCGGTGCATCCAACAATAACTCCTATATTTCTTTCAGTACTATTTTGGTTGGATCTCACACCGGATAATATCTAGACGTATAAATCTCCAACACCTTGTTCCACTTGTCAGATCAAAACTGCGTGCCTTGTCGGAAAAGATCCTCTTCGCTCTTCCAGCCTCCTTCAGCAATGTTTCCACAAATGCCCTGGTGTGGGGTTTAGGTACGGCGGCATGCAGTGGAGTGAGGGTCAGTCCCATTGTTATTATTATTGAGCGAATCCCTTACTCCATCCTTCTCTATAAATCAAAGGAATGGCGTACAGATGCAACACACTCATGTGGTGCTCCTGAACTTCAAATAATATAGAGACAAAATTGCTCGGAGTACCTGGAGTTTCAGAAAAACGTTTCACTGGTAGCATATCCTTTAACTGCTGTTTTACCTCATATGAATTTTTATTCCTGAATTTATCTTCGATCAGTGCATTTAACATAGAACAACGTTCTGTCTCATCAACCCTTCTTTCGACGTTCATTGAAAGTTCATTCCAGCTCCACCACCACCACCTTCTCTGGCATGGTAACTGCTAAACGTCAGCCTTTCAGCCCTATTGTCAGTATTTGCTTCTACATTCGTTCTCTTCACAATGGTCATCATCCTGTAATGAGTTATAAAATCCCTCTCATGAATTACATTTACTGACAGCGATGGTAAAACTTGGAAATTTGCTATCAATTTAAGTGAATGACATCCAAATTGAAACTCCATCTGCTTCTTTACAGCCATCCGCTTGTCACTGTTGTTCCTCCTATCTTTGACATTTGTAGTGGGACAGGGGGTGTGGGGATGAATGGCAGGTATTCTCCCCTACACGTATCTCGAGAATCTGTTCATATATTACTAAAATATGACTCCATTTGTAAACAATGGCGTAAAAGTTCGTGAAAACAAAAGTCTGACTCAAGACTGGATAGCCACGACTGAATAAATCATCAATTTTTCTGAAATTTTAATCATTTGTTTGACTGCATATGTACGCCACATTTAGCGATTTTCGTCCCATTCGGATGTTTCCATCGTGGTGCATCTTTGTGTGTGGGCGTGTGTGTGTGTGTGTGGTGTGAGTACTCTACGACCGTCCGTCGTTATCTGCCGTGATGTCTCCTTCAAATATTCCTGTTACGAAACTTATTCCTTTGGGGCCACAAACTCCTGCTCCATCGCACTTTATTCTGTCGAGGACAGCATAATGTTCTCCATTCCCTCCACAGTGAGACTATTCACGTGTGTCCGCCTCTGTAGCATAGCGGTAGGCGCTACCGTCTACCCCGCAGGGGGCCTGGGTTCAATTTCCGGCAGGCGACTGGGTTTTATGTGTCCTTCATTATCATTTTCATCATCATTGACTCACAAGTCGCCTATGTGGCGTCACCGAAAAAGAACTTGCAATATGGCGGCCGAACTCCCCTGAATGGGGCCTCCCGGCCAACAATGCCGTACGAACGTGTTTTTTTTTTTTTTGTTCCACTGAGTGGTTAGACTCGCCTCATTGTGTTGTTCATATCCCAACACTTGAAAAAGTGAATGGAATGACCTAGCCTCAATCATACTTTCTCTGCTCACTCTAACCAGTCAGTGATTACTGACTGCTTATCAGTCGTGTCAGATATGTTACAGCTGAGCCCTTCCCTCCACCTATTAACTGCTTGTTAGTCTGCTCTTAGGCCCCGCGTCTTTCCTTGGCCTTATGCTGTAAATGAACATAACTTAGAGATCTGCTCCTATATTTTAATTCCAATGCTCGGATTCCATGCTGCAGTGCTTGCAGTATGCGATTCCTGCTTATTGAACTGATGTCACACCATCGCTTTGAAGATCATGGACGTCCAGAATTCGCGATGTCTTTCTGGTCTCTTCTGCCAGCCTGTCACAGGAGGACGGGTGAGTGACCTCTCCGGGCCCTGTTCCTTTTCGCTGCTTTGTGTAACTTTCCTCTTGTCGCAGCCAGCCACTCACCCAGACCGGGCTGCTTCCTTGTCTCCTCCGTTCCTCGTCTCGCTTTGTGTGCTGCTCGCCGTCGTGTTTCTTGGGATCCACAGAGTCTTAGAAGACCAGTCTGCTCTCTCGCCTAGCAGCTCCACTACAATCAACAACACATCTCCCTCAGCCATTGCGTTTTCTATACAAACCGACCCAGCCAAGACTTTAGTCTACGAATGAGTCTCTGCTTCACTATCTATTGAAAATGAATGATTTCATCTTTAATCCGACATATCACTTATTCTTGCTTTTTGCGCACTAATGCCTATCCTAATTCTTTAATCCCTGGTCAGTATATGAGCGGAACTGGAGAACTGATGTTTACATCCTGCATGAATTGTTTTCGAAAGTGAAAAAATATATGTATTTCTTTTTATGCAGCTGGACCACAATGACAGTGAATTTTGAAGCATCTTTTACTTTCCAAAATATAGAAAAATATCACGTGACCAACTTCTGGCTCACCATGCATGTAATGTGCAAAATCTAGCAGTTTATAGTTTTTTACTACTACTTTACTGCGAGACGTAACTAGTCATGGCATCCATCGGCATACTGAAGAGCCAACGAAACTTGTACAGCTGCCTAATATCGTGTACGGCCCCCGCGAGCACGCAGAAATGGAGCTACAGAAGTAGTTCTGGAGGGAACTGACACCATGAATCCTGCAGGGTTGTCCATAAATCCGTAAGAGTAAGAGCGGCGTGGAGATCTCTTCTGAACAACACTTTGCAAGGCTTCCCAGATATGCTCAATAATGTTCATGTCTGGGAAGTTTGGTGGCCAGCGAAAGTGCTCAAGTTCAGAAGAGAGTACCTGGAGCCACTCTGTAGCAATTCTGCACGTGTGGGGTGTCGCATTGTCCTGCTGGAATTGCCCAAGTCCGTCGGAATGCACAATGGGCACGAATGGATACAGGTGATCAGATAGGATACTTACGTACGTGTCACGTGTCAGAGTCGTATCTATATATAACAAGGGTCCCACATCAATCAACCGCACACGCCCCACACCAGTCCCACAGAGCTTCCTCCAGCTTGAACTGTTCCCATCTTACATGCAGGGTCCTTGGATTCATGATATTGTCTCCACACCCGTCTAAGTCCATCCACTCGATAAAATTTGAAACGAGAATCTTCCGACCAGGCAACATGTTTCCAGTCATCAACAGTCAAATGTCAGTGTTGACGGGCCCAGACGAGGCGTAAACCTTTGTGTCGTACATTCATCAAGAGTACAAGCCTGGACGTTCGGTTCCGAAAGCCCATATCGATAACGTTTCGTTGAGTGGTTCGCATACTGACACTTCTTGATGACCATGCATTGAAATCTTCATCAATTTGCAGAAGGGTTGCACTTCTGTCACGTAGAACGATGCTTTTCAGTTGTCTTTGGTCCCGTTCTTGCAGGGTCAATTTCCTACCGCAGCGAAGTCAGAGATTTGAGTTTCACCGGATTCCTGATATTCACGGTACACTCGTGAAATGGTCGTACGGAAGAAACCCCTCTTCATCGCTGCCTCGGAGTTGCTGTGACCCATCGCCCGTGCGTTGACTGTAACATCCCGTTCAAACTCACGTAAATCCCAATAGCATGCAATTGCAGCAGCAGTTGCCGACATAACAATTACGCCAGACCTCTGTTGTCTTACTTAGGTGTTGCCGACCGCAGCGCCTTATTCTGCCTGTTTACATATCTCAGTATTTCAGTACGCTTGCCTACACCTGTGTCTTTGGTGCTTCAGTGTACACAATACTCCTTTACTCATGGGAAATTTAGAAACAGTTTCTGTTTTTATTCGCACACAAATAAATGTCAAATTTCACACACTGGTCACTGGATCTATCAACTCCAGCATTTTAGAAAACTAATGAGCTGTCAACCTGACTGTATAGGTAAAGGTCCAGCCTTCATTCATTTGTGTGTGAACAAGAACAGAAAACATTTCAGTATGTTCAATACAGCGTAGGTAAAGGGATATTGATGAGGATCGTGTGCCACTGAATAGTACAAGCTGTAATATCTCATAGTAAAGTGATATGAAAATACACTATACTGCAGGATATTGCACCTTACATGCATGATGTGCCTAAGTGAGTTCAACCATTTTTTCTTATACTATAGGAAACACACCTTTTTCAGAGTTGCTTGTCAACGTGGTACAGTAAGCTCAAAATCAAATAGACACATTTTTTCACAAAAGGTAATAATTCATAGTTGAGTTAAAACTGGCACGATGTTTTCATCTTTTCTGTTATAAACCTTCCGAAGTCACACACACAAAGTACAAATTTTTGTGCGATAAACAACAAAGCTACGCCTTAGGTCAAGCAACACGTTTAAGTTACGTCGATCATTCATGAAGGAAACATAATCGCATGGGATCTGTTCAAACGAATGAGTCGGTTATTACACATATATTACAAACACAATCTCGACTTCACTGCGTCACTGGTACCACGGTATATAGGTGCCAGACGAAAGAAGGGCACTATTATTGTAATTTATCTTTTCAATTCTCATAGCATTGGCCGTTATGTACAGTGAGGGATTTGGATTAAGTTGGCACTCTAGATTTCACCTGCAGTGGCTCGCCTCATGAGCGACTTAATCGTTCATTGCGTGTGCAGTTACAGCTTAACTCCTAACAGTTAAAATGAAAAGTTAAGCCCCACGCTTCTGACTTCAAAATGAATAAATGTATGTATCTGAAACGCTAAGAGCCAGTATGCCTGTGCAGTGAAGAATTCCACTCAGAATGAATTTTGTTTGATAAAGCCATGATATCGGTTGGATAATCTGTAAGGGGGGGGGGGATGTGTAACGACTAAGATGATAACAAATTTGCATTCGCTTGCGTGATCATATATTAATTACATACATACAACATTATTTTGCACGTATGTTAAACATCAGATGAATTACTTGAACTTCCACATGCTAAAATGGTGTTAGTCATTCCAACCTAGCTCCAGAAAACAAATGAAAACATAATTGCACTTAAACCATTCATCCATTTCTCCCGGAAAAAATATCAGTAATGCTTAAAATTTGTGTGAATATCGTGGTTCCTTTCTTAATGTGAAAAATTGTAAATTGTGCTCATAAAAAATGTAAACTTCGAAGTGTGAACATTTCTTATCTTTTTTCTCGTAATAAAAGCTTTCAATAATGGTGTCAGAGTAAATAACAATTACAAATTTAAGGTACAACAATTTTTGACATTTTCTGGAATTTATTATGAGCGTTGCTAGTTCGTGTACCATACATAATCAGTCATGATTTCTCTCTTATGGCTATGCTGAAGTCCCGTTCACAAGGAACAGGGGAAAGTCCCATGACAGGGAAACAGCGTTCAATTTTCTCAACCCGCTTACAGTCAGTTAATGTCAATAACGATCTCGATACAGCATGATTTTTTTTCTTTCCTCTACGGTTCTTGGAATGCAAATGTGATTCAGTACGTAATGGACGAATGCTCTGCAGAGACTTACAGAGGAAAGTGCATACTTCGCTGGGCGGTTGGTTCCCGTTGCCTTGATGTACATACTTGTGTGCATAACTTATTTTTATTTGTCGAATACAAAATACATTCTGTCCAAATGCCGCAGATAAAATTAATGTGGACAGGACTCTGTCGAATTCGCACTTTTGCATGCAAGCAACACTATTAGCAAATACATCAAATACATGGGACTCGTCTGCTGTCCACATGTGCAGTAGCTGTTTATTAGAGAACGTTCGGAGACTGAAATATTCTTTTAAAAGCATTGCATAATGTGACCTTTATCTGACGATGTTTCTCCTTAAGGAACTTACGCCTCACTACAATATTAAGCCCAACATGTAACTATTTTACACCCTTGCCAGGATAACGGCTTTCTTTAAGTGAAAAACTCCCAATTTGTTGCCGGATAGCTTTTTTTTTTTTTTTTTAAGGGCTAGAGGGCTACTTTGAGATGATAGTCTAGTGGAGCTTTAGTCGCTGACTGAAGTCCTTAAAGCAGTAACATCAGTAGCAACTTTCGTACCGTAACCAAGCTTCAGGCTGAGTTCCTTTTAGCACACATAGATGCAACTACCTTCCAGCTACGCGCCCGTGTGCTCAACTCCAATTTGGACGTTGCTTGACAGTGGCTATTCAGCTATTCAGTTAACTATTATAGACCCTTACGTATTAGCATGGGGATAGTTTTTTTCTACGAGAATTCATTATGGGATAGCCCCTTATACACAGAGGACTCTTACTTGGCTTGTGGTAGGAGAGCGCACCTGTACACAACCAGAAGTATCAATTCAGGAAGACAAGCGGTTCTAGCAAAAACGTATGTACTCACCAGTGGCTGGAAAAAGAGTGTCTCCGTTCCAAAAACACAATGGCCACTTCCGAACGCTGAGTCCGTAGCAAAAAAATTGGGGTGGCCTTAATCAGTCCCCAAAGCCTACTACAAAACAAGATTCTTTAAACCAGTCAGAGAGACTGGAAAAGTGTGGGTGGCCAACGGCCTCAGTGTTTGATGACACATGAAAGTTCTAGTACATTCTCGAAGATTCTGCTGTGTACGACTTCTTACGCAATGGTAAGGAGATATAGGCAACAGACTGATGCGGCTGTCGTCATAAGAAATCTGGACGGGGGCATAAATGATGATTACCAACAAACAGAACATTTACTTATTTTGTATTCTCCAAATGTAAGTGTCATTCAATAAATAAAGAGACAAATTAGTCTGGGGAAAGTCTGTTTGTAAGGCAAGTTTGGTACTTTTATGTCTTTAAGTTGGCATCACTGGGATGAACCCTGATCAGCTGACGTATCAACATTGGTTTGTTTATAAACTCAAAAATACATTTCAAAATGGCGAGTCCGCTTGAAACGTCTACAACAGTTGAACAACGTTCTGTTATTCGTTTTTTACTTGCTGAAGGCGGGAAACCAGTGAATATATACTGCAGAACGTCTAAAGTTCATGGTGAAGGTTGTGTGAATCGCACAAATTTTTTCTAATGGGTAGACCAGTTCAAAAATGGTCGCGACTCAGTGACTGACAAACACCGTTCTGGCCGACCAGTTGCGATATCAGCTCCCTCACTTGAAAGTCGTATTGATGACATTATTCGTGTCGACCGCTGTGCAACTGTGGAAATGATAGTTGATAATGTTCACGTTAGCACTGGTACAGTTCATAACATTATCTGTAACAAGCTGAAGTACCGCGAAACATGTGCAAGATGGGTCCCAAAGGATTTGAAGCGGCTATACTGGGAAACAAGGTTGGGAGGGTGCACAGTGCTAAAGTAACGCTATGAAAAAGACAGTTCCTAAACAAAATTTTAACTTGTGTTGATACGTGGGTTCACTATTATGAACCAGAATCAAAGAGACAAAGCATTTAGTAGAAGCACACCAACTGACCTGTCAAGAATTAATTAAAAACCCAAGCATCAGCAGGAGAAGTCTTGTTGACGATATTCTGCGATGCTGAGGGTCCCGTTTTTCGTGATTACCTAGAAGAGCAGCAATGAACAGCCAATTATATTTGGATTTGCTTTTAAACAAGGTGAAGCCAGCCATGAGAGAGAGACGTAATGGATCTCAGAGGTGTGATTCTCCAGGCAGACAATGCATGTCCTCATACTGCCCAGCTAACCTGTGAAGCTATCGAGAAAATGGGCTAGGATATACTGCCTGACCCCTTTATAGTCCTGGCTTAGCACGTAGTGATTTCCATTTGTTTCCTGCACTGAAGGAGCCATTATGTGGGAAGAGGTTCCAGGACAACGAGGACGTGAAAAAGTTTGTGGGAAATTGGTTGAAACATCAAGATAAAGAGTTCTTTGTAACCGGAATAAGAAAGGTGGTAGCCCGATGGAACAAGTGCGTAAAAGTTCAACGGGATTCTGTTGAAAAGTAGGAAAAGTATTGTTTTGTAAAAATAAACGCATTTTTCTCCAGACCAGTTTGTCTCTTTAATTATTGAATGACCCTAGTATGAAGTTTCATTAGAAATGATGTCCAGCTATCAATGAACTAGGAGGGCTCTGTACTAAAGCACAAATGTTGGTTTCGGAACTGTGACTAGGCAGCTTCTGTGCATCACGTGGCCAAGTGCTCCAAGCGTGAGTGGGCCGCACAGCTGCCGCTGACCGTCCTGTATTACGGTGGCAGAGGGCGCTCGACGTACAGAGCAGCTGGAGACGTGGCTCAGTGGAAGCACACCATTGGGTCTGCCAGATCCTACGCCGCCTCTATAAGTATCTAACAGGAACTTGCAATTCCATTGGTATGAAATGATATCGATAAGTGGAGCCACAGATTCCTTATGCGATCTCCCCAGCAACAGTCGAAAGACCTAGTTTTGAAACCGACAGGAAAGTAAATTTCCGGTTTTGTGGTTCGCTCCTGCTGACCAATGTTACACAAGGGCAACGAATTTTCTCTTGCTGTTGGTGAGAGGGACAAAGAAAGAAATCGCTTCAGACTCGACTCATAAACGTCATGTTATCGTTTTCATGTGAGGGGCTACATAAGGAATTGGGAAATGAAAGGGAATGGGGTGGCTCTTCTCATCAAGTATACGAATAAAATAAAATAATTTGTCTATTACAACTGCCTCCCCAAGCATCGACATGTCTCAGAATCATGTAGATTTTGGGAATATTAAACTATAAACCCAGAAGTGCCAAAAATTAGATGGTGAAAGATGAACGAAAGTAACATCCACCTTTCTGATTTGACACAAAGAATCCTGCTGGAACGATATCTGCAACTGAGCGTTATAGTAGAGGCTGAAAATACAAATTCACTTGGAGGATTTTTTATTTTACAGTGCTTGGACGATGAACAGTTTTGGTCTATTACATTCCCATCATCAGTTGTGATAATTTTGTGCTGTGATCAAGAGCGCTACGATGGGGAGTATAGGACGCTGTCTAAACACTGAAAAACACCATAGCAACTGAACCGGTATTTTCGATCTCTACTATCTGATTTGAATGATAGCATGATAGTGTATTATGCATTAATTAACAGTCACCTAGATTACATGTATATTTTTGAAGATTAATAATTGAATGACCTTTGAGACACTGTTTAATCGAGAAACAATTCTTGTCACTACATCTTGTGGAGATGTATTGCTGCTCCGAGATTTGGCGAATTTATTGATTTTCTAGTGATCACAAAGCGTATTCAGATACCTTCTTTCTAGGTTTCTTTGATCCTAGGTATCCACAAATTTTACAGCGAAATTTTGTGCTACCATAAATTGCAGTAAGAACACCTGATATCGCAAATTATCAGTCTCAGTCACAATAAACCGAACAAACTAGTTAAGAGCAGCATGCTAAAGGAGTGCTCCATAAAGTCGGTGCGCCATTTAGCACTCTTAAACGCCTGGTAATAACACTGTAGATACATTGGCGGTGTGTGCTCCCGCGTTGCTCTTCATGAAATAAAGGGAGAACTTTTCGTTAGTTGTTGATTCTCATTACCAGAGGGGCTGTGGATATATAAGAAAATTAAACGAGACTTGACAAGCAGCCAGGGATGGTGAAGGGTAAGTTCAGAGAGGCCACTGAAATACATCCCCACAATACGCACTGACACTCCAGTAGATTTCATTAGACCCTTGTTCCACAATCTAGAGTTAACCGGTTTTCTAACTTCAAAAGGGCACATATCTATTCTTATTATGGGTTATGGAGAAGTTCTAATCTCTGTTGAAGTTATATATTCACTTGCTCCAATTTTTTAGAACAAATTCACTACTCGAATTCGTTAAAAATATTATTTCTCTTTCCAAGTGCCTCCTTATAATGACAAACCCAGTGCTAGTGGAAGAAGATTTAGACACGGTGGCCACACAAATACTTCGAAAATTGAGAAGTGCGTTTGAATGATGAGACACAACTAGGATTCTGTAAATGCAAACAGACTGGATTGTGACGAGTGATACAGTGACAGTCGTGCAACAGATCCTACAACAGACCGACTTGATTGATGCATTGCATATCAGGCATATAAATTCCAAGAAATATTGATATTTAGTGTTGTCGGGATTAATCAACTAACTTATCTTCTATTAAGAAGGGTGCAAAAGATAAATAGATAAATAAATAAATCAACAAAACTGAAAAGGTGAGAAATTATGAGTATTTTCCCCCAGTTAAATTACTATTGATATGGCTACATTCAAAAGTGAAAATTTTTTTCATCAAGAAAATTCTTGTCGTGTTGCTGTAAATAGGAACAGAGATATAGCATGAAAAAACAGGGTTATCAAAATAAATGTGATGTGCACCACCTTTTGAAGGATTATGGTATAAGAACGACTGAGAGTAGCTTTGTGACACATCCATTTACAGTAAACATATATGCTACTGTTGGGTGATAGGAAACAGAAATACATTAAACTTGAAGATTTTGTGTAAGGAGATATCTGCATACCAACAGAAGAAAACTGTTGGCAGTGTTATCTATTTTTTTCTGTTTTTATTGCTGACTATACCATTTTCACAGTGTTTGCGACAAACATTGAAATTAAAGGAAGATTACCAGTGTTTACCGAAATGATAAAGAATCAAGCTGAAGTTATTGTTAAAGTATTACCTACTTATGCGGCAAGGAGTTTCGTAACGAAGAGGCACATTCGTTTGCTGACTCAGAAGGATTGAAACATTCAGTTGCCGCCCCATACACCACCCAACCAAAAAAATCCCGAGCGGGGCTTTATTCTTGGCACATAAGAGAAGTCAGTGCTGCAACTCCAGTGGCAGTTTGAAGTAGGTAACAACAGATGGGAATTCAACATGACAGTTGTATGCAGACAGTATTATGGAGCGCGTGCGCAGCTGTATAGTCCATTCAAAATTCCATCAGTATTGACATCTGCGACGGAAATGGTAGTGAGAAGGCCGCGCCCGAGGCACGGCTCGGATTAAGCCAATCCTATGATGGCTGTAGCCTCAGGCCAGCGGGCACGTGCACCCTAAGTTACCAAATCTCACTCCTCAACACCTCCTCTTGTGCCGCGATTTAGTAAGTGAGTCTGCGTGAACGCTGCGCGGTGTGCATGTTTCGTTGCTGTTTAGGAGTTACTGTGTTAAAGTATTACCCACTTATGCGGCAAGGAGTTTCATAACAAACAGGCACATTCGTTTGCTGACTCAGAAGGAGTTATTTGTTGTGACTTATTTAACATGTCAAAAGAAAGTACATCGAAACTTAGAAGTGGAGAAGTTCGACATCGTTCTCGCGGATAGGTTCAAATGGCTCTGAGCACTATGGGACTTAACTTCTGAGGTCATCAGTCCCATAGAACTTAGAACTATCTAAACCTAACTAACCTATGGACATCACACACATCCATGCCCGAGGCAGGATTCGAACCTGCGACCGTAGCGGTCGGGAAGTTCCAGACTGTAGCGCCTAGAACCGCTCAGCCAATCCAGCCGGCTCGTGGATAGGAGATTGCTTTACGAGGACAGTGTAGAGAAATGGTTTGCTCGTTAAGAGCTTACTTTGAGAGTGAAAAACTTAATGATGGCTTACTACTCTCCTTTAGCAGATAGAACGGCAGCAACCCTGCATATCAACAAAAACACTGTCGTAAGACCTGGTAAGGAACTGTTTGAGACAGAAAAGGAAGTTGGAGAACCATCCAAACTTGGTACTCCCGGGAAGAAACGTTCTTGAGATAAGTGTGTTACGAATTTAAATTCATTTGCAGAGGATACTATTCGTCGACATGTTTATGACTATTATCGCAGAAAGGAACACTCCACACTCTCAATGTTATTGATGACTCTTAAAGAATCAGGAATTATTCAGGGCAGTCGAACATCGCTATTCACAGTTCTGCACAACGCAGGATTTCACTACGGACAATTTTTCGGCCTTAAGCTATTGATGGAAAGGGAGGATATTGTTGCATGGCGATGCCGATTTTTAAGACAAATATTTAGCATAAATGTTAATGAAGTGGTTCGGCTCGATGAAACGTGGGTTAATTAAGGTCACTTAGTTAATCAGGGGTGGACAGACCACACGATTAAAGGAACAAGCTGGTGCCGTCTGGTAAAGGGGCAGATTGATTCTGCTCCATGCAGGCACCACATAAGGTTTCGTACAAAACTGTCTCCCTCTCTTTAAATTGAAGACGACAGTAGATTATCATGAAGAGATGAACCACATTACATCCACAAAGGCCGGCCGAGGTGGCTGAGTGGTTCTAGGCGCCACAGTCTGGAACCGTGCGACCGCTACGGTCGCAGGTTCGAATCCTGCCTCGGGCATGGGTGTGTGTGATGACCTTAGGTTAGTTAGGTTTAAGTAGTTCTAAGTTCTATGGACTGATGACCTCAGAAGTTAAGTCCCATAGTGCTCAGAGTCATTTGAACCATTTTGAACACCCACAAAGTGGTTTGTAGAAACTCTAATACCCAATATAGGTAAACTGTCAACAATTGTTTTAGACAATGCTACATGTCATTCAGTTGTTCTTTATAAAGCACCTACCTTGACAAAGCGGAAGGTGGAAATGATTAATTGGCTTGAGCGTCCTAACGTAATATATCTGATGACTTTAAGAATGTCGAACTTATTGAAAAACAAATTTCCCTTAACCGCAATTTCCAAAATATGAAATCGACGAACTGGCAAAAATATATGAGCATACAATCGTAAGGCTGCTACCGTAGCACTGCCACTTCAACCCTATAGAGTTGATTTGGGCCCAAATTAAAGGTTACGTTGCCAGGAACAACCAAAAATTTATTATTTCCGCAGTAGAAGCACGCACTAAAGAACCTATTACTCACGTTACCTCTGAAGACTGGAAGAAAGCCGTCAAACACACAGACAACATTATGAAAAGAGAATGGCAGGATGAAGGTACTTTGGAGACGTCAGTGGAAGAGATGATTATCTCTCTGAATGACAATAGTAACAGCTAAACTTCAAATATCTGTAATAGCGACGAGAGTGATGTCAGTGGAGTTTTACCATTGTCCACATAGAGATGCAGCACAAACCGATTCAGCTACACGTTTGGAGTGCGCAGTTTGCACTTGTAAGTACTGGCATAACAAAATTAATCCAGACTAAGTTTTGAAATTTTAATATGGCGGCATTATCAAATATTAATTCCAAAGAAAGTACATTTCTAGAATTCAATCTGCGCATACATATTATTCAAAAATAATAAAATAATGTCTGCAATACATTGGCAGTTTTTGTATTGTTTTTGTTTCTCAGAATAGATGTTGCCCAATTTAAGATACCAAACAAGCATTGTTTTATTTGTTGTTGTTTTGGAAATAAGGATGCATATGAGATATATATCAGGTTTTTACAAATATAGCGATCTGTTGCCTATCGCTACTGTACGCGAGCAGACGATTGCGTATCATATTATTAACAGTCTGTATCTTGCGTTAGAGATCTCGACACAGTTAAGGTTTGAAACGGATGAAAATTTAATGTTTTATTGACATTTCATTCTCATAATGTGTACACCTAACTTCAATAACAAAAAAACATTTTCGCATGCCGAAAATTTGGTAATGTCATGGGTAAGTTTTTTTTTTCAAAACAGTCGCTTTATTGTCTACATAAACATTTAAAAAAATGAACCATCACGTAGTGAAACTGTTTCACAACGAATTACAGTCGTCTCCACATTTAAAGATCTTATAGTTAGCGTGTGTGAGCGAGTTGAATGATACATGAGGCTACGCGCTCACCTGTGCTACTTCCGAACAGCCAGTCCTAAAGTAATTCTGAATGCAGTATAGTGTTACTTCGGTGTAATGTCACGAATCACATCTCTAAATCAACTGTTTGAGATATTATCCAGAATATAACTACGCAGTCTTCCAGGGCCGGTGTCGTGAAGATTAAAATTTTTCTGAGTGGTCTATCTTGTCATTATATATAAAACGCTGCCCTGCCCTGTCTCTAATTCACGATATAATCACACCATATGTCAACCAGACGTCCGTACGGTCATGTTCTGCATGAAAGATGGCATTCTGGTCAACTGACAACTATACCAACGATGACGTCAGAGCACCTATGAGTTAGTGTTTACCGGGTAGCCTCATATCCACAGTCGCTGCGTTAACAACCACAGACGGTGCAGTATGGCACTCAGAGAACATGCCTACCGGATCGGTGGAGGTCCATAGAAAGAAAGAAAGCAAGACAGACGCAAAATGACTTAGCCCAAAGACTTAATGTGAATCGTTCTGTTGTTTCTCGGATGTAGCGACAGTTTATAGAGACCAAAACTGTATCCCAAAGACCAGGACAGGGCTGACCACGTGTAACTTCAGAAGATAGGCCAATTATTAGGCTGTAAGGGCAGACAGTACCACCTAAGTACTGCACGGCAACTGTCATATGAGCTTGCAGCATCCACTGGACGTGTTGTATTAAGACAAACGGTGTTCATAAGGGTTAGGCAGAGTAGCCTTCAGTGTCGGAGACCTGCGGTATGTCGACCTCTGATGCGTTTTCACAGAAGGGAACGTCTCGAGTGGAATCATCAACATGAGACCTGAACGGTCGAACAATGGGCCAGTGGTGTTTCTCAGATGAATCCATTTTAGTCTGGAGAGTGATTCTCGATGGATTCGCATCTCAACGTGGAACACGATTTGGGGACCCACACATTGTGGAAAAAGACCGATATCAAGGAGGATCCCTAATGGTGTGGGCAGTGATTAAGCTTACCACTCAAAACCCTCTACGTGAAATTCTACTGGTGAATCGGAAAGGTTTAACTGCTGTTGGGTATCTTGACCAGATCTTGGGACCTCATCTGTGGTTGTTGTGAGGTGGGCCCAGATTTCGTATCGATGGACGGTAATGCTACACCTCACAGAGCATGAATGGCTGATGTTTTCTTGAAAACAGGAGATACTCCAGCATGGCTTGTTCTGCTCGCTCTCCCGATTTGAATCCTAAAGAGACGGCTTGCATCACGTCAGCATCCACCAACCACTCTCCAAGAGTGTGAGCGGCTCTGAAGGAAGAATGGGCTCTATTGACTCAACACAAGACTGATATCATTCACAGCATATCCGGTCGTTGTCGGGCAAGCATTGGTGCCCGAGGTGGCTGTGGTATCGATAGATACGATGCCAAGGAGTAGGTGCAAGTTCTTAGGTTGGCAGTAAGAACCAACACCGACGGCAACGCCCTCTAGCCAGCGCTGTCCAGATCTACGAGCTGTGCTCCAGATTCAGTCCATTTGATCAAGAGCAGACGGCCAGGGCACTTTGCTTCATATAGAGACTTTGCACGATTTACGACGGGTCTAAAGCTTCACACCTAATTGCTCAAAGTTATGTAGCCTCTGCATATATTCATGCACCAGTAAACCACTTTTACTTACTTGCAGCACCGACGTGTTTTACCTCACCTGCTCCTACTCGCTTCCTTCATTCGGCCAACCTTTCAGTTTTCAGGAGCAGACCCACGCGCCGCCTACCCGGCGGGATACAAAAGTGGCCACGCTCCGTAGTGATCACATTAACCAGACGTTGGAATGTGTTTGCAGATCTGTTAAGTTGGGCCAGCCGCGGTAGTCGTGCGGTTCTAGGGGCTGCAGTCCGAACCGTGGGACTGCTACAGTCGCAGGTTCGAATCCTGCCTCGGGCATGGATGTGTGTGAGGTCCTTAGGTTAGGTTAGGTTTAAGTAGTTCTAAGTTCTAAGGGACTGATGACCTCAGATGTTATGTCCCATAGTGCTCAGAGCCATTTGAACCATTTGTTAAGTTGGAAGAAACGAAGAACACTTGAACACTTTTGTCCACCGTTATTTATGTTGCAGTTGTTTACGTTCTGTATTCTTTACAGTGTTTTTACTTTATAATTAGCTGTTTATACTGTTTCGTAGCAAAATAAACGCACCCTTGAAAAATTTTCGTCTTCGGCACTTCGATGCAAGTGGTACCTGTGGTGCTATTGCCTAGCTTTACATCTTCTCCTTCAACACTTAGAATCATTCCCCATGTATTGTCTGTGTTCTGCATTACAGTGTCAGGTGACCCCTAAGAACGAAGTGAGTACCGGCTGCGCTGGGTAGCTGCGCGGTCTGCGTTCCCCCCCCCCCCCCCCCCCCCCCCCCCCCCACCTCTCCACCGTCGGAGGTTCGAGTCCTTCCTTGGGCATGGGTGTGTGTGTCGTCATTAGTGGTAAGTTTGTTTAATTTAGATTAAGTAGTGTGTAATGTTAGAGACCGATGACCGCAGCAATTTGGTTCCATAAGACCTTAAAACAAATTCAAATTTACCCAGTATTCTCTAGTGAAGTACGCAGATGACAGTTTTCATTTGCGGAGGTCGTATTGAGGCAAGCACATGCAATGCGATCTCTTAATGCAGTGCAACCTGAAATGACGTCTGTTTGATCAAAAAAAGGATGGAGTTTGTATCGTGTTGTTGCTGATGCCAATGCCTCTCCATGTGTCATCCATAGGTTGTGGACAGCCACAAGGATACAGGTCAGCAGCACATAAGGCGAGTTGGACAAGGTCGCCGTCACATTACAACACCACGTGAAGACTCGTATCTGGTCATCTCTGTGTTGGGATGTCGTCCGGATACCGCCAGAGCTCTGCAAGACGATCTCAGACGGTCACTGGAGCCACTGTGTTTGATCAGATCTTAAGAACGGGTTACGAGAAAGACCTTACGACCCAGACGTGCTACTCGAGCACCCCGCTTGACAGAACAACATAATGGAGCTCATCTTCAGCTCCTCTCTGCTCATGTCAACTGACAAATTCGTCACTGGCGGAGACCAGTGGTGAGCAGTAGCTGCCATATATTGTCCATGAAGTTGTCAGATTTCCAAAGGTCTATGATGCTGTGTAGAGGCTTCAGTGTTGACAACCGTACGGATCCTGTCTTTGTTCGTGGGCCTCTTACCGCCAGGCAGCACATCGAAGGGATCTGTTAGGAGCATTTGGTGTCTGCTGCGTATGATGGCGATCCTGAATGCCTTTTGATGCTAGGGCCTATGTAGCTTGCGTCACCAGGGATGGATTTTGAAGGCTGGACAATGAAATAATGGAGTGGCCAGCGGTCCCGACCTGAACCTCTACCTGCATATGTGGGGCATGCTTGACAGATGCGTTCGTGTTCGTCCTGTTCCACGACAGACTCTCCTAGAACTCAGTGGTCTTTCAATGAAGAATGGGAACGGACATCGCAGGCTGACCTCTGTAGACATATACGGAGCAAGCCATGTGCGAGGCAGTGATAAACGCTCACAGACAGCTCAAATGGTGTTGAAGTTCTCGAAGTCCAATGAAAAAAACGATTGTTTCAACTTTGTCTTCGACATCCGTCGTACATTACAGTCATTTTTATGTAAACAATAGATGATGTAATGATGTTTTATTATGTACTTAATTTGTGGAAATAAAGGTATAGTTTGAGAACATATCCATTCCGCAATTATTGCTCAATGGAGTATAGCAGACGCACCAAGTCATGTTTCTCCATTGAAACTTCCTGGCAGATTGAATCTGTGTGCCGGTCGAGACTCGAGCTCGGGACCTTTGCCTTTCGCGGGCAAGTGCTCTACCACTGAGCTACCCAAGCACGACTCACGCCCCGTCCTCACAGCTTCACTTCTGCCAGTATCTCGTCTCCTACCTTCCAAACTTTACAGAAGTTGTCCTGTGAACCTTGCAGAACTAGCACTCCTGAAAGAAAGGATAGTGCTTAGCCACAGCCTCGGGGATGTTTCCAGAATGAGATTTTCACTTTGCAACGGAGTGTGCGCTGATATGAAACTTCCTGGCCGTGGCTAAGCCATGTCTCCGCAATATCCTTTCTTTCAGGAACTCTAGTTCCGTTAGGTTCGCAGGAGAGCTTCTGTTAAGTTTGGAAGGTAGGAGACGAGATACTGGCAGAAGTGAAGCTGTGAGGACGGGGCGTGAGTCGTGCTTGGGTAGCTTAGATGGTAGAGCACTTGCCCGCGAAAGGCAAAGGTCCCGAGTTAGAGTCTCGGTCCGGCACACAGTTTTAATCTGCCAATAAGTTTCAGATCAGCGCACAGTCCGCTGCAGAGTGAAAATCTCATTCTGAAAACATGTTCCTCCATTCTTTAGAGCAATGTGTAAGACCGACGTTTCGAAAGTGTTACAGCAGTCTTCCTCAGAGAAAGACTGATTTGGGAGAACAAAATATGCCTGTGCTTACTACAGGCGATCGGTGTCAATACGTCCTATTTGTGATACTTTATCGGCCCTAGAATTTAATAGGCTAGTTATGACGAAATCGAGAGTGTACTGGTACGACAGAAGCAATTCGTGGACTATTCAGATTGTCAGTGATTGACAACAGTCTACAGATCAGCTCTTGGCTTCTGGTGGGAATGTTTTCTTCCTGGTGTACGCCGTAATGCACTGACAGTTCCTCTATAGCAGTTCGTTCAGGCTCTCGCGTACGTAAGCGGTGTTGCTTCTGCCCCTTCACCGCGAGCGATTTCCTTAGCCTATTCTAGAATATAGCCACAAATGTTTCACGAACGTGACATATTGACATCGACCGCCTGAAATAACAGACGCACCTTTTCTTCTCCCAAATCCGCTTTCTCTGAGGAAGGCCATTGTAATACGTTCGAAACTTCGGTTATGTAGCACCCAGAAGAATATTAATCATCATGATCTTTAGTGTTTTGAAGAAGACAAATGTGTGTACAAAGTTTGTTCTGCATATCTTGACTTCCTAACAAAAATATGGACAATTATTTCCTGAAAAAAATTACCATGCGTGCCAGGCAAGCTGTTATCAATAGCACAAAAACAAACAGAGTGCCGAAATTCACATATAAAGGTCAACGCCTTTTTGCTGTAATTGACATTCAAGCCAATATGACGTTCAAGCTGAATAACACCCCTAAGAAAGACTTTTCTGACACTTTCGTGACTTTATCTGAATTTTCTGAGCAACGTAAAAGTGGAGGGAGTCTTTGTAGAGCATCTGCAGCATTGAAGTAACTATCCTGTTTTTGTTAAACATATCTTGAACTTTTTCTTTGCTGGGATATAGTCCACAGCCGGCTTTAGTTGTTCAACGGGAAAATAGAAGCCTACATGACATGAAACGAACCTTGGGTTACCGTGCTGGGCATCTATCAAAAGCATTAAGATCCGAAACAATCCTCGCTGCAATATACGCTCTGAATCGATTTGATGTTATTTAGAACGGAAAACCGGAACAAATTTGGTGGCAAATCTTCAAAAGGAAGTGGGTTTCGTTACGATGGTTGTGGTTATCGTGTTTATTTTCATTAAAAAGGTTTGTCATTGTATGCAGATATGGGAAATTTTACTGCAAACAATTCAAGGAGCCATTGACTCAAAAGAATAAAATGTTTGTTGATATTTCAGATATCAATGAAAATTAAGAGATTACAGAAACTGGACCCGAATGTGTTTATTTTGCAGAGGACAGTCAAGAGCACCGTAGGACGCAAGCTGCAGTTACAAGTCACAAAAATGTTAGCAGGAATGTTAAGAAACTGAGGGACAAATTGAAATGCAACTTGGTAGCAACGAATGGAAAAAGGAATCCACAGTTTATTTAAACAACTAATATTGAAGAAAGCATTAGGTTACTTTGAAGAATCATCCCATCAACAAAGAATAATGCTTCGTCATGGGACACCAAGAAATTATACATAACCAATGCATTCAGAAAATTTTGAGTTATAGAAGAAAGCAACGAAGAAATAAATGTATTTTTTGAGATCATTCCTTGCGAAGGAACAGCGGTGTGAGTAAATGTACGTTAAAATGTGTTACAAAGTGTTTAAACTTCAAAAACATTTATTTCGATGATCGAACGGCTTCGATCAGTTCTTGACCATCCTCAGACATTCACACTGAAATATGAACGCAGAATGGATTTAGAGGGTTGTCTGATAATTGTAGTAACATATAAAATACATCATGTACAACAAATATTAGAAGAAGATATTATACCGTTGATGGTACTCGGTGCGATGAACGGAGCAGGCGTTGTGACTCTACGAGCGTCAACAACTGAGGAAAGCAACTCAGTTGTTGCTTCAGTACGCGATGCTCCGCCCACTGCATACCGAATAACATCAGCGATAGCCCGTTAGGCTAGCAGGACATAAAACAGTTGCTATAATCAGGGATATGCATAACATTTACACAAAAGCTAATAACAAGTAAAGAAATGCTTACGTTACATTATATAAATTAACTGACGTGAACAGCATTTACGGAATATGTCATAAAAATTTATATGAAAGAGGTAACCAAACATAATCGGTTGTGGGGAAACCGACAGCCATCTGAGGGGATTTATCGAAATCTCTTAGATTGTATGCCAGCAAAGATATTTAATAAGCGATACCAATGACTCCCACGAAGATGGCGTTGTCTTCTCGACATGCATCATGCAGCGGAAGACGATTTCATCGATACGACAGCGACTGGGTGTTAAATACCTTCCGTAATGATATGTATAAATGCATGCCAGATATTGCAGAAAGCTTCTGCATCATGGTGCCAGTGATAACACTGCTTGAGTGACGCTATTAGTTACCATGGGAGCGACGTAAAGGTGTCAATGTGCACGTTTCAATAGAAGACTAGTTCTAAGTTGCGACAGCCCCTATCTGATACAGAATATTGGCATGAAAGTAAAGTGACCGTCATAATATACGTCAGATCAACCAGACAATATTGACGAGGTAACCAACAAGGTAACAAGCAAAACAGAGTACAGAATACCTAAAACACTGCAAAATATGTTGCATTAAAAGAACTACGGCACAAAATCTCATTGACCCATGGAGATAAACATAAAAAACGAGCATAAGAAATTGAGGTTTAAAAGCAATATGAAAACAGTTGTTTGCAGTTATATATATTTCCCTAAATTCCATAACATACATTACGTACGCCTATTTTATGCAGTTTCGTGGAATATAAATGACTGTAAACAACTATGTTCACAGTTCTTTTAAACCTCAATTTCTTATGCTATCCATGGTGTAGGTGTTGTATGTCCTATTTAGTTTGTTACCTTTGTGGTTACCTGGCCAGTGTCATCAAGGGAATCTGACGTATATTATGACAGTAGTTTTTCTTCCATGCCAGTATTCTGTAACATCTAGTCGCTATTGCAGCTTTGAATTCGTATTCCGTTGAAACGTGCACATCACCTCCACACCGCTTTCATGATAAATAACGGCGTCACTCAAGCAGTAATTTCACTGGCAGTACTTTATAGGAGCAGTCTGCAGTACCTGGCATGCTTTTCTACACGTCGGCATGAATTCCTATTTTGCGAATAGATATGCAAAGTGCAATCAGATATATTAATAAATCAGGATTTTACGAACGATCCGAACGTATAGACAAGAGGTGTCTTTACATTTGTCCACTAGTTAACGAGAAAAGGAGTTAGAGTAGACAGGCGACAGACATTCTGGAAAAGGGTTACCACTTACCAAGATACAGGTGACTAAGGAACTTGTTGTTGTTATGTCTGTTTCATGATACCTAGGAAACATTGCTGAAGAATGTGGAAGTACTTGTGTTTTCAAAGTTATTTTATGATCTGATATAGAAACTCTTCGTTTGTTGAGTTTTGTTGGTGTATAACGAAAACGTAACTTCCTTACACTTATTCCATTATTTATATCTGAAATAAAGGTTTTGTTTTAAAACGGCTATGATATTCTAACGCGTAATACCAATGGACTTAATAATTGTGACATGGTGTCATGCTCATCACAGAAGTCACAATGAAACACAAAAAGCGCCGAAAAAACTAGAGGATGGCCATGTAATATCCACGACACTATGTTCTAGTCACAACATTTTAAAAAGGACGAAGTGTACAAACTTCAACAAATATTATCGGTACTACGTATAAAAAAGATTGTATCGTGTAAAAATGACGATAATTATTTCATTACTTCTGTAATAATTTAATTTCCGTGTGAATTAAAATTATTATCAGAGAGCTACATTCCTAGACAACGACTATTATTATCTTTTTTTGTTATCTGTGATAATTGTCGTTCAGTTGTTCTTCCTGTGCTAACCGAAGAACTGTTAGGATGTGAGACGAGTGAGGTCTATAAAGAGAAAGCCTGTAACTACATTGTTAATTATTATTTGAATAATAAAGTCGATATTGTCTAGACGTGGATTTGTATTTATTTCAATTGTAATCCTAATCCGCAATTAGGAGTGCAGCCATTAGCGCTACTAACTTACAGCGGAGTGTAAAAAATATGACGTAATTTCCATTGAAAACAATTTTAAATGCTAAAGAACAGAGATAAAAGGCTTAAAGAGTTTTATCTAAATATATTAACTTGATATAAAAGGACTCAAGAATAAAAACAGACAAATTGACTACCGTCTGTCTGCCACCATCGTAGCAAAAATATCTCCGCGGCAGTTTTCAATCGAGAATTTTAACAAACATAAATGTTGTTAGATATAAATGAATGGAAATAAATGTGTGGTCCCGAATCTACTTTAAAAGACAGAATCCAACTCAGATTGAATCTTTAAAAGTAGTGTTCACAGTACGTTACGTAATATTAATTTCTTATTTGCTGATGTATGAAGCCTAATTATTTCTGACGATTTACATGAAATATTTTAATAGGAGACATACGTCAGTATTATATGGGGGTAGTATTTTGATTCTAAATGTTACTTTTGCTAGAGAAAAGTGCTTCCATCTTAAGTAACAGTTGTGTAAAATTTGATAAATGATATGCAATCTAGCGCCACTCACACGAATTTACAGACAACATTTCTACACAAGGTCCAGTGGAGATTTCTTTAGCAGAGTGACAAATATTACCTGGGATAATTATTTTTGAGATCAAACAAATTGTTACGCTGACAATAGGTAACTGGATTAATATTTTTTTATCTACCCGAAATGTCATTTATAAGTAATTGAAGTCACGAAATACTATAAACCGGTTCCGTCACAGCCACTACAATCGAGAACAAAACTGCGGTTTCATTCATTGACGGTCATTTTTCCACACAGAAATATACCCAGAACACTCTCATGTATTTGACGCTGGCAGCCTGCTAGTATAATTCCATTCTTGGTATTGAAGGAAGAAACTAACGACTCATTGTAGGGCCTGGTATGTTTCACGTAACATACCGATTACTTTCACTATAGCAGACACAAAGAACCAAACGTTTAAACGAGATAGAAAAGAATGGGAGGCTGGGATCAGACATGTAGAAAACTCTAAAATTTCTGAAAAAGAAGTTCTACCCCAGTCGTTAACACGGTGGACCAAGGCTGAAACTACAGTCCTCCAGTCCCAACTTGTTCTCTAATTGTGGGCTGGCCATTAGACCAAATCAGTGTAGCGCAGGGTCAAGTTGAGTAATGATGTTAGCGCTCTCGGCTGTGCTGGCCACTGTTTCTGAGGGGTGGGTGGGGGCGTGCAGTCGAGCTTTCCGCACCCCATTCACAGCCCCGCCCTGCCGCGAGAGCAAAAGGGCTCTCCAGGTGCGAGTCTTTGAAAGCAACCGCCACAGTCTGTGCGCCGTAGCCCAAATCCGATTACTTCTGCAGGGTCGCAGCTACCGCGTTTTTCGCGAGGTAACTGGAATTTGAGGAAAGTCGTCTTTCCATCACTTACCGAGAAACATAACTTGGTTATTTGCCTTCAACTGTTAACAGAAGTGACGCTCCGAGAACATATTGAGGCTGCGGCTCGAGTGTTGTTTGAGAGGTAGTGGGCGGAACGTTCCATGACGCGAGCTGACGCTACAGTGTCCGGAGTAGCAGTTCATTGTTCAGCGGGGTGTAGTAGCGTCCTGCAGAGATCAGACAATGGAGTCGGACGCACTGGAAACTGATTTGAAACTGGAAGAAAATATATTACTGAAACCTGATTTATTCAGCATATCGAAAGGTCCGAGTATTCTAGTGAAATGGAGAGACATGCTTGGAAAGTTTAATACATTTTACGAGAGTTTATGATCAGGTCCTGAGAATTTCCATGGATACAAGAGCATATCTACGTACACTGTTGATCGTATTTTGAAAAAGATCGATACGCGCTTGAAAATACCCTGCACCAAATTCCATCCAAATATGTCGCAAGAGGAAAAATTGTAGTTACAATGTGGTAAGTAAAACTGTAATCAGCAACTTTCCTCTTTAATTTTGTTTTAACCAAAAATAGCGTTACGCAATTTAAATAATAGCATTTAACATCTAACAATATCAAGTCGTGCACAACAGAGGCAATTTCAGTAATGTAGTAGTGTATGATGTATAAATTAACAAGAATCATTTTCTAAATTTTGGTACTAGCTGAAAACCTGGCATCGCTTCGATATGTATTTGTTCCAATCTCGTGTTAGTCCATATTCTGCTTCCCCCTTTCTGTGTCCATCTGCTGCTTCCCATCTTCTTTGTGTGTCTCCTCCACCACCTCCCTATGTCCATCGCCTCCATCCCACACTGTATACACTATGTGGTCAAAAGTATCCGGATACCTGACTGAAAATGACTGACAAGCTCGTGGCGCCCTCCATCGGTAATGCTGGTATTTACTGTTATGTTGGCGCGTCCTTAGCCTTGATGACAGCTTGCACTCTCGCAGGTATACGGTCAGTCAGGTGCTGGAAGGTTTCTTGGGGAATGGCAGCCAATTCTTCAAGGAGTGCTGCACTGAGGAAAGGTATCGATGTTGGTCGGTGAGGCCTGGCACGAATTCGGCGTTCCAAAACATCCCAAAGGGGGAACGTACACTGTGCAGACCAGTCCGTTACAAGGATGTTATTGTCGTGTAATCACTCCGCCAAAGACAGTGCATTATGAACAGGTGCTCGATCGTGATGAAAGATGCAATCGCCATCCCCGAATGGCTCTTCAACAGTAGAAAACAAGAAGACGCTCAAAACACCAATGTAGGCCTGTGCTGTGATAACCGCCTCCGAATTTTACTGTTGGCACTACACATTCTGGCAGATGACGTTCAGCGGCCATTTGCCGTACCCACACTCTGCCATCGGATCACCACATTGTGTACCGTGCGTGATTCGTCACTCCATAAAACTTTTTTCTAGTGTTCAAACGTCCAGTGTTTACGCTCCTTACACCAAGCGAGGCGTCGTTTGGCATTTACCGGCGTGATGTGTGGCTTATGAGCAGCCACTCGACCACGAAATCGAAGTTTTCTCACCTCCCGTCTAACTGTTACAGTACTTGCAGTGGATGCTGATGCAGTTTGGAATTCCTGTGTGAAGGTCTGGATAGATGTCTGCGCATTGGACATTACAACCCTATTCAACTGTCGGCGGTCTCTGTCAGTTAACAGACGAGGTAGGCCTGTACGCTTTTTTGCCCCTTCACGTTTCCACTTCACTATCACATCGGAAACAGTGGACCTAGGGATGCTAAGGAGGGTGGTATTCTCACGTACAGGCGTATGACACAAGTGACGCCCAATCACTTGACCACGTTCGAAGTTAGTGATTTCCACAGAGTGCCCCATTCTGCTATCTCACGTTGCCTGTACCTGGCAGAAGGTGGCAAAAATGCACCTTATATGAAAAACGTATGTTTTTGTGCGTGTCCGGATACTTTTGATCACATAATATACATGTTTTTCTGTGAATGTTGTATGTGAGGCTATAGGGTCACCTTCACAGCGGGTCACTAGAGCAAGAAGGTATTCAAAGAAGCGTTCTTAAACTTTTTCATTTACTTTTCACCGGTGGGCATTTTAGTATCTACTGGGGCCCTGGAAGCACAGTCTACTAGAGGTTTTGGTACTAACTTGTCTCATGAAAGACACTAAGGCACCTTAAGAAAATATCCTTCTTACCCTTGCGTTTACTCAGTTGGGAGTATAGGAGACGGGGCATGTTCGTCATCAAAACATAATGATGTCTGTCTCCATCGGAAAACAGCAGGAAGTTTACATGTATGTTACACTCACAGGAAATTATGAGAAATGGAGGGGTCCAATGACAGCATGTTTATCCTGCTTGTTCTGCTCATCTGACCTGCGTTTCTCCAGGCCATAAACATGAACCGCTATTCCAGTATTCGGAACCTCTAATATAGGTGTGTCCTAGATCTTCATAGGGAACTCAGTGTCAAAATATCTATCATATTAAGATGCATGCTTCGATTCTTTGTTGTAATTTCTTTTCAAGCTGGGATTAATCATGCAAAACAATTCGTGTCCATTTTATTTTTGACATTAATACATACCTTCTTGTAAGCTATATCCTTAGGAAGCTGGATAGCTTCATTTAGCAGATCGTAGACATGCTTATGGATATCGAGGTGTAGTATTTGGCTGAGAGATTTACCTGACCCTCTGTAACTTCCATCTCGGAAAACTGTCCAGTATAACAATAAAGATGTATTCACGAAACCAGTTGGTGACTGATGTACTCCACAATACCAGGCCATTTTTCAGTTCAAATATAGTGCACGCATGTGTCTTCATTGCCAGGGGCCTGAGGGGGGGCGGGGGGGGGGAGGTTTGCGACAGGTGAAGGCACAGCAGAGTGCTGCATTTAATGGTAGGATACTGCGGATCGTTAGCAGACTAGAGGAGTCCCATTTCCGGAACAAGAAGACATGCTTTGGGAAACCCTACAGGGTCTTGGTAACTTTGTACTGGGTTCCCAACCCAAGTGAATGAGATTAACTTCTGAAAGATATTTTCAATCACCATGTCTTCTTTTTTTTTTTTTTTTTTTTTTCCTCAGTTATTTGCTTGACGTATTCCAATCTCTGTCTTCCTCTACAGTTTTTGCCCTCTACAGCTCCTTCTAGTACCATGGAAGTCATTCCCTCATGTCTTAGCAAATGTCCTATCATCCTGTCCCTTCTCCTTATCAGTGTTTTCCACATATTCCTTTCCTCTCCGTTTCTCCGTAGAACCTCCTCATTCCTTACCTTATCAGTCCACCTAATTTTCAACATTCGTCTATAGCACCACATCTCAAATGCTTCGATTCTCTTCTGTTCCGGTTTTCCCACAGTCCATGTTTAACTACCATACAATGCTGTACTCCAGACGTACATCCTCAGAAATTTCTTCCTCAAATTAAGGCCGGTATTTGATATTAGTCGACTTCTCTTGGCCAGAAATGCCTTTTTTGCCATAACGAGTCCGCTTTTGATGTCCTCCTTGCTCCGTCCATCAACGGTTATTTTACTGCCTAGGTAGCAGAATTCCTTAACTTCATTGACTTCGTCACCATCAATCCTGATGTTAAGTTTCCCGCTGTTCTCATTTCTACTACTTCTCATTACCTTCGTCTTTCTCCGATTTACTCTCAAAGCATACTGTGTACTCATTCGACTGTTCATTCCGTTCAGCAGATCATTTAATTCTTCTTCACTTTCACTCAGGATAGCAATGTCATCAGGGAATCGTATCATTGATATCCTTGCACCTTGTATTTTAATTCCTCTCCTGAACCTTTCTTTTATTTCCATTATTGCTTCCTCGATGTACAGATTGAAGAGTACAGGCGAAAGGCTACAGCCTTGTCTTACTCCCTTCTTAATACGAGCACTTCGTTTTTGATCGTCCACTGTTATTATTCCCTCTTGGTTGTCGTACATATTGTATATGACCCGTCTCTCCCTATAGCTTACCCCTACTTTTTTCAGAATCTCGAACAGCTTGTACCATGTTATATTGTCGAACGCTTTTTCCAGGTCGACAAATCCTATGAAAGTGTTCTGATTTTTCTTTAGCCTTGCTTCCATTATTAACCGTAACGTCAGAATTGCCTCTCTTGTCCCTTTACTTTTCCTAAAGCCAAACCTTATCTTCACCTGCACGTTTTGAGAACACTGCCAATCTTACATCTGTTTTGGAAGTGTTTTCGATATCTTTTTCCATTCCAGCTGAAAGTGCTCCCGTGCGTGTGTCCATGTAAGTGACTGATCTGCAAGGAATTTTACATTTCAGAGACGAATCTGTTTAACGTTAACACGGTCCACAACGTCTACGTTGCTTTCCTCAAGTAGTTTCCGCGTTTCCATAATGACATTGCAAAAGTCCTACAATATTTCGATCAACAATGTGTGTAAAAGATTTTTTTTTCGATTATGAGACTAAATAGCTCACTATCGCGTGGCAACCTGAGCGCCAAAATCTGTTAAAATTGTCTGCGTCTCTCCGTATACTGACTGTACCAGATGAAAATTACATTATGTTTTCAGTGGGCCAATATAATAAAATAATACTTAAACTTTGTTTTGTTTTTGACGTATGTTGTTGAGAAATGTGGAATATAAAACGAAGTCTAACCCAGTACGTCAGCATTTCATTTAAATGCGACGCATTTGCTTTTTCCTCCTCCTCCCGCTCAGACAGTTTGGTGAAGACATGGGGGAAACTTCGCAACCAGGCCAAGCTCTAAGCTGCCCGTACAAGGGCACGTATCGTGGACCGAATTCTTGGTCATCCCTGGTAAAGAAAGGAGTCAAGGAAAATGCGAACGTATGTTTTGAGAACTGCATTTTTGGGGATAAACTATAATTCTACAGCCTCAGTTATCTACAACAAATTTAATATAATGTTCCCAGTTTATGGCACAGATATTTTAGGCGTGTTACTGTTTCCAGTGATAATTCGCCTGTAGGGAAATCGAACAGTAATAATTCTTCCCCCTCTTATGCGCAGCATATTGCACTTATTTAAGTTTGGTGTCAGCTGCCAACCTTGACACCGAAAGTATATTCTCTAAAAGTCTTCTTCCTTTTCTCTATAGTCATTACCGTAGCTGGTAATGATTATAAGATTTTTGCCAGCAAATTTTTATCATAATCTAATTAATTTCCGGCAATGGAAGTATTTAATTAGTAACAGAAGTCGCATCCTTCAGTCGAATTCATTTCTAAAGGTGACCATTAATAAATACCACCATTCTTGGTTGTTATTAGTAGCATGTAACTTACTGTTAATGACTGGTAAATAACTGAATCCTTAACAGTTCTAGTTTCACGACACTTCTGGAGTTAAGTGTCAATTATCGGTCACTGTCATTCGTAGTCTTCACAAGCATACTCAAATCACATCCCACGTCCGGCCATGCTGATTTAGGTTTTCCGTGATTTCCCTAAATCGCTCCAGGCAAATGCCGGGATGGTTCCTTTCAAAGGGCACGACCGTCTTCCTTCCCCGTCCTTCCCTATCCCGATGAGACCGATGACCTCGCTGTCTGGTCTCCTTCCCCAAACCAACTAACCAACCATACTAAAATCACAATGCTACCTTTCGTATACGAAGTTCATTACTATTGATAAATTTTAATGTAGTATGAAATGATTAACGTAATATACACGCAGCGTAAGTCACTCACATATCGTTCCGTCTCTTGCCCGTTAACAAACTGCGTTAAAAGCGACTTCGGAATCTTTAAAGTAGTCTTATCAAAGCCGCGGCCCATGGGCCACATGTGACCCGAAGCAGGTATAAATGGAGCCCAAACAGTGAGCATCATGGGCTAAAAAATAAATAAAAAATCCATAAAATTCCGTTTATGTAAATTTATGATAAATTTAATCAATTTGAAACTTTTGCCATACGATGCTACTCTCTCACTGGTTCATTCCTTTTATAACTTTGGCTCCCCCAGTCTCTCGTTCATATAACCGGCCCTTCCGTCAGAAGCACTGTTGTGTTTTCTAACGGCTACTTCAGCTGCAACTGGGAAATTACAGATTTAGAGATGTACAATGATGAAAATGCAAGGATGTTTTGTGCTATTTCTGTACAGTTGTGATAAGGAACTCTGTTCATCGTATTCTGATCACTACAAGTCAGTAAAATTTAGAAACCTTCATGAACATTGCAATTACTGCCAGCGTTTACTGTCTAACAGTACTTTTTAAAAATGTACGTTTGACATGGGAATAAAATTCCGTAACTGACAATGTGAAGCACAACTATCAGAATGGGAATGGCTTGTGAACGTGTAATTTATCTCGTCGTTTATGCGCTTTGCCCCGTACTGAACTTTTCTGACTGCGAGAAGGTAAATTTAATTTAGATGAGAGAATGTAAACCGTAAATAACTTAAAATTAACCAAAACTGCATGAATTTACGTAACACAAAAACTGAATATGATCCAACACTATTGATTTGAAATTGGCCTTGGTGGTAAAGCAGTATTTGAGCAATTTGAAAATAATGATCCCTGTGCTTGATGAATGCTATCCCTGAATAATAAAATTTCTTAACTTTATCTGTGCAATGGCAACGATCTTCGCACTGCTCTCTGTTAGTACTTTAAATTGTTTAGTTATCTAACACCTATTGTACAAGGCTGTTGCTTAGCAAACGTTTTAATCAAATTGAATAGGACTGGCACAATAACATCTTGAGAAAAGTAGTTAATCATAAATTATATGGATTAGGAAACTGGTACTGACTTGGGGTAAGTAACAATACGGATGTAACTTTAAAAATTGTGTTTTGATTCTTTGAAAATTAATAATGTCCAAAATGAACACACTCAATAAACAGATTACACATTAACAATAAGCTTTACAAAATCATTGGATGTGAGTGCTATACATGATATTAATACGCGCATTGCATTAGTAACAAAACAACTTTCTTTACCTTAATTATTTACAACTTCTGTTGATATTTCTTTTACAGTTAGCAAACATCATAGTATCTTGCAAATATAAGAACCATTACCGCCCGTAGTGGGAAAGTACATGTACAACACACATCAGACACGTCTGTACACTTGAGAGTCCTCCCATACGCCACTCGATGTAAAGTTACTCTAACACATATTGTTTTAAGATTACCGAAAATTTTACCGTAAGCAATTGTCTTTGTATTTTTCTACATGAGCAACTACATTTTTGCTGATTTCATGTTGCTCTTGAACTAGAGTTTCGCGTATCTGTTCGATCTTTTTGTTTTGTGTGCAAATGGGCTGATTTTGCGCTTGGATTGCAAGTGTAACGTGGTCTTGAAATCTATTCCATGCCTCTATGTACTGATTGAGGCGTTCATTAAGTCCCGATTCTTATCGTTATTCGTTAATTTGTTGTTCTATACTGTGCGTCACTTCCTCTTGTTTTTGTGTCTGTTGGTTTATTGCGTCACTAATAGAGCGAAATGTTCATCTTGTTTCTGCTTTGACTTTTTATTGCCATGCATGATTTGTTGAAATATGATCACAATGGCATTTTTCGGTAATTGTCAGTGTTCAAAGTATTTTGCGTAAATTGTTCAGCAGTGTCAGCATTTGACATGTCTGTTGGGGATTGAGTAGTGTCATTTTGATTGGAATAGAAAGGTAAATGATCAGAGTGCAAATTTGGCACATGGGAAGTATGTGTATCAGCGCCTTCCGCATTTGTGGAATGTGCCGCCAGATTAATTGCGACATTGGTAGAGAAAGCAAAATTCTAGGTAGTTTGGCTGTTTAGCATTGAAGATGTACTTTTATTGACTGTCGTGTGATGCACTGTCGTCAATGAAGTATTATTGTCAGAATTGGTATTCACTGTAGTAGAGCTATTTGGCAAATGAATATTTTCGGCATTATCCGTGACTGAGATGCGCGTAGTACTGTTAATCGTTTTACGCTGCATGATGCACAAATACAATCGAAGAACAAACAAATAGACAAGAAATAAAGAGCAATTTGCTGTTGACCTGTTAGGAATAATTGATACAGATTATTAAGTGCGCAGCGCAAAATTGCTTATTAACTAAGTACCAAACAGCAGTGCCTATGCCTGACTGTATTATTTCAAACGACTCCAAAAAAAAAAAAAAAAAAAAAAAAAAAAAAAATTTGCCATTTAATAAAACAAAATTTGAGCAATTTGAAAATAATGGTTCCAGTGCTTAATGAATACTATCCCGGAAATAATGAAATTCCTAAGCTTTATCTGCTTTCTGCTAGTAATTTAAATTGTATAGTTAGCAAACATCTATTGTGCAAGGCTGTTGCTGAATATGACTGAGGCAATAATTTCTTTAGAAAAATAGTTAATGAAAACTGACATGTATCTGGGAACTGTTATTGGCTTGGGGTACATAAAAATATGGCATTGACTTTAAAATTTGTATTTTGAGTCTTTGAGAATTAAAAACGTTCACAATTAACACAGCCAACGGCCTTGTCGCAGTGGGTATACCGGTTCCCTCAGGTCACCGAAGATAAGTGCAGTCGGACATGGCCAGCTCTTGGATGGGTGATCATCCGGGCCGCCATGCGCTGTTGCCGTTTTTCAGGGTGCACTCAGCCTCGTGATGCCAATTGAGGAGCTACTCGACCGAACAGTAGCGGCTCCGGTCAAAGAAAACCATCATAACGACCAGGAGAGCGGTGTGCTGACCACACGCCCCTCCTATCTGCATCCTCAGGTGAGGGTGACACGGAGGTCGGATGGTGCCGATGGGCAACTTGTGGCCTGAGACGGATTATTTTTCCCAATTCACACACCCAATAAGCTGATTATACATTAACATTTAGCTTTACAAAATCATTGGATGTGAGTGCTAGACATTATCCCAGTCGTCACTTATGAATACGCGCAATGCATTAGTAACAAAACAACTTTCTTTATCTCAATTATTTCCAAGTTCTGTTGAAACTCTTAGAGTTAGCAAACATCATAGTATCTTGCAAATAAAGAAACCATTACTGCCAGTGGCGAGCAAGTATATATCCAGTATACATCAGATACAACATATCTTTACAACTGAGAGTCCTCCATACATAGCTCGATCTAAAATTATTCTAACGCATTAACCATAACACCTTGAATCAGCGGTTGCTGTTGAGCAGCAACGCTACTACACAATCAAAACTGCATTTGACCATCTCTGGTTCAAAATAATATTTTCTTTCACAGCTTGAATTAATTTACCATGTGTATATACCTTTCACTCTAATTCTATTACAACAGGTTTATTTAGATATCATATCCATTGCTACAAATAAGAACCAGATTTGAACATGAACGTCTAAGTAATGGGTTTCATCTGCAGTTTCTACCGTAGTACGTGATCGATACAAATTAAAATATGATAGTACTGCACGCTGTGGCGGATGCTGCTTCCCTTGCCCTTCGTCGTCCCACAGCTGTCTTCTCGCTCATTCCCCTCACACTCCACCCATAGTGGAGAAACCTTTGTATAACATAATTGTAGTGTACTGCCTGGCAGCAACAACTTGGCCCCTGTCTCTGGTCGGTAATTGTCGGTAGATGTCGGAAGTTATCGTCTTGAATTTACTGTCTACTGATGCGACCTAACTGAGGGCAGCGTTGCATTATTACCAGCGCGTTTGATTAAGCTGTGACTGAGTATGAGAAACTGCAAGTGATCGTCAGCATCTATCCACAGTTTCAATTACGCTTCACAGTAAGGCCCGTAAAATAATACAGAATGTGGCCAAATGCTGCATCATAATAAGAAAACACTCTCGTTGGTACAGGTTTCCTGAAAAAATAATCTAAATTCTTATATTTTGCGACACCTCTTACGAACAATACGGATACGTTGTCAGAAGATTTTCAGACAGAACGCAAAGAGCTGCAGCCTGACTTACAACTAAAAGAAAATATTCGATCACGTACGTTTGTTGGACATCTACAAGACATTTCTCATCAGAGTTAAATGTCTCTTGCTGCACAGTCATGTGTTATATACGTCGTCTTTGGAAGCACATATGTATCTGAAGCATCTATTTTCAACAGTATAGTACAGAAAGAATAAAAATAAAACCAGAGTCTCAGACGAACACCTTGAGATCACCATGAGAACTGCAACTACTTCGATGAACTTGATATTGATACGCTAGTTTCCCAAATTCAAAGTCAAATGTCACATTAATTGTCTGATTTTAATTATGTATGAAATAATTAATGAAATCTTTTACACAAAATGTCAACTTAATTCTGTCTTGCTGTGTCAGAATGAAGAACCACAAATAATAAAAAAACTGTATTCATTACATGTGTCAATTATGTACATCCGACCTTCCCTTTTCTCTCAGCGGTTGTTTTTACTGTTAAGCATGTGGTGAGCGGTCCAAAAATACTCGTCTTCTTCCAGTGTGACTCAGGTAAGCTGAAAAGTTCCCCATCCTTGCTTTAAACCGACGATGGACGTCGCGTTCGTATTCCGGCCCCAAACTGGACAGACTCCACACTGGTGACACAAACAATGCTAACGGCTGGTACTATATTTGGAGTCACGGATGATGGCGCTCGAATTTGGGCTTGTATGCGCACATACATCACTCGTTCTCCAACAGTCAATAAGCATTCAGTAGTGTACTGAGCGTTCTCCTGTAAATGTTGTATGCAACGTGAGCATTATACGCGATCCTAGTAAATTTTTATATCGTTTGCTTCGAATTATCATGGCTGATGGTGGTGATGAGAGCCAAATTCTACAGAAGCAAGGGAGAGACCTAATTTGAGGGATACACACTTTCATCAGGTGGAAAGCACGTGTATGGGGAATAGTATCAGAACATGAATTGGCCTCTAATGGAGACATAGTGAGAATATATGTGACCCTATCAGATGCACAGCCACATATACGAAAACGTATATGTGGCTGTGACGTCGTTTCTTCTGGCGTTTCCTGCCACTGAAGTGAAATGAAATCCAGCTGGTGTGACTTCAGATTGGGCCTGCGTGTTGACACATCTGTATTACTAAATGGCTAGTACAGCGCATGGTGTATGGTGCCAGTGGGAGGTTGACTAGCTAACGGCTTCCAAGAGCAACAAAAATTTGATATTTGTGTTTCATATACTTCTTCACCGAACTAAAAAAATTAAAATTTTACTGTAATCTACTCATTAAATAATTTACTCCTGCAATAAGTCAACTACTAAAGTATACGACCTGAAACAGAATATTTTATCTAGTATTTTAAAATGATAGCACTCAGCGAATTCGAATAAAATTACGACAGAGCTTCATACCTTTTCGAAAGTATTTCTCCTGACACTTATCTCCACCCTTCATCTCCCGCCGCCCTACACACACACACACACACACACACACACACACACACACACACATGAAACTCAACGGAAAATAGTTTATCAATTATTTTATCTTCTCTCTCTTCCTGCAGCAAAACTTCTACCTCAAGCATGACGTTTTAATTATAATTTATTTACTGCTGACATTATTCACAACACATTTAGCAGACGATATTCACGTAATTATTTGTTAATGAATGTATCTGTAAAATTATTTTATTGTACATCACATAGTTCTAGAGACCTCATCAATACAGCGATGTTTTAAAAACTTACTATTGCATAAAGTGGAATCCAAATTACCCAGACTGAACTAAAGAGAGCACTTTTTAGTGACTTCGAACAATCTTTAAACATGCTTTTATACGCTGGTAGTTTGATTTACTAAAGTATCCTCTGTGAAGGTTACTGGTGGAATAAGATCATGGTGGGAAGTACCACCAGTATGCACTGCTTGAGGGTGTGAGGCTGCGCATAGTCCTTTAATTAGTGGGATCCAAGGAAAAAGATTCCGTCCGAATAGCTTCAGAACATCAGCTAAGACCCTACTTGCAAACGTTGACCAAGAAGTGATTTGTAACATTGATTGATCACGATTACTATAGCAGAAATGTTTATATCTGTCTGTATCGAAACTTTATGTGTTCATACGACATATTTCGATTGTGCTAGATGCCATCTTTAGATCATAAAATTAACGTTACCGTAATCGAAACTAGTCATTTTACATTGCATCGTATTTCCAAAAAACACAGGCATGTACAAAAGCAAGATTTTGACACATAGTTGACAACGTATTGAATTTTGGGTCTGGTTGTGTGTCGTCTACGGCTAACCTAATGTTAAGGCGACCGCTCGCGATAAGTGGGAAATCCAGGTTCGAGCCCCGGTCCGGCACAAGTTTTCATTGACGTCATTCCATTTCACAGCTGACGGTTGTCCATATTCGCAACCGCGAATACATTTAGTGATATGATTAGACTCATGCATCAGACCAGGGTTTCACACATGCAGTACTTTTTTTTCATCATGGTTACCTAAGAAATAACAATTTTTAACATGACAAAAACACTGCTCCACCCAATTAAAGGTTCATTTTTTCTAAAACCCGTCATTCCCACGCTCTGTGACATTCATGTTTGAAATTTGTTTCAGACGTTCCTACTACTTCATCTATAATTGTCAAAACAGCGGCGTCCAGGCACATTATTCTCGGGCTCGGCGACGATTCAAACAACGAGGTATAAGCTCATGCGAAAAAAAAAAACAGTCAGAAAAGTTTATGGGGCGTATAAGATGGGTTAATGACGAGACATTGGCACCAAATATCATCACTGTACTGCCCAATGCCAATTTGGACGTGTCACATTATAGGATGGTCGTCACAACCTCTCTTACCCACATTTGAAGTGGCTGAGGAAATCGCTCCAGACACACCGCCAGACTGAATCGATATCAGAGGAACTAAGGCAGTGGGTTGGGTTGTTTTGGGGAAGGAGACCAGACAGCGAGGTCATCAGTCTCATCGGATTAGGGAAGGATGGGGAAGGAAGTCGGCCGAGCCCTTTGAATGGAACCATCCCGGCATTTGCCTGGAGCGATTTAGGAAAATCACGGAAAACCACGTGGGATTGAAGTGGCGTCAGTGAAAGCACTGCTTTCCATAGTGCGTTGATTCACACCCTTTTTGGGTCGAAAACGATAGTTCGCAGTGCGATGCCCACTGGAAGATGTTCTTCACAACCTTTGGTACTCATGACACACTCGGTCGTTTCAGCCCCTCTCTAAGGACATTATGTGGCTGCATCCCCCTCGAACGCGATAGCACACATTTAGAGCATAGTGCGACCGAGGCCACTGCTCTCGTGCACAGGGTGGAACCAATAGGGACTGCTCAAAACCATTCAATGAAATTTGAAAGTAATCCACAGCGGCTAGAGGTGCTTATGTTCTTCAGAGCTTCTCCTGTCACATGATCATGGAGGGATGCTACAGTGACACATGCGTGAATACAACGTCCCATCCCCCTACAATCACGTCTCAGGACATAAAATAGGAGCTCTGTAAAATTATAAGAAGCCTTACCTATTTTGCCCCAATGGCCTTGCCGCAGTGGTAACACCAGTTCCTGTCAGATCACCGACGTTAAGCGCTGTCAGGCTGGGGTAGTACTTGGAAGGATGACTATCCAGCCTTCTGAGCGCTTTGGCAAGTGGGTTGCACTCAGCCCTTGCCGCAGTGGTAACACCAGTTCCTGTCAGATCACCGACGTTAAGCGCTGTCAGGCTGGGATAGTACTTGGATGGATGACTATCCAGCCTGCTGAGCGCTTTGGCAAGTGGGTTGCACTGAGCCCTTGTGAGGCAAACTTAGGAGCTACTTGATCAAGAACTAACAGCTCCTGTCTTGTAAACTGACATACCAGGGAGAGCGGTGTGCTGACCACATGCCCTTCCATATCCACATCCAGTGACACCTGTGGGCTGAGGATGACACGCCGGCCGGTCGGTACCATTGGGCCTTCATGGCCTGATCGAACAGAGCTTTTTTACCTCTTTTGGATCACGTTTTAATTCAGTCGAATTCTTTCAAATAGTCCCTAGGGTTTCCAGTCTGTACATGGGAGTATAAATTGTAGCTGCACTGCCCTCAAAACTGGTGCTATTGTTTTCGATGGGGATGCAGTTCCACAATGTCTTTAAAGATAGGGTGAAACGTCCAAGGGTGTGAGCAGTGTGAAATGTTGCGAACAACATCTTGTTGTTGGTTGTGCTGGTGTAAGCTGACGGCAGCACACCGTTCAGCACAGATTAAGCGCGAAGATAGATAAGCAGGCGCTGCATCAAGCGTACTTATCGCGAGAGAGGCCGGAGACACCCACAAGCAACACGCCGCCAACGCCGTCTCGACAGCATATACTTAGGCCACAGCTGCTGACCACAGGGCCTCACTCAACCGTCCAGCTTTGTCTCCAGTTTGGCGTCTGTCAGTTTATTCGCAGAACAGGTATAGTTCGTCACAGGCTGTGACAGTACATAGCGGCCAGACTAATGACTATAGCTGGACTAGTTTACCTCACCCAGAATTGTACTTCAATAGCAGTAAGAAACTATAATTGTAATAGCATAATTACTGATACTGACATTACATCAGCCCACAGGATTACTATTGCTGATGAGTCTGTAAATGGACTCCATTAAAGTTATGTAAATGTTTCCATTTCATGTAAACTGTATTAATCTATGTGTGCATTTGTGTTGTAGGAAGATGATACCGGCCACCAATAACAACATCCCCTATCTTGCTTCCTTGCGGTACAAAACGCTACATTGCTCATCGCACTGTGAACTGTCGTTTCCAACTCGAAAAGTGTGTGAATCAACGCCTTATGGAAATGGGTGGTTTCATTGACACTCACTCACGACCTGCGGCTTTTTCGTAGCGATTATGAGTGGCGGTGTGTTTGCAGTGTTCTCCGCCGCCTCTCGTAATAAGACCACGTTATTTCAACGGTGGCTGTCACTGTTCTGACATCCCTCTAATTAAGCGTGAAAAGAAGGGGTGAAATGTGGATACGAGGGAGTGTGGCATTCGGTACCATTCTGATGGAATTACATGCCGATGTGACGTTATGAAACCAAGCTACACATCTGATGAACTTCGGAGGTGTGGCCTTTCCACAACTTTCAAAAGCTTGGTGTTTGACGCTTTGTCGAGCCCGAGGGTGACGTTACAAGGGGTCATGTTTTTCCACAATTACAGAGGAAGGTTGTACGCAGCTTTGAGCCGCATTTCAAACGTAAGCGTCACAATGGGTGGGAATTACAGAGTCTCGAGAAACTGATCCTTTAATTCTGTTGCGCAGGGTAGTGCTAAAATAATTTGTGTCTCAATAGTGAAATGTGAGTAAATAGTACTATGAGCCGAGAACGTCAATACTGTAAGTAATTGTACTACTGCTGCTGGTGACTCTAATAGCGACGGCCGGTGTGGCCGTCCGGTTCTAGGCGCTTCAGTGTGGAACCTCATGACCGCTACAGTGGCAAGTTAGAATCCTGCCTCGAGCATGGGTATGTGTGATGTCCTTAGGGTAGTTAGGTGCAGTAGTTCTAAGTTCTACGGGACTGATGACCACAGATGTTAAGTCCCATAGTGATCAGAGCCATTTTGAACCTGTTGCTAAAACGCCAAAAGAACGGTCTAACAGCATTTTGCACTTACCGATTGCTGGTTAGCATCTCTTCCCGAAACACAATAGGTGAGTGATAATTGTAGCTCATCGCATCCCAGACCAAAAGGCCTGAGGGCGGGGGGGAGGGGGGGCATTGTTTCTTGGACGATTGCAAACTGCGAGACAGCGCTCCCCAAGTCTACGTTGTACGCGAAAATAGCCATCACTTAGATTCGGGCGGAATCTGCTTTCATCGCTGAAGGCCACTGCGCGATATTCCGTCTTCCAAGAGATCCTCTGATGGCACCTGCTGGACCGTGGACATCGACACTGTAGTGTGGAAGACGGGCTGGAGGTGTATGCGCCCGTAGTCCCACTGCCAATAACCGATTCGAAACAGTTCGTGTTGACACGTCTGCGCTTACATCCCTTTCTTATATGTGGTAGCTGACCGATCTACCATTGCTGTCCCTACAATATGACGATCCTGACAGATGTCCAGAACCTCGCATATGGGTGTGAGAATGTTCACGTGACCACTGACACCAGCATGTTGCACAACTGACGCGGGAACCACCCAGCCACTCAGGCCTTAGCTTGGCCGCTTTCAAACTCGCTCAATTGGCTGTAGGAAGTACTACTACGTCTCCGTGGCATGCATGCTGCTTCTCTCATACATTTACACATAGTGAGCCTTCTGGTTGTGAGAATCCCCTACTAAAGGGTAGACACAGATGGCGCTCTGGTAGCTATATAATGACGCTATCAGTACACCCACTATCCCACCGATGGTATATGCCGTCATCAGAAGATTCCAGGTGAACTAATTATTCTCTGGCGTCATATTATTCCTTCTAGACCCCTTTTCTTGTCTCATTTAAGGTTGGAGATGTTAGGGTTTCCCTATAATTCGGGTTAATAAGCGTAGGATGACGAACCATTACCTCTTGGGTTTTGGATGGCATCAGCTTTAACCTCATATCCGTCTCCCATTTTGATTTTCGTCGACTTCCCCTCCTGGATGATGCCCTCTCTCCCTCCACTAATCGCTCCTATCATCTCTGATCCTCACCTCCCGCTCCCTTCCTCTATCCTTTTCCCTGGCTTCCTCTACATCCACCCCTACCATCCGGTTTTTTCCCCACCTACCCTCTATCTGCAGCCCTTCTCTCTCTGAAGCCCTTTTGTATTCCCTTCCTCTGCCTTTCCACACTCCCTGTCGCGTATGTACTGCCCCCCGCCGCCCCCCCCCCCCCCAATGTGCCCTCTTCCTCCGTTGGCTTCCGCCCCACTTCGTTTTTCCTCTCCTTCCCCCCTTTTTTCCCTCATCTGTCCAGGTCTCCCCCCCCCCCCCCCATCTGCCCTTGCCTGCGGTGTGTCATCTTCGTGCTAGCTTTTCAGTGCAGTGTTTTAAGTGAGTGTTTAGTGTTGTGCGTCTTGGTTCAAATGGCTCTGAGCACTATGGGACCTAACTTCTGAGGTCATCAGTCCCCTTGAACTTAGAACTACTTAAACCTAACTAACCTATGGACATCGCACACATCCATGCCCGAGGCAGGATTCGAACCTGCGACCATAGCGGTCGCGCGGTTCCAGACTGTAGCGCCTAGAACCGCTCGGCCACTCCGGCCGGCGTTGTGCGTCTTATCCAAAGTGTTGCGAACAGAAATCATACTGTCGCTGGGTGTGGTTTTTATATCTCTGGTGAACAGAATCCAGACTGTCGACGTGTTTTTTTTTTTTACTTGCCTGTCTACTATTTTCTCTGTCTGCTTCCTGTGCCTTTTATTAGCATCGCCAACCCTTTTGTTTTATGTTTTAACTTCCACAACTTTCCACCATTTTACAATCTAAGTCACCATATTTATTGCCTGCTTTCATAGTTTATTATCTTTTTCTTCTGTTTTAAGAATCTGTAAGCTGAAGAGCGGTGTACTAAGCTGCTGCCAGCCTGCCCCCTTTACGGGGATTCAAAACTCAATAAAGGAAAAAAAAATAAAAATTTTGATAGCGAATCCAAGTTGGTATTGAGAACCAAGATAGCTGTCTTCAGGTTTACTGGTTTTGCACTTAGATACAACTGGAGGTCATCAGCTTATATGTCCTCTTTGCAGTTGGATAAAATTTGTGACACATCATGGACATACAATGAAAAGAGCATACGACTAACACAGCCCCCTGGGGGACGCCTGATGCAGACAAGGAAAAAAATTTATAGTGACAATTAAAATTGCTATTCCAAATACCTTGCTGGATATTATAAAGCTCATACTACTAACGCGGATAGCATGAAAGGTCGTAGAAAAATATAAACTAGAGAAGAAGCGACATTTGAGTCGATTATTGAATTATGTGGCACATAGTAGGATTACTGCTAACCAAGCAAACAAATATTTCCACTGAAATCAGGGGTAAACAGTGCAGCTGCATTTATCATCAATCCAAGCAAGTTTGTACATGACTGTTGTCTGATATTCGGGAACCCATATACGTTTCAGTTGAATGACCAAGGACAGCGATCAATGAGAAGCGTCAGTGGAATGAGGTGCGGCATTACCCAGTTAGTAAGCCGTGGATTTCGACGTATAGTTGCGGTTTATTGTCTGATGGAGGTTTTTTTTAAATCAACTAACTATCGGCTAGATTGATGCTGTCTTTCATACTTTCAGTTCTTGTTGATAATGTGGTTTTGCAGATTATAATCTCCCTCTACTGTTTCCCTTTCTGCAGTTGTAACGGACGTTCCACTCTCCTGCTCCTTATGCTGTTGAATATCTTTTATAAAGTTCCATCTTGAAATATTCCTTTCAAAACTCCTTCATTTCGTTCGCCATGATTCTAAAATAATGATAAACAAATCCATACCATTTTATCAAATACAAAGAAAGTGCTGTTAGATCCCTGTATTAATTCGCCACTATCTTCCCTGAAGTTACTGATCTTTTCTTGTGGTCAGCTATATTGAATCTATTTCAATGTACTCTTTATTCTGCCTATTACCAATGCAACCCTCTGCAGTACCCAACTGGCACCACCCTGTCTTTTAACAGAACTTAACTGGATTATTATCTTCTTTAGAACTTACCTGTACGACAATAAAATATCGTTACTACTTTGGCCCATATGATTGATAACAGCAAACACTGATAGAAAACCTGTTCTAATACTCCACAGCCTTAAGAATGAAGACACGCTCATATAATCAGTCCAGCCATACAAAACGTAAAGCATATATTACAAATATAAAATGTAGCGAACTCTATTTACTCAATAGTTTCGTGTATTACACCCTCGATTTTGTACTGAAGTTTATGTGAAATACGTAGAACAATTGCTAACATTTAAATCTACTGTTTACTCTATACATAATTTTTAAATGAATATGTCATATTTCTATCGAGGTAACGAAACAAAAATACGTTAATAATTACTGTCTACAATGTAAGCAGTCTATCGGTATGTCATAAAACACAGCCAATAATTTGACTAGACACTTGTGTACTGAAAGGGAACAAACACAACTCAACTGCGAGCGTTACTACGCAACGCCTGCTTTGCAGCACTTGAACTTATTTGTTTGATAATCCAATTTCATTGCACTACCTTTCTTTATTCAGTTGGTTCTATTGCTACTAAATGCTGGAGTTTACTACCTGCAATTATCTTTGTAAGAGTTATGATGTCGGTATAGTTGTAAAAAAGCTGTATTATTAGTTTTGTCGCCTGAGATTCTCCTACCTTTTGTTGAAAAGCATCCTCTGCCGTGAGATGCTGTGCAGCGAATCGCTGGACTGCTATACCATCGCTGTAAAAATGATGAGGCCTCTTCCTCAAATTTACAAAACTAATCTGAAAACAACAGATTTAAATTTCCTCCTCAGATGATCGTCTGACGAATACTAATCGTCTTGAATAATTCAGGGAAAACTTGATGATTGACAGATATGAGGTCTCGTGTTAAAACAGTTATTTTCTAGCAATGAGCAATTGCACTATCGATGTACACTCAACGACAAAAGAAGGATGCACCATTAAGAAATTATGCTAACGGTATGCTAATCGGTAGATATGATGTCTAATTACAGACAAATAAATCACTACAATTTCACAAATATTCGATTATTTATTCAAGAGATCAAATGGTTCAAATGGCTCTGAGCACTATGGGACTTAACTTTTGAGGTCATCAGTCCCCTAGAACTTAGAACTACTTAAACCCAACTAACCTAAGGACATTACACACATCCATGCCCGGGGCAGGATTCGAACCCGCGACCGTAGCGGTCGCCCGGTTTCAGGATCAAGCGCCTAGAACCGCTCGACCACCCCGGCAATCTATTCAAGTGTAAATCGTACAACTCAGTAACACGTTGGTCAACCTCTAGCCCATATACAAGCAGTTATTCCTCTCAGCATTACCTGATAGAATTATTGGACGTCGTCCTGAGGGACGTCACTCCCAACTCTGTCCAATTCGCGCGTTAGGTCGTCAGTACCCCGAGATAGTTGGAGGACCCTGTTCATAACGCTCCATACGTTCTCAATTGCAGAGAGATCCGACGATATTGTTGGCCAACGTACAGCTTGGGAAGCACAAAAACGAGCAGCAGAAACGCTAACCGTGTGCGAACGGGCATTATATTTTCGAAATGCAAGCGCACGATGACTTGGCACGTAGGGCGACAAAATGGGACGTAGCACATCGTCGACGTACCCGTGTGGTGTTAGGGTGCCACGGTTGACACCCAAAGGGCTTCTGCTACGAAAAAAAGCGGAGTGTTAGACCTTAACTCTGATTGTCGGGCCGTACGGTGGCGACAGTCGGGCAGGTATCCCATGACTGTCCAGGGCGTCTCCACATACGTATTCGGCCTAGAATCTCATGGACGAGACTAGAATTAAAACTTTTATCGATTACGGATTTTTTTCTTTTTACGTTTCATAAAATATGTGGAATGAGTTACCCGTGGCTAAGTGTGTAAAGGGCAGTACAATTAACACCACAGGAAAACATTCTTTACGTTTTCCTGGATACTGCGATCACTAACATTCCCCCTTCTTGCAGCGGTGTACCGTAGGTCTCTAGAAGAGCGTAGCGTTCCAAAGGACTGGAAAAGGGCACAGGCCATCTCCGTTTTCAAGAAGGGACGTCGAACAGATGTGCAAAACTATAGACCTATATCTCTAACGTCGATCAGTTGTAGAATTTTGGAACACGTATTACGTTCGAGTATAATGACTTTTCTGGAGGCTAGAAATCTACTCTGTAGGAATCAGCATGGGTTTCGAAAAAGACGATCGTGTGAAACTCAGCTCGCGCTGAGACTCAGAGGGCCATAGACACGGGTTCCCAGGTAGATGCCGTGTTTCTTGACTTCCGGAAAGCGTTCGATACAGTTCCCCACAGTCGTTTAATGAACAAAGTAAGAGCATATGGACTATCAGACCAATTGTGTGATTGGATTGAAGAGTTCCTAGATAACAGAACACAGCATGTCATTCTCAATGGAGAGAAGCCTTCCGAAGTATGAGTGATGTCAGGTGTGCTGCAGGGGAGTGTTGTAGGACCGTTGCTATTCACGATATACATAAATGACCTTGTGGATAACATCGGAAGTTCACTTAGGCTTTTTGCGGATGATGCTGTAGTATATCGAGAGGTTGTAACAATGGAAAATTGTACTGAAATGCAGGAGGATCTGGAACGCATGGTGCACGGAATAGCAATTGAATCTCAATGTAGACAAGTGTAATGTGCTGCGAATACATAGAAAGAAAAATCCTTATCATTTAGCTACAATATAGCAGGACAGCAACTGGAAGCAGTTAATTCCATAAATTATCTGGGAGTAGGCGTTAGGAGTGATTTAAAATGGAGTGATCATATAAAGCTGATCGTCGGTAAAGCAGATGCTAGACTGAGATTCATTGGAAGAATGGTAAGGAGATGAAATCCCAAAACAAAGGAAGTAAGTTACAGTACACTTGTTCGCCCACTGCTTGAATATTGCTCACCAATGTGGGATCCGTACCAGATAGGGTTGATAGAAGAGATAGAGAAGATCGATCTAAGAGCAGCGCGCTTCGTTACTGGATCATTTAGTAATCGCGAAAGCGTAACGGAGACGATAGATAAACTCCAGTGGAAGACTCTTCAGGAGAGACGCTCAGTACTGGCTATTGTTGAAGTTTCGAGAACATACCTTCAAGCAGTATATTGCTCGCTCCTACGTATATCTCGCGAAGAGACCATGAGGAAAAAATCAGTGAGATTAGAGCCCACACACAGGCATACCGACAATCTTTCTTTCCACGAACAATACGAGACTGGAATAGAAGAGGGAACCGATAGAGGTACTCAAAGAACCCTCCGCAACACACCGTTAGGTGGCTTGCAGAGTATGGATGTAGATGTAGATTCAACCAGCGCATACTAATAACTCTACACGACTCGCACACTGTTACAGAAAAACAATAAATTAAGTGCTATTTTATGATGAATCGCTAGGATATTCGAAACCGGTAATGGGACAATAAAAGAACTGAAGAAAAAAAGTCAAGAGGCGACTGGTTACCAAAATTTCAAGAAACTTTAAGAGTAGAATTGTTTCCAGTGATGAGTCCCGATTCGAACTGACGTCTGATGGTCAGCGTAGACTTGCCTGGAGACGACCCGGACAGTGATGGGGTACGGACCTGACTGGGGCCCACCACACAGTCCTAGAACCAGGAGTCTGGAGTGACATTTTATTTCATAGCAACACCACTTCGGTGGTCATCTGCGGCACCCTCACAGCACCGCAGTACGCCGACGATATTCTATGCCAACTTTCGTTGCCATTCATGGCAAGCCATCCTGGGCTCACATTTCAAAAAGAGAGGGCCCGCCAGCACACTGCACTGCTCGTCACATTTTTGCGAATATTGTTCTACCAGTCATTCAACCCGTACATCTACATTAAATTCAAACATTTCTTCAAAATTTGGTGTAGCTGATGACTGCCATTAAGCAAATCCCGATCTCATCCCTTCTTTTCTTCTTTCTTGAAAATCTTCTACGTCATCAAATTAACTAGACTTCTACAGTTTGTCAATGCGCTTCTATTCTATGTTGGCTGTGCCCAGTGTCTCTGAAAAGTACATATGTGTAATGCTTGGACTAGAAATCTTTCGCCAAGTTCTGCCAAGGCACCATTACGTAGTTCCCGGACGCACTTTTCGTTACCATTGCCAACAACCACGGCTTGAAACATTATAAGTTCTCAGAAATACAAACGAAAATTCTCAAAATCTGCCAATGTTGAAATAACGTTCTGTTTTTGTATCCGTAATTGCAGCTAAACTCTAATTAGACAGGAGGATGCACGCTTTCGTGCTGATTAATTCGCTCGCAAACAATAAAAAATATAACTAGCCTGAGTGTAAAATTTCGCAAGATAATCTATAGCGGCTATCGTTTTTCCTGGCACACAGATTGGCATCCAATCTGATGCGTAATAACCTCCTGTTTCTGCCGTACAATTAGTATTCTTGTAACTTTAATATCATTCAAATAACCGGCGATCTTAATTGTTGCGACATTTGTTGGCAGAAAATAACATAATAAATCGTCTATAAGATATAGGGTGTAAATTGTAAGTTGAAAAACAAGAATAACTAGAAAAATAAGCTTCACACAAAAAAATGTATCGAACCCAAAGTTGATTATTTTGGAGGGGGACATCTGCTGGTGCTAAAATTAGCCCGCCACCCCAGCCCCCTGGGGGTGGGGCAGGAGCAACTTCAATATTTCAAATGGGGACCCCCATTTTTTGTTGCAGAATCAGATTCTAAATAAAAAAACTACGTACATTTTGTGTTAAACACTTGATTTCATGCTTGGTAGTTGAGGCTGTAATTAAAGAAAATCCACATTCTCATTTTTGGGTGGAAAATGGATACCGATAAATAAAAAATACTTATCTACTCGGTAAATTAGGCTTCGCTAAAACTAAAACTCTCACTCTCTCCCCATAGGGTGGGGTCTGGGAGAGAGTAATTAAGAGTTTTAGAAATGTTGACCTAAATATGAATATATTGGATTTTCTTGAATTACAGCGTCAACAAGCAAGAATCAAAACAAATGTGTAAGACAAATGTATGTAGTTTTTTATGTAGAATCTGATTCTGCAATAAAAAATAGGAGTTCCCACTTGAAATTTGAAAGTTGCCTCCTGCCCAACCCCCGGGAAGGTGGGGTGGCGGGCTAATTTTAGCACCAGCAATTGTCCTCCTCGAAAATAATCAAGTATTGATTCTACACATTTTTTCGTGTGAATCTTATTTTTCGAGTTATTCCGGTTTGCCAACTTAAAATTTACACGCTGTATATCAGATACAGCATGCAGAAAATGGTAGGATGCAATCTTAGCTTAAGCTGCATTCTTAAAACGTGAAACTACATTCTTTCATCACTTAAAGGATTTTGATCAAACTTACGCGAGATCTATTTTATCGGCGAAATAAGACGTTGCCGACAAAAGTAAATACCTGAGAAGATGCGTTTTGCCAGATTCTTCACTTATGACACCTTCATTGTTAGCGGAGAACCTCTAGTTAAACAAGTAATAAGTTTTCAGGAGATATCCGTTACGATCACTTTGGCACATTATGTGCAGGGTGAATCTTATTCATCGTGGTCCCAACGCATTACGTGTAACACAATAACAATGGTGGTGATCCAGTGGCAGTCATGATTTTTGGACACTGATGGACCACATCAGAAACTCCAGTGCTTTACGTATCGACAATAATACCCTAAGTACGGCGTTGTGAATCAGCGTAGGAATAGTCAATTGTGGTCTGACTAAACAACAGAACTCTTTCTCCATCGAAGTTACTTTGTTGTTGCTGGTGGATTTATAAAGAAACAATAACAGTGTTTTCAAGTGGTGCATTATAGTTTTGCATTCATGAGTTATACTTACGTGACACTGGAATGTTATCGACAGTCTGATGGTAAAAGACGAGATCTGTAACTGACACCTTCAACGTCAGTGTAGTAGTTCTGCTGTTGTTAACTGAACATTTAGACAAGAATCGATGCTTCGCAAATGGATACTGTTAATTAGCATCACATGTGTAAGTACTATGTAAGTAGGCTGTTTATGTTTTCTTTATGTAAGTAGGCTGTTTAGGTTCTTTATGTAAGTAGGCTGTTTAGGATTTCTTATTGGTAACGCCACCTCTGTATGAAAATCACTGGCTGTGCTGTGTGCAGTCTGTGGCTGCTTTGCATTGTTGTAATACTCGCCATTGTAGTGTTAGGCAGCTGGCTGTGAACAGCGCGTAGCGTTGCGCAGTTGGAGGTGAGCCGCCAGCAGTGGTGGATGTGGGGAGAGAGATGGCGGAGTTTTGCAATTTGTCATGAACTGATATATATATTATGACTTGTGATGATATTAAGGTAAATACATTGTTTGTTCTCTATTAATATCTTTCATTTGCTAACTATCCCTATCAGTAGTTAGTGCCTTTAGTAGTTTGAATCTTTTATTTAGCTGGCAGTAGTGGCGCTTGCTGTATTGCAGTAGCTTGAGCAGCGAAGGTTTTTGTGAGGTAAGTGATTTGTGAAAGGTATAGTTTAATGTTAGTCAGGGCCATTCTTTTGTAGGGAATTTTGAAAGTCAGATTGCGTTGCGCTAACAAAGTATTGTGTGTCAGGTTAAGCACAGTCTCGTGTAGAACTGTTCAAAGGGGACGTTTCATATGTCGACCCTTAGCCTAGGATACCTCACTGGAATCTTCTGATTTTTCTTGTAGTTTGTGTAATTAGTGTAGATTTTGTTTATTGCTAGCACGTAACTGTAGAGAGAATCTCCTTTGTAGTTGCAGTCTTTCATTGTTGTACAGTAAAACAGTTGTGGCATGCATGTAGATTTGCACCAAGTATTTAGCAGCTGCAGTTAACTAGATATTATTTTCAGTGCTATTTTAATGTGTTCTCTTATTTTTGATCTTCAAATTGTGTTTTTTTGTGTTATCGTGAAATATTGTGACAATAATGGCGTGTGAAAAACGTAACACTAGGCTCCAAAGTAAACTGAGAAATGACAGTGAAAATGAAGGCAGTGTGTTAGCGCCGCAGAGTAATGAATTAACTGATGTTCAAAGTAGTAATTTGGTAATCGTGCATAGGGAAATGGAGCGGGCGGCAAACAATGGCACGGACAGTGAAACAATTAGTGAAGAGGGAAGCATTATCGATCGATCGGTCGGCAACAGCTCGCCTCAGGAATCCGAAATGACAGGACACAATTTCGCAAATACTGTAGATTCAGGTTTTGGGTTATCACCGTTTTCTCAAATAAGTCAAGACGCATTTTCTGCTTGTCAAAATGTGAATGTTGCCGGTGCAAATGCACTGCCGAAAAGCGTAGAGAAACAGATTCCAGACACTAATACATTATTATTGCAATTAATGCAACAAATGGAACAAAATCAGAGACAAACACAGCAAAAGCTTCAAAAGTTAGACACAATGGAACAAAATCAGAGACAAACACAGCAAAAGCTTCAAAAGTTAGACACAATGGAACAAAATCTTAAAAAGTTAGACTCATTGGAGCAAACTCTTGAACGAACACGTGAGGATTAACTGCTGAGTTACATCACATTGAATCGAAATGTCAAAAAGTCTGTAATGACGTAAAAACACAAATTTGTGAGCATTTCCAACATATTTTTTCGCGTCATGAAAATGCACTACAGAATCACGAAGCAGCTATAAAAGAACTGCAAATTATTGTTCATGAAAATCATGAGACCTTGCAAGCTAAATTTGACTCAGTTGCATCTACCGATTCGGTTACGCAACTTGCAAAAACTCAAGATAACTTAAAGGACACAGTAGATTCGATTTCAACACAAATGGACACTCTGAAACTTGGTTCAGAAAAACACACTGAGGAAATGTGTTCACTATCGGAGAAAGTAGCCGAACTTTCAGATCAGTTCACTAACTTATCTACAAAGGTAGATGATGATCTGAATGACACAACACCTGTAGCTTTCATGGACACTGAAGAGTATGAACAAATTAGAAAATTCAAACAAAATCAAAATCAAATCAATACACAGTACAAAAGAGAAATCCGGGAAGTGCAAGATCAGTTGGCACAAGTAGTACAAGAATTACGTATTTCAGAGGACACTCGCGCCCCAATACGGGAAAAGGGGCATACAAATACGGAACAGACACAAAATAATAACACAGGGCATTTCGGAAGTTATGAAAGAAATTGGCAATGTGCACCGAATTTTGAGATGGAACGGCCGACACGACCTAACAATGACCGATATGCGACTCGCCGACATGATGATTTTGACTATAAGCTGTTCATTACTACACGTAAATTCAAAACATTTAAGAATTCTGGCAACGACATTCATCCACAAGCATGGCTCCATCAGTTCTCTCATTGTTTTCCTCCCAACTGGTCGTTGGAACACAGATTAGAATTTATGTGTGGCTACTTAGAGAATGAACCAGCTGTAAGAATGCGATCGGTAATTCACGATTGCCACAGTGAAGGAGAGTTTTACCATGCCTTCCTCTCAGCATATTGGTCTCAAGCCACACAAGACCGTGTAAAACATAGCATCATAATGATGAAACGTTTCGAACAATCTGAATTTTTCAGTCTTATGAAATATTTTGAAGACATGTTGCACAAGAATCAATACCTGTCAAACCCATACAGCCCCTCAGAACTCATCCGCATTTGCTTACTCAAATTGCCTGAACATTTGCGACATATTATTTTAGCAGGACGTTGCAAAGACGACATTGAAGCTTTTCAGGGACTCTTACAAGAATTAGAAATTGACACTGACAATCGCGGAACGCGAAACCAGGAACACAACAATTACAGGTCACATCCGTCGCAATTCCGCGATGAAAGAAATAATAACTGGACACGACAAGGCTATTCTCACAACGCAAATCGTGACCAAAACAGACACCACCCATATGACAACCGTTGGCAGAGCAATAATAGTTACAAAGAAAGATCACATTTCCGTAGTAATGAATATGACAGAGATAACCATAGAAACAGACAATATGGTAATCAGAACTATTATTATCAAGGGAGACAGAATAATTTCAGACGCAACAGTTCAGCGCGCAGTTACGATTCAGGGAGAAATTCTCCACCACGTGACCGACACGAAAGAAACTGTGTAAACTACCGACAAAACGACAGACCTGAATTCTATCAGAGCTGGCGAGCTTTAAAAAGAGCTGGGCCCTCTCGGCAAGGCGAATTTGTGGAAGTTAGACCTCCTAATCCCAGTAACGGCGCGCGCCAACAAAGAGACAGACAATGACTCGCACAGCAGGCAGCCGCGTGCGCCCGCTGGCTCCGAGAAAAATAACATAGACGCTAACCTTGAGAAAAATTTTAGCATTCCTTACCGACGTATAAAACATGACAATTGCTTTTCAGTTGAAAGTCTGCGTACTAGGAAGAGTAAAGGTTTACACCACATTTCACATGTAAAACCGTTTATTGAAAGATAATCTGCTTTTTAACTTTGTCTTTGCCATAAAACGTTTCACTTCACGTTACTAGTATGCTTTAGAAACTGTTACCATGCAACAATGTTTGAAGTTAAATATCCAGTCAAGAACCAAGAGAACTTATTTAAACAGAAATGACGAATGCATTGTTATAGTGAACAGACGTCACAGTGTTATTGTGTGTGTACATTCTTGCTTGTTTGTTGCACGATTACGTAACGACTATAAGGCTCACATACTTAGAACATTTACCAGTACTGCTAATGAGATTTTAATGCAACATTTTGGTTTATTTGAAAATACATTCTGAATTTAAAGTGCTTTCTGAGAGATACCAGATGACACAGAGGTTAGTTTATGTGACAGCTACACGATTTTTATCACGACGCTACTAATGAGTGACAATTTACAATGTTGCTTTTGCGGTGTATCTGTTTTATATCTGCACAGTTTTCTGAATTCTTCTGGAAATCAAAACATGTTTTAGTAGTAACTTTAGTGGTATAGCTACAATGAGACAGGGTTTTCTGTAGCACAACAATACGTTACAGTACAGTACTTTCTTCATCACAACAATAAGCGTAATAACTACGATATCTATACGCAAAGCATTTCACTTTTGTTTATCATGAGGTAAGTACATTGACTTCTGCAGAACTTAGCTTTCGGAGGACGATAACTACGACACTTCCACAGAGATTATGTTGCAACAAGACGCACATTTTGCGCTACAGGACACGTATTTGAGTCATTAATTTTATACTTAAAACATTTATTTTTAAAGATTTTTGAATTACAAAGAAAGTTTTCCGTGATACATTTCATTCCATTGCTGTAATCTGTAACACCTGAGGGTATAATTACATTAATACTCAGGGGGGTACACGCCTACTTTGTGTACCATGTGTGTGGCAACCACAAGGAACCCTAGCTAATATGGTATTTGCTTATACAACTTTACACATCGGTACCTTATTTCTCTAACACACAAATTACACAGCTATCTGATTATTTAACTGAGAGAGACAAACATTTATTTTACTGCATCAGTGACACATGTTTACGCAATTACACGGTTGGATAACTTCACACTTATGAAACTGTATTTTGTCTGTACTTTGTAAACTGTTCATATTTTTTCGGAACCATTGTGATACTATGAGAGATTTGAATGATATATTTGGTAAGGGAGCATGATTTTAAAGTACGTTTGAGGTAGATGACACTATTGAAATGAGCAGAGAATTTTTAGGCTTAGAAATTATTGGAGGAAGTTACGACAATTTTAAGATTTGACTGAAGTGTTATGATGTTATTATTACGACGACGAAGTGTACTATGCTGTTGAGGTATGTTTATGATAAATAAGCTGATGCTATATGAGGAATCTGATTATGCTATGTAGCTATTATGATGAAATATTGAAGACGTGTTGAGGAATATGAATATGTATATGTGTAATAAGGTAAGGAATAAGGAGTAGGGGTTAGGGACTCTGATTTATGAAAAGGTTGTTGGAAACCAAGAATCGTACTTTAAGAGTTATGAAATGTGTGTGTATATGCATGAATGTATCACAATGCCACTGAAAATTTTTTTGGACACTGTTATATTTATAGGGTTTTGTTTCTACAGATTTGCAACGCTAATTCTTGACCTGTGAAATATTTTTATATGAGACTACCACGGTAGCAGAATCTCCTGTCGTAAATATTTCCGTACGAAAGTTAAGTGACCACCTGCACGTAATGCGTCGCGGGCACCCAGCTGTGTCAGACGCCTGGAGAAAAAGCCATTATTGCGAGCCCTTTTCAGCGGCACAGGTAGCACAAAAAAAAAAAAGGGGAGGCCATTATCCTTGGAAATATTCTTACATCTGCAAACCTGATAATGACAAGTGTCTTTCTACGAGAATTGAGAGCTACTGACTTACGAAATGCCACATGACTATTGAATGATATTTTTATGCTTTGCTTTTCATAGTTGCTTATTTCATTTGACATCTGTTTTCCAGCTGTGTTGCAGCATTGCTTTTATAAAATGAAATGCATTTGCTAATGTGAACACTTTCTGTCAACAGATCTATTAAATAATTATTTTATGATCCACATTCTTTAAAAAAGGAGCACTTGGAAAGGAAAGAACAATAAGAAGGAACTAGTAACTGCATTCATAATTTTCTTTTCAAGTAATTGGTAACTTTTTGGTAGAATAACTTCTTGTGGTGCACCACTTTAATTACATAGATATTAAGATGTGAATATACATTTCCCTTATCTGCATTGTTGTTTTTACTGTAATATCTTTTTTGCTTGAGCTATGTCATGTTTTGATATAAGTTATTACATTTGCTGCTGCTAGCTTTGCCAATCTGTATTTCTTGTCATTGCTGCTTATATTAATTGTTTTATGTGCTGCTGCATTGCCTCGTCCCTTAGTTTAGCATCTGAGCTCAGTAGATTTAAGTTAGCTTAAGAGGGGGTAGACTATATAAGAAACTGACTATGGAGAATAGGTAAAGAAATGCATTGAGAAAACAGGTTTAGGTAGGATTTTCTTGGAAATAAATGTTGAGGTAAGAAATGTATGAACATATAAATACAGAAAGCATGCTTAGATAGAATTTTTTGGGTGGAAACAAAGGATGAAATAAGAGGAAAGATATATGAAGTTTTGGGTTGGACTGCAGTACCACATGTTACACTGAAAACGAACCCTGTCCTTTCCCTTTTGTGTTATCCCACTATATGTTTGTGTACCCTTGTGTATTTGTTTTCTTCCTGTCTCTGTGTACAGTTTCATAGAATTTTTTTTCTCTTTTAATATTAAGCTACATTCACTATGATGAGGAATACTGTTATCCTCGAATATAATTGGCATTAATAATATGTTATTTACCTTATAAATATGCTTACACATTATTTATTCTGTTTAATGCTCATGTGTGAAGTTGATGTTTCAAAAATTATTGTGATCTTTTATGTATGCACTCATGTCATAATTCCACTGATGTATATGTTAGTTCGATTCTTTTGTAAAGCCTGTACTACAGATGTTATCTGTATTATTATGTTTTTAATGATGTATTTTGTACCTTTGTTATTGTATTTTTATGTTATCAAATTGTAATTGTTACCAGTTCTTCCAATTAAGTTACATTTCACTGCACACGTTTCTGTTGGTCATAGTATATGGACAATATGTGAGAAGTAGGGACTGTTAGTGTTTGCACGTGTGTTAATAATTCTGCAAGGGACTGGATAACAGCATTGCTGGTTCTAAGGACAATTTCAAAAACTTTGTGAGTGCACAAGTGGTGGTTTATGGACTTGCTATATTCTCCGCAAGACTCTTCGAGGGTGATTGTGCACCTGCACAGTCGCAACAGATGGCTGCTGGCCGTCTCTACAAGGACTCCAGTGGGTCTGCACCTCTGGTGGCCCACCAATACCATTATCTCTACAAGGACTACAGTGGGTCTGCATCTATGATGACCTACCAACGCCATTATTTCTACAAGGACTGCAGTGGGTCTGCACCTCTGGTGGCCCACCAATACCACAATCTCTACCAGGACTCCAGTGGGTCTGCTCTGTGATGACCTACCTACCAATATTCTTCCAAACTTCGAATGACTCTGCTGTGGATTTGCTCTGTTGTGGCCCATTACCTGTCTGCATGTCGAGAGTCAGCACTGTCTTTCCGTTGGAAGGTCAACACTACTTCTTCAAGACTGCATGGAAATCCACTACTTCTATGTGCATTTTCTTTTACTGCTTGGACTTTGAGAAAAACTCTGCATTTTTACTGTGATGAACAATGTGGACTGTCTTTATGGACTGTGAGAAATTTTGATCTTTTGACCAACCTAATATTAATAAGTGTGTGCATTTTATATCTTTGTTACTGTAATTGTGAAAAATTTTTGTCAAATCTGTATTGGCCAGTGCCCAACACCATTTGTAAAAATTTTTTGTGGGGAGCATGGGGGCTATGTAAGTACTATGTAAGTAGGCTGTTTATGTTTTCTTTATGTAAGTAGGCTGTTTAGGTTCTTTATGTAAGTAGGCTGTTTAGGATTTCTTATTGGTAACGCCACCTCTGTATGAAAATCACTGGCTGTGCTGTGTGCAGTCTGTGGCTGCTTTGCATTGTTGTAATACTCGCCATTGTAGTGTTAGGCAGCTGGCTGTGAACAGCGCGTAGCGTTGCGCAGTTGGAGGTGAGCCGCCAGCAGTGGTGGATGTGGGGAGAGAGATGGCGGAGTTTTGCAATTTGTCATGAACTGATATATACATTATGACTTGTGATGATATTAAGGTAAATACATTGTTTGTTCTCTATTAATATCTTTCATTTGCTAACTATCCCTATCAGTAGTTAGTGCCTTTAGTAGTTTGAATCTTTTATTTAGCTGGCAGTAGTGGCGCTTGCTGTATTGCAGTAGCTTGAGCAGCGAAGGTTTTTGTGAGGTAAGTGATTTGTGAAAGGTATAGTTTAATGTTAGTCAGGGCCATTCTTTTGTAGGGAATTTTGAAAGTCAGATTGCGTTGCGCTAACAAAGTATTGTGTGTCAGGTTAAGCACAGTCATGTAGAATTGTTCAAAGGGGACGTTTCACATGATATTGCGGTATAATCACAAGTTCAGGTTATCGCTTTGTTGCACCGCATTCTGTTAGAGCGAATGTTCTACGAATTTCAGCGATGAGTCGTGGTTACGGAACAGTACGTGTTCAGAGGCAGACCTACGAAGCTAGGGACCAACAAAGCTGACGCAGCAGGCGAGAGAAATTTGCTTTGCACGTCACGGCGAATTCCGTGTCTCATTTGTCGGAGCGCAGGTGGGCAAGCGGGATCGCTTCTCGCCGAACAGCCATAATCTCCATGTGGGGAAACTTATCAAAACAATTTTGTAACTGTTTGTCGTCATGAGTTATGGAAGAGCGCATGGAGAATATGCAGCATCACCGTAAGTGCATGGCAGCAGGAACGGCTGGTACACTTTGAAGAATTATAAGAATGAAAAGAAACCTCGAACTTATCGTACGTTACACTCAATGAGGAGAACATTCCGTTCATTTCAGCATTTCTTCTGCTTTTCTCCTCCTTTACCATTGCACGTAACCATTTCTTTTGCCTTTCTTAGTGTTATTCGCCTGTCACAGAACTGCACTCCCACCGAAAAGGTACCACGGATTCCATATCCAAGTTAATCAACTGTATGGCACAAGGTAAAACAGAAAAGAAGAATATCGAGAAGCATTCACAGTGTGGTATCGCAGAATGACAACTAAAAAGAAAGACCTGTGAAAGTTCGGCAACAGTTGACGCCACAATGGGCGACTTGCATGTCGACATGTCTATAATGACGAAATGATGATGACAACAAAATACTCAGTTTCTTAGACGAGCGTATCTCCTACCCGGGCGGGAATCGAAAGGGGGCCCGCTGCACTGGAGTGAGATACGCTTACCACTTATCCGAGGAGGCGGACGACGACACTAAAAACTGAAACAAGTGGTAAGAAATGTGCAGGTTTAATGGAGAACAAGCTGAGGAAACGAGAATTTAGATAAAACTAATTTGATGAACGGGAAGGACAACAGGATATGCTGCTACAGGGAGTGGAACATGGGAGGAGATCGTGGTTGGCCTTATAAAACCAGTCAGAAGCCTTAGGGAAAGAAAACGTTAGAGATGAGAAGGTAATTCAGAATAAAGTTGATCAGAGTATACAGTCATTTTCTTACTACAGCAAGTTTTCCAAGTAACACTCTATACTGTTTCCTCACCTTTTCCCGTTTCTCTGCGGGGTCGGCATCATTATACGGGTTCTGGTAATGTTTGTGACAGTTGGTGGCCGTATGCCATTTCTGACTTCAACACTCCCTCATGGACGCTTTCTGCACCTGGTCTGTCTGCGTCTAGAGAATGTCTCATGTGCGAGAGTGTTATCAAAATGTTAGTGGAAGGTTTATCTGAGGTTGGGCGGGTGGTTGCCTTAACTCTGTATTTCAGATTCCTTTAGTCTGCGTAGTCGAGAAGGAACTGTCTTTTAAATTTATAATAAATAAAATAGTGGCAAATCAACTTGATAAAATTCGATTTACTACAGACATTCTTCAACTGTTCTGCTGCGTAAGGTCAAAAGAGACTGACGGCAAAAAATTGCAACACCAAAAGACGATTAACGTAGAGTAATGAAAAATCGGGGATCCATTTCTCTAGGTGACATATTTAAGTTATTCACATTGCAAGAAGACAGATTAATGTAAGAACGAGATACGTCACGGCAAAAGTGAAATGCTGGTACGTTAATAACGGGTTTAACCACCAAAATGTTGATTGCAAGCATGCAAACGCGCAAATATTGTGTTGTATAGATGCCCGATGTCAACTGATCGGTCAATACAGGGACGGTAAAGTATTTCTGTATGACGCTGCAGTTGTCGTCCGAGGATGTGCCGTATGTTTTCGACTGGAGACAAAAAAATGGTTCAAATGGCTCAGAGCACTATGGGACTTAACATCTGAGGTCATCACTCCGCTAGAACTTAGTACTTAAACCTAGTTAACCTAAGGACATCACATACATCCATGCCCGAGGCAGGATTCGAACCTGCGGCCGTAGCGGTCGCGCGGTTCCAGACTGAAGCGCCTAGAATCGCTCGGCCACAGCGGCCGGCGATTGGAGACAGATTTGGTGATTGAGCAGCCCAAGGCATCATGTCGACGCTTTGTAGAGCATGTTCGGTTACAACAGTGGTATGTGGGCGAGCGTTATCCGATTGGAAAACACCTCCAGGAATGGTGTTCATGAATGACTCAAAACAGGTCAAATCACCAGACTGTCGTACATATTTGCTGTCAGGAAGCGTGGAATAATCATGATTGTGCTCCTGCTGTCATACGAAACCGCACCGGACACTAAAATCCCAGGTGTCGGTCCAATTGCCAAGCACCCAAACACTCGGTTGCAGGCCTTCAACTAGCTTCCTTCTGTACAACACACGTCATCCAGTGGCATCGTGGCTGAACCAGCTTTCGTCAGAAAACACAACAGACCTGCCCTTCAATGAGCTCTCGCTTGACACCATTGAAGTCTCAAAAAGGTGGTAGTTTGAGGTCAGTGGAATGCATGGTACAGGGCGTCTGGCTGGGAGCTGTCCTTGAAGTTTCCAATTTGTGACAGTTCGTTGTGTGACTGAGGCTTCAGCTGTCACTCAAATTGCTGCTGCAGATGCAGTACGATGCGTCAGAGCCATGCGGCGAACACGATAGTCTTCCATCCCGGTAGTGCTACGTAGCCGACCGGAGCCCGGTCTTCTTGCGACCGTACATTCCCGTGACCACCGTTGCCATCAACAATGCAGAGTGGCTACCGTCTTGTAAACGCTTTCTGCAGTATCGCAGAGGGAACATCCAGCTTATCGTAGCCCTATTACACGACCTCGTTCAAACTCTGTGAGGTACTGGTAACGGCGTCTTTGCCACCTTAAAGGCATTACTGACTAATATCAGTTGACCATAACCAAAACGCAAACGTGAAACTTCCTGGCAGCATGAAACTGTGTGCCGGACCGAGACTCATTCTGGAAACAACCCCCAGGCTGTGGCTAAGCCATGTCTCCGCAATATCCCTTCTTCCAAGAGTGCTACTTCTGCAAGGTTCGTAGGAGAGCTTCTGTGAAGTATGGAAAGTGGGAGACGAGGTACTGACGGAAGTAAAGCTGTGAGGAGGGGGCGTGCGCAGTGCTTGGGTAGCTCACACAGTAGAGCACTTGCCCGTGAAAGGCAAAGGTCCTGAGTTCGAGTCTCGGTCCGGCAGACAGTTTTAATCTGCCAGGAAGTTTCATATCAGCGCACACTCCCCTGCAGAGTGAAAATCTCATTCTGAACCTCAAAAGTACTAACACTCACAACCATTAGATCATCTATTTTGAAGCACATCTGATTTGCAACCTCATAGTGAAGGTAATAGTGCCTTTCTTCAGCTACTGACGGGAAATCTGAATAGATATAATCATTCAGTAGTAGAAGGAATTTTCGTTTACGTCGCACAACTCCTTCTTGGTGTTGCGATATTTTTCCGTCATTGTGCATTATCTTATTTCTTCTTAAGACGCAGTAGATAGCTGATAAGAAACTTCTTATAAAGTCTTATGTTTACTTTCCCGTCGAACACGTCTTTAAAACGATCACCGGTAAGCTTCACAGATATAGTGCAAGGCGAAGGTTCGCGTGACGTTACCGATTACTTGATTGACCATCAACATTGAATCAAACAATCAAACGAAACTGTTTCGCACAGTGTTCAGAGTTCGTCACTTCAAATGAAGTTACTGTGTTCACTGATATAACACTGATAAATCTAATTGAGGCATTTTTCACACTTCGGAAAACACTTTTTTTATGTGTTCCGTCGAGCACTAATTTGCAAAATTATCTTTTCGGTTAAAATCTTAAAAATTGATTTCAATGTGCACTACGAGATTCAACTAGAGGACCTATCCTTTCAATATAGTATCAGTCTATGCATTTGGAGATAATCTGTGAAGAAACTTTAGCACGTTTCAGCGATATAATTACTTCGCTAATCAATACATGTAGTTCGCACATATTTAGTTAACCTTCAGTTTATTTTACAAAATTGATAACATATAATGGTCGTGGGAGCTCAAGACCTTAAGGAGCAATGATACATTTTCATACACTCATTCCAAACATCAGTTTCTTAACATCAATTTTTTTACAATGTACAAAGGTAATGCTGACAATAGTGATCGTATCTTCTCGCCGTCGTGAGCTGTAGGCTCTGTTGTTTGTGACCCTCTCTGCCGATTCGCTGCGTCGATGAAACGCCGACGAATCATCTGCCCAATATGCAACACACAGGAAACACCAGCGTTTCAGTACACACATCATATAAATTATGTTATGCAAGTAAAGCCTATACTGTTATGAATGTTGTCACTCACTAAATTTGGAGCACTACAGTACCAAGCCGATATTTACATAAGTAAAAGTGGGAAATCGCTTAAAAACAACATCCAGCCAGGCCAGCCCCCGTCCTTAACCCAGCTTGAACGAGGTGAGAAATTGTTACACTGGATATGGGGTAGGTATGAGATACCCGAAACTCTCAGGACGAAATTTTGATACTATAATAGTGTATTAGGTATTTTCATACATGAGATGTTAATAATGGTGTCTACTAAACAAGACGAGTAAGTAATATTCTATGTTTAAGATATAAAACATTATATTCTATGTTGAAATAACAAAGTGTCTATATTTACTCTGAAATAGTACAAGTTTCAGAAGTTTTACATTTTTTTATACAAAATTCGAACAAAATTACAGTTTCTTTGATTATTAACATAATGACATTATCATCCAAGTATAAAACCGAAAATGAAAGTAAAAGGTCTTATGAGGTCAATTAGCTCAGCACCAAAATCACACCTACAAATCAGCACATTCTCTGCACATATAAACCGCGTTCTCCGTACAAATTGGCTTTTCACACTTCAAACAATTCGAACGACGATGTTTTCCTTTTTTTTAGTACAGTCACCATGCCAGACATATATATATAGATCTCTTTTTTCTTTTTAACTGGCGATAAAGCTTGTCCCAGTTGATCAGCAATCCTCTTTCGAATTTCCCTTGGAAGGCTTACGTTTTCTTGTCTAATGCGAAGACTGTCATTTATCATATTCAAACCCAAATTACTAATGAAACCTTGGCGCTTCATGCGTTTTTTGTCACCTTTGTTACTTTTCCCTCTAGACTGTGATGGCATTTATGGCACCCATATTGATAGAGTATGCCATAAACAATTGTCACAGACCAACGTTTGCTGTTACGGGAAACATCGTAAGTGGCACTCAGTTCATCTGTGACAAGGACACCAGCTTTAGTTGCATTGTAATAAGTAATCATTTCCTATTTTCTTTTATCACCTGTCGATTGGTCTATGTTTCTACCACGGTGTAAAACTGAAATATAACAAGCGCTACTTTATTTTCCAGTAGGTATGTAGGACACCAATCTAACGTCGTTCTACAACCCAAATCGAGAACTATATAATTCCGTTTCTTTTTTAAAAATTCTCAGGTACACTTATCTTGTTTTTTACGGACTGTGCCGTCAGAAGTCAATGAATGTTCTTTCAAGAGGTGGATCATAAGAGGGTAACTAGCAAACCAATTATCGAACTTCAAATTCTTTGTTGTTTTAGTTAGTGGTTCCACTAAACGGTTTACAATATTATAGGCGTTATTTCTAACCTGGTAAGGTCCTTGTGGCTGTTTTCCCAAGTATAGTTCCAGTTTGAGGATATATAATGTCTTCGCATCTACAAGAGCATATATTTTTATGCCGTATTTGGCTGGTTTGTTTGGCATGTATACATGAAAAGGACATCTCCCTTGGAAATATAACAGCATCCCATCAATAGTAAGGTTCTCAGACAGCATATAATATTGCTGAAAATTTTCTACAAAATTACCAAAAATATCTCTTATAGCAGCCAGATTGTCTGTCTTTTCCTGATAGTCCCGGGTGTTCTTATCATCGAATCTCAAACAATTCTTGAGAAAGTAAAACATCTGCAGTGACACTGCAGTCCGAAAGATTGCAACTCTAGTACCATTTGTACGCCATAAATCATTCATGTTTTGTCTATTTGAGCGGTTTACGGCTGCTATATATAAAGTCCCGTAAATGCGTTCAAATCCTCCAAAGTTGCATCGTTCATGTGCTACTGCTCTTTATGTTCAGGATTTTTCCCCTGATATTCCTTATTTGATTATTTGTATGTGTAAGTATACAATTCAACATAATGTTTGTTATAAAAAAGACTTCAACATTCTGTCTGTGTTTTGATATGTTTTGCAGCACCTTTTACACCTGGAGATTTGGTAATAATATTCTCCGAACAGATACGAACATTTGGAGTAGGACAATCCTTCATTCACTTTGCACCATATTTGGACATGTAAGTAATCCCACGTATCTCAGGCGACTGACTAGGAGCCGCTAACGAAGATTTTGACTCTTCCGAAGCATACAAAATATCCTCTTGATCCGAATCACTTTTTGCACTTCTTTGAGAAACTTTGTCAATCTCTTCTTCACTCTCGGAGTCACAGGAATTAGCATTTGAACTAGAAAAGGTCTTCTAGCAGCTCTTGTAACCGACGTTCATTCTCCTCATAAAACATCTTGAGAAATATAAAATCTAAAAGTAAATCAAAGAATACGATAAATAACCACATATCTCATGAACTAGCTGACAGCTAAAAATGTAACACCGACTACGAGGTAGGGTGTGACGTACCCTAGCGACCTTCGCACACGTGTACCTTTGACGCTGGCGCAACAATAAACTCAACACTGCATCTTGGCCTCCTCTCCATTACCTAAAAGCTACTGTGACAGCAAGATTTGTGTGGCAAGAATGACATTCAATAATCAGTGCCTCAAAACACTTCGGGTACGACATATCCGACCTGACTCACTCCGGGTAAATCCGCCGGACGTAACATCCCGCCTAGGCCCGTGGAAGGGCCAATGTGTTTTAACTGTTATAAATTGCCTAAGATGGCGTATGTCGTATTAAAATACACTGTTAGACACATTGCCTGCCAGAAATATCGACTCTTAGTTTAATACGACAGTATGCCATCTTAGGCAATTTATAACACTTAAAAAAATTGATAATGGCACTTTGAAGCCTAAATCATATTGTGTATGTGTAAATGTAACACTGTACATAAACAACACTCTAATGGCGGTATTGACTTTAAGGACCTATAATATTTATTGTACAGGGTTATTACAAATGATTGAAGCGATTTCACAGCTCTACAATAACTTTATTATTTTAGATATTTTCACAATGCTTTGCACACACCCACAAAAACTCAAAAAGTTTTTTTAGGCATTCACAAATGTTCGATATGTGCCCCTTTTGTGATTCGGCAGACATCAAGCCGATAATCAAGTTCCTCCCACACTCGGCGCAGCATGTCCCCATCAATGAGTTCGAAAGCATCGTTGATTCGAGCTCACAGTTCTGGCACGTTTCTTGGTAGAGGAGGTTTAAACACTGAATCTTTCACATAACCCCACAGAAAGAAATCGCATGGGGTTAAGTCGGGAGAGCGTGGAGGCCATGACATGAATTGTTGATCATGATCTCCACCACGACCGATCCATCGGTTTTCCAATCTCCTGTTTAAGAAATGCTTATGCTTTAGCCTTTTCCGTAAGATTTTCCAAACCGTCGGCTGTGGTACGCTTAGCTCCCTGCTTGCTTTATTCGTCGACTTCCGCGGGCTACGCGTGAAACTTGCCCGCACGAGCTCAACCGTTTCTTCGCTCACTGCAGGCCGACCCGTTGATTTCCCCTTACAGAGGCATCCAGAAGCCTTAATCTGTGCATACCATCGCCGAATGGAGTTAGCAGTTGGTGGATCTTTGTTGAACTTCGTCCTGAAGTGTCGTTGCACTGTTATGATTGACTGATGTGAGTGCATTTCAAGCACGACATACACTTTCTCGGCTCCTGTCACCATTTTGTCTCACTGCGCTCTCGAGCGCTCTGGCAGCAGAAACCTGAAGTGCCGCTTCAGCCGAACAAAACTTTATGAGTTTTTCTACGTATCTGTAGTGTGTCGTGACCATATGTCAATGAATGGAGCTACAGTGAATTTATGAAATCGCTTCAATCATTTGTAATAGCCCTGTAGTTTCAGGAATGCAGCCGGATTACATAATGTTCTTGCCACGATGTGTATCTACACCAACATGGGTAATGTGCACTTCACGCTTAAGTGCGTGGCATTCATCGAATTATATTAACAATAATTTTTATTCCAACCTCCAACAGCGCGCAGGAAAAACGAACACCAATATCTTCCCGTGCCAGCTCTGATTTCCTTTATTGTGTTATGATGATCCTTTCTCCCTATGTAGGTTGGCGTCAACAATACATTTTGGCATTCGGAGGAGGAAATTGGTGATTGGAATTTCGTGAGAAGACTCCACCGCAACGAAAAACGCCGTTGTTTTAATGACATAAGCCCAAATCCTGTATCAAGTCAGTGACACCTTCTCCCCTATTTCACTATGATTCAAAACTTGCTGATCTTCTTTGAACTTCGTTAATCCTATCTTGTAACGATCCCATACCGCGCACCAATACTCCAGAAGAGAACGGGAATGCTTAGTGTATACAGTCTCTTTAGCAGATGTGTTACATTTTCTAAGTGTTCTGCCAGTAAAACGCAGTCTTTGGTTTGCCTTCCCTACAACCATTTCTATGTGTTTTTTTTCCAAATCCAAGTTTTTCGTAATTCCAATTCCTAGGTTTTAAGTTGAACGGATTCATCGTGTAACTGAAGGCTAACGGATTCATTTTAGCAGTCATGTGGGTCCCACCACACTGTTCATTATTTAGGGTCAACTACCAATTATCGCACCATATAGAAATATTTTGTAAATCGTTTTGCTCTTCTGATGACTTTACTGGACGATATTTCCGCTGACAATCATTCAACCATGTTCAGGTGAATGGTTAGCACTGCAGACTGCTATTTCACATCGCAAATGTTATAGCAAAAATTGGCGCAACGACTCATGCACAAAGGCAACCGTTACACGAGCGACGTCCGTCAAGTTTCATGCTCTCTTCGAATACTGTTCCTTTCTGGCGCGCAGGCGTTATAGTGGTACTACATGCATGCTCTCTGTCTGAATGCACACCCGAGGAGTTAAAATTCAGATGTCAAAATTTATTAACTTTACTGTCGTTAGAACTGTCATTAGTCATCTGTCTGCCTGATTTTTTCTGAAGAAATTAAAGAAATCACGGTGTTCCGAGCCTTATCGAGCTGAATGCCTCCACCACGATTGACAACGTTCTCCACCGAACGTATTTCCACAGATTCCTAAATAATTGAATCCCAGAAGAATCTCGTCGAGGCCAAGACTTCAGTGGCAGAATAGCCCATGGAATGTCCAGTGGAGCTACAATGCTTGGCCATGACTGTGAAAGGCGAGTGTGGCGATCATGTTCAACGCAACTTTCACGCCCTGTGTGCGTCGTCTGACCAATGTAGACTTTGCCATGCTCACAAGGTATTCTGTAGATTCCAGTCCTCCGCAAACCCAGATCGTCTTTTGCTGAATCGAGAAGAGTACAGGTCCTTGTAGACGGGAGGAAGATTACTCTGACATAATGTTTCCTTACGATTCTGCCCATTTTCGACGACATATTGCCAACGTGTGGGACGGAAGCCCTGAACTCGAACAACTCCTTTTCCTCTTGGTCAAGAATCGAACCTTATAGTTGTTTAAAAATTCTGCGAATTTACTGAATCAGCCAGGTAAGAGAAAATAATCTCATACATCATACCTAATAATGGATGAGACGATAACATGGAAAAATTACATTTCTTTTTGAAAACTGTTACAAATGACTACTAAGAAAAAAGTGCTTCAAAAATTCCCTGTACTTCTTCCGAATTTTTGGTGGAACGGGGACCATTTAGGTTAGCGAGGCCGAATGATTAACATCTTCAATAAAGAGGCCGTGAAATGATAAGGATTCATCTACCGGTAATAACGACAGATGATGCTGGTGACATGTTGACAGCATATTCCACACTCATGTATCGCTCCTCGTAATACCTTCGTCTACATCTACATCTGTAAATCACACTTAAGTGCCTGACAAGGGGGTTCATCGAACCACCTCCACAATAATTCTCTATTATTCCACTCTCAAACAGCGCGCGGAAGAAACAAACACATCTTCCCGTGCGAGCTCTGATTTCCCTTATTTTATTACGATGATCGTTTCTCCCTATGTAGGACGGCATCAACAAAATACACACATCAAAAAAAGTATTGCATCACCTCGGTTCCGTGAGTTCCGGAACCTGTACAGAAAACTGGAATATAGATCAACATAAACATCATTTCCGCCCTTTTCATTGCTCATGAAAACCACACATTGCATGTTGTACCATCGTAGAGCGAGACCTTCAGATGTGGTGGTCCCGATTGCAGTACACACCGGTTCCTCTAGCACCCAGGAGCACGTCCTCTTGCATTGATGCATGCCTGTATTCGTCGTGTCATACTACCCACAAGTTCATCAAGGCACTGTTGGTGCAGATTGTCCCCCTCCTCAACGGCGATTCAACGTAGATCCCTCAGAGTGGTTGGTGGGTCACGTCGTCCACAAACAGATCTTTTCACTCTATCCCAGGCATGTACGGTAGGGGTCATGGCTGAAGAACGTGCTGGCCACTCTAGTCGAGTGATGTCGTTATTCTGAAGGAAGTCATTCAGAAGATGTGCACAAGGGGGGCGCGAATTGTCGTCCATGAAGACGAATGCCTCGTCAATACCCTGCCAATATGGTCGGTCGGTGGATAACATTCAAATATCGTACAGCCGTTATGGCGCCTTCCATGACCAGCAGCGGCCTATGTTGGCTCCACATAATGCCACTCCAAAACAGTAGGGAACCTCCACCTTGCTGCACTCGCTGAACAGTGTGTCTAATGCGTTCAGCCTGACCAGGTTGCCTCCAAGCACGTCTCCGACGATTGTCTGGTTGAAGGTATATGCGACACTCACTGGTGAAGAGAACGTAAAGCCATTCCTTAGCGGTCCATTCAGCATGTTTCTGAGCCCATCTCTACAGCACTGCACGGCATCGTGGTTGCAAAGATGGGCCTCGCCATGGACGTCGGGAGTGAAGTCGCATATCATGCAGCCTTTGGCTGCACGAAAAGTATTATTCAACATGGTGACGTTGCTGTCAGGGTTCCTCCGAGCCATAATCCGTAGGTAGCGGTGATCCACTGCAGTAGTAGCCCTTGGGCTGCCTGAGCATGTAATCGACAGTTCCTGTCTGTGTGTATCTCCTCCATTTCCGAACAACATCGGTTTGGTTCAGTCCGAGGCACCTGGACTTTGATGAGAGCCCTTCCTGGCGCAAAGTAACAATGCGGACGCGATCGAGACGCGGTACTGACTGTCTAGACTACAGACAACAAGAGCCGTGTACCTCCTTCCTGGTGGAATGACTGGCACTGATCGGCTGTCGGAACCCCTCCGTCTAATAGGCGCTGCTCTTGCATGGTTGTGTACATCTTTGGGCGAGTTTAGTGACATCTCTCAACAGTCAAAGGGACTGTGTCTGTGACAGAATATCCACAGTCAACGTCTATGTTCAGGATTTCTGGGAACCGGGGTGATGCAAAACTATTTTTGATGTGTGTATTTTCGCATTCGGCGCAAAATTTTGGTGGTCAAAATTTCGTGAGTAGCTTACGCCGCAACAAGAAACACCTTTGTTTTAACGATGCCAGCACAAATCCTGTATCATGTCAATGACACTCTCTGCCCTGTTTGTCGGTAATACAAAACGTTCTGCTTCTCTTCGAACGTTATCGATGAACTCCGTTAGGCTTATCTGTTAAGGACCCCACACAGCGCAGAAGTACTCCAAACAAGGAGTGACAAGCGTAGAGTAGGCCGTCTCTTTAGTAGACCTATTGCATCTGTTGTTTTGCCAGTAAATCGCAGTTTTTGGTTCGCCTTCCCCACAACATTTTCTGTGTGTTCTTTCAAATTTACGTTCTGCGTAATTGTTATTAGTGGGTATTTAGTTGAATAAACAGCCTTCATATCAGAGTGATTTATCGCGAAGCCGATGTTTAATGGATTCCTTTTAGCACTCATTTGGATATCGTCACACTTTTTGTTATTTAGCGTCAGTTGACAATTAAGCATCATATATCTTTTCTAATTCGTTTTTCAATTGGGTTTTATCTCCTGATGGCTTAGTTAAACGATAAGCGAAGCGTCATCTGCAAAAGGCCTGATGCGGTTGCTCAGATTGTCTCCTAAAACCTTATAGGCGGCAGCTGGCTTGGTGGAACAGGAGTGGTGTTCACGATTACTCTGAATGTTGGCACCTTTCTTTTTATGTTTTTCTTCCTAGCACATAACGCAACTGTCAAAGACAAATAAGGTCACGACAGACAATGATTTGCGGTAAAGAAGATGTTGTCCTGAAATGTCATCCATGAAACGTCTTTATGAACTGCTGTATCACGAGAAAGAAAGGCAATATTCTGAATACCGCACCTCACCTATATCTTCGGCAAATGAGGGTCCCAAGCGACTTGATACTTCGTGCGAAATTGGAAGTGGCTTACTGTGTTGGACAGTGCAGCCAGCTAAACATATCGTTATAAACCCTGCTTCCAAAACATGAATGTAATATGATATTTCCTTGGTGGTAGACCACAATCCTGTAGAATTTTTTGAAAGAAATTTCCGCCATTCGACTGTTAACTAATCAATTACAGAAGCGTATATACAGCGACTTCGGGTGCAGAAAATTTTGTCAATTGACCAATCTTCATCAGAATAAAAAGTTATATGAAATACGTCTTATACTTTTAAATTTTAGTTCTATTTCTATGACATTTCTGTTTGACGAGAGCACTTTGGCTGAGACGTTTTAAACCACGCTGTGATTACATGTATTCTCATAAGAAAGCCTTTTTTCATTCAGCTATCCATAGAGCCACCTCCGTCCCCGTTTCTAGTGAAAATCTCAAATCCGAAAACAGTCTGATTAAAACTATTGCAGTCAATAACGGATATGAATCTTCCATAGTAGGTAATATTTTTAGTAGTAAAACCAATAAGAGAATCACCATACTAGGTATTCCTAGTAATGAACCTAATGAAAAGAAAAATTTTTCGCTATACTGTTTCTGGGTACTGTTTCTTACGAAATTTAGCGTCTGCTATAACTGTAAAATAGCCATTTCCACTAATAGTTCTTTAAAAAGTAACATCATATATAACTTGAAACCTACGCTTTCCCCTTTGCAAAATTCTGGTGTTTATAAAATTATTTGCGGCAGCAGTCCTGCCTGTTACATAGGGCAAATAGGCCGAGCTATTTCGATAAGATTCAAGGAACATCTTCTAAGGAAAAAAAGGCACTAGTGTTGGTAATTCAGCTTCCACCGATCATTTATGAATCACAGGGCATAATCCTAAAGATGTAAATGTGGTCCAGATCTTGCACTCAGAGAGAAGAGGCATTCGACTTAATATCTTAGAAGAGCTAGAAATTTTTAACCAAGTACCTCTGAAGGACGGCCTTATTCTTAACGAAAAGTTGTAATTACGCAAGAGAAACTTTTTTCAAGGTATAGAGGCGCTAATTACAATTGTCTGAATGGCGAAACTCTCCTCAATGTAGGCTCCTAAACATCGTCTTTCCTTCCAATCTTACGTGTTCTTTGGATATTACCTGAACTGTATTTTATTTTGTAAAAGAGACTGTTGCGTTATGTTGTAACTTTTATACACTGGTTCTTGCTTGTTAGCAGCAATGTTTAAAGTTGTCCTTGCAATGCCTCATTTGCTCTTAAGTTGTCTGTATTTCGATTACTTCCTGCTCGATGTCCACCTCGTGGCTGCCTCGGCGTGTTAGCCCCTTGGTCTGACGGTAGCGGATCTATTACGCCACCCTTCGCCCTAAGCCACCTTGCGGTTGTCATTATATTCCATGGAGAATGTTATCTGATTGACAATTATGCTATACGTTTAGATTATAGTTTTTATTCCTATGGCATTCCTGTTTGACGAGAGCACCTTTGCTCAGACGTTTTAAACCATAATGTGATTACATGTAAGTACATTTTCTTTGTTGGTAACTTATAGAAGTAATCCTCTCAACTGTATATTATTTCAATCCACGTCATTATATTTTTAGGTATTCCACGTGACTTTTTATTCTGATGAAGATTGCCCCATTGCAGTCGAAACCGTGGTCAACTGACAAAATTTTGTGCAACCGAAGTGGTTGAGTATACATTTCTGTAATTGAACAGCGTACTGTTGCTGGATCACAGCCAATAAAATGTTTAAAGTTTCAAGTTAATTATACATTTATTCTACAGAATCATTATTTAGACTTTCTAGCCATTGTCAAGTACAAGTCGCAATGTTAAAATATGGACAACTTGTTTCTGACATGTCATCGTCGAATAAACGTATTTCTTGTATTATAGACCAGTTGTCGTATTACAGGATACGGGTACGTATAGAATACTCATAATATGGCTGAGAATGTTTACAGTGAAAAACCATTACCAAATAGTATGGCGTATTTAAGAGCCAATATAATCTCCGAATGTGACCTGCATTCGTTAATTCTGTTTATCAAGTGACGAAAGCAACTCACTGGAATATATTGGCTGTTAAATGCGCCATATGTTTGTTAATGGTTTTTCGCTTTGCACTGTCAGCCGTTTCATGTATCTTCTATATGCACTCTTACCCTGTGAAGATCAGAAATACTTTTTTGCGATGATGGCACGTCGGAGACAGGTCAGACATATTTTAACTTTTAAACAAGCACTTGAGAATGTCTATAAAGTCGAAATCATGATTCTGTAAAACAAATGAATATAATATGTTCAAGTCATCGCTACAAGTACTACAAATTAAAATTCAAGTAAAATGTTTTATCCAGATTTTGGTAATACCGAAACATATAATAGTTACTGAATTATTGTCTGTAATAAGAGCTTCAGTGTTGGTTGTACCTGAGTTAAACTGTGACTAGCTGAAATATTTCTGTTTTCTGTGTCCGCGGCATTTTAATACGAATGTCTGCCCCTGCTTATTGTCTGTTCGTTGCAGATAAATTAATGAAGTCCCTGAATTCCTAGCAGTTAAGGCATCGCAACATATCCCCTACTGCAGGGGTGATTAAACTTTTAGGGATCAAAAGGGATAATAACGTACAATGAAGCAAAGGAATTATGGGAAGAATCGTAATTATATGCTTAAAGACAGATACATTCTTAGATTAACATAAGCAACACAAGAACATCGTGAGACACAGAAAATCGAATAGCACAGAAAGGTGGTCAGAATATAGTCAGCCATTCAAGTAATAGTCAGATTTCGGAAAAGAACACATAGAAATAGAATTTTGTATTCATTTCGTTGTCTTGGGAGTCTCGTGAAATATTAAGCGAACAATGACTTGACTGGGTAGATTGGTGGAGGTAGGTATGTTGACATCTGGCTGTTAGTGCTGTCTCCATTGGAATGCGTTCAGTGTTGTTCGACCATCTTAATACGTAGCGCTTTTGTCAAACTTGTTTTGTGTCTCTGATAACCAACGTATTCACGATATAATCCATACAACCTTTACTGGCCATAATAAGACGTCAAAAAGGGATACTTACAACTAACATCGAGCTACATTTTGCTTCTTCTAAAGATCGCACAGAAATAGGACTGGGCCGTTGAGACTCAGTGTATAAAGGGACGGGAAGTATTTTCGTGGTGGAAGGGGCTCTTAGTTTCCTTGCCAAGTTGTTCGGGGACTACATATAGCGACCTCCCAGGGGATGTCGACCAGCACACAGGGATGGCGCGCTCTCTCTGAAGTTGTCCTACCCGTTACCGTTCCATAAGACATGTAGTCTATCAGTAATATATACGTCAGCGGAAAACGTCAGAGTATTTTTGGAATGAAACAAGTGTTGCTAACTTACTGCAGCCTTGATAATTACAATACTATTTAATAAACAATGGTGGCTACCCTTCCGCAATTGTGTAATAAGATATTACAGTACCTAACGGTCACGTTAAGTAATACACTGAGGTGACAAGTCATGCGATAGCGATATGCACATATTCAGATGGTGGTAGTTTCGTGTACACAAGGTATAAAAGAGCATTCCATTGGCAAAGCTGTCGTTTGTACGCAGATGTTTGCGACATTATTATAGTCGCACGACGGGAATTGACACACTCTCTAACATTCTGCGTGGTGTCTGTTTGTTCTATATCGTGTCTCCCTACCACTTTCGCGGAACGACGCTCTGAGCGTGTTTTTTAGGGAATTGACTAGTTGGAACCTGGGACCTGTTGCTGGTAAGGAGACGCCAGACCACACATGACATGTAGAATTCAGAAGAGTTCACTGAGACTAGCGATGATATAACCAAATACTTAATGATTTCAGCGTCAGCTCCACTGCACTCCCTGTAAAAGAATCTTAATACTAACTAAATTTAGTGGAAGGGGTTCAAGGTTTTCCTATTTTTAGTTAGCTGGTAAAATAACGTCGAAAAAGCAGTGAAGTTTACCATTGGAAATTTTATTCTACTCACAAAACATCGTTTATAAATTGAACTATTGACAAAAGGAAATGTTTTAATACAGGATGGTAAAAACCAACTGCGTTCAACAAAAATGTGAACGAATATGCCCTGAATGGGTTTCCAAGTTCTACAATGGATCGAAGGATGACCTATGCCATATCACATCTATAATCTAGGTTTCACAAAAGAGAAAACTATCAAAATGGTCTATAGTGACCCTCAATTATCTTTAATTACTTATCTAACTTGTCGTAAATTACAGTGGCTGATGTGGCTTCTGAATAACTATATAACAGAAAAATCATCGCGTTTCAGATTTTTACTTCAAGTGGCAAATGTGAACACCATGAGCTTTAATTGACGATCGACATTAGTATTACGCAAAAAGGGGGTGTAACAGATTAGACTTCTGCAGTTCTGAGTGAAGCTTTATGCGCTGTTATGCGGCATCGCGTGCGTTCATTACCTGGTCGGTTTTCGTCAGGGGGCGGCGGGCAGCACAGCTCCGCTCACCTCGCCGTCTTGGAGTCAACTCTTTCCTAGCTTCTCCTTACTACAATTTACCGAAGTTGGTTTAAAAAAACTATCTGGCTATGTTTTCATCTGACCAATCAGGGTCTCAATGTTAACCTTACACTCCGCGTACAAAAATTCTGTCTATCCAATGTGAAACGTTATACTTTTCGTGGTGGGCAATGTTTTTAGTTTGCAACATGACAGAGATGCAAAAAAGTCTCACGCTAAAACTTGCAGCTGGTGTGGTCCTTTTAGCGTTGTCATAAGATCTATACTGTCCTTCTGGAGGGCTCTATCTCTTAACATGGGCTGGGGGTGGTCCTGACGTAACAGACACACGAAAAAGTCTCACGCTAAAAACTTGCGGGTGGTGTGGCCCTTTTTGTGTTATCGTAAGATCTATACCGTTCTTCTGGAGGGCTCTAGCTTTTAACATGGGCTGGGGGGTGGTCCTAACGCAACAGAGACGCGAAAAAGTCTCATGCTAAATCCTGCAGCTGGGGTGGTCCTAGTGGTTAGCTGGAGACGTGGGTGTCCAGTCCGTCCCTTATCGTAGGGCCTTCTAGCTTAACACGGTTCTGCTCTCGGCTTCTGTTCTCGTTTCTCCCCTCGGAACTGCGTCTTTCTCACGGTGGGATGATGTGACATGCATTTAGGCATTCTTGTGTTAGTCTGTGGTATTCCATTTGCTCACTCGTTACTCGTATTACTTTGGTTAATTTAATGTCACGATTTATTCGGAGCTATGTGACATACTACTGGATTTGCTTATCATGTAAGGGTTTTCATGGAAGGTGTTGGATTTGCCTGACACCTTACAACTCTCAACGCGGAATGCTAATTGGGACATTCCATTTCGTAACTCGTTACGGAATTCAATATTCAGAGATCCACGGTGTCAAGAGAATATCAAATTCCAGGCTTTACCGTTAACCACTGTGGGCCTTCACTTAACAAGCGAGAGCTGCGTTGCTCGCATAGAGGTTTTAGTGTGAAATAAGAAACAATGCGTGAAATAACCCAAGAAATCACTGTGGGACGTACAACGAACGTATCCGTCAGGACAGTGCGGCGAAATATTGCGTTAATTATTTGTATCACCAGTTAGCTGTTCATTCAGTGTATTCTGATTATCTACGCTGTGTATCGTAATTTCCAGCTGTTCTAGTAGATCCGGCTTTTTCCCTTTGTCCTGTCTATGTCTGGTGATACAAATAACTTTTTCAATCATTTCACTGGTTTCTATCAGTAACTACACTTTTAGCAATTGGTAGGATACCATCATTTGATGAGGTCCTTGGAACATGTATACGTTATCTGTTTGTATAGACATCTCTGTGACTTCCTTGTTTACCTGCGCGTGAGCTCATTCGCGTTTCAGTGTCGTGTTTGGCTACGTAGTGTGTGGTGTCAACGAAGACGCACGGGCCGTTTACGACGATAGAGGAGAGAGCCATGTGGTTAGATGTTGAACACCATAGGCGACACCATTTTATAGTTTTTTGTACTTTGACGACTATGTGGAGATGCACCTTGGAAGACACGGCTGCAACAAAGGAAGTAGCCACGATGTTTTAATTTTATTATCAATTTTATTTTGCCTGGTGCATGTTCCATTTTAGCGAGTTCTAACAGGTTCTTTTACTTTTTATTATACTGATGATGGAAGTTTGACTTCGGAAACGCGTCAATCTTAGTGTTTTACACTTTAAACCAGTGGTTGAGCCGATGTATTTTTTAACATTCAAATTGTAACCTCCCTACAAAAATTTTAAAAGAAAAAACAAAGACAATACTTAATAGAAATTGGAGCCGAGTGTAACCTCCCTACAAAAATTTTAAAAGAAAAGGACGATACTAATTAGAAATGCTGATGGACATGGCTCTATGCGTAACCTGCCCACAATGAAATGTACTGACAATGGCAACAAAAAATGTGAAATTCGCAATCTGACTCAAATATAAATCCTTCAAAAAATTAAAGTCCATTCAGTGACAAGAAAATTCAATTAAACCGAAATATCGGTCTTTGCCCCTGTGTAAAACAATCAGAATTAAAGTCTTACCTCAGAATAAATGGATGTCACATATCTGCTCTTGTTGTTGCGCACCGCTTGGAGGAACTGCATTGCAAATAATAATATTCTCTTTTTTTGTGATTTTAGTGGAGTTTTTCTTCAAAAGAAGTGGAATGAAATGGGAAGTGCAACGAAATCTTGAGTTCAATAAAAAATTAGATTTTTGAGAAAATGCTTTTGAAATAAAAAAATTATTATTGGGAGACTTGTTGGAGAATAATTACAATAAATAAAATTTTTCATTATCTAATGATTATATTAATTAACAGTATACCTTATTCTTCATCTTGACCAGTGTTGCCGACCGCCTACATCACACAACCGCACTGGGCTGCTACTACTGACCGACCGCTCTGCATGACGACTACAGACTGAGTACTGCTCTCAACTAGACAGAGCTACAGACTCGCAACGACTACTACTGACAGACTCGCAACGACTGACTACTGACAGACTCGCAACGACTACTACTAACAGACTCGCAACGCTCGCGCGGTCAAGCGCAAACTCTCTGGTCACAGATGCTACAATGCCTCGCCATCGCTGCTGCGTTACATACGTGTTTCATAACCCTCCACTGGGGGGGCAAAAATTTGGCAGCGATGGTGAGTCATTTGGACTTGCCAAGCGCGGCAAAATTTTTCTTTAATTAACAAAATTCTACAACTTACAGAATATTTAAATGTTGTGCACACGAATACAAAACATAGTAGCAAATCAGAAAAATGTATATACAAAATTTTTGACAGATAATAAAGTGCACAGGCACTGAAAAAATTCTCTAGCATATGCAGAACAAATAAACAGACTGGCAAGAATAATTAGATGTAGTACATAAAGTAAATGTTGTGCACACGCACTAAGTACAAAATATATCAGACAAAGACAAAATGTGAGTACAAAACATAGTAGCAAATCAGAAAAATGTATATACAAATTATTTGACAGATAATAAAGTGCACAGGCACTGGAAAAATTCTTTAGCATATTCAGAACAAATGAACAGACTGGCAAAAATATTATATTGACAAGTGACATAAGTGTATTCGCATTGGAGTTCAGCGAATCGAAAAATGTATAACCTATGAACATAAATGATGTTACCAAAAAATTTTTTCTTTATGTGACAAGAATCAGGATAGGAAAGGGAAGGATTGCATCATGGTTGTAGCACTTTAGATTGCACACAGCTGCTCTGAAAGTCCATATCTTTCCACAGAAGTACAACACCAAGTGACACAACTTGAAGTTCTTTTCCCATCAGAATTTATCAGTGTAGCCAAGACACTGAACTGTCGTAGTAATGTTCCATGTTTTCATTTTGGCAGTACATTAGGTACACCAAACAGTGGGACCATAATAATGTCTTCATCGCTCATGGTGGTGGACAGCATGTCGTGTCAACACCACACTCTTACAAGGCACACCAACGTAGAATTAGTGCAAAACCAAATATAGTGCTCCATGATCACTGGGATAGACAGGACAAATGGACATTGCAATAATTCAGGGTAGTCAGCTTATGAGGTGAAGGACATCAAGTCACATAATATTGACAATTACAGACTTAATTAGTAGTTTGTGGCATTCATAGCCCAGTTATTGAACATTTCTGTACCAAGTATGTAGTATTACAGAAAAATGTTCATTAATTGTTGTACATAGAATCAGTAGCCTTCTTTTCCTGGTTACAAAGCATTATGAAATAATCGCATTCTTTTCAGTTACAGAGTATAATCAAGAATCATTAACCTTCTCCTAATTACAGTTAATTAATCATTTGACATTCCAATAATCATTAGCCTTTGCCTAATTACAGTTAATTAATCATTTGTCGTTAATTAATCATTTGTCTAATTACAGTTAATTAATTGATCATTTGTCTAATTACAGTTAATTAATCATTTGTCGTTAATTAATCATTTGTCTAATTATAGTTAATTAATCATTTGTATAATTACAGTTAATTAATCATTTGTCGTTAATTAATCATTTGACTAATTACAGTTAATTAATCATTTGTCGTTAATTAATCATTTGTCTAATTACAGTTAATTAATTAATCATTTGTCATTTCAATATAGTAAGAATTATTAGCCTTAATTAATTACAAAGCATTATTAAACAGTACCATAGTTAATTAATTATGTGTCATTCCAATCTATTAAGAATCATTAGTCTTTTCCTAATTACAAAGCATTATGAAACAGTCACATTCATTTCCAACAACAAAGTATCAACATTGGAAACAAGAGCTAATCAATGGCATAATTAATAACAATTCGTGGAGTGACATTAATTATTGGCACTCAGTGGCCAGCAAGTATTGAATAAAATCATCATTCAGTATTATTCAGATTATTACAAAGGCATTATTAAAATCAGTTAATTACAGTCAAATCATTAGTAATCACAAGCATTATAAGTGGTAACATTACAATAAACAGTGTTCCTCCTTCAGTAGTATTCAGACCATTACAAAGTCATTATTAAAATCAGTTAATTACAGGCAAATCATTAATAATCACAGGCATTATACGTAGTATCATTATAATAGACAGTGGCAGTTATTAGCTAGTGACAAAGCATTATTTTGAATATAGTCTCATTAAGAGGTCATTACTCAAGTGACATGCTATTCAGAGTTGATCAGTATTATTCAGAATTTTCTCAAACTGGTATCACTATTTGGGACTGTTAATACATTTTATATTTTTTTTTTTTTTGTTAGCAATGCATTGCGTTGGGATCGATAATTAATTGCTGAAACATAACACTATTGGCTTTTGACCTATTGCTGCAAATGAGGATAGGTAACGTCATTCGTCATGAGTCAGCTGTAGCAAGATTATGTAACAAGGCAGTACATGTGATCACATTTATAAATGATAAACACAAATGGGTAAAAAATATAAAAATGCAAGTACTAGAACAGGTATAATAAGTAACAGGTTTAGTAAGTGTCATGAAAAACTTCTCCTGGAAAAAATACAAAAACGGATTATTGACCTGAAAGAAGAAACGCACACTATGCTGAAAAGTAGTGAACTTCGAATTAACAAGTAGTGAAATGTGTATAAAATGTGTTCCATAGCTGTCCTTTCCAAAACTTTCCGTCATCCTACTATGCAATGTAACACCTGCTGTCAAAGCAAACTGCAACAAATACTTAAATAACTACGTAGCATAAATACATTACTTCAACATTATCCTCATCTGTAAAGAAAAAAAACTTCATTATCCATATCATCATAACCTCACCATTATCATCACCTGTAAAGAAAAACTTCATTATTCATAATACCATATCCTTCATCATTATTCATCAGTATTCATTATCATCTGCAAAAAATCACTTCATTACTCATTATACAACTATTCCTTATCTCTAGCATATTTCATCACTAAAACTAAGATGTGTAGTTCAGTCTGACAGCCTGCATCAATCACCTTGTATTCTGAAAGAAAAAATTAGTTAAGACTGCTATTCTGTGATGAGTATAGTATATTCTTGTTAATGTTTGTTAATCCTGATCCATTTACTCTTCCTCATAAAGTTATTGCATCTCCTTTCGTTTATTCCGTAGGTGAAATTCCCATTTATGTTAAATTTATTTCTTAGAATCATCATTCCTTTCTGAAATTGATGAATAAAGATTAATGTCCTGCATTTAAATCATATACCCCCTAGATAATAACTGGTTTATGGTAACATAATTAACCATACAGCATAACATGACAGAAAACGTAATATGTCAAAAACATTGACAGTGTTCAAAAACAAAAATATACACAGAATAATACTATGCAGCAGCAAAAAAAAAAAAAAAATGTGAAACAGTCACGATGTTGAGATGTCATAAGGCAAAAAAAATGTCAAAGTCGACTGGTGTGTGTTATATCTTAACTATTTCATAGTCCATACAAACAAAACTGGAGTACAGTCACATACACAAAAAAAAATGGAAAATGTGCACGGTCTGATGTGTAACGACAAGAAAAGCGACCTGCTAACCTTACCTTGCCGGGCACTTGCCAAGAAAAAATACGATAATCATCAATAATTAGTCACGTGAAATAATTGCATTAGTAAATGGCATCATAGTGTGTTGAATCATACAGTGGTTTCACTCAATAAACGGTTTAATGTTTGATATATGGTGATTGCCTTTCGATTTTCTGGTTCTCAAAGTTTCGACGTGTACAACATTGGGGTGAGGGATGCTGCGAATCCGATATGGACCTGCGTATAGAAGTTCAAATTTACTGCACTTACCTTTTAATTTACTGGATAAATAATGTGTACGTACTAATATTTTCTGTCCAACGTGAAAGTCGCGGCGTGTACAAACCTGTTTTTGCTGTCTTCTCCGGCGCTCTGCGGCACGTTTGATGTTCTTCAGCGCAGTGTCAATTATTTCGTGGTGTCGTAGGCGACGACTTTTGGAAAATTCTATTAATTCTTTAATTTTGTTCGGTGGTTCAACGTTTTTCAGTATAACAGTCGGAGATAGCATAGTGGATTCATTTGGAATGGAATTAATTACATCTTGGAATGAGAGTATGTGTGTGTCCCAATCAATATGTCTTTTGTGGCAGTATATTCGGCACAGTTTACCAATTTCTTTCATTAATCTTTCGCAGGGGTTCGAAGAAGCGTGATACTTGGATATATAGATCGGAGAAATGTTTCTGGCTCGTAACATGCGTGTCCATACGCTACTACGAAATTGAGATCCATTGTCAGAAATTACTTTCATCACATGCCCTACATGAGATAGAAAATGTTTTACAAATGCTTTCGAAACAGTTTTAGCAGTAGCTTTGCGTAACGGAGTGAAAGTAACAAATTTTGAAGTGAGCTCAACAGCGACAAAAATGTAGCAAAAACCTCTGTTAGTTCTGGGAATCGGACCAAAAATATCTACTGCGGCCATGTGTCTTAATTTAACAGGTATAATGGGATATAAAGGAGGAATATGTGAAGTGGTGTCTGATTTAGCTTTCTGGCAAATTTTACAAGACGCTAAAACTCGTCGTATACGTTTCTCCATGTTGGCAAAATAACAGTTCTGTCTCAGTATAAGAAAACATTTTCTTGCTCCGTAATGTGCGTAACTTAAATGAGTGTACCAAATTAGTTTGTTAACCAGTTCGTCAGGAATGCATAATAACCAATTGTTGCTGTCAGGATGAGAGCGGCGAAACAGAATGTCATTGCGCACAGTGTAATGGTTCCTAATCGTAACATTTTTCCTATCTTGCCATAGGTGTTTAATTTCTTTCCACACATTGTCTTTATTTTGTTCCTTTGCTATGTCCTGTAATGACGATGAAATAAAGTTTTCAAATGCAACATGCTGAATGTACATGACACTGAAATTTGTTTTGCAGAAGTGGGTTGCTACGTCTTGCTGATTGTTGCTGAGAGAACGCGATAGTGCGTCTGCTATAACATTTTGTGTGCCGGGAATGTGAACAATCGTAAAATTAAATTCCTGTAAATACAGCTTCCATCTACTTAATCTATCGTGAGTGAATTTGGCTGAAAGCAAAAATTGTATGGCTCTATGATCTGTGTAAACTGTGGTATGTCTGCCATAAAGAAAATGCCTAAATCTCGTGAAAGCCCATACAACACATAATGTTTCCAGTTCTGTAACAGAATAATTTCGTTCAGCGGGTGACAAAATGCGGCTTGCAAATGCGATGTTTTTAATAACTGTTGAACCATCTTCTTCAATTTCCTGAAAAATGTGTACGCCTAAAGCGGTATTGGAACTGTCGGTGGCAATGGAAAAATTTCTAGTAAGATCTGGGTGCGATAAAAGTGGAGCATTCAACAAAGCATGTTTCAGGTTCATGAATTCAGAGTGTGCTTGCTTATCCCAAGACCAAATACTGTTTTTACCTGTTAATTGGCATAGTCTAGGCGTGTCTAAAGCAGAATGATGAATAAATTTACGAAAAAAGTTAATTAAGCCCAAAAAACTGCGTAATTGCTTCTTCGTCGTAGGAACACTAATGTCACGTAGAGCCTGAAGTTTTTCTGGATCAGGCGCAATGCCTTCTGCTGAAATTACGTGTCCAAGAAATTTTATGGAAGTTTTGCCAAAATGCGATTTACTGAGGTTAACTGTAAGTCCTTGTGCATGAAAAGTTTGCAGCAGTTGTTCAAGAATCAGATTGTGTTCATACCAGTTAGCTTCTGCGATAAGAATGTCGTCTACATACGTCGTAATTCTGTCTTTAAGTTCTGTCGGAAGTATAGTGCTCAAACCGCGAATAAAAGCTGCAGAGGAAATAGTTAAGCCGAATGGTAATTTGCAAAATTGATAACAGTCGCCGAAACAGAGAAAAGCTGTGTATTTTCTGCAGTTCGGATGAAGTTGAATTTGCCAAAATCCCGATTTCAAATCTAATGTGGAATAAATAGCTGTACCGTGAAATTTCTGTAAAAGTTCCTCTAGTGTCTGTGGTCGATCTGTTTCATTAATAATAATGTCATTAATGTGACGTGAATCAAGTACAAGGCGAAGTGAGCCATCTTTTTTCTTAACAATATGTAGCGGGTTTATGTACGGACTAACTGCTGGTTCAATAATTCCTTGGTCGAGCATATCCTGCAATTCTTTTTTAACCTGTTCTCTGTGAATGTATGGAATAGGATAATGCTTTGCTTTAAATGTGTCGTGCGGTTTGACTTGAAATTCATACATGAACCCGGACATAGTACCAGGAATGTTGTCAAAAACTGGAGCTTGCTGTAAAAGAATTTTGTGTAATTGCGTTCGTTCGTCGTCTGTAGTTGCACTGCTTTCTTTAACCTTATCAGAAATCAATTGCATTACGTCGAAGTCAGCTTCGTCTGGAGTATTATAGTTGTGTACGTACGTATCCGTGAACAATGTGGGATTAAAGTCTAAGTTACGTGTTGCGGAAATGACCTCTGTGCGGTTAATTGTTTGTTCTTCCGTAGATAAAGAGTGCTGAAAATCTAAAGCAAGTTGTACATTTTCATCCTTTAACATTAAATAAGAATTCTGAAAATCAATAACTGCGTCGTGTTGTACCAGAAAATTCGTACCTAAAATAACGTCTGTTGTCAATAAAGGCACAATCCAAAAATTAGAGTGAAAAGTATGACCTCCAATACAAAATGATAAATGCGTTTGTAATTTAACGTCTACACCTTTACTCGATACTGCTCCTTTCACTTTTGTTTTGCCCAAAGGTAACGTCGGATAAGTATTCTCTTTGTTGCACTCGTTGAAAGTCTCCTCATTAATTACTGATATAGGTGATCCGGAATCGATTACTGCTGAGAATTTCGATGAACCAATTTTTATTTCGATAACAGGATGTGAAATGGTTTTCTGAATAACTGGTCTTTCCTGTAAAAGAGTGTCTCTGATGTCGTCAAAAGTAATTACATTTTCGTGAACAACATTTTGCGTGTCAAAGGTAGTGCTTGTGTTATTAGAAGATGCGTCCTGTGCAGTATTTAGTCAGATTCTATCTGACGTGTTATTATTATTAGGAGGATTCTGTGGCATTTCGACTATTTGAACTGTCCTATTACTTCTTCCAGGCGTGTTACGCTCCGGATGGTACCTACTGTCGGGTTCATTCATGAGAAAATGTTCTTGCGTATGATTTTGCTGTTGGTATGACCGACTGTTGTTAGATGTTCGCTGAAAATTGTCCTCATTATTTTTACGTCTGTCGTAATAGTCATTCCTATACGGTGCATTACGATAGGAATTGAAATACTGTCTTCTTTGTACGTAGTTGTTTCCTTGCTGACGTACGTTACTATTTGTTGGACCAGGGGCTATACGTCCACGCGGCGAAACATTAAAGCCTGGTTGACCTTGTGTATTCCATTGTTGGTTAGGTATGCTAACCGGCTGGTTTTGATGTTGTTGTTGAGAAACACCTCTATTGTTACTAAAGTGTTGTTCCTGTTGCTGAAAATTTTGACGGTATTGATAATTAGAATTTTGCCTGTTATTAAAGTTTTGGTAGTTGTCGTTCCTAAAACGTCTGTTATCTTTCCGATTGGAATTACGTCCCTGATCATAATTGCAGTACTGTTGTTGACCTTGGTTGTTACTCGAAAAGTTTTTGTTTACAAAAGAATAATCGGATTGCTGTACTTCCAAGAGCTGTAAAAGATCTCTGAATGCTGAAATGTTTTCTTTTTGCTGGCCCGTTAGAAGTGACACTCGTAATGACCGTGGTAATTTAGAGATGCATAGTTGTATAAGTGCGGATTCACTGTACGGTTCACTTAGGTACTGGTTTTGTTGTACCATGTGCTCAAAAAATTGCGTTACACTGGGAAAATTTGAGTTCTCGTAGTTTGGCAAACTAATTAGTTGGTCTTTAATTCCGCGCTGTGTCGTCTTCGACCAGTACGCTGACAGAAAAGCATTCTGAAATTCCTCTACTGAATAGCATTGCCTTGCGATCGGTCTCATGCGAGTTGCTGGTTCGCCTTCCAAAAAACTGCAAATAAATTCAAGTTTGTGTGTTACAGGCCAATTCGGTGGAAGAGCAAAGCTAAATTGTTGAATCCAATCCAGTGGGTGAATCTGCGTTCTATCGTTTTTAAAAACTTTAAACTTTCTCACTGACAGAAAATGTTTGTAGTCGAAATTGTCATCTCTGTGTGATGGAACAGGTTCAGGATCGTAAGAGTATCTATTGAACTGTGGTTGTTCGGAATCTAAGTCCCGTACTCTCTGCAGATTACCCAAATTATACGCGCTGCGTGAGTCTGACACATGTTCATAAAGTGGCGTCTGTTGTGTGTTATTAACAGAAGTGTTTTTCATTTCTGTTACTTCTTGTTGTAAATTTGATAACTTCCTACGTAACGTGTTGTTAGATGAATCGATCTCATTAACTGTCTGCTGTAAATTTTGAAATTCAGGCGTTTGGATAAATGAAACCGGTGCAGTATCGTCTGATTTATTGTCATTAGTATTTTCGATAGCATCAATACGACTGGCCAATTCATCACATTTTTCAGTCAGTATTTTAACCTGATCATCGGTTTTAGAATCAGACGCATTAATCTGTTTTTGCAACTTGCGCGTAGTTTCGCTCAGTTTTTTAACATCACCTTTGATAACATCACAATCCTGTGTTAGATCTAATTGTTCGAATCTATCTGTCACTGTTTGAATATTTACTGTGTGTGTATCTGTTTTTGATTTAAGGTCAGAAATTTCATCCCGTAATTCCGCGTTCAATTGTTCTATGGTATTAATTTTGTCGGACACTGTAGTAATATTATTGTCTACATACGTCTTCGCTTTCGCGAATATTTTACGTTTGTCCTCTTGTCTTTGTGCAGTGATTGTTTCCATGACTTGTCGTTTTACTTTGTTTTGATCCTGAATAAATCTGCGGAAACGCGTATCACCGTTCTGTATGTGCTGATTAAAGCGCTCGTTAATCTGAGTGTTCTGCTGTTCGAATTTCGCGTCTATCTTTGCGTCCATAGTGCGCGAAAGTTCTACCGTCATTGCTCTAAACTCGTCCCGTAATTGTGTAGCTTTTTCAGAGCACTGTTTGGCGACTCCGCTAATTTCGTCTCTGAGTGTATCTGTCGCGGCTGTTTGCATTTCCCTTAATTCTTGCGCAACCGACTTTATTTCTTCGCTATTTTTTTGTGAACAAGCCTCAATTTCCACGCGCAACTGTTCCTTAGTGTCATGGCACTGCGCGGCAACGGCTCTAATTTGTTCACTAAGCTGTCTGGAATTGTCGTCCAATTTTTCATTCTGTTGTCTGACCTGTTCACTAAGTTGTTTGAGATTTTCGTCATTATTGTCAAGTTTCTCATTTAAGTGTTTGTTATCTTGTTTGTTATCTTCCCTAAGTTGTTTGACCTGTTCATTAAGTTTGTCTTGTTTTTTGTCATTATTGCCAAGTTTTTCATTAATTTGGTTAAGTCGTTGCAGCAATAGTACCATAATTTGATCTGAGCCAAAATTAGCATTTCTATTCTCTGTGCTAATTAATGGTGGAACTGGAATTGTTTCGCTTTGTGTGACCACTTGGTCATTCTGTAATTTACAAAAAGGTTTATCAGTCCAATGTAGACTGTCAGACACTATTTCGGAATTAAATGGATCCGTCATACTCTCACTACACTGATCATTTTCATTCGAAAAATTCGTCTGTACATTACTTGGATTTTCTAAATCGGGTGTGTTAAACTCGGCAGCGCTCATTACCATAGAGCATTCTGCGTCATCAATTGTCGTCAAGTTAACAGACGAGACAATTGAGTTCGTTTGTTCATCATTAAGGTGAAAGTCATCTTTAGTGGTTGGAATGCACTGATTGTTAGTGAACGCAGGATTGTCATCATTACGTTGCGTATCACAATTACTATCGGTCACGTTGTTTAAGTCGGTAATTTCATTCACAATACTTCGCGATACACTATTCACAGTCTTTCGCGGCATTTTTACAATAGTCAAAATTTTTCACAAAACAAATGAGCACAATGCAAAAGCAACACACAAATACAACAAAGCAACAAATTGCCGTTGACCTGTAGAGAGAAAGTCACAAGATTAATAAAAGCGTAGCGCCAAATCCTAATTATACTTAAGCAAATAAGAGCAGATATCTGACTGTTGCTCAAAAGACTCTCAACGAAATACGATCCTGGACTGGGTGTCGCCAAGTGTAACCTCCCTACAAAAATTTTAAAAGAAAAAACAAAGACAATACTTAATAGAAATTGGAGCCGAGTGTAACCTCCCTACAAAAATTTTAAAAGAAAAGGACGATACTAATTAGAAATGCTGATGGACATGGCTCTATGCGTAACCTGCCCACAATGAAATGTACTGACAATGGCAACAAAAAATGTGAAATTCGCAATCTGACTCAAATATAAATCCTTCAAAAAATTAAAGTCCATTCAGTGACAAGAAAATTCAATTAAACCGAAATATCGGTCTTTGCCCCTGTGTAAAACAATCAGAATTAAAGTCTTACCTCAGAATAAATGGATGTCACATATCTGCTCTTGTTGTTGCGCACCGCTTGGAGGAACTGCATTGCAAATAATAATATTCTCTTTTTTTGTGATTTTAGTGGAGTTTTTCTTCAAAAGAAGTGGAATGAAATGGGAAGTGCAACGAAATCTTGAGTTCAATAAAAAATTAGATTTTTGAGAAAATGCTTTTGAAATAAAAAAAATATTATTGGGAGACTTGTTGGAGAATAATTACAATAAATAAAATTTTTCATTATCTAATGATTATATTAATTAACAGTATACCTTATTCTTCATCTTGACCAGTGTTGCCGACCGCCTACATCACACAACCGCACTGGGCTGCTACTACTGACCGACCGCTCTGCATGACGACTACAGACTGAGTACTGCTCTCAACTAGACAGAGCTACAGACTCGCAACGACTACTACTGACAGACTCGCAACGACTGACTACTGACAGACTCGCAACGACTACTACTAACAGACTCGCAACGCTCGCGCGGTCAAGCGCAAACTCTCTGGTCACAGATGCTACAATGCCTCGCCATCGCTGCTGCGTTACATACGTGTTTCAAAATCTAGGTTCTCGCTGTAGATTTGACCAAAGAAGTCGCTTGTCTTCTGTTCACTGCAGTGTGACATGTTACCACGTGGAGCGCTAGCATTGCTGCAGCGTTCTGTCATCTGTAGTGTTTTTATAAACATTGCCATAAATACAATTGGTGTGTACCGACAACTACAAAGTTAATACAGTTGTACGAAGCTGATTAGGCGCTTTACAACGTGAGGCATCCTGAATACAAAAACAGATTAAGAAGATTGGAGACCTGACCTGACCTAACCTAACCTAACCTAACTCTCTCCTGTAGCAAGGGATCGGAGTGTGACAGTGAGGTTGTCTTCTGCAGATATAGCAGTTTTTGAGTGAGTATTGTGCTTTTTGATATGAGGATACACTTCACTGAGTACATACAGAAATGTATGCTCATCCTTTCTTAAGTAAGTGCTGTATGACTTGATGTCCTCCATTATAAGCTCACGTAAAAAGTTTTGTTGAATGCTTTTATCATGTCGTCGTAAAGCCCACGGCTTCACCCAGGTACGTTTCCTTTTTCTTCCCCGAGTTCTCTTCCACATACTGATACCACTTGCAAAACCGGACCCACGTGGTTAACCGTAAACTGGCTCCACAAATCAAGGAAGATAATCCCAAAATTTCCGTCATCTTTCATCCCAAAGAAACTTCTCAATGACGAAAACAACTGATCTTAATTACCATACAATAATACAGAAAACACATTATCGATAAACGGTCACTGAGCACTGTCCGTCCATTTTGGCGCGTAGCACGTGACACAAAATCGAAACAATTTAGCTAATCAAAATTCACATATTAAAATAAAAGAAACTTAGTGTGATTGAGTTAACTACGAGACCAGTACCCCATTGTTAACTAGGGAACTGAGTGATTACTCTGCGCAGCATGGACCGTTAAGCAAAATACTGGCTCTCACGAAAATTCAAAAATATGCAAACACAATACGCTAGTGAAATTTCAAACACTCTCTATCGCACCAGGAGAATATTAATAAGTGCTAAAGGTGCCTGAAACCATGAACCTTAAGAGCTACCGTAAATTGTCCGCCTGTGGCGCGAAAATTATGGGACACCAATCCACAAAGAACACTTCGTTAAATTGAAAACAAATTTGATAAACCGTATATGAAAATGAATTTTGCCCTTCCTACCAAATAAATAATCTGACTGACTGATTTTCAGTTACAGATGGTGTTGTACTAATGGACAGCACACGCAACGAAGTCTCATTCACACGATCTTAACTTGCCTAATTCATCAAAATTACAAAAATTTCACTATCTCCTCGCATCTCTCTCCTTAAATTGACAGTGGAAACACGCGTTTTTACCATAATTCAGAATCATACGGCCTTTTGCGTGAAGTTTCCTTGTCATACCCGGAGCTCTACATAAGCACGTCCGATCGGTATGTACGCTGATTTCACAGTGCCTAAGATGGCGAACCTGAATTCCAACGATTCCCTGTCCGAACAGCGCGAGGAAGAAGCCTCCCATTGGTTGAGTCCTCGCTGCGCCCTCTAAAGACGGAGGTATCTCTACAAACTCTCTGATAAGCACTTTGCCCAGCCTAACTCAAAGATTTTTCTTGCCTCCACCACCACCATCTCATCTTTGGTCAGCGCTACCTCTGATCTATTCAAAGAAAATCAATCACTCTTTACACTCACACACATGGAGAAGACAAAGATGAGTTACGGAAAGTGTGACAAAAATAAACCGGAAAAAATTTTTTCCTCGTTCAGCAGGCCAACGTGTCTTGAGTATTATTATATATAACTATTACGTGCCCTAGCATATATCAATATTTCTATGACAGTTTTGAATAGTATTAGCCCATGGAGCGTAGGACACTGTCGCTTCAATGTTGGTAATTAATTTTTCCACAAAAGCTGCTTTGTATATTATAGTATATACACGTATATTATGTATGTATATTACAGTATGTAGTATATTTTATTTTACACGACTAGTTTCGGTCGTTGTCCATCATCAGCAGCATCTGTATTAGACAAACGACACCTATTTCCTATAATAAGTTACTTACAGTGTATATTGCGGAGTTTTATGTATCTTGTGATTTTGCAGTTCATTGTTATTCGACTTGTCTTACATATAATGTTTCCTACAAGCTGCATAGCACCAAACGTGTAAGACTTTTTATACAATGTTGTGCATGAACTGTCATATAACCGAGCGTTGATTAAATACAGAAAACCAACGCCAATGGAACCACCGTGCCCATTAATTGTGGAGGCAATTAATATTTCTGAAGCTAAAGGCACCAACAGCTTTCTGAATAATAACCAAGGCCACCAAGCACTTCTGCGCGGTTAGCGATGTACACCTGTGACAACAACACCAGACAAATAACCACCGGCGACCTGAAAGGAGACAGACTTTGGAAGTCTAACACATAACCTTAACCCTTTGGATCACTCGATGGTAACCGCCATTGTTGATGATACGGAGCAATGTGACAAGCGCTCCTGGGCGTGGAAATAGTGTCCTGCGACGGGCAGGGCCAGTCGATGATCCTCGTAGGATAAAGATTGGATGCATAAGTCGCTACTGTGGCCAATCTATATGAGGCAGCTTCGTTTAGAATGTGCCACAGTGATACCGAGTTCGAGTGCTCGCTTCCGTGACAACTTTTTGAATCGGTACATTTGCCATCTGTAATACACTGTAACGGTTCTTTCTGTATATGTTCCATGTTTCACCGAGCTGTTATTTGGCAGTGACACATTGTACGAAAGCTACTTTCGTTACCGAACGAGATGGCGCAGTGGTTAGCACACTGGTCTCGCATTCGGGAGGGCGACGGTTCAATCCCGCATCCGGCCATCATGATTTAGGTTTTCCGTGATTTCCCTAAATCGCTTCAAGCAAACGCCGGAATGCTTCCTTTGACAGGGCACGGCAGACCTCATTCCCCATCCTTCCCTAATCCGATGAGGCCGATGACTTCATTATTTGGTCTCTTCCCCCAAATCAACCCAATCCAACCCCTATTTTTGTCGTCAAGTTTTGAACACCAGTGTAGTTAAGTACCTCTGTTCCGAGTAAAAATGTAGCCTCTACCCTGGAGGCCCATAGGTACCAGCCGACCACCGTGTCATCCTCCGACAGTAGCGTCTTTGTATGTGGTCTGAATTAGCATAGGGTCAGCACATGACTCTCCCGGCAGCTGCAAGTTTTCATGTACTGGAGCCGCTTCTACGTACTCGTACCATAAAAAAATGCCTGGCACCCTGGGATTCGAACCCGGGTCCTCCGCATGGCATACAGCCACGTAGACAACAACTCAGCTGCGGAGGTGGACTGTGTGGATAGTAGCGACAGCATGTTATCCAATGTGACAATCTGAAGGGATTGCGACATTGTTGTATGTCATAGGAAAGCCTGGTGAATTATTGGTGTATTAGGCCTATGTAATAACACACAAGTTTCCTTTAATGGTATATGTTGAGTATGTTAACGTAGATAAGAAACGTGCCTGTTTCATTTAAATGTATTTTCAGATGTAATGCGGGGTTGTTTATTAATTATAAATATATGATTTTATGTTTTGTGTACTTATAAAGGTTATAACAAAAATGTACGGCACATTTCAGGACACAGTCCTCACACACAGACGAAGAAATTATGTTACATGAACTTTGGCCTGGAAATGCTTTGTTGCTCTATCACAACTCACTTTCTCCAACTCATTAATCATGGGAAACACACAAGAACAGGACGTTAGAATGTTGAAGAACATGCACTCTTGGTGGCGTTACGTTTTGCACAGCCAGTGTTTTGTTTCAAATGTCCCTGTTGCCATGCGACTTACGATCGGTACGACCGTTACAGCCACACACGGGGCTACTACGATGAATTAATCACAGACTTTGATAGTGAAATGGCAGTGTACACAAATCCAGCGATGGCAGATGCCCATTAGATGTATGGATTAGCTGACGGCAATGGCGCTCGCACTCAACGTTTGTACAGGGAGAGATTTCTGTCACGATGTACATATTTTTGGGTATTTTAATTACTTTAATTAAAAGTTTACAGTATTCTTTCTAGCATGAAAATCATATTGCTTCTTGGGTTATTTGGACCTTCACATTAAATTCGCTGTTCGTCTTACATGAGATTTTAGTTGTCTCACTTATCCATGTCCTACTTGTTTTTAATGGAATTTAATCGACTTTTAGGAAAGAAACTTTCAAATATGAGTTAGAGGGTTTGGCTACAATATTTGGAGATGAACGACCAGACCTCGATGGCACGATTTCTGTGTGAAGTGCATTGCAGCTGCTAATTTTTTTGTTATTCCTAACTGGTTCCTTTTTTCCACAGGCTTTGGTTGTCTATGCTTATATGTCATTTTGTATAATGACTGCGTTTTTTATAGGCATCAGGGACTTCGAAATCCTCAAGTGTCGCACAGAGCTGTCACATGCGGCAATATGTTGACCTGACAGTTGTTTTGCAGCATTTGAATTTAGTCTGGCCAGCCTCTTTCAGATCGAAGTGAGATTATACTTTCCGTTGCAGATGATACTTTGTTAAGATAATGTGTGGATTTTTTTGTCAGGATGTCATGCGAAATACTTTTGGAATTAACGTGTATTTCATTTTTTCTACCATCATACATGCTTCTTCAGCGACATTAACAGAAATATATCATGGAGGCGTTGTTGTTGTGGTCTTCAGTCCGAAAATTACTTTGATGCAGCGCCATCCGCTACTGTATCCTGTGCAGGCTTCTTCATCTTCAGACAATACTGAAATCTACAACATGCTGAATGTGCTTAGTGTATTCATCTCTTGGTCTCCACGCTTTTTACCCCCACACTTCCCTCCAATACTAAACTGGTGATCCCTTGATGCCTCAGAACGTGTCCTTCCAACTGATCCTGTCTTTTAATCAAGTTATGCCACAAATTCCTCTTCTCCCGAATTCCATTCAATACCTCCTCATTAGTTACTTAATCGACCCATCTAATCTTCAACATTCTTCTGAAGCATCATATTTCGAAAGCTTCTATTCTCTTCTTGTCTAAACTGTTTACCGTCCATATTTCCCTTCTATACACGGCAACACTCCATAAAAATACCTTGAGAAAAGACCTCCTAACACTTAAATCCATATTCGATGTTATCAAATTTCTCTTCTTCAGAAATGCTTTTCTCGACGTTGCCAATCTATATTTTGTATTCTCTCTGCTTCGGTCATCATCAGTTATTTTGTGCCCAAATAGCAAAAGTAACTTACTATTTTGTTTCCTTTCCTAGCGTGATTCCCTTAGCGCCCCCACATTTAATTCGACTACATTCCATTATCCTTGTTTTGTTTTGTTGATGATCATCTTAAATTTTCCTTTCAAGACAGGGTTCATTCCGCTCAACTGTTCTTCCAAGTCCTTTGCTGTCTCTGACAGAATTACAGTGTCATCGGCAAACCTTATAGATTTTATTTCTTCTGCCTGAACTTCAAATCCTACTCGAAATTCAATCCTTGTTCAACGTACAGATTGAATAACATCGGTGATAGGCTACAACTCCCTTCTCAAGCACTGCTTCACTTTCATATGTCTCATCTCTTGTAACTGCCGTCTGGTTTCTGTACAAGTTGTAAACAGCGTTTTGCTGATACCTACGTTTTACCCCTGATATCTACAGAACTTCAGAGAGAGTATTCCACTCAACATTGTCAAAAGCTGTAGGAGGTAGGGGGTTGGATTGTTTAGTATTTTTCCTTTGTAGATTTCTATGAGAGACTAAATTTTGACCGTATGAAATTTCTTTGTTAGTAGACTCTTGTGTGTTTAAAGATTTGTTTGCTGGTTGGTGACTACCGTTAGTGATTGCACCTGTAACAAATGTTGAGTAAACTGTTGTGTAAAAATTATTTCAGCTGCATGACTGATTTTTTGGAAATCGCATATATTACTCGAGTCAACCTTAAACCTACACCACGCCCAGATTATTCTTAGAAATTAATTTTTTTGTGCAGATCAATCCATGTTACAATCTCCTGCAGCAGTAAAGCGATGGCTAGTTTTCTTATCATTTTCAGCTTTGTCTACTTGAATTCGACGAGTTATGACCATAATTAGTAAAAATTCTGTCCCGAGTTAGGTATGGAACTTATGCTCGTGGTAAGAAAAGTTCACTCGTTTCTTAAATTCTGTTTTCATTTGCAGAAAAAGCCATGGAGGAATTACCATTGTAGTCTGTTGAATAATATACATATCATCACTGACCAATGCTCCGACTTTTCTGTGGACTTATCGAAAAACCATTGGAGGTATTGTCATTACGTAGTGAGATGTGTAACGTACATTTACGCGTATACATTTCAATATTTCTTTGTGCCTGTGTGAAAAACAAATAAGTTATTATTATTGTAGCATTTTTATTTAATAAATTATTCTTGTGTATAAGTACTGACTTGAAACAGATAACACAAACACGTGCATAGCTTCGGTTCTCTTTCAAGGAATGGCCTATTTACATTGAAGTTTAGACAAGAGATGTATATTTCCTGGGCTTAAACTTCTGCTTTCTGCGTTATGTTTCATTTGGCAGAATCTATTCAGCATTTCGCAACAACTGCTGGTGTAGTTCATTACAAAGTTTAAGCAGATTACTTTCATTGTTACTAAAATGGTCTATTCCACTTGGATCAATAACTTAGTAAGAGAATGTAATATATTAATGGAATGATGGCCGGGAGACTTGTTTCTGGGTACGTGCAGGGCTTTGAAAAGTTGTAGATGAGCTAAACTAAGCGTAGCGTCATCTTAAATAGGCAAAAAGGGGGTCACATGGATTTGTTCGGGGTAGCAACCGTCAAGATAATGTATAAAGATGAATCTGATCCCATAGAGCGTCACGACTACAGCAATGTGTAAGTATGATATTTCGAATATTCCAGATAGGTGATTAACAACAGAGTGAAAAGAGGAGATCATCCCACATGAGGATAATGTTCATTGGCCCGTATCACATCAAGTCGATCACAAGTACAGTGTCAGAAAAACATTGGTTATCTTAAAAGGGCCATGAGAAATATTCTCGGTCAGTCTTAGACTGAAATTCTTCTCTAACCATCAAATGCAGAAGAGTCACAAGTGCTGAGAGAAAATAATCAACCGTGACTTGCATTCTGTCTTTTTGTCAATACGTTGCGCTATTAATGTAATAAAGTGTTATTTGAGTAAGACTGACCTGCTCGTATAGTTCAATGCGCTGTAGTTGACCCAGACTCGGACCGACTGAGCGGGTGGGTGAATAACTGTCGATCTTGTATACCAGCAAACTTGAGTGCGTTTATAGGTGGTTTTCCACCCTCGGTTAGGCAATTGGTCCACATTCTCCTCAGAGAATCCTATACGCAAGCAATTAAAACACCACAACAGAAAAAACAAAGTTTACACCAGCTACAAACAGAAGGCGCATAAGATTTCTCTCCTTAGGGTAATTTACGGCTGTGCCTCCAAGATGGACATCTGCCCAGGAAGTTAAAAAAATCGTAAATCACGGAAACAGAGGACGCCCTACTTCGTGATAAACTCTAATTTACAGTCACTACGTGCGATCGTATTTTTTATTCGAGGTTCGTGCTAAACTACGAATAATTTATTGTCGTGAAGTCAGATGATAATTTTTATGGCTTTTGTTGTGCCAACAACGTAGTGTATGTTCCCTCACTAAATCATATTTAGTAAAATGTACTGCTGATTTGTTATATTTTTTTTAATTTCCATTCATTCTGGAATTTGTTATTGCCTGCATACTTATTCATGTTTGCAAAAACAGACTATATATCAAGAAAGGAGAGTTAAAGAAAATAATGAGAAAAAAGCAATAACCGCTTTTTTCCGGCAGCTGGTCAGATCGCTCTCAGCGCCCAGCGATAAATTGAAAAACATAATATGAGATCAGTGATGTAGAACGAAGGTCAAAGTTCATGCTGCTGTGGTTATGTTGCGGCAGAAGGCGTGACTAACATGGGGTTATTGGACGTGGGGCGATCTCTGCAGTGTTCGAAACTTGGTTGAGGCCACAGGAATCCTTGATGAACTTGTCCGATATTCTATGCAGGTGGCAAATGACAGCACATACCTATGTCAGCGGGGCAATAATTCTGATGCCCAGACGTCCGTGGTTTGATAGTCATCGGCCTTTAGGTTGGAATAAGTACAGTACGGAAATGTGAGCAGCTTGACTCCTAAAGCACTTTCGAAATGTGTGTCAGGAGGTATTTCCTCTTATTTTGTGTGACTAATGTTTGAACAAATCGTAACAGACTAGTTATATCTGAGAACTGCTATTCATTACGTCTGCAGAATTTTTCGACATAAATTTCGAAATAAATATCTGCATTGATTGGAAATCAGTCCGAGTGTGCAAGGTGCACGGAAAGTAGTTTTAGAATAATTCGTGAGCAATGCAATTTACACTTTGTCTTTGATTTCATTAATCTGCACAAAATTTTTTCTGTTTTTTACAAGAATATTTATTGCACTTACATATTTGGCAAAAACATTCATTCAGTCGTGAAGTATTGCACAGTCTCTGCCGCCATATTTCTCTTGCAAGTAATTAATTTCTGAATGTATGATATAGAGGATGTCACAGGAGGAAAGATCAGTATTCAAGGATATGACATGAACGTACGTTTCAAGCAAAGAAACTTAAAAAGCACGTATACGCTATTCTCGATGGTTTCCCACATAGAACATATTTAGTCGGGATGGTTCCTTTGAAAGGGTACGGCCGATTTCCTTCTCCATCCTTTCCTAATCCGAGCTTGTGCACCTTTCTTTAATGACATACTTGTCGACGGGACGTTAAACATTTATCTTCTCTTACACACGTTTATTGTAGATATTGTTTTATTGCTACTGGCGCGCAAGTGTGTGTCTTACCCATCAGTTGGTCGCGGTGGTGAAATTAACAACTTACCATGATCGCCAGACATGGTGTCTTTAGTTTTATGTTTATGGGACTGGATGAAGGCTGAGATGTATAAAGAAAAGGTGGATACACAAGATGAACCACTTGGTCGCATAATAACCTCTGCTGCCCTCTTTAGGGAACGTGCAGAGGAACCGATGCAAGCAACGCAGAACATTTGTTGTGTACGATAATCCTTGCAGAGGAATGTGTTAAAAGTTGGTATTTTTCTGTTGATACTTTGTAAAACGAACTTTGGTATGTTCACTCACTGTTCTCAATTCACTATTTACTGAATAATACAGAAAATAGTGTACATAAAACGTGTTGTGTCTCGGAAAGGATTCCGAATATGGAATATATTCCTATAATATGATTAAATATTGACTATTCGTCCTGGGACACATAGTATATAATTCCGAAGTCGCTTACATAACTTGTGCTGGTTAACTAGAACATGTAGGAAAGTAGAAAATTTTGCATCTGTTAAGAGACAAGTGATACGGACGAAACTGTTTACCTACTAAATGCCATTAGCACTACACTGACGTATTCCAGAGGCACTCGAATTCTCTGGGGAGCCAACACGTCGACTGTGATTCTATAATCACGTTTATCAAAAGCTTTTGTTTAGGTAAACCTCAACATTCTTCTAAGTAAAATATAATACCATATCATCTGTGTAATGCCGTAAAATTGTTTAAACTGATTTGTTGTAACGGAAAATAAGGGATGTCATTAACAACGATAAAGACAAAAAGAAATGACACATCACGGAACTGGGAATTAACTGTATCTGATGACCCATGTTCACTCTTAAGGTCCATACTTTTTCTCGTGTATGTTAATGATAGTACAGTTTACCAGACGCTATGTTTTTCTAAGTGATACGGACATTGTGATAAATAGCAAATAAAATATATTATAAACAACAGCTCTTAATTTAATTTTCATACACATTAGTAAACGGCTTCTTCCACACTCCGGAAAACAAATTTTCTCGAGGAACAGTAAATACCTTTCAGAACCTACACTAGTACTCCACTTACGATGTCTGAAATTAGGTTACGAGCAGAAAAATGAGAATGACAATGTTGAAATCTTGGTATTTCAGCTTCATAATATGTTCGGTAGGTACGACTACATCACATAACTGCCGAAAGGCCTAAAGAAATAGTAATTTGGAACGCATTCTTGACAGACACGTGTAACATAAAAATGAATTCCGCAGTGCTATGACCGAATATATTTTCCGGTAGTACATCAAGCAAAACCAAAGTTTTCCGAGTACAAAAGCGTGTACTACGAATTTCGTCTGACTAAGGTAAATATTACAGGTGCCTATTGAAAGAACTGCGTTTCGTTATTACCGCTTCCCAAGTTTTTTGTTCCTTTAACAAATTTCTCCTAAACAATGTATTTCAATAGATCATTTCGTAGGACCGATACTATAAATCAGAACAATCTGCACAGAAAGTCTCAGTTTCTTACTTTTCTCGAGAAGGGTGTCATGAACACAAATTATCAATAATTTGACAGCTGTCGTAAAACGATTATTTTCTGTCATACTATAGTCTATGAGGAATCTCAAGGGTTCAAAAATCGTGTTATCTGTGATATATAAAGCACTAGTGCGCTTATTCCTTAGAATTATTAGGAGCGATCAAAAAGTTTCTGTTTGAGGGCGTTGCTGCAGCGTGCATACAATGTACTGTGACTCTGACGCGAGTACATAGGCACCGACATGATGGTAAGGCATCAGTGTGGCATACGTGTCTTTCCGATGTGCGTGCGGCAAATGCGGCAATGTGGCCAATGGCGACGTTATTATGAAACGTGTCCAAACAGGACCAACGTGTTGTTATTCTTTCCTTGGTTGCTGAGGGACAAACATCGGTAGACACCCATTGGACGTTGAGGAACGTGTAGGGGTCAGATAGAAATAGAAATGCAGTGTGGCTAGGGCCTCCCGTCGGGTAGACCGTTCGCCTGGTGCCAGTCTTTCGGGTTGACACAACTTCGGCGACTTCGGTGTCGATGGGGATGAAATGATGATGATGGTGATAAGGACAACACAACACCCACTCCCTGAGCGTAGAAAATCTCCGAACAGCCTGGAATCGAACTCAGGCCGTTAGGTATGACATCCCGTCGCACTGACCACTAAGCTACCAGGGGCGGACAGGTGACTGTCGAACACTGCCGTTGTGGAATTGTGCCCCAAGTTCCGAGCTGGTCACGATACGACAGAGGACGCTGGTCGATCTAGGATAGATTAGAAGTTACGCCCAACTCAAGTGAGAGACACTCGACCACCCGCCCTATAGTGCTGGTCTCTCCCCATGCGATCATCACACACAGGACCCATTAAAGAACGCCTGAAAGAGTCTACAGTTCCGGTAGAGCGAGGATGTGCTGCAAGCAGTTACGGATTTCTTCATGGAGCAGGCCATTGTGTATCACCAAAAGGATATCTTCAACCCGGTGCATTGGCGCGATGAATACCTCAATGCTCACGGCGATTTTGCTGTTTGACACATCGGATTTGGACTGTACTTTCTTCGAACGGAAACTTTTTGATGGCCCCTTACATATCTGTATTTCATTCTGAAGGATCAGTTTTAAAATATTTGTATATTCAATTGTCCGTTTGTCTCTGTGGGCTAAACAGGCATAGTTTATCTTGCTCTGAAGACAAGCACCCGCACCCAATCTGTGCTTTGTATCTGATACATAATTCTAATGTGATCCCTGCATATGTTTTAGAGTCAGGGATGAACCAAGCGACCGTTGAATGCGTGACTTGAGCACAAGTAGATAACCTTACTTTGGCTAATGCATCAAATTTCAACTCCCTTTTAACTATGCAATGAATCGATTGTCAAAGTGTTTGTTCTTGCCGTATGGTGATTTAATCATTTTAAAATTTTTCGAACGCTGGCGAATTTTGCTGTCTTAGAATATTTAAACGGTTGTCTGAGTTAGATATCTTGGAGTCTAAAAGATCTTTATTTAAATTTCAATGGTAGTTTTTCTAACTCGTGCATAAAAAGCACCTCGTAACTGTCTTTCAAAACTGTAAGCAAATACGTCTGATATTGTCTCTTTGATAGAGTGTCTACGAAATATTTACATTCTTAAATGTTTCTGACGTTAAAATATTATTCAAAAGAAACTTTTAATAACTGTTAATAGTCTTTATTGTCTTTGAAGTAAGTTCTTAAATATTTGCAGTAATCACAATTGTTAACAACTGAAAATAAAGAAGTAATACTTGTAGCATAGAATGCTTGAGTGTTGTATGCCCAGAATATTACCACTCCCAGGTCCCGGCTCCCTAATATTTCATAAATCCCAAGTTCTGAATATTGTAATTATACTGAAACTGCTCATCGGGTTTATGTGACTGAATGCTTTTTTGCGATACCAGCAGCAAAACCTATTTTTCAGTTTCTCATGGATGGGTTTCAGTGAAATGTAAAAATTTCCAGCAGACAATTTGGCCATTGACTCTAGAAAGTTATTATTTTCAATTTCCTCCTTAGGACCTTGTCAAGAGTTCTGCAATAAGCGACTCTGCTTCCAATCCCAAATGCTGTTTATGTTAAGGATGTCAACATCATTATAAGGCGTAGTTACGACCATGACATGTGTATATTTCGGGGGATTTTGAAGTCTGACTTGCAGCAAACTACATCACATTTGCCCTTATGCGGAAATTTCAAATGGCGAAAATGACGTATTTCAACAATACTTTCGTAGGTACGTGTATAAAAGGATAGTTAATATATCTGTTGAAAGCTTCCTGAAAAACTTGTGGTGAATCACCTTCTATATCCCAGTCAAGGCTCGAAGATACTGGGAGCGATGAGACACATTAAACGGCCAATCATCTGTTACCACTGTTTGCTTTTGATGCGAAACTAGGATTCCTCTATTCGTTTTCGCACCTGTAAGAGCCATCGAGTAGGTACGAAAGAGTTTTGAGTGAGGTCATTTCCCACTCTATAGGTCGTAATTAACAGTCACTTCTTTTCTCTCTGACTAAGCTAACACTTGGATACTAATAAACAGCACCAAAATCTGTGACTTCGAAATTGTATTAATCTTCAAGTGCGAGGCCACAAATTTAAATAATACTGTGATGGTTGTTTCGTGTAAAGTAAAAAAACTGTGGTTATCACAATGTGATTCGTATTTGATATGGAAACTATTCATGTGGATGAATAAACAAATGCTGTTTTCATTGTGTGTATTACGTCAGCTAAGTCCCATTACCATCATGGTGCCAACTAAGATGCTGCACTTGCGTGCATTATACAGGCAGCGTTTCTGACAATTTCATGATATTCAGCAATTTCTCCACCAAACACAACAGATGATTCTCGTGTAATCTACTTTGACGGGATTTGCCACACTCTGAGTAAGCAGAGTAATACTCCAGTAAAAACAATAATATTTTGCTATCGGCATTCACGGCCAGCGTATTAGGTTCTTTTGTGTTTCCGAAGTGCTCTGAGTGGGGTTAACCCAAGCTGATGCCAAACAAAGAGCGATCGTTGGCAGTGAGACCGGATCACTCGTGAGCTTAATACTTTGCCTCATCTAGAAAAGAGACCATTTCACATTTGGCTTCGGTGCAGGTTGTCTGATCTCTCTTTGTTTGCCGTAATAACACACTCAAAGATAGAATCAGGTACTCAATTCACCGTTCCACTGACTCCAACTGATACGTTCCACTGCAAAAAGTTTTGTAATGCCGGCGAGAATCCTCTTTTCAATGCACGCAGCAACTGTGCCATGTATTTTACGGTCACGGATAATTACATTATTTATTCAAGGGCAACACACCTTCTATTAGAGATTAGCAAGGACCCCAGGAAAACTGGTAGAGTGATACACATTTAGCTTAGTTCGAAAAATCCAAAGCCCTCTGAAATGAATCAGACTGATCGAATCTAACGGCTACAAATGTGTCCCAGTTATTAGAGTAAAACAGATATTTCCAGTTTTATACAGGATAGTCGTATTAAAAACGTAATATTTGGTCTTGTTATGCGGTATTATTTCTTAAAGGCATATTTTAAACTTCCATACAGGATTTTTTGTTCATATGTTGGCTATAGTGACAACTACGATGTAGATTCAGAGCTCAGCTGTTTTTCTTGGTTATCACTATAATATCATATTTTGTTGTTAATCATAGAAACAAGGGTATCGTTGCGAATAGGCAGCAAATATTGTTACTTTTTGTTACAAATGTGTGTTCTGCGAGTAATTAAGACATCACTGATGTTCTACGAGAGTTGAGTTCATAGTTTTGAGGACACTTTTCCCAGTATAAAGAATAAATTCAGCTTGGTACTAATTGATAGAGCTGGATGTCCTCCTGAGGGGTATTGCGCCGAATTCAGTCTGACGCGCTAAAATGCAGAGCTTTTTAGCGGATGCTGCCCAAAATGCTCGAAACCTTCTCATCCGGAAAGACAACCGGCTAAGTCAGGGTTTGCCAAGTACGAAGACAAGCCACAGAATCTCTCGCCGTGTAAGGCTGGGATGGCTTCCCATGAAGAGCAACAAAACGGGTCGTTGAATATCGTTGACGTATCGCTGTGCTGCAATGGTCTACATCTACATCTACATCAACATCCATACTCCGCAAGCCACCCAGCGGTGTGAGACGGAAGGCACTTTACGTGCCAATGCCATTACCTCCTTTTCCTGTTCCAGTCGCGTATGGTTCGCGGGAAGAACGACTGCCGGAAAGCCTCCGTGAGCTCTCGAATCTCTCTAATTTTAAATTCGTGAACTCCTCGGGAGGTATAAGTAGGGGGAAGCAATATATTCGATACCTCATGCAGAAACGCACCCTCTCGAAACCTCGCCAGCAAGCTACACCGCGATGCAGAGCGCCTCTCTTGCAGTGTCTGCCACTTGAGTATGGTAAACATCTCCGTAACGCTTTCACGCTCACCAAATAACCCCGTGACGAAACGCGCCTCTCTTCTTTGGATCTTCTCTGTCTCCTCCGTCAACCCGATCTGGAACGGATCCCACACTGATGAGCAATACTGAAGTGTAGGTCGAACGAGTGTTTTGTAAACCACCTCCTTTGTTGATGGACTACATTTTCTAAGGACTGCCCCAATGAATCTCAACCTGGCACCCGCCTTACCAACAATTAATTTTATATGATCATTCCACTTCAAATCGTTCCGTACGCATACTCCCAGATATAGTACAGAAGTAACTGCTACCAGTGTTCGTTCCACTATCATATATTCATAAAATAAAGGATCCTTATTTCTATGTATTCGCAATACATAACATCTGTCTATTTGAAGGGTCAGTTGCCTCTCCCTGCAGCAAGTGCCTATCCGCTGCAGATCTTACTGCATTTCGCTGCAGTTTTCTAATACTGCAACTTCTCTGTATACTACAGTATCATCCGCGAAAAGCCGCATGGAACTTCCGACATTATCTACTAGGTCATTTATATATATTGTGAAAAGCAAGGGTCCCATAACACTCCCCTGTGGCACGCCAGAGGTTACCACTAATGACAACCAAAGGGCTCCTTATGTCAAAAAAAGTGGCACTGCAGACCAACACTCTTGACTGTCGGGCCGCAGTGCGGGGGTCAAAAATGGTTAAAATGGCTCTGAGTACTATGGGACAACATATGAGGTCCTCAGTCCCCTAGATTTAGATCTACTAAAAAACCTAACTGAGGACATCACACACATCCACGCCCGAGGCAGGATTCGAACCTGCAACCGTAGCAGCCGCGTGGTTCCGGACTGAAGCGCCTAGAACCGCTCGACCACAGCGGTCGGCCGCGCGGGACAGCCAACTTGATATACCACTGCTGTGTGGAACGGCAGCAGGCACGGCTCCACCGGTCATAGGGGCTCAGTTCGAGTCAGGACTCATCACTGAAGAGAATTCCAGTAAGTGAGATTCCCGGTGGAATAAGCCCGACACCATTGCAGAAGGGCTTGTTGTTGCGCAGAGGTCATTCCCAGTCAGCGGAATGGGCGCCCTGAGGCCATCCCTGTGAGACGCCTATACGCCTATTAATGGTCACTGAAGCACCAGTCGCACGTCGGATCGGTCATACTGATGAATCTGGGGTACTAAGTGCCCATCTGACGATCGCTCGGTACTGACATCTAGACGTCTCTCAAAATCGACCACTTCCTTCTTGACGCTGGGTTCCGCCACAATTCGCATATTGCTTCCTACATCACCGAATAGTGGCATCGCAAATATTCAAATATCGAGCTATTCTCCGTTTACTCAAATCGCCGCCTTTGAGCCCTACTGCATGTACTCCATCAAAAGATGACAACTGCGTGTATTGTTCAAGTGCTTACCTGCGAGGGATATTTATTGTCCAAATGAGTACACGGAATGAAATTCGCAAACACTTTATTCCCTGGTATCGACATGTCCCCTCTTTACTATCGTTGACAGCTATGCGGTGAAACTTCGCTGCAGCGCCACACATTCATCCATCGGCCGCCAAAGCTTACAGTTTTGCATTTTCCGTCGATACCGATACTGAATAATCAATCCTAGAATTTGTATCCAATTGCCGTAACTCCTTCGTAGTGCGCTGGTCTTTTTTCCTTATAGTGTATTTTGAGTCTGTGGTACAAAAGCTGATTTTGCGCAAAGAAAGATAACCACTGCCCGAGGTTACTTGCTAAGAAGCGTTATCATAGTAAGATATAGCATTGAAAATGTCACAACATGTTTTGATCAAAATGAAAAGAAATATGAAGATAAGGGTAAAACAAAACGCCAACACTGCCTGGGAACTGTGAGCGAAAGAACAAATTAACCTCATGAGACATACGAATATCGATCATCAGTAAAAAGTTGCTGAGCTTCTAGCTCAGAATTAAATAAGAGATTAAGAAAGAGTTGTTCATCAGCATCAGCCCAAACTGTGAGACAAGAACTGTTTGCTGGTGGAATGAAGGAGAAACGACATCGTAAAGAAATGTAGATCACACATGCTGAGGTTGTGGAAATGGGTAAGCTTACGATGGAATGAAGGTAGTTAATGCTTGGTAATTCAGGATATTTATTACAATTATTTACATTAAATGTTTGAACGTGTACTTTTGACTTACAGTCCCATGTACCAAGTGAACGTTTGCTGAAAAATGTGTGAAGCTTTGATATTTACATAATTCAGTTTACTGAATTTATTTCAAGGATTATTTATTCACCAATTCGTTCAGTTTGATTTCAGGTTTGTTTCGGCGGCGAGGCGATATTTTCTGTTCAGGAGGAGACAAGAAAACGCATCAGAAGAACAGAAGGAGAATCATTCCAGCCAGAATGTGTAAAGCACACAGTGAAGCAACCGACTACAGAGACGGTTTGGAGTGTGCTTTCGTGGCATGGCTGCAGGGGGTTGCAAATTATGGAACGAACTATGATATATAAACAGTGGATTAAGGTGTTAAGAACCCGACTAATGCCGCAAATACGAGAATAATTCGGTGAAAATAAACTTATATTTATGCAAGATAGAGTTCTCTGCCATAAAGTCACAAATCGAAAAGTAACTGATTTTTTGAGAGTGAACATCTGTCAGTACTTGACTGGCCTGGAGACAGCCCATACATGAATCCTGTTGCGAATATCTAGGCAATAACAAAGGAAAAAAAGAGAAAACGAATGTATTTACCCAAAAACTGGTTTCCTTGCAAATGTGGTGTCATGTTGAGGATATAAATAATCAGTGTCAAACGTTTTTGCGAGCTTTCCCAGGCGAATCAAGGCACTTATTAAATCCAATGTTACGCATACAAAGTAATTAAGACGGAAACGTAATCAATATTGACAACTAATGTGGATAAAACCAAATTAGGCTTGTAGAAATTAATATGCTATTGTCTACTGTAATAATTTCGCCATGGCTGTTTTTTCAGCGGCAGTTTAGTAACACTACCTTGTTTATCTGTTGTTTTAGATTTCGCCTCTACTGGAACAACACGTACATTAATAGTGATGGGGCCCACAAAATAAAATGATATTTGTTTACTCTATCAGACCACAATAATTCTAAGAAAAGACGAGAAGTGGATGGATCTATATTAATACCATAGAATAGAAAGCCTTCATCTTGCAGCAGATGATCCTTTGGAGACAATAAAGTCAACATGCTTTCAGGGAAATATGTGAGGATGAGTAGTTCAATGCTGTCATTCACTGTAAAAACAACTTTATAATTTAACCTCTGATTACCTCTTACGAAAGGTCATACCCACCTCTAATGTTACACAATAGTTAACAAATTCTGGATTACACTATCAGTAACATCTTTTTCTTAGTTCTGTATGTTAAGTGTAATGGACCATAACAACTTATCAGACGATATCGACTTTGGTAGTTGCCCCTCTAATGTGACGTGGCGAAACTGGGCTTTGGTTATCATATTAGTTTCAGTATGGACTGTAGAGCGGAATCCAAAATAAGTTTTCTAGCCGTGTCCGGTCTGTTGGTGGAATATGGGAGAAACGCTTTCAACATCGCGGCCTGAAGGAATCTTGTATTTATCGTTTGGCAACCTCGAGGAGCGCGGAGTTGTTTACGAGGGAAGTGCTGGGCTGTCCTAGGCGTGCTCACTATGACGGACAAATGTTTTCCTGCTGAGTTAGATTCGTAGCAATTCTCGACTACATGGTGGTATCTTGAAGTGGCTTTCCTGTGGTTAAGAGAGAGAGAGAGTTTACATTAAGGTCTGTTAAATTTTGTTGCTGTGAGACTTTCAAGTTGTGCACTGGACCTCATGTTCTGATATGTCTAGTGCATAAATTTTTATTATATTATTGGATTATTTTGCTGGCCCGTAATTGATGCCAAGTGTACTAGGAAGAAGGAGACCACTACGCTAAGCAGCCCTGGCTTTTATTACGTTATTACACGTTCCATCTTTTTCTTTGTGGCATTTTGGTTACTGAGCTTGGTGCTTAAATGCAGTTCAGACCACAATTCGCGTGAATTTCTGAGGCACCAGTCACGAATTACTGTCGTAAACTGTAGCCTATGGTGCTTAAATGCAGTTCAGACCACAATTCGCGAGAATTTCTGAGGCACCAGTCACGAATTACTGTCGTAAACTGTAGCCTCTGCCCAATTTTTAGGTGGGAACAATTCTAATGTCTGGATTGGCTTTGGCTTGTCATCTGCCACTAAATTATGTAACTCCACTATGTTACCTTATTCGTTAATGCAAGTTTAATGAATGATTGATCATGGTACTCTGCTTCTCTTAAATATCAGCCTTAAATTAAAATTATTATAAGTTTTGTTTTTGTTCCAGTGGCTGAATGATATGTGCTTATTGCAGTATAGTGGCTCACGTAGTAACGAATCTGTCTCAGCATATACTGTGTAACGGTGCCTCAACGTTTATTCACAGAGTTGACTTGTTAAGTTGACTTGATTATGAGGTGCTGAGCTGGTTGTGGAAGCGTTTCTAGGTCTGCACCAAATATGTTGTGAGATAAAATTCACTATTTTAGCTGTAACTTTGTCTTAAGGCTTGAAGTTTCAAAAATTGTGAAAGATTCCTTGGTGTTTACCGACACTATTGAGGCCGTTAGGTTGATGTTTTATATTTAAAGGAGACGATTCTCCGTATTATGGAATGCCTGGTGTCAAAATGTATATTTGGAAGACGGTCACTTGGTAGTGTCTTTGCGGTAGTCCATATCTTACCGTAACTATTGTGTATTGCAGGAGCCGGCAGGTTGGCCGAGCGGTTCTAGGCGCTACAGTCTGGAACCGCGCGACCGCTACGGTCGCAGGTTCGAATCCTGCCTCGGGCATGGATGTGTGTGATGTCCGTAGATTAGTTAGGTTTAAGTAGTTCTAAGTTCTAGGGGACTGATGACCTCAGAAGTTAAGTCGCATAGTGCTCAGAGCCATTTGAACCATTATTTTTGTATTGTAGGAACGTCTCACTGAGAATTCTCTAAGGGGATTCTTGGTGGCGGTCTTCGTATGGAAGCTGCCAACTCAAACTGAGGCTATCGGCCAAGCTGGTGTCGCTACGCGCTGTCCTGGTGCTTCAGCAACGCCGCGATTTCTGCTCTCCTGCTGCCGCATATCCGCGACATTCTGCTTTGGCCAGGTACAGTTCCGCTCATCGAAATTGTGGAGGAGTTCAGTTAACGTGTTTTGGGCAAATCGCTATTCTAGGCATTCCATGATTGTCAGCTATCAGGGCTTCCTGAGGTCTCTGACGATTAACCTTTTTAAGTGGATCCTCAGTCATTCTTGTTGCCGTACTATCAAGGCTAAGTTCATTTTTGGAACATTCATATATCTTTGAACGTATATCTGGGTATTATGTCAAAGGTAGGGGAATGTAATTTAATTTCTTGTAGACTTAAAACTGCAGTGTAAGTTTTTATTTCTTTAATCAAACCGAAAGTTTCTATCTTAAAGACTTTGTTAAAGGACGTCTCATATCCATTGATATTTGAAAGCAAGTTTTGAAACTTGTGCTGTGCATTACTGGGTGTTCATGTTATCCTGAGGCATCTGCTTATTGGTTATCGGGCAGTTCTAATTTATTGGCGCCGTTAAAATTGGTGACATTTTGTGTTATAAATGCTTATGATTTTTTAAATAAGTAGCTTGTTGTTTGCGGTAACTGTTCTGGTTCTTACAGTGTATTTCTACGTTATATTAAATTTTATGTCAAAAATTAAGTAATTTGTAACCAAGGTTAATTCACAAAATACGTATATGTATTAAACCAGTGAACGAAGCATTTGCAATCTCTCAGGCTCAATCCTTTCCGAAAAGTCTTGTGGCCACTTAAGATGTCGTAATTTACCACTACAACCGGTTTATTCAGAGCGTGGTGGCGCTGTGGTGGTGAAGGAGGTTTTTTTGGTCTAGATACGTTCTTTCACTGGTGCCTGCTTCCTAAATTTAGTTATTAAAGCTACAGAGTTTTTCGCGACTGAGTCCTTGCATAAAAATTTCTCGGTTCACTTGCTGCCCTAGTCATTGAGTTTTAGTCCCTGACGAAGTTGATGTAGGATATCACGGAAAGATTGGAATTTTGTCCAAATTTGACCCAATAGGTTAACCAAGAAATTTTTAAACATTAGTTATTAAGAATCGCAATGTTGTAGGTAAACACTGTGCTATCATGTACGCACAGATGTACCCGGGAATAGCGTTTCTTCTCCGTGATCAGATGGAATAAGAAATTAAATTTCGTGATCTGTCAATCGAGCGGAATCTGAGTGAATTTGTAGCCCGCCTACGGCTTTCTCTTGAGCACCCTGTAAACAGCACACTGACATAATTTGTGAGGGACGTCCAGCAGTCGATCGTTATTCTTCAACTCTTGTCGAACTGACTAAAAATGTTTCTTAATGCTAGTCAGCCTACCCGTAAACAGCTTTGTCTGTTGCAAGATCAACGGTCACATTATGGAAATAGAATCACAGATTTAAAATATCTAAACTGCGGAGCAGATTAGTTTGGTAGAAGAGTTACCTGACCCAGTTAAAGAGTTGAAGGTTAATGTCAGCGTCATTGGGCTGGAAGAGGGTGGAAGTATTGTATTCCGTTGTATTGTATTGAACTGGGGACCTTGAAAATATGGACGGGCTTCGTCCCTGCCATAGCCCTCAATGTTACACAACCCCACAACAGGCCACAGCAGTCCACTCACCCCACCGCCGCCCCACACAGAACCCAGGGTTACTGTGCGGTTCGGCCCCCAGTGGACCCCCCCCCCCCTCCCCCCCCCGGGAACGTCTCACACCATACGAGTATAACCCCAAATGTTTGCGTGATAGAGTAATTATGGTGTACGCCTACGTGGAGACAGTGCTGGTGCTGATGAAAAACCGCCTTAAAAACCATCTACAGCCTGGCCGGCACACCGGACCACGACACTAATGCGTCGGGCAAAATCGTGCCGGGGGCCCGAAACGCCTTGCCTCCCGGAAAGTAGAGCGTTAGACCGCATGGCTAACCAGACGGGTGGGTAGCAGCACTACTCAGTACCGGGGCGGAGTTACTAGACGGGTTTCGTAGAATGCCCTTGAAGTGGAAGAGTTCTCGTCAAGTCAGGTCATAGCTGAGGAGTGCTCTAAATTGCCTAACCCTCCTTGCTTCTTTATTGTGGGGAGTTGCTGATCTGTCTATTGAAAGGCTTAACCAAGTCGAAAGCCTTTTGCAGTTAACAGTTCGCTTACAATGTCATACAAATGCATTAGGCTTTTCGCAAAGAGTCATTATGGACTTACTACACCCATTAACAGGCGGATTGTTAAGCAGGACGTTTTAGATTATTCTTATATCAGGGTTGTTGAGGAAACGTGTATTACAGCTTCAGTTGCCTTCTCGCCTGAGCACAAGTATTTTTTGACGTACACAGTCGACCTGTGAAAATTCAGCTGAATATCGAGAGGATTCCCACTGCCATGGCTGCTTAGATCTTCAAGTCACCGGGTTAGATATTGCTCAGAATAATTTAGAGGGCGTGAAACCCGAGGATCGTTTACGGGTCGCTTTTTCTAATAATCATACACTCCTACTTTGGCCGTTAAATTATCTAAAATTAACTTAGCCCGTTATCACATTTCCTTTTTATGGCTTATGTTATAAGATGATGGGATTAGAATTGACCGAGTACGTACGTATGATTTGAGTAGGTTTCCCCCTCCCAAGAATAAGAGAGGGGAGGACAATTCATTGGAATGGCAAACTTCTTCCACAAATTAATTCCGAATTTGACGGAGTTAGCGGATTATTTTAATAATTTGCTTAAAAAGGGGGATTTCATTAACTGGTGTGAGAATCAGCAAGTGGCTTTCGAAGCTCTCAAAGAAGCAGTAGCTAGCCTCCCGTTTTGGGAATCCCTAATTTTGAACTTCCGTTTATTGTCCAAACGAACGCCTCGAACTTAGGAATTGCTGCCGTCTCTCTACAAGAGTTTGAGGGCGAAAAAGGTCGTATAGTCTTTTGCTCTTGTGTGTTATCTCCTGCCAAAATAAAGTATTCTGTGATTAAGTGGGAATCACTTGCCATGCTTTTTGCATTAGGAAAGTTCAAATTTTATTTGGAGTATAAGAAGTTTCAGCTCGAGACGCCCAATCAAGCTTTCAGCTGGGTTTTAGGGTGCCGCAGGAAAGCAGGGAAATCGTATATTGGACGGTCCATATATATGCATTCAAGTTTACTGTTGGGCATATGAAAGGCACTCATAACGATGTTGCAGACGCCCTCAATCGAATGTTTCAGGAGGATGAGCAATTCCGAGAAGGGGGTGTTTTACTACCGCAGAGCTGATCGACGTCCCAGAGTTATTTTCTGATTTATAACATAAGCAAGATGAAGACACAGTCATTCGTTCCATTAAGTGTCATTTACAAAGGGGTGAAGAACTCGATGAGTGTACTTTGAGCAAGGGGGATGGTCAGTCGTGGATTAAAACTTTGTCTACTTACAGATCTCGTACCTCACGTGTTCCATTATTTTCAGTATTCTGTAGTAGGGCGACCTTTCATAACCCTTGAAAAAAATTAGGAAACATCTTTCGTGGATTTCTTTGTACAAGGATATCCAGCATTTGGTGGGGTAGTGCGAGAAAGTAAAATAGCCAAACCTAACCACAAAATTCTTGGGACGGTTTTTTCATTGCACTCGTGAAGATCATTCGATGAACAAACTTTATATCGCTTACGACACATTTCTGCCCCATACTAGAAATGGAAATCGGTACATTCGTACTGTGGTGGATATCTTTACTTGGTTGGTTCCTAGGCTGAGGGTCACAGCAGCTTTTACCCATCAACATGTAACTAAAATTTTTTCGGTGTTTAGTCCATGTAAGTCCTTGGTTAGTGACAACGCCGCAGCGTTCACTTCTAAGGAATCCAGGAGATTTTGTTTCCAGACTGGCGTTCAGAATATTAGACCCATTCCAATAGTAATCGCAGTCGTCATTCGCTGAAAGGATCAACAGGAATCTTAAATCATCACTATCCAAGACGCAGAGGAAGTGGGATAGTTCTATCCCGTAGCTTAATTTTGCCGTCAACACCGCTGAGCGTGAAGCCATTAAAGGTAACCTCACCTCCTTGATGTTGTCCTAACCCATTAGCTCGCCCCTTGTCAGTTTATGGTCCTTTGATGAAATCTTGCCTGAGGAAGTCAATCTGAGCGTTACTGAATTTGACTGGAAGAATGCAATTAAAAAAAAATATTTAGTCCATTGCAGACATCATCTCACGTGTTAGCCATTTAAAGGAAGTTACCAGGCCTAGCCCTAAACCACTTCAGGGTGCAGGCTAGCTGTTCGGTGGGGGAGACTGAGTTTTGACCGTTTATCAGGCGACATGGACTTTGGTAGTCGCTTTTCATTTTTGATCGCAGCGCTCCGAAACGAGTGTGGCTACCTCTGGGAGGGACCGTGCAGAACTGGCGATATGGGTTGTGAAACTGAATAAAAAATAAGTTATCTGGCAGCGTCCAGTCTGTCGGTGCGATAGAGGACAAAGGCTCCCACCATGACCTCCTGAAGGAACCTTGTATTCATTGTCCGGCATCTTCGAGGCGCTTGGAGTTGGTTACAAGGGAGATACTGGGCTCTCCGAGACGTGCTCACCATGACAGATGGGTGTTTTTCTTCTGTGTTCGATTCATGTCCATTCTCGTCTCCGAGATGGTAGATTGCTTCCTTGTAGCTAAGAGAGGGAGTTGACATTAACGTCTGTCAAACTTTAATTCTGTGAGACCTTCAAGTTGTGTGCTGGAACTTTTGTCCCGATATCCCATGTGTATGAATTTTTCTCAACATATCTTAAATTCTAGCCTGTGTCCAATTATTTTGGTGGGATGAATTTTCCATATTTGGGTTGGTTTTGATTTGCCATGTTGGCACTAAATTATGAAACCCAGCTAATGTTGCCTTATTCGTTAGTGGATGATTAATCACGGTATACTATTTTTCATCAGCATCAGCCTTAAATTAAAATTATTCTAGGTTGCGGTTTTACTGCAGTGGCTGAATGATCCATGCTTACTGTACTACAGTGGCTCACGTAGTAAGAAGTCTATTTCAGTATATACTGTATACCTGTATCTCAAGGTTTCTTCACAGAGGTGACTTGGTTATGACGTGCTGAACCGTTAGTACAAGCGTTTTTACGTCTCCACTACATATACTCTGAGATAGGGGTTCACCATCGTAGTTATAATTTTACTTAAGAAAATGGATGAATGATCTCTTGGTGATCTCGGGCCTTTCTGAGGATTTTAGTTGTATTTATTTAACTACGTTTACTTTTTTATCAGTCAGTTTTCTGAATGCTTTACTGTGGACCACCACACATTCCTCTCGTGTGCCAGCCTTTTCGTCTCAGAATAGTGCGTCGTCATTATCTACTGGATGTAGACCTGCCTCTGTCTTCCCCTATAGCTTTTACTGTCTACTGTCCCCTCTAATTCCATGGAAGCTATTCGCTGATATCTCAACAGATATCCTATCATCCTGTCTCTTCATCTTGTCAGTGTTACAGATATATTCCTTTGTCCATCAATTCTTTACAGAACCTCTTCATTCCTTACCTAATTGCCCATCTAATTTTCAAAATACTTCAGTAGCATCACATCTCATATGCTTCGGTACTCTTCTGCTCCAATTTTCGCACATACCGTATTTCACTACAATAGAGTGCTTCCTTCAAATGTACACTCTCAGAAATGTCTTCCAAAAATTACAGACGTTTCTTCGCCAGGAACGCGCTCTTTGCATGTGCTAGCTTGCTTTTTATGACCACCTTGCTTCGTCCACCAGTGGATTTCTTGCTTTCGATATAGCAGAATTCATTCATTTCGTGATCACCACTTCTTACCGTTCTTGTCATTACTGCTACATCTCACTACTTTTGTCTGTTTCCGGTTTACTCTCGATTCCATTCAACATATCCTGCAGTTCTTCTTCACTTTCACTGAGGGCAGCAATGTAATCGACAAATCGTCACACTGATATATTTTTACCTTAAATTTTAATTACAATCTTCAACCCTTGTTTTATTTCCATCGTTTCTTCCTTGATGAATTGACTGGACAGTTGAGGAGAAAGACGTAGTCAGTTTTAATCTGAGCACTTGTTCTCTATCTTTCAGTTTTAATTTTCCCTCTTGGTTCTTGTACATCAGGAACGTTACCCGTCCTTCCCTACGGCTTTCTATCATTTTTCTCAGAATTTTGAACACCTTGTACCATTTTGTACTGCCGAACTCATTTTCCAGGTTGGCAACGTTAAGAAAGTGTCTTGACTGTTTATCTTACATTATCAACCGCGATATCATAACCGCCCTCTAGTGCCTTTACATTTCCCAAAGCAAGACTGATCCTTATCTAACACATCCACAAGTTTCTTTTCCATTACTTCTTCTGTTATTCTTGTTAGGCACTCTGATACATGAACTGTTAAGCTGTCTGTGCGATAATCCTCGCACCTGTAGGCTGTTTCAACCTTCGGAATAGTGTGGGCGAAGTTTTTCAAAAACTCCGATGGTACATCGGAAGCTTCATACATCCTACACACCAGCGTGCATAGTAGTTTTGTTGCCACTTCTCCAAGTGATTTAAAAAAATCCTATGGAATGTTATCGACCCCTTCTGCGATATTTGATCACAATCACATGTAACTCTAGTACTGGTTCCGTTTGCTCTGCCTTATCGACTCCTGTTTCTTCTTCTGCCACGTTTTCAGACAAGTTCTCCCCTTCACTGACGCCTTCAGTTTACTCTTTGCACCTATCTGCTCTTTCCTCTGCATTTAACAATGGCATTCCCACAGCAATCTTAATGTTACCGCACTTGTTTTCAGTTTCACCAAACGTTGCTTTCACTTGTCCACGTGCTGAGTCAGTCCTTCCAACAATCTTTTCTTTTCGATTTTTCTCATTTTTCATGCAGCCATTTCGTCTTAGCTTCCCTGGACTTCCTCTTTACTTCGTTTCTAGGTGACTTGTATTTCTGTTTTCCTGAATTTCCTAGCACTTTTTTGTACTTCCTTCTTTCATCGATCAATTGCTCAGTATTTCTTCTGTTACCCATAGTGTAGTCACAGTTACCTTCGTTGTAATAATGTTTTTCTTTCCATCTTATGTGACTGCCCTATTTAGATGTCCATTTCTCTTCAACTGAGCTACTCAATAATGGAGTATCTATTGACCCAGAGACCTTCAAGCGCACCTCTTCATTCCTTAATTTCCACAGCACGATTCTTTGCTCATTGATTCATCGTGACTGGTCTCTTAAACTTTGGCCTCCGTACTAAATTACTATCGGAATCTATATCTGTTTCTGTACGTCTTACAATCCAACATATGTTTATAAGTTTCAAATTGAAGAATATTTCTGTGTGATTTATCACTTTTAACTGATTTCCTATCATCATCCAGATTAATTAAGTCCTATTTCCCAGTTGCGTAAGTTATTATGAGCATAAAATAACTTTTACTTTTACGTTAACGTCAAATTTGAACTCCTCCCAAACAAGCAATGAAGGTTCAACGCAACCGACAGTACCGACCGGCCGTCGTGTCATCCTCAGCCCATAGGCTTCACTGGATGCGGATATGGAGGGCCACTTGGTCAGCACGCCGCTCTCCCGGCCGTATGTCAGTTTCCGAGACAGGAACCGCTACTTCTCAAACAAGTAGCTTCTCAGTGTGCCTTACAGGGGCTGAGTGCACCCCGCTTGCCCACAGCGCTCTCCAAACCGGATTGTCACCCATCCAAGTGCTAGCCCAGCCCGAAAGCGCTTAACGTCGGTGATTTGATGGAACCGGTGTTACCATTGCGGCAAGGCCGTTGACAACGTCAATTTTAACCTAGTCTTAATTAGGTATTTTCATAAAACGTTAATACTTTTATTATTAACTCTCCTTCACATATTCTCTTCAGAAAATTTTCAAGACAAATCAAAACACCGGCGTCTTGACATTAACTCAAACAACTAAACGAACGGTGTATGGAAAGACAGTGGATAAAGTGTCGTTCCATGTAATAACTTTTAATAACAAGATAATATTACAACGTTTGACATTTCAAAGCCTCAAGACAGATTCAAAGTTTTACAACCGGAATCACATAGTTTTTTACGTTTCATTGTTATCAAAAATAAGTTCAACAAGAGCTTTGCATCTTGTTCATTCCCCTGGCCACCGACTTGATGGCTAATATCTCTGGCGGCGTTTACTGCGCTCTCAGTTGTGAAGAGGGCCGTTGCTGTCAACAGCACCACTCATGTAACATAACGAAACAATACTTTTTGTAGTTACATGCGAATGGTACCAATTAATTAACATGTATTAACAAGTAATAATTACATTAAAAAATTAATGCGACCTACCGTATATCGTCGCTGCTGGACAGATGTGTAATGATAATTGCGTTCATTAAAGTTTTGAAATCTATTAGCATATTAATAACATAGTAATAATCATTCCATCAGTGTTCTGTTATAGCCTTACAACATAGCTCTCCGCATGTAAATTCAAATACTAGATATTTCGAAGTAATCAGGAATTTATACAGACAGTTATCTTTTTATTGTAGTACTGACTTGATTCTGCTATTTTCTTCCAGTGTTCAAAGTTATTTGTTTTTACCGTCCATTTTATACTAGGTGTAAAAGGTTTGTCTCTTTAATTCACTTGCACTCGTTTTATGTCGTCAATTTTAAATTCACTCTTCCTATCTTTTTCTTTACAGAAGTCTTTTCTCTGAGATTATGCCCTAAGCAGAAAAATATATGTTTAGTAGCATGTCCCTAATGAATGCACGCTCATCTGTAGTCATTAAGAAATGATGTTACATTGGTTTTATCTCTTATTAGATGTTACACCATTAACAGAATTTCCAAATATTCTACTAGCTTTACGCACCTAAACAGATACTAATGTACTAGTACCAGTACATAAAGCCAGTATCTTTAACTATTTGCATAATTATACCATTAACAATATGTAAGCCAACAATAATATTCTATTTATTTCTTTAATGACCTCGCATTACTGTTAATCATAACCGTAAATTAAGTACAGTAATCTTTATCCTATACTAGTACAAATAGATATATTTCAATCTCGATTTATTAAAAATAAGTGATGAATGCCTCACATCTGAAGGTGTTTTAGAATGAAATTAAAATTTCAGTGCATAACCGATTCATTTAATTTTTCTTTCCCACCACAGTGGGTTTAGCCCTTGCTGCTACCAATGAGCAAACGATCTTCTAGAATCTCATTCTCTCTTTATTTTTCTCCTTGGTAACTGGTGCTCGCACGTATCTCTTTACAAATGTACATATATAAATAGTTATTTTTGGCATTTATTGAATACTTTTGTCAAAATAATCCTTTTACCCAAGTAACTGTGCAGTTTTCATTTGGTAAACAGTGCCAGCTGTACACTATGCTTATAATATAGTTACCAAGGTTGGTTTAATTACATCGATATACACAATTGAGTGTTGACCTGTTGTTTGGCGCCATCTCCTGATGTTGATTAAAACTAACTTGATGCTAACGATTTACGTGGCTTCCAGTACTCAACTAAATTCATTTGACATTATGTCACACACACACACTCACACACCCACACAACATAACAATACTGACTACACGTTCCTTTTCGTTCACAGAGTCTAAAGCAGCTACTCCTTCCCTGGGTGGATCTACATACAAATAAAGCATATATATATATATATATATATATATATATATATATATATATATTACTCATCTGGCTGCTAGTATCATCCCATGGTAAGCGCCTTACAGCCCAAGCACTACAATTCTCAGTGATTTGACACCAGTGCTATTTCGGTCAAATATTCTAATGTTATTGGGTTATGAAGAAACTTCATCTCTTCTTATCACTAAATATTTCCAACTTTGATCACACCCAGTCCTATGCTAGCAAGTCCTGTAACCCATCATACATAGTGAATCACGTTAGAGTCTCCTGAAGTAATTAATAAAGTTAACTTATTTAACATCTTACGACCACATAACATTTTTCATCTAGTTTAATATTTATAAGGGTCACAACATCAGATTAAATTTTCGTGCACACCACTGTATTACATTTGGTAGGTCACAGCATGAGTGGCACTCTTTCTAACAGTCACAAAAACTGTTAGTTATCAACGTTCGTTTCTTTCGCTGTCTCCTGAGGTTCCTCCTTTTTTCTTCTTGTGGTAGACTCACAATCAGACAGACTCATTCCTGTACTCACTCGATCCCTCCGATAAGTTTCTATATTTGTCATCTGGTTAAGTTTAGTTCATGCTCGCTCATATGCCGTCTTCGTATCTGTTTCCTTGCAGTCCCATTGAACTTAGACCATACTCTCTTATGAATGCGATTTTCCCCCCTAGTTTCTCCTTCCCACATCCAGGTACATTTAAATATAACTATAATAATATTTGGAGAACAACTCCACCATTTATCATCGTCCCTGATATTATTAAGTTTATCGTGATAGAGGCCATTCTCACTAGCAACAGTCTGCAGTTATGGATATGTTCGATGCTGTAGATACCATTGCATTTTATTGTAACTGTATCTTTTAGTATTACTGTATGCTGGTGTTTAACTACCAAGACGACCCTAGGTCAATAATTTCATTTAGGACTTGACACTGCACTCCAGTGCTCGCACCATTATTAAATGTCCAACACAGAACTTAGGTATCTTTATTACTTTATTATGTGCTTTTACTCCCTTTTGTGCACTCTGCTCTGTTCACCTATGTCATGAGTAAAACTTACCTCCATGTTACACTGGGGTGGCTATTTTGATTCATTTAAGAAAGGCTCTCCTGTAACATATTTCTCCAAGGTTTCTAATGGTGCCAACTCCGTGATCCCATGCTGCAACTTATTTAGTAATACTAGGGAGGACAGGAAAGTAAAGATTACATTTTTTATCCTCTGGTGTTGCAGCTGTAATGTTGAAATTTGACGACGATATAGTTTCAGGCTTGCGTTGCGAAGTGTTTTTTGATTAAGTAAGCAGCGCTAGTGAGAGAAGGCTGAACTGTGAAACAAATATGGCGTACATGTTATGAAGAGTAGCGAAGTGTAGTTCGTTATTTACGGGCCAAAGGGCGTAAACCGACTGTAATTCACAGGGACACGCATGGCGTGTATGGGGACGACGGTGTGAACTGTAGCAATGTCTCCAGGTGGAGTGTAAGACAGGCATAAGAACCTTAGCGATTCGCCACACCTGCAGGCAGGCAATAACAGCCACAAACCCACAAAATGTCTGAGTCGTTAAACAGCAATTTTGATCGACCGGCATGTGCAGTTGCGAACCTCACCGCACCAGTTCAGCATTTCCAGCGGTGTGGTGTACGATATTTTTCATGATACGTTGAAACTTTTCTAAAGTTGTTGCTCGCTGGGTGCCTCAGAAGCTTACGGAAAACCACAATGGCCAAATGTAGGTGGAAGGTGCTCCAGCCCCGCCATACAGTCCGGATCTTGCACTGTCGGACTTACGTCTGCTTGGTCCCACGAAGAAATTAATGGCTGGCCATTGCTTTGTGACAGATGCGGAACTCAGATCAGCAGTTCGCAGATGGCTGTAGTTGGCCTCTTACCAACAGAGCACATTGAAACTGTTACCACGATGGGAGAGATGTATTGAGAACGATGGTGATTATTTAGAAAACCAGGTAAAAGGTATAAGTTCATTTGCATTTTTTGTATTTTGTTACATATTAAAACTTTTGATAACAAAATTTTTGTTCATTACTTTCTGATCTTCCCTCACATCTCTAACTCCTTAAGACTTAGAACTCACTATACCCATTCATAGAGTAATTCCTGCATAATCGGCCTATTTCTCTCAATATCAATACCGCAAGATTTCCTTGAGTGTGGTACTGGATATACTTACGTGCTTCACACCGAAGGTGTCTAAGAATCTTGTGAAATATTCCTCAATTTGCTGATTACGATTGGTACTTTATAATGTAGGCATCACTTTAACATCTGATTGCACTGGAAGTCACTGCTGTTTTAATGCTCACAGGTATTTTAGAATAAGGATGTACTCTACCCCTCCTCTTCCTTTTCTGATGAGCCACAGAACTGAACTACACGTAAACCCCACAGACCATTAGGTGTTACATGGTAAAATTTTATTCTACATTAATGGTTTATGTCCTTTGCCTTCTAGCATTCCATACATTGTCTGGTTTTCTAACTTCACTAACCTACCTAAGTTCTTGCAACAATGGTACGTATTCATTTGAACAAACATTATTTTATCACAAAATGTTCATATACCTGGTGTGTATGTGTCACGAGTCCCTCTTTTACCAATGATTATTCTTCTAAGCTTGAATTATGTGCCGTAAACTAAGCCCTATCTTTTGCTCTGTCATTGTTGCTTGCTCTCGGGTCTGTTCATTAATGTCTTTAGCATTATATTTTGGAAGATTAATGTGAAATAAAATATCTTCTTATTACTAAGTGGTGCACCATTGAAACCTATAGGTATATGTGTTTTCCTTAAAAGTACACTATTGAAATACCTAATTCTTGCAGAAAATGTGATCACACTTCAATTGCTCTGGCAGCAGTTTGCCATTTATCTATAACAATAGAGCCTTATGATCTATATAAAATATCTCGCTATGAGAAATTTGAACTGTTTAAGTCCCTAAAAGTGCCCTGAGACTCGTTTTCAGTCACCACATCATTGAGTTCATGTCTGTTTAACTTACAGCTTTCTAAGGCAATTCTTACAATGTTTCTCAGGAACGTCGAACTATTCCTGAAACACTTCAGAACAAATCCTGTTACATAATGCATCTGTGGTGATGTTAGATACCTCATTAAATTTAGGATGCTGTAAAATATTGGCATTTATTAAGTCTCTTTTCACTTAGTTGAAAGCCTTCTTATTTCACTAACCACATGTCCACTTATTATTTTACCTCAATAAATTCTACCCGTCTGGCTGTGCTGCACTAATGCCTGATAAATGATACAGAATCCTCCACTTTGAGAAACAATTTTAATTGCACCTTTGTCTTTAGATATAACTTCAATTCATTGCTCTGCTGACAGTATTGCCCAAAATATTTAGCTTCATGCACTCCAAAGGATGATTTACTCAAACTTATACTCTTTACATTAAAAAAGTGTATTAATTACTTCTTCTAATATCCCTCCACTGTCTTCCCAGATTCTAGCAATAATCACAACATCATATAAATATATGAGGAGCTTTAGCATTTAATGTGAACCTACAGCTGGTTGAGAGCCCTCATAAACACGGACACATACAGATTGAATGCTGCCACAGTAAACTGATACGATACACCCTTGAAAAGGAAAGTTACTATGGGTTTAATCGTACTTGCCAATATGCTCTTCTCATATTACCAAACTTTCGTCCATGGCGAATCTATTCCTTTCCAGTTCTACATACTCGTTTAGCTTGAGCACATCTAGCACTCGCCGTACATTGCCACAGGGCTTTATCATCACTGAGAGAGGTTTGTTGTACCGTTTGATAAAGTGCTGAATTATGACTTGTACTAATACGTAATTTCCTTGCTAGCAGATTCTTTCAGTGCAATGTATAGTGTGTAAAACTTCACAAAGAACAATTTCGTCTCTTGAATTTTTAACCTTGATAGTCCTGGGTTGATCTGAGAATATTTTTTTATCTCTTAAGTATGTCCAACTTGGCTACCTAAGGCTTCGCTACTTTGAACCTTCTGTGCTATTGTTTGTCAAGTTCCCGATCTTCGATCTCCATTACCTTATATTATTTAGTTCTTCCTACAATCGCCTTTCACATGTGTTTGAGAAAACTGCCACTTGTTTTTTTTTCTGTTTCCCCATTTGTCCTACTTCTAATGAGCCAAAATTCAGTTACATGGCACTGAATCAGCAGAATTAACTTCTGAGGGGCAAAATACAGTACCACTCTAGCTTATCTAACCAGTCCAGTCCAAGAAACATTAAGTTAGTTAAGTGAGGAACTCCTAAGAAATTTCGATCACACTTTCATGGGTCATTTAGGACAGCTTAGAATACCTTCGTTATAGACCTGCCTCAAACATAGGTTAGAATTTCTCCTCTTTCTTCGTCTGTCCTCAAACACCAGTTGTTGCAGTCATAGGTACTCCATTCAGATGGTATGTTGGTTACCTCCCTTTAATCTTTAGCTTCTGAAAACTCTTTACTTACTACACTAATATTGCTGCCTGGGTTTAGAAGCCTTTTGCAGTATATCCCTTCCACTTTTTCTACTGTTGTTCGCTTTGTAGTTTCATTTTTTGGCCATTTTCTCCATCTTCTAATAACCCTTAATTGTAGTTCCTACCATAAAGTCCGGATTTATAACCTCTGAAATTCATAATTCTGGGTCCCACAGAATGGACTCTCCCATGGGACCACCTTCATTTTCTGCATATTCACTTATTGCCACTAAATATAAAGCCAGTTGTTGGATGGACTAGGAGGGTGCTGATCACTTTAGTTTAATTAGTCTGATTTCTTGTTCCTTGGTTATTGAATCTGACTCTTTTGTTTTGATAAACTAAAACCTCATTCCGAGTTCGCCAGGCCCACTGATCCTCTCGTGGAGAATATTTAATAGTCCAAAATAATGCAACAATTTGTCAGTTTTAGTACCCCCACAAGTAACTTCGACTGTACGGAGACAGGCTGACGATTAGTTAATACATGAATCATATCCCCTGCCCCTGCCATTTTCTCCCATAGAGTACGGGACCTCACAGTTCCAGAGCTAATTTCTGCTTGTTTCCTATATTTCAGAACTCATCTACCAATAATCTGCAAGATGCTTTGCAGTCAGTAAAATCATTCATGTTCCAGATTCCCTACTCTTGTACACCATTCTTCGTGGTAACCATGGTCACTATGAGCATGACGAAGGTAAACTCCCTCACCCCCCAACCACCTTCGAATGATAAAACAAAGGACTGGATGTCCTCAGCCCGTTGGTTTAAACAACGATATTTTTTTAGACCACCACGCCCCATTCACAAATCCCCATTCCTCCAAGAAGTCTTTGACTGAATTGGAGGATTCTTTCTCCTCTTCTATCATTTTATTTTGTTGGAACTTCTCTTTAGAGCTACCCCTGCTACAATGCAGACTGCTACAGTGATAGCCATCTGGCCCCTTCATGGTCGAAATCTCTACAGTTGACTTATCTGTGTTCTCGCACTATTACTTTTCTGACAGTAAAGCTTTTCAATTGCCGACAACCTTCTTCTTGCACCTGACAAAGGTTGTTGTTGTTGTGGTCTTCAGTCCTGAGACTGGTTTTATGCAGCTCTCCATGCTACTCTATCCTGTGCAAGCTTCTTCATCTCCCAGTACCTACTGCAACCTACATCCTTCTGAATCTGCTTAGTGTATTCATCTCTTGGTCTCCCTCTACGATTTTTACCCTCCACGCTGCCCTCCAACGCTAAATTTGTGATCCCTTGATGCCTCAAAACATGTCCTACCAACTGATCCCTTCTTCTAGTCAAGTTGTACCACAAACTTCTCTTGTCCACAATCCCATTCGATAGCTCCTCATTAGTTACGTAATCTACCCACCTTATCTTCAGCATTCTTCTGTAGCAACACATTTCGAAAGCTTCTATTCTCTTCTTGCCCAAACTATTTATCGTCCATGTTTCACTTCCATACATGGCTACACTCCCTACAAATACTTTCAGAAACGACTTCCTGACACTTAAATCTATACTCGATGTTAACAAATTTCTCTTCTTGAGAAACGCTTTCCTTGCCATTGACAGTCTACATTTTATATCCTCTCTACTTCGACCATCATCGGTTATTTTACTCCCTAAATAGCAAAACTCCTGTACTACTTTAAGTGTCTCATTTCCTAATCTAATTCCCTCAGCATCACCCGACTTAATTCGACTACATTCCATTATCCTCGTTTTGCTTTTGTTGATGTTCATCTTATATCCTCCTTTCAAGACACTGTCCATTCCGTTCAACTGCTCTTCCAAGTCCTTTGCTGTCTCTGACAGAATTACAATGTCATCGGCGAACCTCAAAGTTTTTACTTCTTCCACATGAATTTTAATACCTACTCCGAATTTTTCTTTTGTTTCCTTTACTGCTTGCTCAATATACATATTGAATAACATCGGGGAGAGGCTACAACCCTGTCTCACTCCTTTCGCAACCACTGCTTCCCTTTCATGCCCCTCGACTCTTATAACTGCCATCTGGTTTCTGTACAAATTGTAAATAGCCATTCGCTCCCTGTATTTTACCCCTGCCACCTTCAGAATTTGAAAGAGAGTATTTCAGTCAACATTGTCAAAAGCTTTCTCTAAGTCTACAGATGTTAGACATGTAGGTTTGCCTTTTCTTAATCTTTCTTCTAAGATAAGTCGTAAGGTCAGTATTGCCTCACGTGTTCCAACATTTCTGCGGAATCCAAACTGATCTTCCCCAAGGTAAGCTTCTACCAGTTTTTCCATTCGTCTGTAAAGAATTCGCGTTAGTATTTTGCAGCTGTGACTTATGAAACTGATAGTTCGGTAATTTTCACATCTGTCAACACCTGCTTTCTTTGGGATTGGAATTATTATATTCTTCTTGAAGTCTGAGGGTATTTCGCCTGTCTCATACATCGTGCTCACCAGATGGTAGAGTTTTGTCATGACTAGCTCTCACAAGGCCATCAGTAGTTCTAATGGAATGTTGTCTACTCCCGGGGCCTTGTTTCGACTCAGGTCTTTCAGTGCTCTGTCAAACTCTTCACGCAGTACCTTATCTCCCATTTCGTCTTCATCTACATCCTCTTCCATTTCCATAATATTCTCCTCAAGTACACCGCACTTGTATAAACCCTCTATATACTCCTTCCACCTTTCTGCCTTCCCTTCTTTGCTTAGAACTGGGTTGCCATTTGAGCTCTTGATATTCATACAAGTGGTTCTCTTCTCTTCAAAGGTCTCTTTAATTTTCCTGTAGGTAGTATCTATCTTACCCCTAGTGAGATAAGCCTCTACATCCTTACATTTGTCCTCTAGAAATCCCTGCTTAGCCATTTTGCACTTCCTGTCGCTATCATTTTTGAGACGTTTGTATTCCTTTTTGCCTGCTTCATTTACTTCATTTTTATATTTTCTCCTTTCATCAATTAAATTCAATATTTCATCTGTTACCCAAGGATTTCTATTAGCCCTTGTCTTTTTACCTACTTGATCCTCTGCTGCCTTCACTACTTCATCCCTACGAGCTAACCATTCTTCTTCTACTGTATTTCCTTCCCCCATTCCTGTCAATTGTTCCCTTATGCTCTCCCTGAAACTCTCTACAACATCTGGTTCTTTCAGTTTATACAGGTCCCATCTCCTTAAATCCCCCCCTTTTGCAGTTTCTTCAGTTTCAATCTGCAGTTCATAACCAATAGATTGTGGTCAGAATCCACATCTGCCCCAGGAAATGTCTTACAATTTAAAACCTGGTTCCTAAATCTCTGTCTTACCATTATACAATCTATCTGATACCTTTTAGTATCTCCAGGATTCTTCCAGGTATACAACCTTTTTTTATGATTCTTGAACCAAGTGTTAGCTATGATTAAGTTATGCTCTGTGCAAAATTCTACAAGGCGGCTTCCTCTTTCATTCCTTCCCCCAATCCATATTCACCCACTATGTTTCCTTCTCTCCCTTTTCCTACTGACGAATTCCAGTCATCCATGACTATTAAATTTTCGTCTCCCTTCACTACCTGAATAATTTCTTTTATCTCGTCATACATTTCATCTATTTCTTCATCATCTCCAGAGCTAGTTGGCATATAAACTTGTACTACTGTAGTAGGCATAGGCTTTGTGTCTATCTTGGCCACAATAATGCGTTCACTATGCTGTTTGTAATAGCTAACCCGAACTCCTATTTTTTATTCGTTATTAAACCTACTGCTGCATTACCCGTATTTGATTTTGTATTTATAATCATGTAATCACCTGACCAAAAGTCTTGTTCCTCCTGCCACCGAACTTCACTAATTCCCACTATATCTAACTCTAACCTATCCATTTCCCTTTTTAAATTTTCTAACCTACCTGCCCAATTAAGGGATCTGACATTCCACGCTCCGATCCGTAGAACGCCAGTTTTCTTTCTCCTGATAACGACGTCCTCCTGAGTAGTCCCCGCCCGGAGATCCAAATGGGGGACTATTTTACCTCCGGAATATTTTACCCAAGAGGACGCCATCATCATTTAATCATACAGTAGAGCTGCATGTCCTCGGGAAAAATTACGGCTGTAGTTTCCCCTTGCTTTCAGCCGTTCGCAGTACCAGCACAGCAAGGCCGTTTTGGTTAATGTTACAAGGCCAGATCAGTCAATCATCCAGACTGTTGCCCCTGTAACTACTGAAAAGGCTGCTGCCCCTCTTCAGGAACCACATGTTTGTCTGGCCTCTCAACAGATACCCCTCCGTTGTGGTTGCACCTACGGTACGGCCATCTGTATCGCTGAGGCACGCAAGCCTCCCCACCAACGGCAAGGTCCATGGGGGGTTAACAAAGATATAGAACAGGGGCTGACAAAGTTAGAACAGAAAAGCGATAACATTGGTCTAGAGACTATAAGAACGCAGATTTAGAGTCTGACAAAGGTATAAACTCTAAATCTGCGTTCTTAAAGTCTTTAGACCAATGTTATCGCTTTTCTGCTCTAACTTTTGTTATCCAATTGTCTCTGGGAATTAGCCAAGACGTCTCCTATGCTCTCTATGTTGCGTTCTTATAGCTCAGCATGATCAGTCTTAAATTTCTTTAATGACGCGTTGGTTTCGTCCCTAAGGTTCTGTAACATTATCCATACATAGTTGGACCTACTTAAGATTCTCTTCGAGATTTTCTCTAGGCGTGGTACTAAAATTACTGAACACTTTACGTATGTTGCCTGTTTTCTTATTCATTACTTCCTTTTCTACTGTGCAATCCTTAACTCTCCAGTGGGCACACATACGTAAAGCGTGCACCAACCACAAAGACAATTGTTTTGCACCGTTGTCTTGTCATTTCATGATTGTGAACACAGTTCATATTCATTCAATATTGCATCAGCTAATGCACTTACAAAGTGTTTTACCCTACCTCCCAGTGAGCAGCAGGAATATAAAATAAGTGATATAACGAAAAAGTATATTTCATTATTGTATAATTACACAGTGTTTAACTAATATTATCTAAGTTTGCTTTATCATTGTTTAGATATACTATGATGAAGCTGTGACTTTGCCCATACTTCTTTACCTTGATAACATAAAGACTGCTATTATTTACATGTGTACAAAGTGCACTGCACACTTGATTGTGTTCTGATACAGGGCACTCCCAACCAAGTCTTAATATAGGAGTCAAATCTTGCAGGGTTTGTCATCTGTTTTGGCCAAAAAGTCTCCTTTAAACTCTCTGTTTGTGTTTTAGTAGCTTCCTTTTTAATTGTAGTAGTTCCCTTGCATTTTGACAGGATATCATTCACCTCTTTTCAACTGTAGTCCATATTAGCAGTCCTTAGAGCTAAGTTATTATTCAACTCTTTTCCCTTCCATTTTGACAGGATATCATTCACCTCTTTTCAACTATGGTCCATATTAGCAGTCCTTAGAGCTAAGTTATTATTTAACTCTTTTATAATACGGTCCATATTAGTATCCATTCACCCCTTTTCAACTATGGTCCATATTAGCAGTCCTTAGAGCTAAGTTATTATTTAACTCTTTTATAGTACGGTCCATATTAGTATCCATTCCAGATAAACTATCATTCATCTTATCTACACTTGCACTTATTGGCGCCAGGCTAGTGGTCAATAATTCCGTCTTGTTCTTCTTCAAAGGTGTATATTCAGACACTGAACGTCTCGTTCCCATCATCACTTAGAGTTATTAGAGAAACGTGTTTCTATCTCTCCTCTACAGCTATTACTTGCAAATACTGACTTAAAGAACATCGCTCTCGATAAACCTCCTTCAGCTGTCATTATTTACTGATATTATTTTTGTCAACTCGAGTTAATTCTCGTCAAAACTAGTTACTTTAATAATCTAAGAATTTACATATCGAAACAAGTTTCAGAATTGATTTAACTTATCTGGACTTTTATAATCTGAAGTGCGTTGTCCATCTGCAACGACGTTGATGGTAGCTAGAACGTGTTGGCGATTTGAGACACCTGTCCCTGCGTGTGTGACTACTGCCTGTGGATCCTTCACCTCGAAATGCTTCAGCACCAGCTCAGAGCAATAACCGCTGCTGGACGGCTTAAGACATTCCCCCAGTTGTTTTTCAATCTCCACCTGGAGAAATAAATTTCCGTTCTCACACCAAAGGCTCTCTTCTTCTGTTCAATAGGATTTTTTAATGATCTTTTTCTTCATTTACTCACTTTCCACTTCTTCTTCGGTAGTCTTCCGTCTTCCAGACGACATTTTCTTTTTCACATGCTTTTAATCTGGTAATTTACAACACTGTTCGTCAGTTCTTATGGTCAACTAATTTTGTAGAGGTACGAACTTCTTAATGAGGTGTGAACTAGTTATCCAGCCGATAGTGTGTATCTAAATTCTAAGAGGACGTACCTACTCTTCGTCAGATCTTGAGCTAGACCCATGAAGGTCGTATATATCACATGGATCTGAAGGTCACTCAATGACTGCAGATTCTTGTACGATTTTGCAGTTTGAATGTTGCCATTAGTTCTATAACGTACCATTAAGTACTATTATTTTCCAAAATAATTTTTTTCATGTGCTACAATCAGATTCGTTGATTTCTCCATTCCTGTAAAAAAACAAAGATCAAACTTAACTGAAATATTTTATACGACCTGTCAGATCAGCTAGACACAAAGTCTTGGTTGTTAGTAGTCATTTTAGTTAGCCTATCATGTTACTTTATGAACACTGACTATATAATATTAAATATCCTTTTGTTATCGGAGATACAGGGACCTATAATATCAAGAAATTACCAATATTTGCACTTTTGGTATAAATCTTCATAATTTGTTTTCACCAAAGGTCGTGACTACTTCTGTACAGTCAAATGATGTACTCTCATGTATTTAAAACCCACTATTACATATTAAATAAAAACGTAATTTCAGTGTCAGCACTCACTTCACTGAACCGTTTAAAATTTTGTGGTTGGAAATATTTCAATATCAGTTATCTGCTAGTATTGATTTCTTATTAGCAGTCCGCTAAACGATGACCTATTGCCCACTTGCTTAAATTTTTATGAACTGAAAATAACTTTTTCTTTTATGTCAATGTTAATCTCATTTGTAGTTATATATTTTTGTTGCTGCCAATTTCTTCGAGCGCCAGTAATGGAAGAGAATGAACGAACATATTTTGTAGTAACAAGCTTTCACAGCATTAGTTACATTAACCAGAAATTATAAGTTGTAGTTACATTAAAACATGAATTTGACTTACTATACATCATTGCTGCTCGAAAGACCAGTAACGATTTGGGCAAATATTTCATATTATGAAGAATATTGTACAACGTTGATGGTGTAACATGCACAATCTCCAGTGAAAGAGTAAAACGAACACTGTTCATATTTACCTATGTTGCCGTGGAAAACCAAGGTCAAATACAGAAATATTTCTGTTTTGTCGTTATATGAGGTTGTTATCTTTCGTCTGAGCCAGATACATTCTAGGATTCCGAACCAGTTGTCAGGGGATAAAGCAAACCCTTTTGTTGTTTTCAAAGAAGGCAATATGAATTTAAAACACATTTATCGACGACACGTAGGTGATATGACATTCAATGACTTTTTAACCTCAGTTCAACGAATTTGAAGGTAAGATCTTACCCTCAAATTGCTAGAATCACCTATAGTACAGGTTTACGGTTACGTATAAGACAAGAAAACTCAGCAATGGGCAATAAAGACAAAATCCCCAAGAGCTTATCTTCAAAATGGAATGCACAAAAACATAAATGTATAAATGTACTGCATACCACCGATTAATCTACACTCATTTCCGTCATTTAGCCCGATAGGCAGAATATCTACCTGTATTTTGATGCAATAGTGGAAAGTCTCAACACAAAATTAACAGAATAACAATGTTAAATGGAAACGCAGTTTGAACTGCTGAATGAAAGAATCCATTAATACAAAACATATGGCGAGGGAAAAACTAAAGATCATAATGGAAATGTCAATACAGGATTAAGGAAACTGGACAGATTTATCAAGAAAATTGCTATGAAAGTCATGTGAATCCCTGGTGGGAGGTATGATTGGAAAAATTCAATGTTTCAGAGCTGAGACAGAACAGTTAAAAGGACCAACTAATTACTAGCACTAGTCTGAGAGTAAATAAGTTGTATACTATCTTAAAACCTGTTCAGTATGCAACAGCGTGTCGACAAAAATCAAGGTTATTGAAATAAAGAAGGCTCTTAGTGTTAATAATGACTGCTAAAATTAGGACAGCTACAACGAGATCGTTGGCTCTAAGAAACGTTTAAGCCTGGAATTGAAAGTCCTAAACAGCTTCTTCACACACTTCACAACTGCGATGGAGTAAGAGCAGTAGAATGACATTATACTGTTACTTATTCCATTGACAGTCATACTTATAGCGAAAAAGATGCAGTGTAAGGGGGCAATGGGGATCGACTGTACATGCTGGCTAAGAACTACATGAGTTTAACCAAGAACGATACAGGGATTTGGAACAGATTGTTTGAAAGATTGGCTGGTTTATTGGATTTACAGGTTTATTCCAAAAAATATGTGTATGCATGAGGAAATAATATGTATGTCTAACATACCTAGGTAAGGCAACACTCCAGATGGACCATTAAAAAATCCCAGCGTCAGAAAATACCAAAATAATATCAATTATACGTCAGCATAGGACAAGCAAAGCGATTGAAGTACAACATAAAATAATGAGCAACCATTTTTTGGGTATACATGTTATGTTGATCATAACAAAATAATAGACATTATGGCTACAAATGATACCAGCTGCTGCTAAGAGTCTTATCCATCACTTCAGAGCTTTTTGAATAGCAGTAATTACAGAGACAGTAGTTCAAGAAGTCCATAAATCTACGTGCAAAACATTCTATGCATGTACATTATAATCCGAAGTTATGACAGTTCATGGCATGTCCATCCTGCAGACATTAGACAATGTTCATGAGATTGTAAAAGTTACAAATATAATTTTATAATTAGTGATACATACTTAAAATTTGTCTGTACCTGATCTGTTAATGCAAAGGCTGAGAAGGAAGCATTACAGGTGTTTGAACAACTGCTGCAAATGAGTACAAATTGATGTCCCATAAACCTTTGTACCCACCATGATGGAGAGTTTTGTAATAGATGTTTCACGATGTTAATGAAGCAAACTTGATATACACCACTACTCAAATTCACCTAGTTGAAGGTAAATATATGTGTCTAGGGTCGTCTTGATAGTTAAACACCAGCATACAGTAATACTAAAAGATACAGTTACAGTAAAATGCAATGGTCTCTAAAGTATCGAACAAATCTATAACTGCAGACTGTTGCTAGTGAGAATGGCCTCTATCACAATAAATTTAATAACCTCAGGAAAGATGATAAATGGTGGAGTTGTTTTGTGAAATGTAGTGTTGTACGCGTACAGGAGGAGAATAACAGGCGAGTAGTTCCCGTGAACGTGGATAATTTTAGCGCTTCAGATGCAAATTTGAGGAAAGGAAATTTAGTAGCAAATTTGGATGTGCCAGATGACGAAGACGTGTTCGAGAGGTAGGTGAAGCTATCAAACACTAACAGCCGATAGAACTGCTTTGCGCGACAAAATTTAGCATTTGAAAGGAGAAGAAAGAGAGCATATGGAAGAATTATTGTGAGAATGAAGGATTTGTTTTTTCCACAAGGGCCGTGCCCCGCAACTCCATTAGTTCAACACAGGATACCAGCAGGGAATGAAGCACCTGTTTACTGTAAACCATACAGAATACCGAGGTATTGGCAGCCGATTGTGGAGGATTTCATTAATCAGCAGCTTGCGGACGGTATAATAGAGCACAGTAATAGTTGCTGGGAATCGGGCATTGGTGTTGTGCCTGAAAAATCTACGGATGGAAGTAAGAAATACAGGTTCTGTTGTGACTACCGATACCTCAATAATAAGACAGTAACGGACGCATACCCCATTCCAAACGTATCGGAGACTTTGGATCACTTAGGACAGTGCCAGTACTTCCCTACGACGGATTTGGCGAGTGGTTATCATCAGTTAGAGGTGGCTCCAGAGGATCGTCCAAAAACTGCTTTCTCTACACCTGGAGGCCATTACCAGTACATTAGAATGCCATTCAGTTTGAAAAATGCTCGAGCAACGTTTCAGAGGTTGTTAGACAGTGTCTTGAGGGGTTTGAAACCAGGGCAGTGTCTTGTCTATTTGGATGACATTATAGTGTTTTCAAGTAGTATGGAGCAACATAGACAGCCATTAGGGGAAGTCTTTATGAGGTTAAGAGAAGTTCGTTTGACGTTGAGCCTGAAGAAGTGTCATTTCGCATTAGAAGAAGTAAAATATTTGGGTCATATTATCAGTAAGGACGGAGTGCGAACAGATCCGAGGTTGGTACAGGCTCTAAGGGATTTTCGGGAACAGAAAACAGTTAAGGAAGTGCAGTCATTCATCGGAACTTGCAATTTCTATCGAAGGCTCGTGAAGGGCTTTGCAGATTTAGCGCAGCCGTTGACGTGATTGTTACGGAAGGGTGTGAAGTTTGAGTGGACAGAAGAGCGTCAGAAAGCGTTTCACAAACTGAAAGAAGTGTTAACATCAAGTCCGGTTGTTGTGATTACAGATTCTGAAAAGGAGTTTATACTAGCATGCAATGGATCGAATCAAGCATTAGGGTGCGTTCTTGGTCTGGAAATTGACGGGGAAAGAACATCCTGTAGCCTATGCGTCTAGGCAGTTGAATGCAGCAGGGAGGAATCACTCAACAACAGAGAGGGAGATGCGTAGCGTAATCTATGGAATCACATATTTTAAATGTTATTTATATGGACAAGGTTTTGCGTAGTGACAAATCATGCTGCGTTGAAGTGGTTGTTGGGGTTGAAGGATCCGTGTACTAGACTCGCTAGATGGGCTGTGAGGCTTAGTGAATTCGACTACGAGGTGGTGCACAAGCCTGGGAAGAAGCATGGTAATGCAGATGCACTATGTAGGAAGATGGCAAAAGTGGAGGTTATAGGTTATGACCTAGCAGTATGGCAAGAATTACAATACGCGGACAACTGTAAACTGTATCGGACGCAGCCACAATTTAATATGTACGATGGTCTTCTGTGCAGGGAAACGAAGTTAGGGACTAGGGTAGGAGTGTCAGTGAAGTTGAGGGATGAGATTTTAAAGGAAGCACATAATCACGTGTTATCCGGTCATGGAGGGCGTAGAGCGACGAATAGGAGAGTGGCGGAGAGGTAAGAAAATAGATGTGGATCGGTACGTCAAGAATTGTGTACCATGTGCGCAGAGTGCAACGATTACCAGAAGCAACATGTCCATTCTCTTTGCTGGGGATTGGTGTCTTACGACCTTTTAGGCGAACACCACTGGGGAACAGATTCGTTCTCACGATAATAGAACATTTTTCGAGGTATATGGAGATGGCGGTTAAGTGAAATCAATAGGCAGCAACGGTCGCACAAGCGTAAGTAAACAACTGGGTTTTGAAATTTGGTGTACCGGAGACAATAATTAGTGAGTAAGGAACGAACTTTATGCCGGATTTAATGAAGGAAATGTGTAAACTGCTGAACGTAAGGAAGTTGAGGTGGAGCGCGTTGCATCCACAGGCCAACGGAAGGACAGAACGGGTACACAGAACAATTGGGAAGATGTTGAGTTTGTACGAGGTGCATTCAAGTTCTAAGGCCTCCGAATTTTTTTCTAATTAACTACTCACCCGAAATCGAAAAAACTGGCGTTACTTCTCGACGTAATCGCCCTGCAGACATACACATTTTTCACAACGCTGACGACATTATTCCATGGCAGCGGCGAAGGCTTCTTTAGGAGTCTGTTTTGACCACTGGAAAATCGCTGAGGCAATAGCAGCACGGCTGGTGAATGTGCGGCCACGGAGAGTGTCTTTCATTGTTGGAAAAAGTCAAAAGTCACTAGGAGCCAGGTCAGGTGAGTAGGGAGCATGAGGAATCACTTCAAAGTTGTTATCACGAAGAAACTGTTGCGTAACGTTAGCTCGATGTGCGGGTGCGTTGTCTTGGTGAAACAGAAAACGCGCAGCCCTTCCTGGACGTTTTTGTTGCATTGCAGGAAGGAATTTGTTCTTCAAAACATTTTCGTAGGATGCACCTGTTACCGTAGTGCCCTTTGGAACGCAATGGGTAAGGATTACGCCCTCGCTGTCCCAGAACATGGACACCATCATTTTTTCAGCACTGGCGGTTACCCGAAATTTTTTTGGTGGTGGTGAATCTGTGTGCTTCCATTGAGCTGACTGGCGCTTTGTTTCTGGATTGAAAAATGGCATCCACGTCTCATCCATTGTCACAACCGACGAAAAGAAAGTCCCATTCATGCTGTCTTTGCGCGTCAACATTGCTTGGCAACATGCCACACGGGCAGCCATGTGGTCGTCCGTCAGCATTCGTGGCACCCACCTGGATGACACTTCCCGCATTTTCAGGTCGTCATGCAGGATTGTGTGCACAGAACCCACGGAAATGCCAACTCTGGGGGCGATCTGTTCAACAGTCATTCGGCGATCCTCCAAAACAATTCTCTCCACTTTCTCGATCATGTCGTCAGACTGGCTTGTGCGAGCCCAAGGTTGTTTCGGTTTGTTGTCACATGATGTTCTGCCTTCATTAAACTGTCGCACCCCCGAACGCACTTTCGACACATCCATAACTCCATCGCCACATGTCTCCTTCAACTGTCGATGAATTTCAATTAGTTTCACACCACGCAAATTCAGAAAACGAATGATTACACGCTGTTCAAGTAAGGAAAACGTCGCCATTTTAAGTATTTACAACAGTTCTCATTCTCGCCGCTGGCGGTAAAATTCCATCTGCCCTACGGTGCTGCCATCTCTGGGACGTATTGACAATGAACGCGGTCTCATTTTAAAACAATGCGCATGTTTCTATCTCTTTCCAGTCCGGAGAAAAAAATCGGAGGCCTTAGAACTTGAATGCATCTCGTATGTGGATTCTCATCACCATCAGTGGGAGGAGTATTTGAAGCATATTGTATGCGCATACAATGTAAAAGTCCAAAGAAACACCGGTTTGTCTCCACATGAAATAGTGTACGGGTGGAAAATGCCATCACCGTTTGATTTAGTGAAGCTACAGAAAGGAAGGGCTGATGAATCTGTACGTCAGTTCGCAGGGACAATCCGGGATGTTTGGAAACGGCTACAAAAGGTGAATACGAAAGCCCTGCAAAAGCATGAAGACGTAGTGAAGAGGAAAGAAAGTTTACCGCAGTATAAAGAGGGACAATGGGTAATGCTGTCCAGCCCTTAGACGCAAAAAGAGAAAACGAAGAAGTTCCTCATGAGGTATTAAGGGCCATACCAAGTTGTTGTAACCACATCTCTCGTTAATGTTACGCCTCAGCTGCCAACGAAACCAATGATTGTACACATTGGGCGGTTACGGCCATTTAAAGGTTGCCCGGATGTGATTCCAGGCGTGTCACAGGAAGGAAAGAGGAAGAAAGAGAGAGTGGAGAGAGGTGCTAAGCGCAGAGGAAACCAGGAAGATAGAGTACAGCATGAAGTACCGTATGCTTTGCGACCTAGAAAGTAGTAGAGTATTTGAAGTTTTTTTTCTGTTTTCGTGTCATGTATGCCAACGTGGGTTGGCGTAGAGTAATTGAGCATTGTATTTTACATGTGTTTTCGAGTATTGTGAGCCTGCTGGGGCAGCAGTCCTTTTGAAGAGGGAGGAAGGGTATCGTGATCCCTGTTCTCAGGTCACTGAATAGGGAAGTGTAGCGTCTGACGTATGTGGGGTGTTGTTAGAGGAGAAATCGAACGCAGTTCTGGAGGAATAAATGCGTCGGAGTAAATTTTGAGCGACGCCGTAATAAAAATGTATTGAACAATGTCAGAGTGCTACGATTTCCTGTTTATATTTTTAGTTATCGACAGTGCTGGGTCAGGAAAGTCGTGTTTATTGAACAGTTAATATAATGTAAATTTAAGGATGAAAGTAGTCACACCATCGGTGTTTGGATCAAAAATAGTGAATGTTGGAGGAAAATCTGTGAAGCTACAAATATGGGACACATGCACGGTGCAGTTATTTTTAGCCAGGGGGAAAGGAATAGACTGTCCAAGGGACATCGTGGAGCAGAAATTGAGCTTGCATTGGATCTTCTCCACCTACGAGAATTTGGTAGTAGTGGCAAGTTGTTTTTAGCAAGGAGTGTTTACGGAAGCGAAACGTGTAGAGCTCGAGGGGAGTGGAATTTTAATCAACCTTCGATCTGCCAGCGTCAATTTCAGGAGTCACGCAATTGAATGTTACGCAGTCACAGCTGTACTTGCCAGAATCAACTTAAGAATTCTGCCAAGGCAGAATCTGTACCTTGTTCAATCAAACTCTGGAGCCAGGTCTGTTGAGATCAGTAAACCAGTTTGTTTTAGAAAAAGAGGGACGCATATCAGCCGAACGGCTGGTTCTACATGTCGCGCAGCATAGGGAAAGGCAAGGGCAAATAACGATCATTTTGAGCACCTCTGTGCCAAGTGTGATCGCAACCTTAACTTTGTTATGTGTTGTTTTTCTTCTGATCAGGCGGAGAGCTAGTTGCAAGAGGGAACCAAGGGTAGTCCAAGTCGCAGTGGATTGGACACCGAGGGCGTAGTTAAGGGGTTGAACGAGCGTTCAGTGGAGTGGTCATCCATTAAGGATTTTTTTATGTTTCTCCCCACATGTCATGTGCTTAGGAGCACTAGACCACATCTAAGTTTTGTAATAGTAAGGAAATATGCCATAGGTGCCGACCCAAAAACGTTGAGAGCTGGTTAAGGGTCGACACTGGGACCGGGTCTTTCCGAAGAGGGGAATAATGTAGCGACACCACCATTTAGGATAGAGAAAGTTAGTTTTCTGCGATATTCGGAGCACGAGTTACAGCCAGGTGCAGGCCTGATTGCAGTAAGTTACGCATACCAGCAGTTACGAAGGCAAATAGAGGCCACAGAGACGTAGAACTGCCAGAGAGGGCGCACACAGCAGTTTCCATGGCGCAAGTCACAGGCAGAAGAGGGTGACTGGCCAACCTAAGTGTTATGCATACGTGACGAGAAGCGACGCGTTAGCAAAACAGAGCCGCACGGGTGAGTATAAATAGGTGCCGCCTTCTAATGAGATTCATTCAAGTGTGGCAGCTCTCCTGGTCGGCGGGGCATGTCACACGACAGGGCTACACGCATAAACAGAAGAGGTGCCACTGTCCCAGTCTTTGGTTCAACCCTCTGAGGCCACTCTTCAGCTCGCTACCACTGGCAGTGGTCTCTGCTCCTGACACATGCTGGATACTTCCGAGGCGAGGACCGCAGATCCGGACTCCGGATTGTGGGCAGTTGTTGCCGCCGCATTCTGAGCTACGCTAGCGAGGAAGAGGCAGCAGCGGGGCGGACCTACGGCTCCAGGCTCAGCAGCGCAGAGTCAACGGGGACACTGGCCGCTGAGTCGGCTGCTGGGGCAGCAATCCTGACATCATCGGAACTCATCAGGCCAGCCAAGGCTGGCACGACAAAGCGTTGCGTTGCACAGGCCGCTGGGGTGCTTCCTCAGCGTTGTGGGGCTCTGTGACGCAGACCGAGATGAACAGAGCACTGTAGTGGAAGCAAATAAATCATTTGGAGAGTTCTCGCCAAGTTTTAATACGGCACCTCCTGGCACCCATCCATAACCGCTGGATGTATTTCAGTCTCTATCTTCCTCTGGAGTTTCTTCCCTCTACAGCTCCCTCTAACACGATGAAAGTCATTTCCTGATGTCTTATCAGATGCCCTACCGTCCTGTCCCTTCCCCTTCTCAGTGATGATTTCCATATATTCCTTTCCTTCCCGATTTTCTGGAGAACGTCCTCATTCCTTATCTTATTGGCCCACCTAATTTTTCACATTTATCTGTAAAACTACAGGTCAAAGGCTTCGATTCTGTTTGTCCTCTTTCTCGCATGGTCCTTGTTTAACTACCGTACAATGCTGTACTCCAAACATACATTCTCAGAATTTTCTTCTTCGAATTTATGCCTAAGTTTGATACCAGTTGATTTCTCATGGCCAGGAATGCCCCTTATGCTAATGATAATTATCCTTGCTCCGCCCATCATTGGTTATTTTGCTGCTTAAGTAGCAGGATTCCTTAACTTCATCTTCTTCGTGATCACCAATCCTGATGTTACGTGTCTCGCTATTCTAATTTCTGCTACTTCTGATTACTATCGTCTTTCTTTGATTTACTGTCAGTCCATATTCAGTACCCATTACACGGTTCATTCCACTCATCAGAGCATCCTATTCTTCATCACTTTCACTCAGGATAGCAATGTCATTAGCAAATCCTATCATTGATATCCTTTCACATTGAATTTTAATTCCACTCCTTAACCCTTATTTTATTTCCATCACTGCTTCTTCCATGCACAGATTAAGCAGTAGGGATGAAACACTACATACCTGTCCTACACCCTTCTTGTTCTGAGCACATCGTTCTTGGCTCTTGTACATATTGTATATTACGCGTCTCTCCCTACAACTTAACCCTATTTTATCAGGAATTCGAACATATTGCACCATTTCACATTGTCAAACACTTTTTCCTGGTCAATAAACCCTATGAATGTGTCCTGATTTTTCTTTAGTCTTACTTCTATTATCAACCGAAACGTCAGAATTTCCCATCTGGTGGCTTTATCTTTCCTGAAGCCAAACTGATCATTATTTAACACACCTTCAATTTTCTTTTCCATTCTTCTATAAATTTTCTTGTCGATAAGTTGCATGCATCAGGTTTTTAGCTGATTGTGCGATAATTCTTGCACTTGTCTGCCCTTGCCCTTTTCAGAATTGTTTGGATGATATTTTTCCTGAAGTCAGATGGTATGTTGCCAGACTCATACATTCTACACACCAACATGAATAGTCGTTTCGATCCCACTTCCCCCAATGATTTTAGATATTCTGATGGAATGGAATGTGTCCCTAATGCCGTATTTGATCTTAAGTCCCCCAAATCTCAGTTGAATTCAGATTCTAATGCTTGACCCACTATCTCTTTTAAATTTATTTATCTATTTACACGTCTAGTTCCATTGGAGCAAATTGAGGAGCAAATCTCCAAAGTCATGGAACGTATCCATTCTTCAAATTGCAATGTAAAAGTAATAACACACAAAGTAAAATGTTTTCCAATCCAAAAATGTCAAACCAAAGTTTAAGTAAAGGCAGTCAATAATATAATAGGAATTAGCTCAATTTTTCAAGGAACTCCTCGACAAAATAGAAGGGGTGACCTATGAGGACACTTTTCAGTTTCGGTTTGAAAGTGGGTGGACTACTGATAAGATATTTGAATTCTTGTGGTAGCTTAATGAAAATGGATACAGCATTATGCTGCACACTTGTCTGCACTAGAGGAAGAGCGATGGAAATGCAGATTGGATTTCTGCCTAGTATTAACTGAGTGAAAGCTGTTAATTGCTGATATAGTTAACAAGAAACGACAGTAAAGAATATATATACTGAGAAGCCAATGTCAGAATACCCACTCTAGTGGACAGGAGTGGTCAAGAAGTTCGTCATGGACTTACACCACTTATAGTTGGAACTGCCCATTTATTAGCCAAAAATATCCTTTGAGAATGGAAAGAGTTACCACAAAATATAATACCATATGAAATAAGCAAATGAGAATAGTGTAATTTTTCCTCCTATCTACGTAGTTCTGTAGCTCTCAATTCGTTCGAGCAATCAGTCATTCATAATATGAAACACAGTCATAGCTCATTCACTCAAATGATTCAGAAATTTTACTTGTTAGAATGAAATCAGGCGATGATTCTTCTTCTCTGCAGGCTCGTGCTTTGCGGCAGTCTGCCAGTCTGTACAAATAAAATTCCTCGTAATTTTGGGAGCATTGTATAATCAGTCGGGAAACCTCAGATCAAGCGGATATTTGGCTTTGATGAAGTATAACCTTCCGAAGAAATAATGGAGCTCTTGGATTATTAAATGCAGATTCGTATCCAGTCTTTCGGAAGTTCCCTTCTGATTAACAACTATGGAATATTTCGATGAATATCATTAATTCTCAAATGTCAAATACACAACTTTTGTATGAAGGAGCAATATACACTCCTGGAAATTGAAATAAGAACACCGTGAATTCATTGTCCCAGGAAGAGGAAACTTTATTGACACATTCCTGGGGTCAGATACATCACATGATCACACTGACAGAACCACAGGCACATAGACACAGGCAACAGAGCATGCACAATGTCGGCACTAGTACAGTGTATATCCACCTTTCGCAGCAATGCAGGCTGCTATTCTCCCATGGAGACGATCGTAGAGATGCTGGATGTAGTCCTGTGGAACGGCTTGCCATGCCATTTCCACCTGGCGCCTCAGTTGGACCAGCGTTCGTGCTGGACGTGCAGACCGCGTGAGACGACGCTTCATCCAGTCCCAAACATGCTCAATAGGGGACAGATCCGGAGATCTTGCTGGCCAGGGTAGTTGACTTACACCTTCTAGAGCACGTTGGGTGGCACGGGATACATGCGGACGTGCATTGTCCTGTTGGAACAGCAAGTTCCCTTGCCGGTCTAGGAATGGTAGAACGATGGGTTCGATGACGGTTTAGATGTACCGTGCACTATTCAGTGTCCCCTCGACGAGCACCAGTGGTGTACGGCCAGTGTAGGAGATCGCTCCCCACACCATGATGCCGGGTGTTGGCCCTGTGTGCCTCGGTCGTATGCAGTCCTGATTGTGGCGCTCACCTGCACGGCGCCAAACACGCATACGACCATCATTGGCACCAAGGCAGAAGCGACTCTCATCGCTGAAGACGACACGTCTCCATTCGTCCCTCCATTCACGCCTGTCGCGACACCACTGGAGGTGGGCTGCACGATGTTGGGGCGTGAGCGGAAGACGGCCTAACGGTGTGCGGGACCGTAGCCCAGCTTCATGGAGACGGTTGCGAATGGTCCTCGCCGATACCCCAGGAGCAACAGTGTCCCTAATTTGCTGGGAAGTGGCGGTGCGGTCCCCTACGGCACTGCGTAGGATCCTACGGTCTTGGCGTGCATCCGTGCGTCGCTGCGGTCCGGTCCCAGGTCGACGGGCACGTGCACCTTCCGCCGACCACTGGCGACAACATCGATGTACTGTGGAGACCTCACGCCCCACGTGTTGAGCAATTCGGCGGTACGTCCACCCGGCCTCCCGCATGCCCACTATACGCCCTCGCTCAAAGTCCGTCAACTGCACATACGGTTCACGTCCACGCTGTCGCGGCATGCTACCAGTGTTAAAGACTGCGATGGGGCTCCATATGCCACGGCAAACTGGCTGACACTGACGGCGGCGGTGCACAAATGCTGCGCAGCTAGCGCCATTCGACGGCCAACACCGCGGTTCCTGGTGTGTCCACTGTGCCGTGCGTGTGATCATTGCTTGTACAGCCCTCTCGCAGTGTCCGGAGCAAGTATGGTGGGTCTGACACACCGGTGTCAATGTGTTCTTTTTTTCATTTCCAGGGGTGTGTATATATATATATATATATATATATATATATATATATATTTCCATTTTAATCGTACAATTTCGTATCAGTTATCTTCTGTCATAAATCTCAATAATCAGATTACAGTTCTTCAAACAAAGCTCAGGCTAATAGGCACGAAGACAATCTTGGAAGCTTTTTTTTTCTAACAACCACCAGAGAGAGTGCTATAAAGAATAATTATGCGCTCATGGCATAGCTATTGTATGAAACTGTTTTCCGCATGGATTCTGCGAGTATGGAGATAGAAAATTTGTAAACGTCATTCAAGGGTAGAATTGTATCAGAATAATTCATCGAATACAAAGAGATATTACAATAGGCTATGTAGACTAGTTCTTGTGTCGAATGATTACTTACTTCAGAGACCGTCCAGATAGTGAAACTGGCAGCATTACGTCTTCGAACAAGATCCTGAACGAGGGCTTTCCACGACAGGTTACTATCTATCTGAACACCGAGAAATTTGAACTGTTCAGTTTCATTAATCGTATGCCTATTCTGTGAAATTAAAACGTTGGATTTTGTTGAATTGTGTGTTAGAAAGTGTAAAAATCTGAGTCTCACTGTGATTTAGCGATAGTTTATTTTCTACAAGCCATGATCTTGTGTCATGAACTGCACTATTTGACACACAGCCAATGCTGCACACAACATCCTTTACTACCAAGTTAGGGTTATCAGCAAACAGAAATACTTTAGAATTACCTGTAATATTGGAGGAATATCATTTACATAAATAAGGAACAGGACTGGCCTCAGCATTGATTTCTGGGGCAACCCCGGCCCCTTTTTGACTGTGCCCCACTCAGATGCCACAGCACAGTCATTCTCAATACTGTGAATAATGTCCTTTTGCTGTATGCTGTTAAGGTAAGAGGTAAACCAACTGTGAGCTACTCCCTGTACCTCATAATGGTCCAACTTAAGGAGCAATATTTTGTGGTCAACACAATCGTATGCCTTTATTAAATCACGAAATACGCCTAGAATTTGAAAACCTTTTGTTTAACACATCCAGTACCTTACAGATAAAAGAGAATAGAGAATTTTCAGTCGTTAAACCACATATAAAGCCGAACTATAGATTTGATAGCAATTTATATGATATAAAATGTTCAATTATCCTTACATACACAGACATTTCAATAACTTTAGCAAACACTGATGGCAAGATTTTAAACATGGCTGTAGCAGCAACTGTTAAAATTCTTCACAATGAAAGGATGACAGCCAAAAACAGTTGCAGGATAATTTATTTTTTTTTATTAAAATTCTTGACCAAGGTTTCGGTACATATAAATATACCATCATCAGAAGTAAAACTTCCTGAACAGAAAGACACATTCATTAGAAAAGCCATATCAACTAAAGTGTTTTTTTTTTTTCTTTATTGTATTTCAATTCCCCATCGGGGCGGGCTGGCAGCAGCATATGCGCCGCTCTTCAGCCGAAAGACATAGAACAAAACAATAGAAGACATTTAAAAACAGCAAAGGAGAGAAGAAGGCGAACATAGATATAAAAAAGGGAGAACATCATGGAAGGCAATATACAAAAAAACGGGGTGACTGTGAAATGGAGATAAAAAACTGTTTAAAAGTAGCACACACAAAAAGCCACACACTGCGACGATTAAAAGAACACAAGGCACAGTATGACTGGAGCATAAAGGTGTTGACGGATGGCATAGCACACAACGTAACACTGACGGCGAACCTCAAGGCAGTACACAATTAAAATCACAACTCTTGACGCACACGAGAAACAGCACGAAACACAACACTGACGTGGCACACTGATGATGATCAATACAGAGGATCTGCCAGGTTCAAGGAGATGAGGGAGACCTGAAGAAGGGAGGGAGGGGAAGAGATGGTAGAGGGGAATGGGGGGCGCTCGGAAGAGGGCCAGGTACGGAGGGACGTGGGAAGGAGAGATGTAAGTATGGGGTGCAGGGTCTCAGGGGAGGGGGGGTTGGAGGAAAATCCGCTCTGGGAGAAGGAGGAAAGAGGAGAAGGGGGCCCTGGGGAGGGGGGGGGGGGGAACAAGGCCGGTTTATAGTTGTTATAGTTGGAAGGAAGGGTATATGTCATGGCGAAGTTCGTCATCCGGGAGGGGGAGGCGTTGGAAATTGCCCTGATGAAGGAGATGGAGGGTGTGGAGGTGGAGAGAGGGAGGGATACAGCGATAGAGGCGCGGCAACGGGCGGGGGGTGGAGAGGAAGGAGGAAACCAGAGGGTGGGGGGGATCAACCCTGCGAACAATGTAAAGGATGTGGAGGTGTTGGAGGAACAAGAGGAGGTGGGGGAAGGGGATCAGTTCATACAGGAGCCGTGTGGAGGAAGGAAGGCGGAGCGCATGGCGTTCAAGGATTTGGAGAGCCTTGTAAAAGCGGGTGGGGGCGGAGATCCAGGCGACGCTGGCATAACAGAGGATAGGGCGGATGAGGGATTTGTAGGTGTGGAGGATGGTAGAAGGATGCAATCCCCATGTCCGGCCGGACAGGAGTTTCAGCAGGCGGAGGCGGGAATGGGCTTTCTGCTGGATGGTCAGGAGATGAGGGGTCCAGGTGAGGTGTCGGTCAAGGATGAGGCCAAGGTATTTCAGGGTGGGGGTGAGTTGGATAGGACGACCATAAAGGGTGAGGTAGAAATCTTGGAGGCGAAAGGAGCGAGTGGTACGGCCTATGATGATTGCCTGGGTTTTGGAGGGGTTGAGACGGAGGAGCCACTGGTTACACCAAGTGGTGAACTGGTTAAGGTGGGTTTGGAGGGTACGTTGAGACCGTTGAAGGGTAGGATAGAGAGCCAGGAAGGCGGTGTCATCAGCATATTGGAGAAGGTGAACTGGAGGGGGTGGCTTGGGCATATCAGCTGTATACAAGAGATAAAGGAGAGGGGAGAGGACAGAACCCTGGGGGACGCCAGCCGTGGGATAAAAGATACGGGAGTTGGTGTTGTGGAGGGTGACATAGGAAGGACGGTGCGAGAGGAAGCAAGCGACCAGACGGACAAAATTGATAGGCAGGGCGTAGGTTTGGAGTTTAAAGAGGAGACCGGGATGCCATACACGGTCATAGGCATTTTGGAGGTCAAGGGAAACAAAAATGGCGGAGCTACGGGAGTTGAGCTGGAGGGACAGAAGGTGAACAAGGTTGAGGAGTTGGTCGTCAGCAGAGAAGGAGGGTCGGAAGCCACACTGGGTAAGGGGGAGGAGGTGGTGTTGAGCAAGGTGCCGATGGATACGGTGGGAAAGGATGGATTCAAGGACCTTACTGAAGATGGAGGTGAGGCAGATGGAACGATAGGAAGAGGCGGCAGAAGGGGGTTTGTTGGGTTTGAGGAAGAGGAGGATGCGGGAGGTGTTCCACAGGTCAGGGTAGAAGCCAGTAGAGAGGATGACATTATAGAGATGGGCGAGGACATTTAGGAAGGAATAGGGGCTTTCTCGAAGGTGACGGTAGGTGACACAGTTGTGACCAGGGGCCGTGTTGCGTTTCGACTGGAGGAGAAGTGTAATGTCTTGTGCTGTGATGGGAGTGTTGACGTCGGAGGGGGGCAACTGCCCCAAGTACTGGAGACTAGGAGCAAGTGGAGCGACTGAGGTATCAGCACGTTCCATGACGATGGGGAAAAGAGAATAATCAAAGTGGGGATCATCAGGGATGGAGAAGACCTCGGAAAGGTGGGAAGCGAAGTGGTTGGCCTTACTGAGGTTGTCTGGAAGGGGGCGATCGTTATCGAGAAGGGGGTAGTGGGGAGCGGAAAGGGAACCAGTAAGACGATGGAAGGCAGACCAGTACTTGGAGGAGTTGATAGGGAGGGTGGCATTGAGTCGTGTGCAGGTCTGGCGCCAGTCCCGGCGTTTCATTGCTGTAATAAGGTTCCGTACGTGTCGCTGTATTTGCCGGTGGCGTTGGAGTGTATCCCTGTCACGAGTGCCGAGGAAGGAGCGATAGAGGCGGCGGGATTCACGGAGGAGGAGGACAGCCCATGGAGGGAGAGTGGGACGGTGTGGGTGGATGGTTTTAGTAGGAACATGGGCCTCCACGGCGTCAGTAATTACCGTCTGAAGGAAGGACGAGGCGCGGATGATGTCGTCAGGATGGCGATATGTAAGAGGGTGGCTTTCGACCTGGGTGGAGATGGAGTCCCGGTAGGCATCCCAGTTGGCACGGCGATAGTCATGGACGACCTTGGGAGGGGGTGCAGGTTGCGGAGCCGGAGGGGGGCGGTTTGCAGACGTTATGGTGAGAAGGACAGGGAGGTGATCGCTACCTGTGGGGTCAAGGACGGCGACAGTGATACGCCCAAGGAGGTTGGCAGAGGCAATGACAACATCGGGGGTGGTGTTACTTTCGGGTCGGGTGTGCTGGGGAATGGGAACAAGGTCACCCTGGATTGTGAAGAGGAACTGATGCCACCGCCGAAGGGCAGCAGGAGTGCGGCTATGGATGTTGAGGTCGGCGGCAATCACATAGGTGGAGAAGGTGTGGTCAATGTGTGAGATGAAGTCATAAGGAAGAGGAGCAGTGGGGCGGACATAGATGGTGGCACAGGTAATGGTGACGGAGGGGAAGAAGACGCTAAGGATAAGGTGTTCAGTGGGGTCATTGAGGAGAGGTTGTGGCCGGACGGGGATATGCTTAAGGTGGCCAATCGCGACTCCACCCTGCGCACGAGGACTAGGAGCACCAGTGCCGTGGAGGATATAGGGTGAGGTGCAGATAGAATGGAGGGGCTGGAGAAAGGTTTCGTTCAAGAGGAAGGTGTCGACCTGGTGGTGGGAGAGGGTGTGCATGAGGAGGTATTTGTTGGAGCGGAAGGAGCGAATGTTCTGGAAGAGGATGCGAGACTCGTGCCGCGCCATGACGGGAAGGAGGGGGGGAAGAGAGGGAAGGGAAGAGACTTAAACTAGGATGTCGAGGCGGGTGAAGGTGAAGTGGGCTTGGTTTTGGGAGTAAGTGGCGAAGGTGTTCGGGTGGAAAACAGAGCGAGCAGCAAGGGATATTTGTTGGAAGGTGTGCGGGCACTGAAAAGGGTGAATGTTTTGGAGTACAACGGTAATGAACCGGATGATGTCCTCGGCCGTGAGGGGTGGACGAAGGGAATTGTTAGGATGGACAGGAGGATCGACGGGACGAACTGGGACTGTAAGTTCAGGGGTGGCTGGAGGGGGTTTAGCTTTACACTTGTGGGAGTATGTGGGATGGGGGCCATTGCAGGTATTACAGGAAGGAGGAGCAGCGAGGTTGGGGCAGTTCTTGAGAAAGTGGGAGGCCTTGCAATGGGGACAGGTGGGGGGGTTTTTGCAGTTGGGAGTCAGGTGGTCATTGTACATCAGGCACCGTTGGCAACGGTAGGATTGGGGAGGGGATTTGGAGGATTCAACAGGGTGGCGACAGTGGTATATCAGGGCACCCTGGGTAAGGAGATGGTCTATGGACGGGGCGGACCCTGAGAATACCCGCATGAGGTAGGTGGGACCAGAGGCATTGTGGATACGGTGGGCAGAGCGGATTTCCAAGTCCGGGTGGGAGTTCAGTTCTACCAACACTTCATCCTCTGTGATCACCGGGCTGAGCTTGGTGATCACAGCGGTGTAGGTGGGGGGGCGACGGGGAGGCTGGGGCTGACGAGGAGTGGAAGCGGAAAGGAAGGGTGTCAGAGAGGCGTGGGGGCCAAACATAACTCGTGGGAGTTTTCGCAGGAGGTCTGTGTGAAATGATGGGGACGGGGACTTGATAAGGACTGAGTCCCTGCGGGGAATGAGTTGGGAGATGGGAGCACCAGGTAAGTACTTTCGTATTTCCTTGGTGAGGGTACGAGCGTCGAGGAACTTAGGATCGGGAGTTGACAGGACAAAGGTGTGGAGGGTGGGGGCCAAGGTAGGGGTGGCAGGAGGAGGGGTGTGTCCATGGTGACGGCAGGGGGTGGGGGAGGTGGCGTTGATTTTTTGTGGGAAGTGGCGGGAGCAGTCAGTAAGGACGCGCTTTTGGGTTTTTTTGGAGACTGGAGGCTGGGAGGAGGGGAGAGGGACGGGGAGGAGAGGGAGGTGGCGGGTGGCAGATCCCTGTGGCGTAGTGGAGGCACCGGGAGAAGCAGCTGGTTCAGTGGTGGCGATGGTGGCTCGGCGCAACGTGATGCGTGCGGGAGATGCAGAAGACGACGCGACGGGGTCGGTGAGAGAGGGGAAGCCAACCACCTGAGGGGCGGCAGCAGAGGCGGCAACAGAGGCGTACGTGAGGGCGGGGGTAGTAGTGGGAGCTGTTGAGGGTGTGGAGGCTGGAGGAAGGGAGTAGAGGTGTGGGTATACAGCAGGGGAGGAGAGAGGGGGGTGGGTAAGTGGAGGAAGGGAAGGGGAGGTGGAAGGAGGGAGGCGGCACTCCAGGAAGTGACTGTGGGAGAGGGGGAGGGGGAGGTGTAGATGACGGTGGAGGTGGGAGTACTCATTGCAGACGAACGGCGACGGACAGACGGACGTGCAGCAGGCGGCGTCGGCGTCGGCGATGGGCAGCGGCGAACAGCAGGCGGCGGCGCCGGCGGTTGCGACGACGGCGATGGACAGCCAGCAAGCGGACGGACGGACGAACGAACGAACGAACGAACGAACAGCGACAGCAGCGTGCAGACAGACAGACAGACAGAGACACACATACACACACACACACACACACACACACACACACACACAATCTTCGAAGACGGAGATTCCACCCTGAGAGTAGCCCAGGCTTTGCAATCTGACGCTTTCGAAGGAGGGGATCCAACCCTCTAGATGTCAACTAAAGTTTTTTTTTTTTGTTTTTACTTTATTGTTATTTTAAAACCTGTACAACTCAGGCATGCTGGCAGCGGCACACTACGCCGCTCTTCAGCCATAGCGGTTTACAAGAGTATAAAACATGGTGAATGACAATGAACAAAGTGACGGGCAAAAGAGAGAGGTCACAGAGATATAAAAAAAAACACGGAGTCGTTCACATGTGACGATAACAACACTGAAAACACGTTGGCACGGCGCACAAAACACTGATGAGTCCGACGGCACAAGTGAACGTAGGAGTGGGACGGCAGACACCAAAAACACTATACGACGTCACACACACGAGACAGAAGGCGACGATCTCCGGCGCGCGAATGTTCACTATACGTGTGCGAGTCCGGGGACCTGCCAAGAGAGGAGGAGGAGGAAGGGGAGTGGGAGAGCGAGAGGGGTGAGCAGAGATGCCACGGGCAGGGGAGATAGGGGGGAGGGAGGAAGGGGGAGAGGAAGCCCGGGGGGAAGAGGGGGAAGGGAGGGGACAGGGAGATGGAAAAAGAAGGGAAGAGAAGAGAAGGGAGGGAGGGTGCCGAAAGGAAAGGACATGGGAAGTGGGGGGTGGGGCAGGGTCAAAGTTGATAGGAGGGGTAGATGGAGGGGACGAGGACATCATCAGGGAGAGGGAGCTGGCGGAAGCCACCTTGGGAGAGGGTATGGAGGGTGGAGAGATGGAGACCGGGTGGGACGTGGGAATACAGGCGCGGCAGCGGGCGGGGGTGGGAGAGGATCGGGGAAATGAGCGGGTGAGGAGGATCAAGTTTACGTGAGGTGTACAGGATACGTATCCTTTCAAGGAAAAGGAGGAGGTGGGGGAAGGGGATGAGATCATACAGGATCCGCGTGGGGGAGGGGAGACGGATGCGATAGGCAAGGCGGAGAGCATGGCGTTCAAGGATTTGGAGGGATTTATAGAAGGTAGGGGGGGCGGAGATCCAGGCTGGATGGGCGTAACAAAGGATAGGGCGGATGAGGGATTTATAGGTGTGGAGGATTGTGGAGGGGTCCAGACCCCACGTGCGGCCGGAAAGGAGCTTGAGGAGACGGAGTCGGGAATGTGCCTTGGCTTGGATTGTCTGGAGATGGGGAGTCCAGGAGAGGCGACGGTCGAGGGTGACGCCAAGGTACTTAAGGGTGGGAGTGAGGGCGATAGGACGGCCATAGACGGTGAGATAGAAATCAAGGAGGCGGAAGGAAGGGGTGGTTTTGCCTACAATGATCGCCTGGGTTTTGGAGGGATTGACCTTGAGCAACCACTGGTTGCACCAAGCGGTGAACCGGTCAAGATGGGATTGGAGAAGGCGTTGGGAGCGTTGCAGGGTGGGGGCAAGGGCGAGGAAGGCGGTGTCATCGGCAAACTGGACGAGGTGGACGGGGGACGACGACGGCGGCATGTCCGCCGTGTACAAAAGGTACAGAAGGGGGGAGAGGACGGAGCCTTGGGGCACACCGGCGGAGGGGAAAAAGGTGTAGGAATCGGTGTTATGGATGGTGACATAGGAAGGACGGCGGGAGAGAAAGGAACCGATCAGACGGACGTAGTTAATGGGAAGGGCAAAGGTTTGGAGCTTGAAGAGGAGACCAGAATGCGAGACGCGGTCATAAGCGCGTTCGAGGTCAAGTGAGAGGAAGATGGCGGAGCGACGGGAATTAAGCTGTTCGGAAAGGAGATGAGTGAGGTGAAGGAGAAGATCGTCGGAAGAGAAGGATGGCCGAAAGCCACACTGGATGACGGGAAGGAGGCGGTGCTGGCGGAGATGCTGGTGGATGCGGCGGGTGAGGATAGATTCTAGGACCTTGCTGAAGACCGAGGTAAGGCTGATGGGACGGTAGGAGGAGACAGAGGACGGCGGTTTGCCAGGTTTAAGGAACATGAGGATACGGGAGGTTTTCCACAGGTCGGGGTAGTAACCGGTGGACAGGACTACATTGTAGAGCCTGGCCAGGGTGGAAAGGAAAGAGACAGGAGCTTCACGAAGGTGACGGTAGGTGGCACGATCGTGACCAGGAGCGGTGTTGCGTTTTGTGCGGAGTGTATCAATGAGATCCTGTGTAGTGATAGGGGCATTGAGTTCCGTGTGTGTAACGTCGTCCAAGTACTGGAAACCAGGAGCGAGGGGAGGGGAAGAGGTGTCAGTTCGATCGCGGATATCTGGGAAGAGGGAGTAATCGAACTGGGTATCATCGGGGATGGAAAATACATCGGAGAGGTAGGAGGCAAAGTGATTGGCCTTGCTAAGGGAGTCAGGGAAAGGGTGATCATCATGGAGAAGAGGATAATAGGGGGAGGGTTTAGTTCCGTTAAAGGCGACGGAAGGCCGACCAGAACTTGGACGAGTTGATTGGTAGGGTTGCATTTAAACGGGTGCATGTCTGTCGCCAGTCCCGGCGTTTCTGAGCCGCGAGCAAATTACGAACGTGTCGCTGGAGTTGCCGGTGGCGTCGTAGTGTGTCCGGGTCACGTGTGCGGAGGAAGGCACGGTAGAGACGACGGGATTCACGGAGGAGGAGAACGGCCTGTGGGGGTAAGGTAGGACGGTGGGGGTGGATGGCGACAGTAGGAACGTGGGCCTCCACGGCCTCAGACAAGGTCTGCTGGAGAAAGGAGGTGGCATGGGTGACATCGTCAGGGTGGTGGTAGGTGAGAGGGTGGCTATCGACCTGGGTGGAAAGGGTATCCCGGTAGGCATTCCAGTCGACTCGGGAATAGTCGTGGACATACTTAGGGGGAGGGTCAGTACGAGGGTCGGGGCGAGGGTGACGACCGTCTGAAACGGTGAGGAGGACAGGGAGATGGTCGCTACCAATAGGCTCCAGGACATCCACCGTTATGCGGCCAAGGAGGTTGGGGGAGGAGAGGATAACATCAGGAGTGGAGTTGGATTCAGGACGGGTATGCTGGGGGATGGGGACAAGGTCACCTTGAAGGGTGGAGAGGAACCGATGCCATCGCCGGAACTGGGCAACGGAACGACTATGGATGTTGAGGTCGGCGGCGATCACGTAGGAGGAAAAGGTACGATCGACGTGGGAGAGGAAGTCGAAGGGAATAGGAGCGTTGGGGCGGACATAGATGGTGGCGCAGGTAACGGTAAGGCCGGGGAAGAAGAGACTAAGGATCAGGTGTTCGGTGGGGTCGGGAAGGAGAGGTTGGAGCCGAACGGGGATCTGGCGGTGGTGACCAATGGCAACTCCGCCACGCGCTATCGGGAGGGGATTATCGGAGCGGTGGAGGAGGTAGGGCGAAGTGTGAATGGTGTGGTGGGGTTGGAGGAAGGTTTCATTAAGGAGGAAGGCATCCACGCGGTGGGTGGCAAGGGTGTGCAGGAAGAGGTTCCTGTTGGCGGGTTGGGAGCGGATGTTGTTGAAAAGGATACGTTGCTGTCGCGCCATGATAGGGATTTAGACGAGGGTGTCGAGGCGGGAGAAGGTGAAATGGGCCTGGTTGTTGGAGTAGGTGGCGTACATCTTGAGTTGGAATATGGAACGGGCGGCGAGGGAGATCTGTTGGAGGGTGTGTGGGCGCTGAAAGCGATGAACATTCTGGAGGACGATGGTAAGGAACCTGATGATGTCCTCAGCGGGGGGGAGACGAAGGGAATTGCCAGGAGGGGTGGGGGCGTCCAGGGGACGGACAGGGACGGTGAGTTCAGGAGTGGTTGGAGGGGGTCGGGCTTTACACTTCTGGGAGTAGGTGGGATGGGGGAGATTGCAGGTATTGCAGGAAGGAGGGGATTGGAGGTTGGGGCACTGCCTGAGGAAGTGCGCTTGCTGACAATGCGGGCAGGTGGGGGCCTCGCGGCACTCAGCTGTGGGGTGCGCGTTATAGCGTAGACACCTCTGGCAGCGCAGGGATTGAGGAGGGGAGCGGGAGGGGTCGACCTTGTACCGCTGGTTAAAAAGGAGGGCACCCTCCTTCAGGAGACGGTCAATGGAGGGGGCGTGCTCAGAAAAAACCCGCATAAGGCGGGTGGGGCCGGCAGCGTTATGTATGCGGCGAACCGCACGCACCTCCAAATGGGGATGCGCCTGGAGCTCCGCCAACACCTCCTCCTCCGTGATCACTGGACTAAGCCGAGTGATTACGGCGGTGAGAGTTGGCGGGCGACGCGGAGGTTGGGGTTGGCGGGAGGGAGGTGGTGAAGGAGCAGGGGTGAGAGAGGCATGAGGGCCAAAGCGGGTGACAGGGATGCGGGAAAGGAGGTAGGTGTGGAGGGTTAGGCTGGGGGAGGAGATGAGGACCGAATCTCGGCGAGGAGTGAGGAGGGAGATGGGGGCACCAGGACAATGCTGGCGAAGGAAGAGGGTGAGGTTCCGGGCTTCAAGGAGAGAGGGATCAGGACGGAAGAGGAGGTAGCGGTAGGAGGAAGGGGGAGAGGAGGAGGATGAGGGGGCAGGGACAGGCGGGGAGACTTCCATGGCATCAAGGGTGGGGGAAGGAGGACGAGGCGCAGCCTTTTTGGAAGCAGAGGAAGCAGGAGTGCCACCGGGACGCTTGACGGCGGTGGAGGAGGTGTGGGGGATGGGAACAACGGGAATGTGGAGGGGAGGGGCAGGTCCCGGGGCCGGAGTCGGCGCCGGAGATGGTGACGGTGACGGTGAAGGCGAAGGCGACGGCGACGATGACGATGACGGTGGCAGTGGCGGCGGTGATGGCGAAGGTGACGGGGAGAGCTGGGCGTGGGCAGTGGCCCGACGGGCCACCACCCGAGGGATGCGGGAAAGGAGGTAGGTGTGGAGGATTGGGCTGGGGGAGGAGATGAGGACCGAATCTCGGCGAGGAGTGAGGAGGGAGATGGGGGCACCAGGACAATGCTGGCGAAGGAAGAGGGTGAGGTTCCGGGCTTCAAGGAGAGAGGGATCAGGACGGAAGAGGAGGTAGCAGTAGGAGGAAGGGGGAGAGGAGGAGGATGAGGGGGCTGGGACAGGCGGGGAGACTTCCATGGCATCAAGGGTGGGGGAAGGAGGACGAGGCGCAGCCTTTTTGGAAGCAGAGGAAGCAGGAGTGCCACCGGGGCGCTTGACGGCGGTGGAGGAGGTGTGGGGGATGGGAACAACGGGAATGTGGCGGGGAGGGGCAGGTCCCGGGGCCGGAGTCGGCGCCGGAGATGGTGACGGTGACGGTGAAGGCGAAGGCGACGGCGACGATGACGATGACGGTGGCAGTGGCGGCGGTGATGGCGAAGGTGACGGGGAGAGCTGGGCGTGGGCAGTGGCCCGACGGGCCACCACCCGAGCCGGAGCTGCAGTGACAGGCTGGGGGAGTGGGGGGAAGGGACCAGAACGAGAGGAGCGGGAGGAAGAAGCGGGAGAGGGGGCGACAAAGATAGAGGGTGAAGGGAGAGTGAGGAGAGGTGGAATGGAAGGAGGGGGGTGGGACTGGGCACACCAAGTTATAGTGGTGGAGGCGACGGAAGGGGAGGTATAGACAATGGTGGTGGTGGTAGTAGTGACAGTGGTGGTGGGGGCGGACATGACGGGAGAGAGAAACAAGAACGAACAGAACGAAGAGGAGAGGACAGAAACTGGGGACAGACAAAGACGAAGACGGATGGAGACGAAGACGGCCGTAGACCAGAGTCAGGACGGCGGCGATGGCGGCGACCAGGCGGCACCGGATGGCGGCGGCAGGCACCGGCGGCGGCGGCGGCGGCGAGCCCCGGCAGGCGGCGACGGCGGCGGCGGCGTCGTCGGCGATCAGCAGGCGGCGGCGGCGGCGAGCACCGGCAGGCGGCGACCAGGCGGGGGCGGCGAGCCCCGGCAGGCGGCGGCGGCGGCGGCGGCGGCGGCGAGAACCGGAAGGCGGCGACCAAGCGGCGGCGGCGGCAAGCAGACGACACGGCAGGGATCTTCCACGTCGAAGGCGCACCCTGAGAGTAGCCCAGGCAGTGAAACTCTTCGATGAAGAAGAGAGGGAATCCAACCCTCGAATGTGGTCAACTAAAGTGTTTTTTTTTTTATTTTTTTATTTTTACTTTATTGTTATTTTAAAACCTGTACAACTGAGGTAGGCTGGCAGCAGCACACTACGCCGCTCTTCAGCCATAGCGGTTTACAAGAGTATAAAACATGGTGAATGACAATGAACAAAGTGACGGGCAAAAGAGAGAGGTCACAGAGACATAAAAAAACACGGAGTCGTTCACATGTGACGATAACAACACTGAAAACACGTTGGCACGGCGCACAAAACACTGATGAGTCCGACGGCACAAGTGAACGTAGGAGTGGGACGGCGGACACCAAAAACACTATACGACGTCACACACACGAGACACAGAAGGCGACGATCTCCGGCGCGCGAATGTTCACTATACGTGTGCGAGTCCGGGGACCTGCCAAGAGAGGAGGAGGAGGAGGAAGGGGAGTGGGAGAGCGAGAGGGGGGAGCAGAGATGCCACGGGCAGGGGAGATAGGGGGGAGGGAGGAAGGGGGAGAGGAAGCCCGGGGGGAAGAGGGGGAAGGGAGGGGACAGGGAGATGGAAAAAGAAGGGAAGAGAAGAGAAGGGAGGGATGGTGCCGAAAGGAAAGGACACGGGAAGTGGGGGGTGGGGCAGGGTCAAAGTTGATAGGAGGGGTAGATGGAGGGGACGAGGACATCATCAGGGAGAGGGAGCTGGCGGAAGCCACCTTGGGAGAGGGTATGGAGGGTGGAGAGATGGAGACCGGGTGGGACGTGGGAATACAGGCGCGGCAGCGGGCGGGGGTGGGAGAGGATCGGGGAAATGAGCGGGTGAGGAGGATCAAGTTTACGTGAGGTGTACAGGATACGTATCCTTTCAAGGAAAAGGAGGAGGTGGGGGAAGGGGATGAGATCATACAGGATACGCGTGGGGGAGTGGAGACGGATGCGATAGGCAAGGCGGAGAGCATGGCGTTCAAGGATTTGGAGGGATTTATAGAATGTAGGGGGGGCGGAGATCCAGGCTGGATGGGCGTAACAAAGGATAGGGCGGATGAGGGATTTATAGGTGTGGAGGATTGTGGAGGGGTCCAGACCCCACGTGCGGCCGGAAAGGATCTTGAGGAGACGGAGTCGGGAACGTGCCTTGGCTTGGATTGTCTGGAGATGGGGAGTCCAGGAGAGGCGACGGTCGAGGGTGACGCCAAGGTACTTAAGGGTGGGAGTGAGGGCGATAGGACGGCCATAGACGGTGAGATAGAAATCAAGGAGGCGGAAGGAAGGGGTGGTTTTGCCTACAATGATCGCCTGGGTTTTGGAGGGATTGACCTTGAGCAACCACTGGTTGCACCAAGTGGTGAACCGGTCAAGATGGGATTGGAGAAGGCGTTGGGAGCGTTGCAGGGTGGGGGCAAGGGCGAGGAAGGCGGTGTCATCGGCAAACTGGAAGAGGTGGACGGGGGGCGACGGCGGCGGCATGTCCGCCGTGTACAAAAGGTACAGAAGGGGGGAGAGGACGGAGCCTTGGGGCACACCGGCGGAGGGGAAAAAGGTGTAGGAATCGGTGTTATGGATGGTGACATAGGAAGGACGGCGGGAGAGAAAGGAACCGATCAGACGGACGTAGTTAATGGGAAGGGCAAAGGTTTAGAGCTTGAAGAGGAGACCAGAATGCCAGACGCGGTCATAAGCGCGTTCGAGGTCAAGTGAGAGGAAGATGGCGGAGCGACGGGAATTAAGCTGTTCGGAAAGGAGATGAGTGAGGTGAAGGAGAAGATCGTCGGAAGAGAAGGATGGCCGAAAGCCACACTGGGTGACGGGAAGGAGGCGGTGCTGGCGGAGATGCTGGTGGATGCGGCGGGTGAGGATAGATTCTAGGACCTTGCTGAAGACCGAGGTAAGGCTGATGGGACGGTAGGAGGAGACAGAGGACGGCGGTTTGCCAGGTTTAAGGAACATGAGGATACGGGAGGTCTTCCACAGGTCGGGGTAGTAACCGGTGGACAGGACTACATTGTAGAGCCTGGTCAGGGTGGAGAGGAAAGAGACAGGAGCTTCACGAAGGTGACGGTAGGTGGCACGATCGTGACCAGGAGCGGTGTTGCGTTTTGTGCGGAGTGTATCAATGAGATCCTGTGTAGTGATAGGGGCATTGAGTTCCGTGTGTGTAACGTCGTCCAAGTACTGGAAACCAGGAGCGAGGGGAGGGGACGAGGTGTCAGTTCGATCGCGGATATCTGGGAAGAGGGAGTAATCGAACTGGGGATCATCGGGGATGGAAAATACATCGGAGAGGTAGGAGGCAAAGTGATTGGCCTTACTAAGGGAGTCAGGGAAAGGGTGATCATCATGGAGAAGAGGATAATAGGGGGAGGGTTTAGTTCCGGTAAGGCGACGGAAGGCCGACCAGAACTTGGACGAGTTGATTGGTAGGGTTGCATTTAAACGGGTGCATGTCTGTCGCCAGTCCCAGCGTTTCTTAGCCGCGAGCAAATTACGAACGTGTCGCTGGAGTTGCCGGTGGCGTCGTAGTGTGTCCGGGTCACGCGTGCGGAGGAAGGCACGGTAGAGATGACGGGATTCACGGAGGAGGAGAACGGCCTGTGGGGGTAAGGTAGGATGGTGGGGGTGGATGGCGACAGTAGGAACGTGGGCCTCCACGGCCTCAGACAAGGTCTGCTGGAGAAAGGAGGCGGCATGGGTGACATCGTCAGGGTGGTGGTAGGTGAGAGGGTGGCTATCGACCTGGGTGGAAAGGGTATCCCGGTAGGCATTCCAGTCGGCTCGGGAATAGTCGTGGACATACTTAGGGGGAGGGTCAGTACGAGGGTCGGGGCGAGGGCGACGACCGTCTGAAACGGTGAGGAGGACAGGGAGATGGTCGCTACCAATAGGCTCCAGGACATCCACCGTTATGCGGCCAAGGAGGTTGGGGGAGGAGAGGATAACATCAGGAGTGGAGTTGGATTCAGGACGGGTATGCCGGGGGATGGGGACAAGGTCCCCTTGAAGGGTGGAGAGGAACCGATGCCATCGCCGGAACTGGTCAGCGGAACGACTATGGATGTTGAGGTCGGCGGCGATCACGTAGGAGGAAAAGGTACGATCGACGTGGGAGAGGAAGTCGAAGGGAATAGGAGCGTTGGGGCGGACATAGATGGTGGCGCAGGTAACGGTAAGGCCGGGGAAGAAGAGACTAAGGATCAGGTGTTCGGTGGGGTCGGGAAGGAGAGGTTGGAGCCGAACGGGGATCTGGCGGTGGTGACCAATGGCAACTCCACCACGCGCAATCGGGAGGGGATTATCGGAGCGGTGGAGGAGGTAGGGCGAAGTGTTTATGGCGTGGTGGGGTTGGAGGAAGGTTTCATTAAGGAGGAAGGCATCCGCGCGGTGGGTGGCAAGGGTGTGCAGGAAGAGGTTCCTGTTGGCGGGTAGGGAGCGGATGTTGTTGAAAAGGATACGTTGCTGTCGCGCCATGATAGGGATTTGGACGAGGGTGTCGAGGCGGGAGAAGGTGAAATGGGCCTGGTTGTTTGAGTAGGTGGCGTACATCTTGAGTTGGAATATGGAACGGGCGGCGAGGGAGATCTGCTGGAGGGTGTGTGGGCGCTGAAAGGGATGAACATTCTGGAGGACGATGGTAAGGAACCTGATGATGTCCTCAGTGGTGGGGGGGGGGGGGACGAAGGGAATTGCCAGGAGGGGTGGGGGCGTCCAGTGGACGGACAGGGACGGTGAGTTCAGGAGTGGTTGGAGGGGGTCGGGCTTTACACTTTTGGGAGTAGGTGGGATGGGGGAGATTGCAGGTATTGCAGGAAGGAGGGGATTGGAGGTTGGGGCACTACCTGAGGAAGTGCGCTTGCCGACAATGCGGGCAGGTGGGGGCCTCGCGGCACTCAGCTGTGGGGTGCGCGTTATAGCGTAGACACCTCTGGCAGTGCAGGGATTGAGGAGGGGAGCGGGAGGGGTCGACCTTGTACCGCTGGTTAAAAAGGAGGGCACCCTCCTTCAGGAGACGGTCAATGGAGGGGGCGTGCTCAGAAAAAACCCGCATAAGGCGGGTGGGGCCGGCAGCGTTATGTATGCGGCGAACCGCAGGCACCTCCAAATGGGGATGCACCTGGAGCTCCGCCAACACCTCCTCCTCCGTGATCACTGGATTAAGCCGAGTGATCACGGCGGTGAGAGTTGGCGGGCGACGCGGAGGTTGGGGTTGGCGGGAGGGAGGTGGTGAAGGAGCAGGGGTGAGAGAGGCATGAGGGCAAAAGCGGGTGACAGGGATGCGGGAAAGGAGGTAGGTGTGGAGGGTTGGGCTGGGGGAGGAGATGAGGACCGAATCTCGGCGAGGAGTGAGGAGGGAGATGGGGGCACCAGGACAATGCTGGCGAAGGAAGAGGGTGAGGTTCCGGGCTTCAAGGAGAGAGGGATCAGGACGGGAGAGGAGGTAGCGGTAGGGGGAAGGGGGAGAGGAGGAGGATGAGGGGGCAGGGACAGGCGGGGAGACTTCCATGGCATCAAGGGTGGGGGAAGGAGGACGAGGCGCAGCCTTTTTGGAAGCAGAGGAAGCAGGAGTGCCACCGGGGCGCTTGACGGCGGTGGAGGAGGTGTGGGGGATGGGAACAACGGGAATGTGGCGGGGAGGGGCAGGTCCCGGGGCCGGAGTCGGCACCGGAGATGGTGACGGTGACGGTGAAGGCGAAGGCGACGGCGACGATGACGATGACGGTGGCAGTGGCGGCGGTGATGGCGAAGGTGACGGGGAGAGCTGGGCGTGGGCAGTGGCCCGACGGGCCACCACCCGAGCCAGAGCTGCAGTGACAGGCTGGGGGAGTGGGGGGAAGGGATCAGAACGAGAGGAGCGGGAGGAAGAAGCGGGAGAGGGGGCGACAAAGATAGAGGGTGAAGGGAGAGTGAGGAGAGGTGGAATGGAAGGAGGGGGGTGGGACTGGGCACACCAAGTTATAGTGGTGGAGGCGGCGGAAGGGGAGGTATAGACAATGGCGGTGGTGGTAGTAGTGACAGTGGTGGTGGGGGCGGACATGACGGGAGAGAGAAACAAGAACGAACAGATCGAAGAGGAGAGGACAGAAACTGGGGACAGACAAAGACGAAGACGGATGGAGACGAAGAAGGCCGTAGACCAGGGTCAGGACGGCGGCGATGGCGGCGACCAGGCGGCACCGGATGGCGGCGGCAGGCACCGGCGGCGGCGGCGGCGGCGAGCCCCGGCAGGCGGCGACGGCGGCGGCGGCGATCAGCAGGCGGCGGCGGCGGCGGCGGCGAGCGCCGGCAGGCGGCGACCAGGCGGGGGCGGCGAGCCCCGGCAGGCGGCGGCGGCGGCGGCGAGGACCGGAAGGCGGCGACCAAGCGGCGGCGGCGGCAAGCAGACGACACGGCAGGGATCTTCCACGTCGAAGGCGCACCCTGAGAGTAGCCCAGGCAGTGAAACTCTTCGATGAAGAAGAGAGGGAATCCAACCCTCGAATGTGGTCAACTAAAGTTTTTTTTTTTTTTTCATTTATTGAATTTCAATTCCCCCCGAAGGGGGCGGGCTGGCAGCAGCTTAGTACGCCGCTCTTCAGCCGACAGATTTTGTGACAAAGAGCAAGAGAACAAATAAGAAAAACAACAGGCGATAAAATCGGAGACTTAGAGAGTAACAAGGCGAAAAGAAATCGTGGAACTTAAAACAACAACACGGGGATGATGACGCTAATAAAAATACATACGAAGTAGACAGGGAAAACAATAGACAATTAAAAAACACGGCGACAGTCTGGATTCTGTTCGCAAAGGAAATAAAATTCACACCGAGCGACAGCATGGTGTCTGTTCGCAACACGAGAAAGACAAACAACACTGAATAGTCACTGGAACACTGCACTAAACAGTTGGCAAATGTGACACCACAGTCGAGAGCAGGTGGGGGGAAACTGGACAGAAGATGGGAAAACGAAAAAAGGGGGGGAAAGGAGAGTAAAAGCGAAGGGGGGGAGCCGGGAAAGGAGCTGAAGGAGGATGAGGACCCATAAGAGGGGTGGGGGGCAGACGCGACAGGGAGTGGGGTAGGCAGAGGAGGGGAATACAAAAGGACTAGGGGGGGGAGAAGGGAGGTAGGGAGAGGTTTAGTGGGGGGAAGAACAGGACAGAAGTGGGGGGGGGGAGAGGGAGCCCAGGGAAAGGACAGAGGAAAGGAGGGGGATGGAGGATCAGAGTTGATAGGAAGGATAAACGGAGGGAGAGAGATCATCATCCGGGAGGGGGAGTTGATGGAAGCCACCTCGGGAAAGGAGATGGAGGGTGTAGAGATGGAGGGTAGGGGGGACACAACGGTGAAGACGTGGCAGGGGGCGGGGATGGGAGAGGAGAGGAGCAACCAGGGGGTGAGGGGGTTCAAGACGGCGGCAGGTGTAGAGGATGTGGAGCAGATGGGGGAAAGGAATGAGATCATAGAGGATCCGCGTGGGGGACGGGAGGCGGATACGGAAGGCGAGGCGGAGTGCATGACGCTCAAGGATCTGGAGGGACTGATAGAATTTGGGGGGGGCAGAGATCCAGGCAGGACTGGCATAACAGAGGATGGGACGGATTAAGGATTTGTAGGTGTGGAGGATGGTAGAGGGGTGCAACCCCCATGTCCGGCCAGAGAGGAGTTTGAGGAGGCGGAGGCGGTTGTGGGCTTTGGATTGGATGGATCGGAGATGAGGGATCCAGGTGAGGTGACGGTCAATGGTGAGGCCAAGGTAGGTGAGGGTGGGGGTGAGACGGACAGGACGTGCGCAGACAGTAAGGGAGAAATCCAGGAGCCGGAAGGAGCGAGTGGTACGACCTACGATGATTGTCTGGGTCTTGGAAGGATTTAGTTTCAGGAGCCATTGGTTACACCAAGCAGCAAAAAGGTCAAGGTGATTCTGGAGAAGGCGTTGGGACTGTTGGAGGGTAGGAGCGAGGGCGAGAAAGGCAGTGTCATCAGCATATTGCAAGAGGTGCACTGGAGGGGGGGTTGGGGCATATCTGCCGTGTACAGGAGGTAGAGGAGAGGGGAGAGGACAGAGCCCTGGGGCACACCGGCAGAGGGGTAGAAGGTGCGGGAATGGGCATGATGGATGGTAACATAGGAGGGGCGGCGGGAGAGGAAGGAGGCCACCAGACGGATGTAGTTGATAGGAAGGGCGTAGGTTTGGAGTTTAAACAGGAGACCGGGATGCCAGACACGGTCGTAGGCCTTTTCAAGGTCAAGTGAGACAAAAATGGCGGAGCGACGGGTGTTAAGCTGGAGGGAGAGGAGATGAGTGAGGCGAAGGAGTTGGTCATCAGCAGAGAAGGAAGGTCGAAAGCCACATTGGGTGTTTGGGAGGAGGTGGTATTGGTGGAGGTGGAGATGGATGCGCCGGGAAAGGATGGATTCCAAGAGCTTGCTGAACACCGACGTGAGACAGATAGGACGATAGGAAGTGGCATCAGATGGAGGCTTATTGGGTTTGGAGAACATCAGGATACGGGAGGTTTTCCACAGGTCGGGATAGAAGCCAGTGGCAAGGATGACATTGTAGAGGGCGGCAAGGAGGGAAAGGAAGGAGGGAGGGCAGTGTTTGAGGTGGCGGTAGGTAACGCAGTCGTGGCCGGGAGCAGTGTTGCGTTTAGTGCGGAGTGTGAGGCTGATGTCCTGTGTAGTGATGGGAGTGTTAAGTGCAGATGGTGGGGTGTGGCCCAAGTACTGGAAGCTAGGAGCAAGGGGAGGAACAGAGGTATCCGTACGGTCCATGACATCAGGGAAGAGGGAATAATCAAAGTGGGGATCATCTGGGATGGAAAAAACATCAGAGAGGTGGGAGGCAAAGTGGTTGGCCTTACTGAGGTTGTCAGGAAAGGGACGGTCATTAAGGAGGAGAGGGTACTGGGGGGTGGGGCGGTTCCCAGTAAGGCGGTGGAAAGCAGACCAATACTTGGAAGAGTTGATGGGGAGCGTGGTGTTGAGGTGTGTACATGTCTGGCGCCAGGCTCGGCGTTTCTTCGCAACAAGCAGGTTGCGGATGTGTCGCTGTAATTGCCGGTGGCGGGTAAGTGTATCCCGGTCACGAGTGCGGAGAAAAGAGCGGTAGAGGCGGCGGGACTCCCGAAGGAGAAGGACGGCCTGTGGTGGAAGGGCAGGGCGGTGAGGGTGGATGGCTTTGGTGGGGATATGGGTGGCGACGGCGTCAGACTAGGTCTGGTGCAGGAAGGCAGCAGTGCGAGAGATGTCATCAGGAGACTGGAGGGTAAGGGTGTGGCTGTCAACCTGGGTGTGAATGGAATCCCGGTAGGCATCCCAGTTGGCACGGGAGTAATCATGGACAAGTTTTGGAGGGACGTCAGGGCGAGGAGTGTGGCGGGGATGGCGACCGGTAGAGATAGTGAGGAGGACAGGGGCATGGTCACTGCCAATGAGGTCAAGGACATCTGCGGTGATGCGCCCAAGAAGGTTGGGAGAGGCAAGGACTACATCAGGAGTGGTTTTGGATGCGGGCCGGGTGTGCTGGGGCAGGGGAACCAGGTCTCCCTGGAGAGTGGTGAGAAATTGATGCCACCGCCGGAGGTCGGCAGGATCACGGCTGTGGATATTGAGGTCGGCGGCAATCACGTAGGTGGAGAAGGTGCGGTCAATGTGGGCCAGGAAATCGTATGGGATGGGGGTGCGAGGGCGGACATAAATGGTGGCACAGGTGATGGTAAGGGCGGGGAAGAAGAGGCTGAGGGTGAGATGCTCGGCAGGATTGTTAAGGAGAGGTTGGGGCCGGACTGGGAGGTGCTTGAGGTGGCCTATAGCAACTCCGCCACGCGCCAGAGGGTACGGGTTATCGGTGCGATGTAGGGTGTAAGGGGCAGTGGAGATGGAGATACGGGGCTGAAGGAAGGTTTCATTGAGGACGAAGGCATCCACGCGGTGCTGACGTAGGGTGTGGAGGAAGAGGAGTTTGTGGGTGGGCAGGGAGCGAACGTTGTGGTACAGGATACGGTACGGTTGTTGTACCATGGGAGTGGAGAGTTAGACGAGGGTGGTGAGGGGGGTGAAGGTGAAGTGGGCCTGGTTGTGGGAGTAAGTGGCATAGGTGGTAAGATGGAAGATGGAACGGGCAGCGAGGGCGATTTGGGAAAGAGTGTGGGAGCGCTGGAAGGGGTGGATGTTTTGGAGCACAATGGTGGTGAAACGGATGATGTCCTCAGCAGTAGGGGGAGGGCGGAGCGAGTTGTTGGGGTGGATGGGGTCATCAACAGGACGGACAGGGACGGTGAGTTCAGGGGTTACTGGAGGAGGTTTCGCTTTACACTTCGAGGAGTAGGTAGGATGGGGTTCATTACAAGTGTTGCAGGAGGGGGGAGAGGTGAGGTTGGGGCAATGCTTGAGGAAGTGGGAAGCTTTGCAGTGGGGACAAGTAGGGGGGTTCTTGCAGGCAGAGGTAACGTGGTCGTTGTAGGTGAGACAGCGTTGGCAGCGGTAGGATTGGACTGGGGAACAGGAGGGGTCCACCTTATGGCGCTGATTGTAGATGAGGGCTCCCTCGGTGAGGAGGCGGTCAATGGAGGAGGAGGATTCAGTGAATATCCGCATGAGAAAAGTCGGCCCGGCATCATTGAAGATGCGACGGGCCGAGCGGATTTCGATGTCGGGCCGGGAGTTGAGTTCCGCCAACACCTCAGCCTCCGTGATCACGGGGCTAAGCTTCGTGATCACAGCGGTGAAGGTCGGCGGACGTCGGGGAGGTTGAGGCTGACGGGGAGAGGACGGGGTGTGGTAGGGGGTGAGGGTTGCACGTTGGCCAAATTGGATACGAGGGATGCGGGAGAGGAGGTCGGTGTGGTAGGAAGCATTGGGGGATTTTATGAGGACCGAGTCCTTGCGAGGAATCAGTTGGGAGATGGGAGCATTGGGGCAGTATTTCCGGATGGCGAGAGTGAGGGAGCGGGCATCAAGGAATTGAGGGTCAGGATTGGAGAGGACAAAGGTGTGGGTGGCAGGCGTGGCGGGGGCGGGGGTCGGGGCCGCGTCCATGGGAGTGGGTGGGTCACGGGGATTGGGGTTTTTTTTGGAGGAGACTTCGGGGGAAGGGTCAGCATTCGGGCGCTTGGAAGGTTTCGTGGACACCACTGGGTGGGGAGGGGGCAGGGGGACGGGTTGCAGGGGGAGATGGCGGGGGGCAGCACCACCCTGAGCAGCGGAAGACGCAGACGATGGGGGCGTGGGTGTCACTGAGACTGTGGAACGTCGAGCAGAGATCCGTGCTGGCTTGGAGCCTGTCGGAGGCGGTGCGGGGAGCGGCGGAAAGTCAGTAGCTGTCGATGGGGCGACAGTGATAGGGGAAGAGGAGTTGGGGGTGGGTACAGCCGAAAGTGGCGCAGGGGTGGGGTGGACAGGGAGAGAAGGAAGGACGGGAAGTGGGGTGGAGGATGAGCTCCATGTGATGGTGGTTGGAACAGCGGAGGGAGAGGTGAAAATGATAGTGGTAGTGGTGGTGGGTTGGGACATGGTGGCGGCGCGCGAGAAGGGCGGCGGCGGCGGCGACCAGACGGCGGCGGCGGCGACCAGACGGCGGCGGCGGTGACCAGGCGGCGGCGGCGGTGAGGACCGGCAGGCGGCAACCAAACGACGGCGGCGGCGGCGGCGGCGGCGGCGGCGGCGGCGGCGGCGAGCACCGGCAGGCGGCGACCAGGCGGCGGCGGCGAGCAGTACTGACGACGAGCAGACGGCAAGGCAAGGGTGGTGATCTTCCACGTCGAAGGTGCACCCTGAGAGCAGCCCAGGCAGTGAAACTCTTCGACGAAGAAGTGTGGGAATCCAACCCTCGAATGTCAACTAAAGTGAGAAACGGAAGCTTAAGTAACGGTGAAATTACCAAAGTAATACAGGCACAAAATCTTTAGTACTTACTAAAATTACATCATGCAATGGAGAATAATAAAACAATTATGCCAAAGGCGTCGTCAGTAATTAAGATATCATCTCCATTTGTATAACATGTGTAATGGGCGCAGGGTCAAAGCGAACAGTTTAGCACCATTACTTCGCTTATGAACTATTGAGACACGAGTGTGAAAGCACTAGGGCAGATTGTTTCACCGAGAGAGGGCACTTGCATGTGCCAGACTCGCGCATATTAAAAACCCATGAATACGTACATAAGCGCATCAAAAATTATTAAAGGTTGTGTTAATTCAAGCTCTGTCTTAATAAATAGAACGTATCAGGCCAATTAAAGACATTTATGTAAAATAGAAATATAGAACCAATTTACCTGTGTCCTACTGTCAAACAGATAAAGCTTGCGCTTGGAACATCTAACGAGAGAGGGCACTAGTGTAATGCGCGAGAGTCTCGCGTGACGTAGGCAGTGAAATACATACTAGCGAAACAACCAAAATGTTATAATAAAACGAAACCATGTGTCATTATGAATAAAACATAGTAGTCATTTAACCACACATACACATTGAAATTCATAACTAACAAACATCAAAATACGTAGAATCCCAACAAGACAGGAAAAGCGCATTTCACCGGCATCAACAAGCAAGAAAATAACTACTAGTCAGCCAGAATATATTACATTAAGGCAATGAGGGGTTTGAAACTGTCTAAAAATTTTTGTTTCGAAGCTGCACCTGTTCATTAAGAACAAAACCATTTTTTAGAGACAGATGCTTGAAATCTGAATCACATTGTACCTAAAGATACTAAACAGCTGTCGCTTTCTAGCTTTTAAGTACCAGGGTAGAATATAACAATATTAAGGACAGGATAGTTGCTGCACACCACATAGAGGAGATGCTGAGTCGCATATTGAATGTTCGAAAATGAGCTTTCGGCCAATACAGCCTTTGTCGGAAATGGACAACATACACACACACACGCACACACACACACACACACACACACACACACATACACACACACACACAAAAGGCAACTCACACACACATTACCACAGTCTCTTGCAACTTCAGATTTCAGAGACTGTAGTCGTGAGTGTGTGAGTTCCATTTCCGTATACATCACTGAATAAAGTACCAAACTAGATGCTCTTACTAAAAATAAGCTTTCGATGCTGGCATTTTTAACGCAATTCACACACATTCACCAACTTATTTTCTGAGCAGGAGCTACAGCAAGTGGACAATTTGTGCCCTACTTTGTCACAGTACTTGACACCTGTGGCTCCAAAAAGTGGAAATCGTGTGGATTCATCCTGTAGAATTCGTGCAGTTTGTGTGGCCGTTGAGAGCTGACGAAACACCACAGCAAAACTGTTTGATGCGAGTGAACCCAGTATTTCCTTTTATTTATCAATTTATTGAGATATTGAGATTTATAGTGATTCACTACGTACTTTCCCGAAGAGCTCATGATTGCAACTGAGACAAGAATGTTATTCGTGCCGTCTTGTTTCTTGTCGTAATGCAGGTCGCATCATGCATCTCGTATCGTATTGCATCATCCTGGTGAGAACACGAGTGTCGCTCCAACGTGTTCATTTTAAAACTAACGGAGCTCTCCACTTATGCTTTTGAAGTCACACTCCATCTCCCACTCAATAGCGCTTCGTAGATGATAGGCGAATAGTCTGCGTACCAGCAGGAGTGCTATTCTAGACGCCAGGGTCGTCGGCAGCGCTTAGCGTAATCAAACGAAAGCAGACTATCATGTTTGCCCACTTTCATCTCCGCCTGGTTGCAGAACTGTGCCTGCTGTTCGTGGCTGATGGATCGCTAATCTCCAAGTCCAACAGAGCATCCCGCCAGCAAGCGCCATCCATAAACCTTAGAGATCTGCTGGATGCAGCTGAAGTGTACGGTTTAGTTTCACATTTTCCCCACAGCAAATATTGTTTTACTTTCTTGGATTTGACCAAGTAAGATCACGTGACAAATTACTTCAGGTCCTCTTTCTTATTTTCAGTTTCCTATTATTTTAAAGTATTTCATCATACATTTTGTATTTCCCTTCCTTATGTACACATTGTTCCCAATTTCTTATTTCCTCTGCCTTTAAAATATTCTTAATTTGGCATTTTATTCTTAAAGGCGTTTCTTTTTGTTATTCCCATTTCCTTGATCTTTATTTCTTACTTCTGCAATCCATGCATTTGTTTACACTGTTCACAAAATGCAGGAATATTTATATCCATATTTGATAACACGTAGCTTTGCCACTACTTCTGGTATTTTCTCTATGTTTTGATAGATCTCGCATCGTTTTCAATTTTCCCGTAACATGTATATCGTACTGCATTAGTTTTTTTATGATGATCCATCTTTTAAGTATTTCTGTTATGTCAGCTTAAAGTTCAACATCCACATCCACATGCATACTAAATTTCTGATCTTGAAACTGTGGTACAGTGTTTTAGTTTCACTTTGTAAATATGTGTTTGACATTCAAGATATTTTTAGCTAAACCACATGCTCTTTCAATTTTACTAACTCTTACATATATTTTAAATTTTTCTAGTCACTGTTGTAGTATGATTTCTCAAGGTTATTTATATTTACTAACAGGCTGTCCTGTAAATATTTGTGCTTCTTTGTGTTTTGTTGAAATTTTAATGTCATAAATTGTTTCAGCTGAAATTACGAGAACTGTTGGTTTTTCTCCCCGGAAGATTTATTCGAGTAGCTACTTCTGTAAGTTTATTCGAAAAGTTTATTTTGATTTATTTCCCAAAAACAACTGAATATTTCTCCTGAACACATACTCACTTATTTCTGTTTTACGAAAGGAGACTACAAAACACTTTATCACTAGATATGAACTGCAATGTAGCAATAGATCATTAGTTTCTAGTTAAATTATGTACGCTAACCAGAAGTTTTAATTGATTTGTCTTGTATTTTTTAATCATTTTTCTTTGAGGCACTTTCACACAAGAGCTTGATACAATCGTACTGCGTCCTGTCAGAAATAATGGACACGACCAAGTCTTTTACATGCCCTTCCTTGTGTAATGGCAGGCGGTAAATAACAAATGTTAACTGCGTACTTCTCCGTAAGGAAGGTGAGAGCTACTGGAAAACAGGAGCAGTGATACAACTCCACAATATGATCACTGATTAGCAGAGAAATTAAAAAAACATTGAAACTTAAAATATTTCATTGCTCTGTCACAGAACAGATACTAGCCACTAAGGGGATGAGTACAGTTTATTCACATATGTTACACATCACCACACGTCAGTATTACAGTGAACTAGGGCAAAGAGAAAACATTGTCTTGTTTACATCCTGTAAAGAGTCTAAAGTTTACCACTAAACCAACTATGCGGTGGTAATATTACAAATGCAGAGTTGTTGCAGGATATTCGAGTGAATTAATAAGGTGACTGTCAAGACACTAAAAACAGAAAAACTAGAGGCCCCTATTTTTGTAACTGTGACAGACGCTCGTACGACAGACCCAGATTCGATTTCCATAATTGCCAGGTATTTTCCCTTGCTGGTAGGAGTGGAACTGAGTGCACTTAGCCCTGTGACTCCAATTAATGAGCTACCTGACTGAGAGGAAGCGGTTCTAAGCTCGGAACGTCAGTGACGGCTTGGAGTCCATGTGCTGACCCGATGTCCTCCACACCGCATCTGACGACTGACTGAGGGTGACACGGCGGTCGGTCTACTGTAGACTGGCATTTATGACCTGATCACGACGTGTCCTTTCCTTTCTCTCTGTCGTCTGAAACTCACGACATTTTTCTGGAAGTATCCATTCATATAATAAATAAATAAACAATACGGTCTTCATCAGACCTGATTTTTGCATTTCTGGCGCGAAAACTAATGATGACCCATTCTTTGTGTGCTATTTCATAGTGCCATCAATAAATGCACGTCCCATTTATACAAACGAAGAAATATTATTGGAAGCTTATAGTTGTTTTTGTTGTGGGCTTCTGTCTCAAAACTGTTTTGATGAAGCTCCCTATGCTGCTTTACCCTGTGGAAACCGCTTCATCTCCAAACAATTAATGCAACCTACATATTTTTGAGTCTCCTTACTGTATTTATCCCTTGGTCTCTCTCTATAATTTTTATCCCCAACCCCCCACCCCAGTACTAAGTTGATGACCCCTTGTGTCAAGAGTGTCCTGTCACCCATGCCTTCTTTTAGTTAGGTTGTGCCATAAATTTCTTTTTTCCACAATTCTGTTCAATACCTCATCCCCACTTACGAGTCCTGATCATTTAATCTTTAGCATTTTTCTGTAGCACCAAATTTCTAGTTTCTATTCTCTTCCTGTATAATCTGTTTTTAGTCCATGTTTCACTTCCATAGATGGCTATAGTGCATAGAACTTCTTCCAGGTAAGCTTCCCTAACTCTTAAATCAACATACTATGTTAACAAATGTCTCTTCTTCAAAAACGCGTTTCTTGTCTTGGCGACCCTAAATTTTATATCCTTTCGATTCTGATCACAGTCATTTAGTTTGTTGCGCAAACAACAAAACTTGTCTACTACTTGCAGTTTCTCGCTTCTTACACTAATTCCGGCAGCATCACCCAACTTAATACGTCTACATTCCATTACCTTTATTTTGATTTTGTTGATGTTCACCTTATTTCCGCCTTTCAAGACACATCAATTCCATTCAAATAGTCCTCCAAATCGTTTGGTGCCTCTGACATTATTACATTGTCATCGGCAAACTTCAAAGTTTTTATTTCTTCTCCATGAAGTTCAATTCCTTCTCCTAGATTTTCTTTTGTTTCCTTTACTGCTTGCTTATTGTACAGTTTCAATAATATCGGTGACAAGCTACAACCATGTCTCACTCCATACTCAATCACTGCTTCCCCTTCATACCACTCGACTGTCATAACTGACGTCTCATTTCGGTATAAGACGTAAATAGCTTTTACATCCCTGTATTTTTTTCTCTTACCTTCACACTTTCAATGACGGTATTCCAGTCTACATTGTCAGAGTCTTTATCTAAGTCTAAAATTCCACCAACGTAGATTTACCCTTCCTCAGCCTATCTTCTAACTCATAGGGTCAGTACTGCCTAGCGTGTTCCTACATTTCTAAGGAATTCAAACTGGTCTTCCCCGAGGTCCAAACTGATCTTCCGCGAGGCCAGCTTGTACATCCTTCTACACAGACTTCAGTTAGTGTTTTGCGACAATAACTTAGTAAACTGATAGTTCCTTAATCTTGAAGTCTGAGGTTATTTCGCCTGTCTCATATACCTTGCACACCAGGTGGATGAGTTTTGTCAAGCCTAGCTCTCCCACGGCTATCAGTAGTTCTGATGGAATGTCTTCTACCCCTGGGGCCTTGTTTCGACTTAGGTGGTCAGTGCTTTGTCAGATACTTCTTGTAGTATCTGTCTCCCATCTGATCTTATGTACGCCCACCTTCTTTCTAAAACATTGGCATGAGTTTCATCTTCTTTGTATAGACTCTCTATATACCCTTCCACCATTCATTTTTCCCTTTTTTGCATGGGACTGGTGTTCCATCTGAGTTCTTGATTTCGCATGGTTGCTTTTCTTTCCTCCAAAAGCCTTCTCAATTTTCCTGTGGGCGGTATCTACCCTTCCCTTAGTGAAATACACTTCTAAAGTCTGCCAATTTTATACTCTGCTGCCTTCGCCATTTCGTCTCTCAAAGCTACCCATTCGTCTTCTATTGTATTCCTTTCTCCTGTTCTAGTGAATCATTGCTTAATGCCCCCTCTGAAACTGAACAACCTGTGGTTCTTACATCCTATTAAGGTCCCATCTTAATTTCCTACCTTTTTACTAATTTTCAGTTTTAATCTACGGTTTTTGTCTAATAAATTGTAGTCAAAGTTCATATCTGCCCGAAAATATCTTGGAACTTAATAATCTGGTTGCCATCGTATAATCAATCTGAAGCCTTCTGAAGCCTTCCGGTGTCTTCACGTCTCTTCCACGTATACAGCTTTCTTTCATGATTCTTAAACCAAGTTTCAGCAATGATTAAATTATGCTTTGCGTAAAATTCTACCAGTAGCTTTCTGTTTCATTCCTGTTTCTCAGTTCATATTCATCTGCTACTATTTCTTCTCTTCCTTTTTCTACTGTCGAATTTCAGACCCGAGTCACAATTAAATTTTCGTCTCCATTAACTATCTGAATAATTTCTTTTATCTCATCATACATATCTTCAGTCTCTTTGTCAGCTGTGGTGGGATTTAAATTTGTACTATGCTGTTTATTGTAGCTAACATCACTTCCTCTTTTCTTGTTCATTATTAAACACAATTCTGCATTACCTCAATTGACCAGAATTTCTTTTTAATTTTTCTAACCTATCTGCGTGATTAAGGGATGTAACATTCCATGCTCTGATCACTAGGAAGTCAGGTTTGTTTCTCCTGATAACGACAGCCTCTTGAGTAGTCCCACCTGGAGATCCGAATGAGGGACCATTTTACCTCTGGAATATTTTAACCAAGTGTATGCCACCATAATTTAACCATACCGTAGAGCTGCACACCCTCGACATATCTTAAAGCTCTAGTTTTCCCTTGCTCTCAGACATTCGCAGTACCAGAACAGCCACACATTTGTTTGGTCTCTCAATATATACCTCTCTTGATATGGTGGAATTACATTTTCCTGCAGACACCTGAGTCAGCTTTTTCTTCGATGAGGACTGAAGCTGAAGCAACGAATTAAAATTTGCTCAGTGCATGGGAGTTGAACCCAGGTGTCCTGGTTACTAGGTAGGTGTCCTAACTACTACAATAGCACAGCACACAGCTGCATAGATTACCATAGTCCAATGCTCTCCCTAATACAAACCTCAATTTAAACGTTGAGCCCATTTCCCCTTCTTAAATCGTCAGTACTGCTGAGTCTTTACAACGCTAGAACTGCATCCAAACTTTGTGCAAATGGGGAGATCCTACTGTACCTCGGGTTTAGATGATCTGTTTATTTAGTGGAATTAAATTTTCCTGTAGACATAAGGATAAATGCTGATGAAATCAGAACTGCATCCAAACTTTGTGCAAATGGGGAGATCCTACTGTACCTCGGGTTTAGATGATCTGTTTATTTAGTGGAATTAAATTTTCCTGTAGACATAAGGATAAATGCTGATGAAATCAATTAATTCCAATAGATCAATAAATCACCTATCCCTGACGAAAAAGCAGGGATTTCTCCATTACGTATAAAGCTGAGATGGAATGCAAATGCCAGAGAGCCTTCGCAGTACCTACAATTTAAGAAGGGAAATGGGATGCAGATGTGAATTTAAGTTGATGTTAGCCACGGCATTGGAGTAGTGTAGTCTGTGCAACGATGGTATCCCCAACGCTGCGGTGATGTAGTGGTTAGCCCATTTGCCTAGTTTGCAGCAGACTCTGGTTCAAGTCCCGGTCATGGAATAAATTTTAATTCATTGCGTCAGCTTCAATCGCTATTGAAGGTACTTGGTACTTCTTTGTGGTTGCACCTGCAGCGCAGCTACCTATATCACTGAGCCACACAAGCCAACCCACCCACAGCATCGTTCATGGGTTATGGAAGATGAAAACTTTTACTTAAATCTTGGCAGGAGTGACATATGCAGTCTTGCTGCTCCGTTGGTATTGTTGGAGAATAAATGAAATATAGGCTTAGTAATATTACCGTCTAGCTCCGACCTCATGTAACACGAATTAGTGAATCCAGGAGGACTGCGTATTATTGTGCGTGACAAGTTGACGGTAAACTGCCATTTATCATCATTTGTCTATCACTAAAGATATCCCGTGAATTGGCTACAGTTTTCGGTGTTGCAAATGTCCTGTACACGGTAATTCGAACTCAGTCGACGATACTTCGACGTTTGCGCAAGGACATTTTCTGAGTGCTGGCGGATGTGGGACCTGCATATTGTAGTGCTCTTTACAAGAGTAATAATATAACTACGTTATATTTAGCTTGTTATGCGACTTACCTTTCCTAACCTGAAAAAAATTTACTGTAGTGAAAGAGTCGGTAACATGGAATCAATAAAGACAGCAGATATACTGATCCCTTTTTCACTTTCACTAGTTCTAATTTTAGATTTACTTATGGCTGTTGATACGTTGAGATACAGGTTGGGATAGTAAAAGAACCACATGGATGTGTGGGTCCACTACTCTTGCATCATTTGTTCTTTGAACGATAATATTTATTTACAACGAACATGATAGCACAAAATAAAATATAATAATCACCAAATATCCCCGAACATAAAGGGCTATTAAATGAAGATAAGCTTTTTTAAATTTTAACCATGGGCTGACATAACTAAACTCAGTTTCTGTTGCACCGATGAATCGGTGCTAGCAACAAATAAAAAATAAATAATAACAGAACCTCTCTTAAACAATAAGTATATAAAGGAAGCTCTTGCACAATCTTCTTAAACTGTCTCAGTTATTAAGTTATGAACTCGTCATTTAGAATAAAAACCCGAGCATGGCAGAACTGAGAAATTTTCTTACATCCATAGTACGGATACAATGACAAATTAAGCTCAAGCAAAGAATAACGAGTTACAGTTAAAAAATGGAAACCTAAAGAGACGGAAGTCACAACGGAAATTACATCAAACTTATAGAAAATATTTGATTAGTCGAAAGAACCACCTCAAAATTTAATTAAAACATCGCTCACATATAGGTCTTTACCAGGAGTACAAGTACATCAAAGCCTTAAGAAGGCAAAGGCCCAACTTCACTTAAAGAACGCGAGCCGCGAACGTGAACAGTTCCATTGTAGCAACAGCAGACACGTCTCAAACACAGCCGAGTGGCACGCACAGGGGTATAACAGCAAAAGGCCGTCGCAACCGGCAACCGTCGAAATATCGGCCTCGTGCTTCACAACGCGAAGTGGTGCTGCTAATAAACACCACGTGGGTGAAAAATATAATACAGAAATACAAATTCCATGAGCGACAATCGCCACCTTCTTAAGGGATCATGGCTATAAACCCAATACGTCCGTCATAAAATAAGGTAAAATAGTACTCCTAAAAAATTGCTTAAAGCAAATAGACATTAATTCACTGATAAGGCAGTATAAAAATATAACAGTTAATGTCTCCCCAAACTACAGTATATTTGCACTACTTTAAGGTAAAACTGCTCTGCCAAGTGCTTACTTGAATCAAACAGATGGAACAAATAAATTAATAATCGTACCCCTCCAAGGGGATTCTTAGTGACAAGGCATTACAAATAGTATTTCCTTGAATCAGTCCCTACTCTTTACAACCATCAACAGCACAGCTGCAAAACACGCACATTAATACACGGAATTGCTCTTAAAATACATTGAAGAGCCAAAGAAATTGGTACACCTCCCGAATATAGTGCAGGGCCCCCAGAAGCACGCAGAAGTGCCGCAACACGACGTGGTATGGACTCAACCAAAGTCTGAATTAGTGTAGGGGGAATTGACACTGTGAATCTTGCAGGGCTGTCCATAAATCCATAAGAGTAAAGGGATGGAAATCTCTTCTGAACAGAGTGTTGCAAGACACCCCAGATATGCTCAATAATGTTCATGTCTTGGGAGTCTGATGGCCAACGGAGGTGTTTAAAGTCAGAAGGCTGTACCTGAAAACACTATGTAGATATTCTGGGCGTGTGGGATGTCGAATTGTCCTGCTGGAATTGCCCATCGGAATGCATAATGGACATGAAGTGATGTAGATAACCACACAGGATGCTTACGTACGTGTCACCGGTCAGAGTCGTATCTAGATGTATCAGGCGCCCCATATCACTCCAACTGCTCAAGCGTGACACCATTACAGAGCTTCCACCAGCTTGAACAATCCCCTGCTGACCTGCAGGGTCCATGGATTCATGAGGTTGTCTCCATATCCGTACACGCCCATCCGCTCAATACTATCTAAAACAAGAATCGTCCAGACCAGGTAAAATGTTTCCAGTCATCAACAGTCCAATGTCGCTGTTGACGGGCCCAGGCGAGGCGTAAAGCTCTGTGTCGTGCAGGCATCAAGAGTACACGAGTGGGTTTTCAGCTCCGAAACCCCATATCGACGAAGATTCGTTGAATGTTTCGCACGCTGACACATGATGCTCCAGCAGTGAAATTTGCAGAAGTTTGCGGAAGAGTTGCAATTTAGTCACGTTGAACGATTCTCTTCAGTCGTCATCGGTCCCGTTCTTGCAGTATCTTTTTCTGGCCGCAGTGATGTTGGAGATTATACTTATTACCGGATTCCTGATACTCACGATACACTCGTGAAGTGGTCGTACGTGAAAATTCCCACTTCATTGCTACCTCGGAGATGGTGTGTCCCACAACTCGTGCGCCAACTATAACACCACGTTCAGACTCACATAAATCTTGATAACCTGCCATTCTAGCAGCAGTAACGGATCTAAAAACTTCGCCAGACACTTGCCGTCTTATAAAGGTGCTGCCGACCGCAGTGCCATATTCTGCCTGTTTACGTACCTCTGTATTTGAATACCTATGGCTATACCAGTTTCTACAGTGTGCCAATGTAATGACAAGATAAAATTACGTACACTGCAAAACGTAAAAATGCCGGCCGAAGTGGCCGTGCGGTTAAAGGCGCTGCAGTCTGGAACCGCAAGACCGCTACGGTCGCAGGTTCGAATCCTGCCTCGGGCATGGATGTTTGGATTGTCCTTAGTTTAGTTAGGTTTAACTAGTTCAAACTCAGTGAATATGAGTTATGCCACATGGCTCATGAACCATTTAATAAAACTTGGAAAGAACTTCATTAAACACATTAAACGCTCTATCTCCAACAGCAAACTGCCCAACGTATCAGGCGAAAGCTAAATTTCACTAGTAAACTACTTAATTTAAAAGTGCAGCACGGGATATGACCTTGGTAATCCACAGCAAGTAAAGGTCTCAATATGGAGTGCTTTACCGCCAGCACAGGGACAGTCAATAATTCACCAACCCCCCCCCCTCAAATTTCCGCCAAAGAAATAATGAAATAATTGCAAAAATACAGCACGGTTGCGACCAAGATTAATCACCATAAATTAAAATTTCTCAGTTGCCCATAAGGCACCAACAGCAGATGCACAGATATCAGAGCTCGAGGAATGCTGACGGCAAAACTTTCCAGAAATGGTCCTTGCATACGCGGAAACAATGAGGGCGAACTGGAAGCACCCAGTTCCGAAAAAGTATGGATAAACAGAGAAGTGCAAATCCACTGCAGGCAGTAGGAGGATACAGTCGATACAGGAGTTTGATAGGCACGACCCAAAGTGGTGAAAAGTTGATCTCGGCGCAGACGGAACTAACAGCCGACAGAATACTGTGCTAAAAAACTCACGCGTGATGCCCTTATGCTGTGCCACTCCTGCCCGTTCTGATCACAAAACCCACAGGCGGCCTATTTAAAACCCTCTGAGCCAGCGATCATCTACGAAAACTGTAAGCTAAATTCGCGCCGCATATATGGGCACCGGTGAAAGAGGGCACCGTGAAGACAAAAATAAAATAAACAGGATTCTCCACGCCTCATTTTTTTGTTAGACTAGGAGGGTAGAGGTCGAACTTTTGTCAGAATTTGTCTCCCCAACAAACGTTTTACACCTGTGCTCCTAGTCAGCTTGACGGATTGCGACAGGTATCGACATGTGCTGGAAACGTCGCCCAACAAGTCTTTAAATGTGCATCCACTTTCTGAACCTGTGTAATATAAGAAAGAAGACATTTATAAAATTTGGAAGTATCAACAAGTACAGAACTGTATGATGTGTTACATATTCTTTATCATAGTAACACTATAACATGTAAGATACTATTTCAGTTACGGCCCGTGTAGCGTATTTTCTAAATCTCAAACATACAGGGTACAATTTCTATAGCTGCAACAAGTAGGTCCCAAGCTCAGTACATTACATTAACCTCCCTGACACATCTACCACAGTGTTAATATAGTATCCACAATACAACTACATATCATATTATTTTAGTTTCATAAACCATAAGCATTTTGCTGTTAAATCAACTTTAAATCGTGTTCTGTTGTGTTTACTGCTGCTCTCTAGCCTTGCGTTCTCGAAAATGATGCCACTGTACAGTGCTCACTATATCATAGAGCATGAAGTATACATCGTCTTTGGCCAATTTAAACCGGTCTATTGTGCAAACTGTATGTGGCTTGGATCATATAGTATACTGAACGGCTGATTTATCAACATTATTTAATACCCATTCTCCTTGAACACTAATATTTAATTCCTCATAAAATCGGCATTTCACTCTTTTACTCAATGCATTATGCGTTGTGTTCCCAGAATTTTACTCTCACTGCTTTGCATTCTTTACTAATATGCCGCAATAACCACTTTCCATGAAACCATCTTTCTTCACATGGGCTGTTATACACATTTTTTTCGAATTAATCTGAAGTATCAAACCAACTATCTACATAACTTTTCTACATCTACATCTACTTGATTGCTGTGCTATTCACAATAAAGTGACTGGCAGAGGGTTCAATGAACCTCCTTCAAGCTGTCTCTCTACCTTTGCTCTCTCGAACGGCGCGCCGGAAAAACGAACACTTAAATTTTTCTGGGCGAGCCCGAATTTCTCTTATTTTATAGTGATGATCATTTCTCCCTATGAATGGGGGTGTCAACAGAAGTTTTTCGCAATCAAAGGAGAAAACTGGTGATTGAAATTTCATGAGAAGATATCATCGCAACGAAAAACGCCTTTGTTTTAATGATTGCCACTCCAATTCACGTATCATGTCTGTGGCACTGTCTCACCTACATCGCGATAATACCAAACTAGCTGTCCTTCTTTGTATTTTTTCGATGTCATCCGTCAGTCCGATCTGATGCGGATCCCACACCGCACAGCAATACTCCAGAACAGGGCGGACAAGCGTGGTGTAAGCAGTCTCTTTTGTAGACCTGTTGCACCTTCTAAGCATTCTGCCAATGAAAAATAGCAGAACTTTTATCATAGTTATTTGAGATAGTCAGAGTGATAAATATCAAGCTTTCCATGTCAGTCTAACAGATTTTAAAAGTTTTTGCTTAAAATTTCTCAAAATCTACAAGAAATGTCTTCGAAATATTAAAAATAGCTATTCACACTGTTATGGGTTTGTCAAAAACAGTGTTCAGTCTGCCTAATTACATGGCAACAATTTTACTCAGATAAACTCCACTCAAAATTTGGTTTAATAATCAGAGCAGTAGATCCGTATACACCTCACCAATGTGTTACAAGTTTAACATTTTTATTTATTTTTTATTTTTAGCACATTCTGCATATTGCGGTAAACCACTGTTATACAAATGCATGAAAAAGTTCCTTCTGAATTAGTTTCCATCATTAAGATTGATGTGCGGTTTCATCCAGGAAGACTGACGGAATGTGAAAACACGGAGTATTTAGCCTAAAATAAGATTTTTGCAAAGACACTGCTTTAAATTTCTGTAGTCAACACATAAATTCGTATAATATAAATTCAAATAACGTGGAAATCAGCTTCTTTGAAACACTTCTCAACGTTAACGGTGGTAACATTTTGTCTAGGGAAAACGAATTTTCTGAATACTCAACGTCTAGTTCTGAAACGTAAGCTATGTGTGAATCATCTGCTGTCCTCATCTGTATCGAAGCTGTCCGCCTTTTCTGTAGACAACCATGCAGTATCAAAGAGTGGTAGATGTGGTGTCACTGTCTGACTGTAGGGGTTGTTAACATCGAGATACGTTAGTTTTTAATTTCATTGCAATCGTCCAGGAACCTAACTTTCGCAAAAGCACGTCTACGCTAATTAGTGAAAAATACTACCTCTAAGGCCATGCTCAACAAATTGTAATTATTGCACCCTTGTAACAAGTTCCTAATTTATATGGGTAGTTTTCGTCAGAATAAAAGTTAAAACAGGTAAATTCACATAAGTCTGAATGCATTTCGCATGTTCTAAGACAGACAGTGTGGAAATATTCAGTCATCAGCCAATAGCGAACCATCGGGTTTTAAATATAAGTTGTTTTAATCTCCTAATATCGTGGAGTCAGATAATCATCACATCCTACTTGCTCTTTGATATTCATGTTCTTCGTTGTTTCACAATAAGTAAGCTTTGGAACGGTTCAGTTAATGGCAAATTTTCATTCAACAGAATGGATTCGTTACTTACACATTCATAAATGTTGCATTTCCACAAATGTGCCTTCCTTATTAATCAAATTAAACTGCTTTTGGAAAAACACTTTCTTGTCATTTTCAAATGATAAGGTTTTTAATATGTGCCATTTTTTCGAGAGATTACGCCAGGATGTTAAAATACTATACAACCAGAAATTTTATATCGCAATGGTGCTTTACTGCGGAATTTTTAGTCAATGTTTCATGCTTTTCCCCGCTTATTGCACTCACACAAACATGGCTTCCATTTATTTTCGTCTCTGTGTTTCACATCAGTTTCTTTTCGGTTGAGTCTAACTTCCTCTACTCGACTTATTACCTTCTCTGTGAGCCTAACAATCAGCTGCTTGTTTTGTAATAATTAATTTTTTTGTGGTCAGTGTTAAGATACAGCTACCTGTTAAGTCATTCCATAGAGACACGATTTCGGTAAAGCCAAGTTTCCAAACATTCCTCAGTGCAACTATAGCGCATATAGAAAACAGTACTATACCTTTTCCACATTTGAATTTCATCACTAACACCAGATTGCAACGAGCTTTCGATGTCTGCATATATGACAAAAAACAGCTTACATTTCTTGTAAAACTTGCCAAATTTTAAGTACTTGTTTTCTGCAATGGGCATGACACTGTTGACATGATTGAAATGCGAACAGTCAACTTTATTTGTAGACAGCTTTTCTGCAGAATAAAAACAGTAGAAGCAGTGTTCACGCATTGCAGTATCACGATGAGAAGGAGTGACGCTACTATATTCTGTTCTTGAAAAGTTTTTTTCCTGTATCATATATGGTAAATTTCCGTATTTTTTTTACCGGCAACATTAATAAGTTTATTTATTCTTCACGATTATAACGTTTCAAGACATATAATGGTAGCACTTCAAACTCTGTTCTTTGATTTCATCCCTCCTACAACCATAAATTCATGCTCCGAATACTGATTACTGTACGCATTTGTTGTTCGTCTCAAATGTTTCGCGTGTTTCACAGTGGCTGTGAAATACAGCGTTTATGAAGTTCAGTGTAAGTGAGTGAAAACGTAATTAGAGATGTAAATATAATTAGAGAAGTAACTCATATTGTCATTTGCTGAGAGCTTACAGACTATAACTGACCAACTGGGGCAAAAGTCCTCTTGAATCTACATGCAGCACAGCACGTTTGCTTGAAGCCTTGTCTGGCAATTTTCCTTGCATGTCTGCATAGTATCCTTAATTTATATGCAAAATTTTATTGTTTTACTTCCTATCTTTAATTGGGAATTTGGAAAGTTTACAATTTTTTTTATTCCAATTTGTGACATTGGTTGTGTACCATTCACAAATGTCATCAAACAGTGATAGAAATGCATTTTCGTAAATTTGTGGCAAGTTCCTATGGCACCAAACTGCAGAGGTTATCGGTTCCTAGGCTTATACACAACTTAATCTAACTTAAACTAACTTACGCTAAAGACAACACACACACACTCCCTAGGGAGCACTTGAACTGGGGCGCCGTGGCCTCAGATCTCGCGGCTACCCCACGCAACTAGAAATGCATTGTAGCTCTTCACACTCATTTCAGTAACAGCACCTGACTTGATGACTAGAAGTTTACAGACAAGTGAAACATATAATTTTAGTAGATAATTTTACACCTGTACTTTACTGCTGAAAACTGGAAGATAAGTATCAAGAAAGTGTCTGGGATCCGTAAATCCGTAAAGATTAGCTAACGTATCAGCGAACAGTCGACTTTCAAAAGCATGAAAAACGTCAAGTTGTTTTGGCTTATCCCTCTTTCATTTCTACTGCTTATAAGGGGCTTACTAAGTTGGGGTAATGACAGTAATTGTGTACTGAGAGCTTTGGCAGCTTGTTGCTCTGATTACGTTTGGTTACGGAACTTTTGTTCACTTCTCCGCATTATCTGAGGTTCGTTCCGCTACCACTGCGTGCAGTTGGGGCACTCTCCGAAAGGGTGTTTTCCTCAGTGGACCTTGAGTCGAATTCTCGGAAGCAAGTGGGCATGTGGCAATGAACGAGTCCGGGCCCGGCTGATGCAAGCGCAAGTGTCGATGCGAACTCGATGGACGGCCGACCGCCGGGCAACGAGAAGACCAGGCTGCCGCTATTGTCCTGGGGAAGAGAAGGGACCGCTTTCACCTCAAACTTGGCAGCACGCGTTGGACCGGTGCTGTGCTAATCGGTTTTCGACAGTGAAGATACTCTCTGGCCGCCTCACGATGTTCGCTAGCGGAAACGGGCGGGCACCAACCTCTCACTCTGCGGGCGTTGTCTGAGCAGCTGTTCGTAGAATACAGCATACGGCACAGCGATGGGGCGAAACACTGGCGCCCAGGTAGGCACTCTGTTATACACATTCCATTTGTGTATTCTCGCGCCTGTGGCTTCGTTGGCACGCTAAATATGAGAACGCTGGAGGACAGGCCGGCCGTTGTGGCCGATCGGTTCTAGGCACTTCTGTCTGGAGCTGCGTGACCGCTATGGGTATGGGTATGGATGTGTATGATGTCCTTAGGTTATTTAGGTTTAAGTAGTTCTAGGCGACTGACGACCTCAGATGTGTTGACCCATAGTGCTCAGAGCCATTTGAACCATTTGTTTGAAGGACAATCTTTGATGTCTGTTGATGTAACGAAATGCCACTAACTTTTGACGGAAAGCCAGTACATTGGGGGATGATGTTTCACTATGTCTTAGCGGCAGTTGCTGTGCGGTGGCTTTGTTTATGCGATGGGCGTAGAGATTACTGACCGATTACTATTGGGTTCAAATGGTTCAAATGGCTCTAAGCACTATGGGACTTAACATCTGAGGTCATCAGTCCCCTAGACTTAGAAATACTTAAACGTAACTAACCTAAGAACATCACACACATTCATGACCGTGACAGGATTCGAACCTGCGACCGTAGCAGCAGCTCGGTTCCGGACTGAAGCGCCTAGAACCGCTCGGTCACGTCGGCCGGCCTGCTATTGGGAGTCATGCGATTTGGAGAGGTCGACCCGCTCACATTTTCGAGTGGTGCTGCGCGAAACGGGATCTAGGATTGTGTTCCAGACCGTTGGACGAGAAAGACGTGTATCTGTCTTGGTCACCCGGGATGACAAGCTAGTTTTCCGATCCGGACCGGTGGACGGAAAACTTAGTATTTCCTGACACAAGGTTCGTGCGTGCACTCCGGCGAGAATGCGAGGCAGCGTCGAGCGTGGTCTGCACTAGTGACGGCATCTGTGTCTGGTAATGTACTGGAGCTCCGGCACGTTACGGAAAATGTCGATTTGTTCTGTCGCCCTCAGTAGCGTACGCATCAGTACGTTGGCTGCAGCAGTACCTTACTCCTGGGACACTCATTCACTGTAACGTGATATTGTGATAAACCAGTCACTCAAGAGTACTGTCCTCCTCTCAGTGTATGGCTCAGTATACCGTAGACGAACGCTACGCTTCGGGCTCAACATTGCCACTCGATTGTTCCATTAATATCAATCTGTGATACTCCTCCACTATGTTGTGCCTTTGCATATCTATGTATGCAAATCGGTTCACATCTATGTGTATTTTTTTAATATAATAAACCTATTAGCGATACTGAAACCATCAGTCATTTCAGTAGCAAGGAAAGCCAGTTTCTGTTATATATATATATATATATATATATATATATATATATATATATATGTGTGTGTGTGTGTGTGTGTGTGTGGAGCCAAATCACAACCCACTGCCAGGGCCCTTACAAATTAACTTGCGTTGCTAAATCCATTGCGCACATAGATAATGTTGTGGGGAAGGCGAAACAAAGACTGCGCTTTGTTGGCACAACACTTAGAAGATGCGACAAACCCACTAAAGAGACAGCCTACATTACACTTGTCCGTCCTCTGCTGGAATACTGCTGCGCGCTGTGGAATCCTTACCAGGTAGGATTGGTGGAGGACATCGAAAATGTGCAAAGAAGGGCAGCTCGTTTCGTGTTATCGCTCAATAGGGGTGAGAGTGTCACTGATATGATACGCGTTTTGGAGTGGCAGTCACTGAAACAAAGGCTGTTTTCTTTGCGTTGAGATCTATTTAAGAAATTTCAATCACCAACTTTCTCTTCCGAATGCGAAAATATTTTGTTGACACCCACGTACGTAGGGAGATATGATTGTCATAATAAAATTAGAGAAATCAGAGCTCGAACGGAAAGATTAAGGTGTTCCTTTTTCCCACGCGCCATTCGATAGTGGACTGGCAGAGAAGTAGTATGAAAATGGTTCGATAAACCCTCTGCCAGGCTCCTAAGTGTGAATTGCAGAGTAGCCATGTAGATGTATATTTGAAAGCAGTGTTTTTTGGGTGTGGCGTGTATCATAGTGGGAACTTTTGAATAGTAGTTCAGATGGTTCAAGTGGCTCTGAGCACTATGGGACTAAACTTCTGAGGTCATCTGTCCCCTTGAACTTAGAACTACGTAAACCTAACTAACCTAAGGACATCACACATATCCATGCCCATGGCAGTGTTCGAACCTGCGACCGTAGCGGGCGCACGGTTCCAGACTGTAACGTCTAGAACCGCTCGGCCACCCCAACCGACTTGTATAGTAGCCAACTAGTCAAATGCTCCCTCACTACCGGCATCTCGTAAGCAAAACCCATGCACATCCATTTAAGTGCATCGTTATTATTATTATTATTTTCACTGATTTAAACCCACTTTGTAGACGGTACATGGTTTGTTTATAACCGAATCGTATAACACAGTGGCTAATGAAAAAAATGGAGCACCCGGAAGACGTAGTCAAACGTCAGTGTAATGTCATAGACGTACACATCATCAGCGGGTATATAAATGATTAGAGTTGCAATTTTCTGTGAGAGTTAGAACATCCAAGACAGTGCATAAGTGTGGTTCGTATTTAGTGTTATGACCAGATCTGGTAGTGCATTTAACCCCTCAAGTAGTCGTGTGATAATTTAACATGCCAACATTCACGTCGGGTCTGTCTGACCCGAAACTAAAACACTAACAAGAAACGCCTTGAATGCGAGGTCGCAAAAGCTCACTGACGTTTACGGCATTCGATAACTCACACAATGCCTACTGCGCAACCACACTATTGGCTGCTAATAGCAACTTGGAATGGAACTGAAGGTATCCAATGGTGAGCACAGCATGCGGCTACGGAACGTAGTTGAACTGCTTAGTCGGCGAGTAACTCACAACAGTACTTCACTGCTAGCGGTGTTGGTACAAAGCAGAACAGTGCCAACGATAAATAAAATAGTCGTTGCATTATATTTATAACAACATTTTCCAAAGCTAAGAGTTCGTCAGAAAAGAACCCAAAGAATTTCACTGGCCGGCCGGAGTGGCCGTGCGGTTCTAGGCGCTACAGTCTGGAGCCGAGCGACCGCTACGGTCGCAGGTTCGAATCCTGCCTCGGGCATGGATGTGTGTGCTGTCCTTAGGTTAGTTAGGTTTAATTAGTTCTAAGTTCTAGGCGACTGATGACCTCAGAAGTTAAGTCGCATAGTTCTCAGAGCCATTTCAACCGTTTTTTTTTAATTTCACTGACTGAGAAGGAATTTGAAGATGAAATATTAGCCTTTCTGCAAGATGAGTCAGTGGAACAAGTCTCGCTTACGCTCGACTGTGCGAACAATGATAACGATACGTGCTTAACAGGTGAAAGTGATGTTGAAACAGTTGTCAAGCCATGTAGTTCATTAACCTTGTCGAACAGGGAGCCACAAATCACGCCTCCAGTGAAACGAAGTAAAGGACAATCGTTGTCCTAGTAGCGGTACTAAACATAATTCCGTACATGAAAGATCATGCGCAGCATAGTAAAAAAAGCAATTATGAACAGATTTCGAATAAGTCCGCAGCAACATTATCATGTAGTGCGTAAGAAAAACTACGCATATTCAAGAGAGTACAACACGTACTTTTTACAAGAATTGGTGTTTACGCGTTTCAAGGATGCTCGATGCAATTTACAGGTTGTGCATGATACTGACCTCCTACATTATACACATAAAATATGCTTGACGTAAATTACAGTGATTTCAAAGGAAGCGGAGGGTAGTTGCTTAACTTCAAACAGTGCCACGGAACTGGAAGATAATGAAATTTCGAATAAAGCGTCAACTTGACGATGCACCTTCTTGCGGAAATAACAAGAAACTGTACTGTTTCTCAAGGATTGTTTGGTTTGTTCAAAGAACCATTTGGATGTTTGTCTACATATAAAGGGTGTTCGGAAATTGCCGTTACAAACTTGTTGCACTTGTAGAGGCGAGTGAGTACATAACATCTTGAATAGGAAGCCAGGTCCGGATACATACCGTTTCCAATCTACTACGATTTCAGTTCAGATGTTTAACTCATCCACTTCTGCTTGAGGAATTTAATTAAGCCTGACCCAGTACAATTATTAGGTGATGGTCCGAAAGGAAACAACGACACGTCAGTTTACCATTTAAGTACATTTGTTTGGATTAACACTTAAATATTACGTGTTTACATCATTGCAATACAAAAAGAACTCAGCATAATGTGGTGCAGAACTGTACTGAAGCATTATAGCATCAGGTGAGTGTCTGACGTGGTACACGTCATGCTACCTATCCTATTGCATACTGCGGCAATCAACTCTGACACTTTTCTGTTTCCCTCATCAAACGTGGATGCGTTACATATCGGAACTGACACATTCGCAGAACGGAAACGGTAAGTTTCCGAACATGGGTTCCAATTCAAAATTTTCAGAATAATTATTGCGTTGGATTTTCTTGCAGATATTTTCCGAAGGTACATAGTTTACGAAATGGAATTCGTTGCATGTCTATTCTCACATTTTCTTCAGGAGTACACAAATACAAATACTTATCTTGCAACGGAGTGATATGTTCACCGACAGGAGCCAACTTGTTAGTATTTTCCCTCTAATCTCAAGTACCTTTACCTCTGAAGGAATATTCTGTATCGCACAGTAGCGGCAAATATATCAGGCCCACCTATGCCAACATATCTTTGAAATGGAGATGGGAAACTTTGTAAGTTCTTTCTTATAGTTCGAGGTCTAGAATGGCATACATGTCCACAACGTCTGTATCTTATGCGTCACGAGACCTGTCAAACTGTCCATGAATGTTCATTGTGTGCACATTACTGGCATATGAGAAATGGTATAGCATTTTTTTGGGTCTCCCAGTACGACTTGTTTCATATGGCGGTAAGTCTGCCAATCTTTAATCATATAGGAATGTTTAGAACGTTCGCCACTTCAAGAGTCAACAATATCTGAATTTGTACGATGCTCACTTTTTTCGTTGTTGTTCTCTCCAACTTCTGAACATTTCTCAGACAGAGACTTTCCGTCATAATTTCGCAGCAGCTCTGACATAAACACCTCTTCTATGAGAAACGTGGGCATTATCTAAATAAACCTGTTAAACATCGTTGAAACTTTGTATTGTATTCAATGAACAATTCCTAAAACACGTAAATGTTTAGAAAAATGGGAATAACAAATTTATGAGTTGATACATGTGAAAGACAACGACTGTGATCACACGTAAACGTTCACGTCGAGTCCTTTCGCTGCATCACGAAACAGCACACGTGGTCGCGTCAGGTCACTTCGCTGAAATACGGAGTAACACAGGTATTCGCGTCGGATCGAAATACGCATAACAACGAAACAAGGGAGGCGACAGTGGTATTAAGGAGAGTCCAAGAGACTACCACACAACAAAGAATTCTGAGTGAGACTGGCTACCTTTGTTTCTCACCATGTCAAAGATCAGCTACAGAAGAAAAATCTCGCGGGACACTGACCCGACGCAAGCATTTAAGGGTTAAGGGCCGTGAACAGCGTCAGATGTTAATTGGACACTTTGAAGAAGACGGAGACGCTACGTACTCTTGTTAGGCAGCGTTATCAGCATATGACAGACTCTGCAAGAGGCCTCTTTGTTGGTTTCCAATAGGCGGCTGGTCGAATCGTGCCTCTGGATGCGATTGTGCCATGAGAACGTGGGAGCAGGCATTCTCGTGCCCAAGATACTGGACTAGGACATCTGACCATCACAAGGGAGTATCGTCGTATCAAGCACCAAGCACATTTTAGAGGCTTCACATCTATATCCGCCATTCAGAAATAATAAAGGACTCTTTGCAGCGCTGTGTGTGTTTGGAGGGGGAGGGGGTCATCGTAAGCCACCACTTGTACGCTGGTTGTCAAATGCCCGCCAGCTCCAATGCCAGTATCTGCGGACTCAAAGGGGTGGCGGCAGCGTGGCATTATACGCAAATCAGGCGCCGCATCTCCCCTCCCCAAGTTAATTACGCGACACCAGCGTCCTTTCCGGCACTGGCACAAAGGAAGCCGACGACTGCGCTCGGAGACCGTTTGTTAGCGCAGGTAGTCTCCTCAGTTCGGCAGCTCATCTCCACGGGTCAACGGCTGCCTACGTCGTAGTTAGGTCTGCGAGAACCAACGCAGCTAGAAAGATTATTTACTGTTGAGTCGCCAAAAGATCTTATTCAGAGATTAGAAATGCTTGTTATGTTCTAAGTGCCTTCTTCTCAAAAGTTAAGTAAATGTGTTTGATTATTCATTTTTGGCACTACTGATATTCTGTAGTGTGCCCAGCTATCCTGGTCTGTCTACTGGTTCCTAATCTACGAATTACTGTTGTCACCTTCCGTGATACAACAATATGTCAACCCGCGCCATTGATCTTAGACTAGCAGCGCCGGATAGGAAATTACTACCCCATGCGTAGACTGCCATTAACCACACGACACAAATGACTGCATTTTGTCTGGTGCTGTAATTAGAAATCATGGACTGCTGACAGGTGTCGTCACATTGTGTGCAGTGATGAATCGTGGTTCTGCACTGTCCTGAATGACGACTGTGAGAATGGTGGCGACCTGCAGTGAGGTTGGATTGTTCGGGGTAAGAGACCAAACAGCGAGGTCATCGGTCTCATCGGAGTAGGGAAGGCTGGGGAAGGAAATCGGCCGCGCCCTTTCAAAGGAACCATCCCGACATTTGCCTGGAGCGACTTAGGGAAATCACGGAAAACCCAAATCAGGATGGCCGGACGCGGGATTGAACCGTCGTCCTCCCGAATGCGAGTCCAGTGTGCACCACTACGCCATCTCACTCGGTCCTGGAGTGAGGTCCCACTCTTCCAACGTTCTGGAGAAGCGAAGCGGCGTCATTCCTGGTGTCATGGTGTGGGAAGCCATCAAATATGCCTTCATGTCGCGTATGGCAATGGCTGAGGGAACTCTGACGGTACAACAGCATCTCACGTGTATCCCCCGTCTTCATGGGTTATCTCCCATTCATAGTTATTGTGGTGCCGTGTTTCAACAGGACAATGTTCGTCCAGACATGATACATGTCCCTGTGAACTGTTTGCGTTGTGTTCGGTTATTTCAAAGGCCAGTAAGATCCTCAGATCTGTCTTCGATAGAACGTGTGGAACCACCAATGTCATCAACTTGCAAGAATCCACCTACTCGTACGAAACCTCCTGAAATGTCTAAGTTTAACCGGTGAGTCCGCAGATGGTGGTATAAGGGGTGTGTAATATAAATGGCCACGCTTTCTCACCTGAGGTTTTTTCGATAACTGAGCCAATTCTTCCTTGAACTGAGCCGCCGCGTAGAAATTATTACCTGTTATACGAAGATGCTCTGGGAGTTTTATGTCACCTTGCGGAGCCGTAGCAGCACCATCGCATTCTGAAAGTGCAATCCTAATGTCTATGATTTACTTAATGAAGCGGGAAGAATTCTTTTATGCAAATAATTTTTATACATTTGGCATAATGGTGCGTTTACTTAAGGAACTCCGTAAAATGATCTGGTTCACACTGATTATAAGCTAACTATTAACCCTATGAGAGCATGGTCTACTGCATGGAGGTATCTAAAGGCATCCTATCGACGACTGCTGACTATCGCGCACAGTCTGTAACCTGAGCATACAATCGGCATAGTTCGTATAAGATCGTAGATCTTCGGTTATGCCAAAGTTATTCATTTATTTGCTAATATCAAAGTTTCCTGTCATTGTAAAATTACTGAAAGATAGTATTTGTGAACCGTAGGCTCCTCCTAATGTCTGAATGGCAAAAGTCAATTATTGTTAGCAACTATTTATTAATATCAGTTACTTGATTCACGCCAGAATAAATGTACTTACCGTACAGATTTCTTTGCTTACGTCACGAACGATTTCTGCATCGGTACCTCATCGCACTGGCTCTGAAAGCGCCAGATGGCTAACTGCCTCTGCTAGCCAGCATGGGAACCCACCGCTCGCTCCTTACTCCCTAGGTACTGCAGCTGCAGTGCTGATACATTCACTTCACACATGTGAAATTGCAAAACAGGAAACAAAGTAAAATGTACTCTTATGTGCAAATAAGGGGTGACTAACTCTGTACCAGTACCAGCACCCAGGATATCTAGGACCACTTAAAACAGATGTGGACCAGCTAGGTTCAGGACAGAATACCGTAGCTATCTGACAGCCTTCACAACCATGTCTGAGGCGGTGCAACATTATTCTGATAGGTGGCCTCATACCACCAAGTTCTTTGTAAATCTGACTCGATTTTGTAATCACTGAAATAACCTCACATACCCTCTCTATACTCGAATTACATTTCGTGTGCTGCTCGTCTCTTGGCTTCTTCTCATTTTTCCAGGCAGTGTATGTACTGTTATTTAAAGTCCTGAACTATCTGTAGTAGCTTGTCTTCATCAATGGTCAGGAAATATCCTAAGTTCTCCAAGCCAACGACGAAAGCAGTTACGTACATGATAATTCTGTTTACTCCATCGTCCAGGAAATTATTCATTGCATAGGTATCTCATAGTAGGGTTACCTCAGTAAGTTTCGGATTGGTCATTTTCGGTTGTTCATGTCAAAGTCAAACGCTTTACTTCTCTGTCATTCTTGAATGTTTGTAGGGAGGACAGCCATAAAATTATTTCGGTGCTCACGCCAACCTGGTGGAAGCTGCCATTAAAACTGTCAACTACCAGTTTGTCATGTTCTATACAACTGGCGAGAAGATTTTGCTACGGTAATCTGCGTCCGCTGGTCGATATCTGTGAAGCAACCACTGCGGTGGTTGGCCTCAGCAACGCTCTGTGGTCCGAGCTGTGGCTTAGCCAATAAGTTATTTAACCTGACTAATGAGAGAAGCATGACATCTGTTCCTGAATAAGGAATAAAGATTCTAGGAATACCTGTCCTGTTCTTGTTTGCGCTGTGTTGTTGTTGTTAGGAGGAGGTGTGACTGCTCTCTTCATAGAAAGAGAGTAGTTGATGTTGCGCTGTGTTGTTGTTGTTGTTGTTGTTAGGAGAAGGTGCGACTGCTTTCTGCAAAGAAAGAGAGTAGTTGATGGCAACGATCGCGTTTTTATTTGAAAATTTAATTGCGACCTGTGTTTCTCTCTGCACAAACCGCAAAAAATAAGGTCATATCTGCTGCAAATGTGAAGCTTGGCTTTTCATATTGATGCAAAGTATTCAGGGCTGCACTGAGCCATTTTGAGTTGTGTGGTGAAACATACAGTTTCGATTAATAGGAAGCGGAATCTGCTTTCCAGTTCTGTATAAAAATCCCTTCTTCATTCATTTAACGATTAATTACATTTTGGTGTTTTTCGAGAATTTTTCCGACGGAAGTCTTCATCAGACCGAGGCATAGTTTTGAGTTTCAGTAATTACCAAGAGATATAAAATCCTCCTATATTTATTTACGCACTTGTGATCAAATTACAGCATACATTCTGTGAGCGTAGGATTACTCGCAGTATTTTTAGTAATACCTTAGCAGGGCCCAGAAGATACGTTTTCGTCGAAATCTTCGGAGCACCACATGCTACGTCGTGTTTCAGAAAAATTCTTTGCATATTCAGTGTTTCAGGTTTCTTTAGAAAGATATTTAGAACCACATTTACAATCCAAGTATGATAACACATGTTTTGTTTATAAGGTGGGACATACTAAGCTTTTTGAACATGAAATGATAATTCTTTCCTTTGGAAACTTGGTCATTAAATTGAATTAAGGATGCTCTTTTTCCAGTTTAACCTCTGCACGAAGCAAGCTTGTCTGTATTAACTTATTCCAGAAATGATGTCAATATTCACATATTTAAAAAGGTCGTTTAAATCAGGGCAGATTTCAATAGGTATTGTTATGTTGTTATGTCAACACCGATTCAACCTAGAAGCAGGCAGCTTCCAATGTTCCGCTTAAAATGGTCTCTATTTGCGATGATGTACATCATACATCAGTCATCTGATTCATTTCAATGTGTTCTCACTGCGGTTGACTGGTATGATTAGAAACCACTTGCAGCCCAAGTGTAGTTATTCACGTCTATTTTCACCAAAAGATTTCTATATAAGTGAATTGCAAATGATGAGGAAAAAATGGAAGAAATAGAATAATGTGAAGATTTTTCCAAGCTATAAACAGAATTAAATTATCTTCTAAAGTTGCAGTTTATTTGATGCAGTACATTCACGTATCATCCTTCTTCCTGATATTCCCTAACGCTGCCATATACGTTTACCATCTGCCAGTGTCTTTGAAATGAGCATCATTCATCTGTAAAGTTATACATTCATATTGAATACCATGGATATCGCTTTGCACATGTCCACAAAATAATATTCGCAGGTCATTCCAGACCGATGACGAAGTTTAGAAAGCATCTAAAGTGGAGCTCGTCTGCAGCAAATATGTTTCCAGAAAACGGGAAGTGGGGATGGAAGATTAGGGGTAAACGTCCCGTCAATGACGCGGTCATAAGTGTCTCAGCAAATGTTAGAATAGGGAAGGATATCGTCCATGCCCTTTTCATGGGAATCATACCGGCATTTACTTAATCGGTGTTGAGGGAAACCACTGTGTCTTAGCGAAAGGAGATCATTTCTCGCTCAGGCAAAGAACCAATCGGGAAATTGCATTTCTAATTTAGTCTGACAAATAACATCTGTGTTGTTTAATCGGCGGTACGTAAGAGCCGAAACGCACGTATAAACCGAATAACTGTCTCTATAATAGCTGCACAGGCTAGCTGAATTCCAGCAGATTCCGCACAAGAAAGGCAATTCGAGAAACGGATGTGTTCTAGCTTCATGTTAGTAATTCATGCTGTCCGCACCATGCCTCTCCCATATTGTAAGTATATCCTTGTATACATGGTAATCAATTCTTACTTCCCTCCCTTTTCTTAATCAATTCCTGTTTTCCTTCTTTTCCTTAAACAGTTTTGAAGTTTTCTAACAGACCACAGCAGAAGAAGGCAATCCTGTGTTTACTTTGACACACATCTCAAAACTGTGTCCACTAATTTTGCCGGGATAGTGGTTACAGTCAGTGTAATGAGATGATGTTCGAAGATACCTTTCATACTCTAGAACCTCCCGCCGCGGAAGTCGAACACGCACCAGAACAAATGGACGCGGCCAGCCCATAGAGGGCTCCACATACGCGGCGGCTCTTCCGCGCAGCGGCTCTCGCGCAGCGAGGGCGCCACCGCTACACTACGTGCAGACTGCGGCCAATTGCCGCTCTCTCCCGTTTCGTATATACGGACCCGCTCTGCCCTAGTCATCTCCGGCGGTACCTCGCTACGAGTACTGCCCTTCAATTGTGCCATTCCAGCACTAATCGAAGCGTTAGGGTTGCAGGTGCCAGCCATCCAGCCATCCAGCCAGCCAGCCATCCAGCCAGCCGAGCAGCAGCGGTCCAACCGAGAGACAGCGGTCCAGCCGAGCAGCAGCAGCAACAGCAGCAGCAGCAGCAGCGGTCCAGCCAGCCAACCAGCAGCAGTCCCAGCCAGCAGCAGCGGTCCAGCCAGCTGCAGCGATCCAGCCAGCAGCAGCAGCAGCAGTCCAGCCAGACAGCAGCCACAGTCCAGCCTGCAGCAGCAGCAGCAGCGGTCCAGTCAGCCAGCCAGCAGCGGGTCCGGCCAGCAGCAGTGGTCCAGCCAGCTGCAGCGGTCCAGCCAGCAGCAGCTGCAGCAGTCCAGCCAGCCAGCAGCAGCAGTCCAGCCAGCAGCAGCAGCAGCAGAAGCAGCAGGGGTCCAGCCAGCCAGCCAGCAGCAGTCCCGGCCAGCAGCAGTGGTCCAGCCAGCAGCAGCGGTCCTGCCAGCAGCAGCAGCAGTCCAGCCAGCCAGCAGCAGCAGTCCAGCGAGCAGCAGCAGCAGCAGCGGTCCAGCCAGCCAGCCAGCAGCAGTCCCGGCCAGCAGCAGCGGTCCAGCCAGCAGCAGCAGTCCAGCCAGCAAGCAGCAGCAGCAGCAGCAGCAGCGGTCCAGCCAGCCAGCCAGCAGCAGTCCCAGCCAGCAGCAGCGGTCCTGGCCAGCAGCAGCGGTCCAGCCAGCAGCAGCAGTCCAGCCAGCTGCAGCGGTCCAGCCAGCAGCAGCAGCAGCAGCAGTCCAGCCAGCAGCAGCAGCAGCAGCAGCAGCAGCAGTCCAGCCAGCCAGCCAGCAGCAGTCCCGGGCGGCAGCAGTGGTCCAGCTAGCTGCAGCGGCCTAGCCAGTTGCAGCGGTCCAGCCGCCAGCAGCAGAAGCAGCAGCAGCGGTCCAGCCAGCCAGCCAGCAGCGGACCCGTCCAGCAGCAGCGGTCCCGGCCAGCAGCAGGGGTCCTGGCCAGCAGCAGCAGTCCCGGCCAGCAGCAGCGGTCGAGCTAGCAGCAGTGGTCCAGCCAGCCAGCCAGCAGCTGCAGCAGCAGTCCAGCCAGCCAGCAGTGGCGGTCCAGCCAGCAGCAGCAGCAGCAGCAGCAGTGGCCCCGGCCCTGTCCGCGTCAACAGCACCCCTATTCCTTTCGACTTCCTCTCCCACATTGATTGTACCTTCTCCTCCTACGTGATCACCACCGATCTCAACATCCTTAGTCGTTCCGCCACCCAGTTATGGCAGTGACATCAATTTCTCTCCACCCTCCAAGGCGACCTCATCCCCATTCCCCAGCACACCTGCCCTGAATCCAACTCCATTCCCGATGTCATCTTCTCCTCCCCCAACCTCCTTGGCCTCATAACGGTGGATGTCCTGGACCCCATTGGTAGTGACCACATCCCTGTCCTCCTCACCATTTCAGACGATCGTCGCCCCCGCCCCACCCCTCGTCATTACCCTCCCTCAAAGTACGTCCATGATTATTCCCATGCTGACTGGAATGCCTACCGGGATACCCTCTCCATCCAGGTCGATGGCCACCCCTTTACCTACTACCACCCTGACGATATTACCCATGCTGCCTCCTTTCTCCAGCAGACCTTGTCTGAGGCCGTGGTGGCCCACATCCCTTCTGTCGCCATCCACCCCCACCATCTTACCTTATCCCCACAGGCCATCCTCCTCCTCCGTAAAGCCCGCTGTCTCTACTGTGCCACCTCCGTACGACTATCCTCTCCTTCATGACAACCAACCCTTCCCTGACGCCATTAGTAAGGAAATCACTTTGCTTCCTACCTCTCCAATGTCTTTACCATTCCTGAAGATCCCCAGTTCGATTACTCCCTCTTCCCAGTTGTCCGTGATCGAACTGACAGTTCTGTCCCTCCCCTCGCCCTTGGGTTCCAGTACTTGGACAACATTGCACACACAGGAGTCAATGCTCCTATCACTATACAGGATCTCATTGCTACACTCCGCACGAAACGCAACACTATTCCTGTTCATGACCGTGTCACCTATCATCACCTTCGTGAAGCTCCTGCCTCTTTCCTCTAAACCCTAGCCAGGCTCTACAATGTAGTCCTGTCCACCGGCTACTACCCCGACCATTGGAAAACCCCCTATATCCTGATGTTCCTTAAACCCGGTAAACCGCCGTCCGCTGTCTCCTGCTACCGTCCCATCAGCCTTACCTCGGTCTTCAGCAATGTCCTGGAATCCATCCTCACCCAACGCATCCACCAGCATCTCCGCCAGCACCGGCTCCTTCCCGTTACCCAGTGTGGCTTTCGGCTGTCCTTCTCTTCCAATGACCTTCTCCTTCACCTCACTCATCTCCTCTCCAAACAGGTTAAATCCCGTCGTTCCACTATCTTCCTCTCCCTTGACCTTGAACGAGCCTATGACCGCCATGTGGCATTACGGTCTGCTCTTCAAGCTCCAAACCTTCGCCCATCCTATTAACTACGTCCCCTCCTATTAAGTACGTCCGTCTGATCGGCTCCTTTCTTTCCCACCGTCCTTCCTATGTCGCCATCCACGACATGGATTCCTACACTTATTCCCCTCCCCCGGCGTGCCCCAGGGTTCCGTCCTCTCCCGTCTTCTGTACCTCTTGTATATGGCAGACAAGCTGCCGCCTTCACCCCCCATTCACCTTCTCCAGTATGCTGATGACACTGCCTTCCTTGCCCTTGCCCCCACCATGCAGCGCTCCCAACACCTTCTCTAATCCCACCGCTTGGTGCAACCAGTGGTTGCTTAAGGTCAATCCTGCCAAACCCCAGGCGATCATAGTAGGCAAAACCACTCCTTCCTTCCGCCTCCTCGACTTCTACATCACCATCTATGGCCATCCTATCGTCCTCACCCCTACCCTTATGTACCTCGGTGTCACCCTTGACCGTCGCCTCTTCTAGACCCCCCACCTCTGGACGATGCAAGTAAAGGCACGCTGGCTCCTCTGTCTCCTCAAACTCCTCTCTGGCCGAACTTATTGTCTGGACCCCTCTACCATCCCCCATACCTATAAATCCTTCATTGGCCCTAACCTTTGCAACACCCACACTGCCTGGATCTCTGCTCCCCCTACCTTTTACAAATCCCTTCAGATCCTGGTACGCCATGCTCTTCGCCTCGCCTATCGCATCTGTCTCTCCTTTCCCCACGTGGATCCTGTATGACCTAATTCCCTTCCCCCACATCCTCCTTTTCCTCGATCGGATACAGATCCTCTACACCTCCCGCAAAATCGATCCTCCTCAGTTGTTGGTCTCTCCCATCCTCTCCTGCCCCCGTCTGCTGCCGTGGCTGTACTTCCATGTCCCACCTGCTCTCCATCTGTCCACTCTCCACACCCAATTTGGCTTCCGCCAGCTTCCCCTCCCTGATGATGCCCTCCTCCCCTCCATCTACCCCTCCTACCAACTTTGATCCTCCCTCCCTCTTCCTGTGTTTGTTTCCTTTGGTCTCTCCCTTCTCTCTCCCTTCCCGCCCTTTCTCCCAACTCCTCCCCCGGGCTTCCCCTACCCCCGTCCCTCTACTCCTCCTCCCATCTCCTCTGCCATTGGTATCTCTCCTCTCCCCTCTCCCTCCCCCTTCCACTTCTTCTCCTCTTGGCAGGTCCCCGGACTCGCACACGTTACGTGGACATTTGCGCGCTGGAGATCTTCGCCATCAGTTTTCTCGTGTGTGTGCCATTGTGTTTGTGTTAGTGTTCACCGTCACACTCCTACGTTCACCTGTGATGTCGAATCATCAGTGTTTGTGCGCCGTGCCAGCGTGTTTCAGTGTTCTTTTCATCGAGTGGGAACGGCTCTGTGTTTTGTAGTTTTTTATGTGTCCTGTTTTTTCTTTTAAACGCTACTCTAACTATTATGTATCTTCTTACTGTTTTTTATCATTAGCAAATCGAAGGCTGAAGAGCAGCGTACGATGCTGCTGCCAACCTACCTATGTATTTCTATAGGTATGAAAATCACAATAAAGAAAAAAAAACCTAGTCCAGTCTGTCTGGTACTCGCTCTGGATTGCTTCTCTATGTCGGCGATACTGCGTTCTGGTCGTTCCTCGTTGTTGACGTATGCCTGGCTCTGGTTCCGAGTGGATTTACTGTTGGTGTTTGGTGTTGGGGTTTCTAAAAGTCTTCGTTGTTTATCTCTTCCTTGTTGTGTCGGTTGTTGTCAGTTGTCGTTGGTCTGTCGTCCGACTCGTCCTGTGTTTACCCGGTGGTGCGTGCTCCACCGCCGGCAGCTTCCCCGCCTGGCAGCTCCGATCCACAGCCCAAGGCGTTCCCGCGGTTGGTTTTGGTTGCTACACATACCTTACCCCAGTATGAAATAATTACTATCTTATGCCGCTACTCTGCTTCTGCACAAAAGGCGAGACCAAGTTCCAGTGAAATACTATATGAATGCCGTATGGCGTTGTTCGCCTCGATACGCCACTGTGTGGGTACAGCTGCCTGTCGCAAATGGTGTCGTTCCTCCGTACACATTGCTCCCTTTCCGTGCAGATATGTGAGAGCTTTGCCGGTAGGTGAGTGTAATGGAAGCGTATATGGTATTATGTTTGTTTTGCAAGAATATGTTGAAATAAGTGAGAGGATGAAACCCAATGGCGGCACTTAGCTTACTCCTCTCGCATGTCACCCACAGGGGCTGCCGAGTTTAAAGTCCCTACCCTACATACGGTTTACCATCAACAGTGCTACAAGCCCTCACTCCATGGGAAAATGCTGAAAGGTTTAGCTTTCAATCCTAAACATTTGCTCTAGGACAAGTGATCAGGAATTTTATGCCACCACTTCTCCTTCTATTACCGACCAAAAGTGGCAGTCAACATCCCACCAAACACCACCAATCGAACCGGCTTGTCATCGAGTAGAGCACCATTGCATCGACCTCGTTAGCGTCCTCGGCTATCCAGGTGAGTCCAAACACAACTCGACCGATCACTGCGAATTATCATCCGTTATTGGTGAGTGGCATACACGTGAAGGGAGATGTTCGTTCGTACATTTATCAGTTTAGTTTTAAACTATAGTGGCATACTTGTAAAGACTCTGCATGTATATTCTTGTGGGCCGATATGCAAAATAAATTCTGCCGTATTCGTTTTCTATGACTGTCGAAATTTACCTCAGAACTATACCAGTGTGGCGTCTTTTAGAATCATAATGTCTTCTCCAGTTTAACTAGTGATCCATCCTTGTTTCGTAGACTTTATTCATGGGAAGTAAGAAAAGCGGCAAGTGCATATTAAAAATTTTGTTGCAGACATATCTATATCCATAGCAACCACATATTTTCATCGTAATACAAGCTGATAATCCCGGTACTGTCCGGCTTTTAATGATGTTCAGTTTTGTACTAGAAATTTAAAAAAAAAAACTAATTTTTTGTAGCGTAATACTGAAAAATTCATTTTCCTGTATTCACGAAAAGACGTTTGAAATTATGAAACAGCGTCTGTACGCTGGAGGAGCTGCTTCGCTTGTCTACAACGAGATTTTGTAAACGTCTGGCCGGCCGCGGTGGCCGTGCGGTTCTAGGCGCTGCAGTCCGGAACCGCGGGACTGCTACGGTCGCAGGTTCGAATCCTGGCTCGGGCATGGATGTGTGTGATGTCTTTAGGTTTAAGTAGTTCTAAGTTCTAGGAGACTGATGACCTGAGATGTTAAGTCCCATAGTGCTCAGAGCCATTTGTAAACGTCTATATGGTGACGCCACTTCAAGGGTCTATAGTCGGCTATTTTTTCGGATACAGTCGTTTGTGCTTCGTATTTGAAACCCGTCCCAAGTGCTGCCAAGTGTCAGGAATTTCCTCAAGTTTACTCGACTGTAAAAGTGTCATGGTAGTAAAGAATGAATTTATTAAAACTTTGTGTATGATTCGGCGTTTTCCACGTATCTCAGTGTTTATGAACTCATATCTCCTGAACTATGTACGTGCATTGAGCGGCACATATGGATACTGCTTGCGAAATACGTTGCGAACAGAACTGGAGCAAAGATGTAATAAATTTAAACCCAAGGCATGATGCGGCAATTATCAATCCATCTCAGTGTTTATGAAATCATATCTCTTGAATATTGTTTGGTACCATGATATTATAGAGCGTGATATAAATTTTTAGGTGCACTTAGTCGCACATGTGGATACTGTCTGCGAAATTAATTGCGAATTGAGTTAATAGGACTGAAGTAATCCATTTAACTGTCACCCATAATGTCACATCTGCTAAACTGTCATAGGTTGTAGGTACCTATCCCAGAGCTATTGCTGTCTGACAGTAAGGGATATGAATACTAAGTCTGATTCAAATCGGTCCAGAGGCTTAGAAGGAGATGTGGAACACACACACACACACACACACACACACACACACACACACGCACGCAAAGAGAACCACATATACATTCATTTTATAATACGTATTGATTTTTCGTATTTATTTTATAAGTCGTGTTTAACTCCAGTTGCAAGAAGTGCAATAAACCACATAAAAAGTACCATGTAGACGCTGTAAGAGTCAAAGTATCCAGAGGTGAAACCGCAGTACCCGAAATGTCGTAGACCATAATTTAAATGAAGTTACAATCTGAATTCAGTGAAATTTAACGTACTTACGCACATGCATGTAAAACCATTTCAAATACAATGATAACGTTAAGTAGAACGCCACTTTTCATTTTTGTTGAACGCTAATACACATGCTCAGATGAGCCCACAATTATGGACAAATAAAGTTTTGAATTAACACTCATGTTTGTGGAAGCAGTATAGTACCACAATAACCATTACTGAAAATTAATATGGATCGAAACACGCACTGGTTTTTCTGGTTTTTAGCTCAGCCTCACAGAATGGATAACACGTGGTTCGTATCGTACATTGAGGGGCGCCAACAATACGTAAAGAAGGGAACACAGAAGACTCATAGGAAAAAATGTAACATATGACATTTTTTTAAGCTAGAATAAGTTATGTGATCTCTTTGGTAATTTAATAATTTCCATATATCTGCACCGAAATTTCCGTCTGAATGCGTTTAATTTCCCACTGTATCTCGGTAGCATACAGGAAAGTTCCACGCCAGCTCTAAACTCCGTCAACGAAATTGAACTTCCTGGCAGATTAAAACTGTTTGTGGGACCGAGAATCGAACTCGGGACCTATGCCTTTCGCGGACAAGTGCTGCAACATCTGAGCTACCCAAGCACGACTGACGACCCCTCCTCACAGCTTTACTTCCGCCGGTACCAGGAGGAAGTAAAGATGTGAGGACGGGTCGTGAGTCGTGCTTGGGTAGCACTTGACCGCGAAAGGCAAAGGTCCCGAGTTGGAGTCTCGGTCCGACACACAGTTTCAATATGCCAGGTAGTTTCACATCAGCGCACACTCCGCTGCAGAGTGAAAATTTCATTCCGTCACTGATGATTTCCAGTATGTTTGTAATGTTACCAGCAAAATATGACTCAGTCAGAAGGCTCATAACGCGTGAGAAACTCAGCAGCTCACAACTTTTGTACTCCGTGTAAGCAATACAGAAATTCCTTTCATTTTCCCGTGTAAAGGTCTTGTTGTAACATCGAACGAGCGAAATGTTCATTCTGTTTGCGTAATGTATACGCTGCATATATTTTATAAAAGCTTAGAGAGCTATCTTCCAATGACATCAATTGCAAAGCAATTTAGGATCTATCTTCGCCTGTTTTTGATAAGTACGACTGCCTTACACCCTGCTCCATTATAAGACTCCAGAACTTTTGGTGATATGTAGTTAGAGGGTTATCGGCTGATTTGTAATCAAAATCCCACAAAACTTTCTGTATCAACAGCATTCGTGAGATTTCAAATCTTTTGGCTTTGTTTACTTTCAACATCCTCTTACACTGTAAGTGTTTACATCATTTTATGAGTTGCAAGTACTCTAATGAGGAAGATACTGTGCTGAAAGAAGATATCTCACAGATTTTTCATACTTTCGAAAATAAACTAATGCGTAATCTCTATAGATATTGGCAACTTGCGCTAAGTTCATAAATACAATAGTGGGAATCTTAAATTTTATTACTGAAAGGCTGAGACGTGTTTCAACGAGTTGCCTACCATCCCTCATTCGTCCTTTGTTCTGTATTTCTGGGTTTATTTCCTCCCTTTACAATTTTCTATAATATTACAGTTATTACGATGTAAGTAAGAGAGTTATTTAATATAAGTTAGAAAATTATTAACAATGCTTTTAACATTATTATGTATTATACATGTTATGTTTTAACATATACACCTATATCTTAAGCTACAAGTGGCACTGTATCGTGTGTGAATCGGAAGGCCTCAACCTGACTAGAATATGTAGATGAACAAATAAATACAGTAGTATTGATTGCTACATGCAGGGATTTAGCACTTAATAAAATCGTTGAATAACAAAACATCACCAGCTGGGGAGTTCTGTGAATTATCGAAGGCTTTTGATTGTTAAATAACAATATTCTGTTAGTCAGGTCGAATATATATAGAATCTGTCGTTCATCAACTGTCTGGTTCAGTTCTTATTTAGGAAACAGATAACAGAAAGTTGCATTAAGCTGACTGTGTAACATAAAGAGGGACTTCCTGGCAGATTAAAACTGTGTGACGGACCGAGACTCGAACTCGGGACCTTTGTCTTTCGCGGGCAAGTGTTCTACCGACTGAGCTACCCAAGCACGACTCACGCGCCGTCCTCACAGCTTCACTTCTGCCAGTACCTCGTCTCCTACCTTCCAAACTTTACAGAAGCTCTCCTGCGAATTGCAGAACTAGCACTCCTGAAAGAAAGGATATTGCGGAGACATGGCTTAACCACAGCCTGGGGGATGTTTCTAGAATGAAATATTCACTCTACAGTGGAGTGTGCGCAGGAGAGCTTCTGTAAAGTTTGGAAGGTAGGAGACGAGGTACTGGCAGAAGTAAAGCTGTGAGGACGGGGTATGAGTCGTGCTTGGGTAGCTCAGTCGGTAGAGCACATGCCCGCGAAATGAAAAGGTCCCGAGTTCGAGTCTCGATCCGTCACACGGTTTTTATCTGCCAGGAAGTTTCATATCAGCTCACACTCCGCTGTAGAGTGAATATTTCATTCTATAAAGAGGGACACCATTTTATATCCATAGGGAGAAATTACAATAGGAGTTCTAGAGGGTTCGATCATTGCTCCAGTACTGTTCTTGATATATGTTAACGATTTGCCATTTTATATGAATAACGCAGCAGAATTAGTCGTGTTGGCGGATGATATGAACATTGTCGTGAAGCCGAGCAAACAAGCATCAACACAGAAAACAAGAAATGCAGTTTTCTGAAAGTTACCGAATGGTTTTGTGAAAATTGTCTAGCTTTAAAGTTTTAAAAATTGCAGTTCACCCAGTCTCGCACTGTCATAATTATCCCATTTCCTGCTAACCTCATACACCACCAGAAAATAATAAACAGATTACTAGGTTACAATTGTTTAGAGGTACGTGTTGATGAAAACTTAAGCTGGAAAAACGATATAGTAGAACTGCAAAAATTTTTATTTTCGGCTATCTTTTCAAAAGAATAAATGCCAACTTTGCGACTGCAGAAGCCGGTAAGTAAAAATATTTTAATATTTTCGTTCATTGATGTCTTGTATGATAACATGGTGTGGTATCATCTCTCTTGGAGAGTTATTTGTGGAATTCAGACACATTCATTTTGCACTTATCTCTTTAAGTAATTGGGAATATTAACATATTAACCATAGTCCCATAGTATAGTCACTTACTTAAGAAATTTATTATCAACAAACATTTAAATTTGAGAGTAGCAGAGATATTCACAAGTAAAACACTAGAAGGAAAGAAATATATTATATGTTAATGAATCTCACTGTGGCAAAGAAGGGGATGAAATATGCTACTATAAAATTGTTGCCAACCTACCCATGGAAACAAAATATCCAACTCATAACAAAAATGTTTTGAAATCTAGATTTAAGAGACGTCTCATTAACGATTCCTTCTATATCACAGAGAAATTCTTGAAAAGAAATAGTAAAATAAATACTTTGTATATGGCCTTTATGCTGCCATATAAATATTTTTTGTTACATAATTGAACAGACGTTTTCTGTGTTTGTTGTGTTGACTCGTTGCACATCATAAAGTTTGTTGTGAATCTAATCTATGAAACGAGTAACTAACTTGTCTCTAGCTCCAATCGGGTATTCCTACGCTTGTCCTGCCTCAAACTATAGCGATCTGAAGTTAATGGAATTTTTTTAGGGACAAGTGCAGCTGTCCCACAGTAGGGTGTCAGCACTAGCGTCACTTCAGACTGACCTGAAGATTTATAATTATTGTTTGGGTTGGATCCTTGGGTCGTAATGTTGCCATCAATATTGACTATTGACAATGAGTAGCAATGAAAAGATGACGTGTCTTCTTCTGAAGTGACCTTGTGCAAGTAATAATGTTTATCGCTGTTTTGGCACCGGCGTAGTGATGTCAAGTAAACACTTTGTTTTGATTGCTCGAGGAAGCGACTGGCTTCCGAAATCATCGCGAGCTTCTCAATGGGAGGCCTGATGAACCTTGCTACAGCATCCAATTTTCATATCTCTTCGCAACCGACACTCTGAGGTCACTCATGTCAGGAAGCCGACGCACAAGATGAAATAACAGTAATAAAACCATTGCTCATTAAACGAAATAACTCACTACAAGGGCCAGAAGAGTAAAACTGTGTTGGTGAAAGCGTAATTTAAAAAAAAAAAAAGATTTTTTTCTACAGTTTACGGACTTGTCAAACATATAGCCATAAGAGGTGAACTGTTTTTAGATCCCTTATAATGACCTCATACCAGTTACAAAGAGTAAAGCCGTAACAAAATACAAAATAAGTAGATAATAAGCAGTAAAGACCGAATATCTACAGGCACATATCTTGATATTAAAAACGTCTCATGTTTCAATACCTTAACATTCAGAGGATACATCATAACATCAATACGTGTTTTATATCTTATCCACTCATTTTAAAAAGTTGGGAACAAAAGTTCTAGTAATTGCCAATGTAAACGATTTTTTGCTCATTTCACCAGCATCATCATCATCATCAACATTTAAGACCTGAGGGTTTCGCAGCTTATTCGCTGCTTACATTGTTACCTAGTGTACTGCCGGGTCCCAATAACGAAGATCCACGATATTCTGACGGACAACCGTTGCGCAATCAAAGGGGGGTGCTGATTATTTGATGCGGCAGTATGCGAGAACCATGGAAGAGTTATCATCATCTCCATTTTGCTGTTCATCTCCACAACCTGCCGAAAAATTTAAATCCTTTGAGCAGATCGTACAGATCTGCGTCCTCGACCGTTCTGTACTTGTATTCCATGTGGCACATCAAAATCGGTTTTAAAATCTTTTTACTCCTTCTCAGTACATGCCGATTCAATTTCTTATTCCACATTCGTAAAATAATTATGTTCCTTGTTCCTTCTTTTTCGGCGGCTGTTAGATTGTCACTCTGTTTCTCGATTTTCTGTTGTTCATTGATCACCTAGTCCTCATCTGTGTTCCGACCTAACGACACATGTTTGGACACTGTGCAGTAGGACACTCCAGACAAGGCGCTATCTAACTCACCCTTAATACCAGTTCCACATACCTACAGAAAACCCCCGGTGCAATACAGAACGGAATTTTCGTTATGTCCATTCTCGATTTAATGTCTATGTCGTGTCTAAAATTGTTTTCTACTCTACTTTCTACGTATGTAAGACAGTATTTTATTTATTTCAATTTCCCATGCTAAAGGCACATATTTCGTTTATTTTCATTTCACAATATTTTCGTGAAGCTTTGATTTCTTCGCCACTTCCCCGATCCCTTTCCGACCTCTTGCTGCAAGATTCGTATCGTTTGCCCATATCAATGTCATGCCCGTTGTTCTACACCCCATTTCTTCTTAGAAGACAAAGCTCAATCTTATCTTTCATTTGAAGAGAGTAGATGCTAGACAACAACCTCTAGAATCAACCTTAAGAATCAAGCTGAATATACATTTTCCGATGGGCGTCAGAAGATAGTTTTCAAGTGTGGTTGGGACGCGGAAGGAAGGGGGGTGTGGGGACGAGAGAAGGCTCCCAAATTGCCGTTTGACATTGTTTTTAAATCCGTAGTTTTGTCACACTGCGATACCCACATAATGCTACAACTGGCTAAACGAGTGATTTAGTAGAATGACCGGAAATCGCGAATTCTAGCGTGCGTGTGTATCTGTGAGGCGTGGGAGGGGGGGGGGGGGGAGGTAGGAGTAGGGGGTAGGAGGGGGGGCGAAGGAAATGGCTTCTCCTGACATCCCTTACGATCCCCTTTCCTTTTTCCACTGCTACAAGTGTATTCTGCACAACGAAGTGTACGAAGCGTTTTGATATTCTTACTTTATATTTAAAGTCATATCTAATAAAATGTCGGTACCTAAACCCTTTGATTTCATTAAAGATTCTCAGGCAATCATTAGTAATTGATTAGTCTTTCCTGGTGGTGGCTGAATTATTATTTTTTTAATTACTGTGGTTCCGAAATTTTTTCAAGTGGGAATTCTTTCTACATATGAAGGAACTTATGATAGGATATGATTTTTGGAGGACATTTACTTCACATGATTTCTTTACTTGAGAAACAATTGTTTCTTCTGGTTTTAAAACTCTGTCACGTCACTAAAATACAGTAAGCCACAGAATATGCAGCTGATTATCTGTGAAATACATAAATTAATGGAATCAAACGAATGCTATTGAAAACTGAGCAGTGGTTTTTTTCTCAGATGATGGCAAGACCGTTCATGTTTCTCCTGATTTCTCAGCATTTGTATTACTTTCCTTTCAGGAGGTGCAGTACCTCCCTATCCTGATTGAGGTAGTCATTAGGCCACTGACTGTGAAAGATGTGACTTATATGTGTGCTCCATTTCCACTGCTAGGTCGTCCTCTAACAGTGACAAATTTTGCAGAACAGCTCAGCGTTTTCATGAACACGTGTGTGGGTAATGACTTCGAGAAGACACATGTAAATGGCCAATGGCATCAGTATTTCAGTGAACACTCCCACTGCGTTCTTGATGCCGGTACCGAAACTCAGGGACTTTACAACATTGTTTTCTATCCTCCTTCTCTACATTATAAAATATGCAAAACGATAGACACAGGACTCCGGGGATGAATCGCTAAAGTGTGTGAAAAGCCTGTTATACATTAGAAACGTTTATATTGTACAGTCTGTAACCGTATTAGAATCGTATGTGAAAATGTTATTAAGATCTAACCAGATTCATTGCGTTACTGGAAGCTTGCAGTTATTGACGCTGATCTTTAATTACAGAAATATCCGAAATTCATTTGTAAATCGTATAGTTACTTTAAATACTTTTTGTGGAACTAAACATTCAATATTTTGTTGTAAACTGAAACTGCAAATTACCTCGCTCAAGTGAGCCAGGGATGGTTAAAACTGATATGGTGCCGCAACACTTTATTGCTGTACTTCACTGTTTTTCCAACTGAAATTTAATGGCAATGTTCCTACGTGCGCTACTGTTTGTTCTACTATTTGATGGTCTGACAGCTTGGTAATGAACTTGTAATTACGGCGGGATGAGCTGAAACGGTTGTAAAAGGTCAGTATTGGGTGTTACGTCACTTGCGATACGTCGATAGATTTTAGGTACGGATGTTGTTAGCCACATAATTCAATTTGTTGTCTCATGAATATGTGTTGACATATCTCACCCTAACTTTTATTTGCATATTTCACTAGCAGGCTGATCTATGACAAACAAAGCACTGCCTCTGTAAAGTGAAACATATGAGAAAGCTCTATATTAATAATTCTTTTTAAGAGCAATCAAAGGATCACCATGCAGAAGGGGAGCTACGCAGATACTTTCAAATATTCAGATTAAAACTATTAATAATAATTTGTATTCGACATGGCAATAACCCCCATGAACCATGGACCTTGAATTTGGTGGTGAGACTTGCGTGCCTCAGCGATACAGATGGCAGTACCGTAGGCGCAACCACAACGGAGGGGTATCTGTTGAGAGGCCAGACAAACGTGGGTTCCCGAATAGGGGCAGCAGTCTTTTCAGTAGTTGCAGGGGCAACAGTCTGGATGATTGACTGATCTGGCCTTGTAACACTAACCAAATCGACCTTGCTGTGCTGGTACTGCGAACGGCTGAAAGCTAGGGGAAACTACAGCCGTAATTTTTCCCGAGGACATGCAGCTTTAATGTATGGTTAAATGATGAAGGCGTCCTCTTGGGTAAAATATTCCGGAGGTAAAAGAGTCCCCCATTCGGATCTCCGGGCAGGGACTACTCAAGAGAACGTCGTTATCAGGAGAAAGAAAACTGGCGTTCTACGGATCGGAGCGTGGTATGTCAGATCCCTCAAGCGGGCAGGTAGGTTAGAAAAATTAAAAAGGGAAATGGATGGGTTAAAGTTAGATATAGTGGGAATTAGTGAAGTTCGGTGGCAGGAGGAACAAGACACTTGGTCAGGTGAATACAGGGTTATAAATACAAAATCAAATAGGGGTAATGCAGGAGTAGGTTTAATAATGAATAAAAAAACAGGAGTGCGGGTAAGCTAGTACAAACAGCATAGTGAACGCATTATTGTGGCCAAGATAGACACGAAGCCCGTGCCTACTAGAGTAGTACAAGTTTATATGCCAACTAGCTCTGGAGATGATGAAGAAATTGATGAAATGTGTGAAGAGATAAATGAAATTATTCAGATAGTGAAGGGAGACAAAAATTTAATAGTCATGGGTGACTGGAGTTCGAGAGTAGGAAAAGGGAGAGATGGAAACGTAGTAGGTGAACATGGATTGGGGGGTAATAAATGAAAGAGGAAGCCGTCTGGTAGAATTTTGCGCAGAACATAACTTAATCATAGCTAACACTTGGTTCAAGAATCATAAAAGAAGGTTGTATACATGCAAGAATCCTGGAGATACTAGACGGTATCAGATAGATTATATAATGGTAAGACAGAGATTTAGGAACCAGATTTTAAATTGTAAGACATTTCCAGGGGCAGACGTGGACTCTGACCTCAATCTATTGGTTATGAACTGTAGATTGAAACTGAAGAAACTGCAAAAAGGTGGGAACTTAAGGAGATGGGACCTGGATAAAGTGACTAAACCAGAGGTTGTACAGAGTTTCAGGGAGAGCATAAGGGAACAATTGACAGAAATGGGGAAAAGAAATGCGGTAGAAGAAGAATGAGTAGCTCTGAGGGATGAAGTGGTGAAGGCAGCAGAGGATCAAGCAGCTAAAAAGACGAGGGCAAGTAGAAATCCTTGGGTAACAGAAGATATATTGAATTTAATTGATGAAAGGAAAAAAAATTTAAAAACGCAGTAAATGAAGCAGGTAAAAAAGAATACAAACGTCTCAAAAATGAGATCGGCAGGAAGTGAAAAACGGCTAAGCAGGGATGGCTAGAGGACAAATGTAAGGATGTAGAGGCTTATCTCACTAGGGGTAAGATAGATACTGCCTACACGAAAATTAAAGAGACCTTTGGAGAAAAGAGAACCACTTGTATTAATATCAAGGGCTCAGATGGAACCCCAGTTCTAAGCAAAGAAGGGAAAGCAGAAAGGTGGAAGGAGTATATAGATGGTCTATACAAAGACAATATTATGGAAATGGAAGAGGATGTAGATGGAGATGAAATGGGAGATACGATACTGCGTGAAGAGTTTGACAGAGCACTGAAAGACCTGACTCGAAACAAGGCCCTGGGAGTAGACAACAGTCCATTGGAATTACTGACGTCCTTGGGAGAGCCAGTCCTGACAAAACTCTACCATCTGATGAGCAAGATGTATGAGACAGGCGAAATACCCTCAGACTTCAAGAAGAATATAATAATTCCAATCCCAAAGAAAGCAGGTGTTGACAGATTTGAAAATTACCAAACTATCAGTTTAATAAGTCACAGCTGCAAAATACTAACGCGAATTCTTTACAGACGATTGGAAAAACTGGTAGTAGCCGACCTCGGGGAAGATCAGTTTGGATTCCGTAGAAATGTTGGACCACGTGAGGCAACACTGACCCTACGACGTATCTTAGAAAATAGATTAAGGAAAGGCAAACCTAAGTTTCTAGCATTTGTAGACTTAGAAAAAGCTTTCGACAATGTTGACTGGAATGCTCTCTTTCAAATTCTAAAGGCGGCAGGGGTAAAATACAGGGAGCGAAAAGCTAGTTACAATTTGTACAGAGACCAGACGGCAGTTATAAGAGTCGAGGGGATTGAAAGGGAACCGGTGGTTGAGAAGGGAGTGAGACAGGGTTGTAGCGTCTCCCCCATGTTATTCAATCTGTATATCGAGCAAGCAGTGAAGAAAAGAAAAGAAAAATTCGGAGTAGGTATTAAAATCCATGGAGAAGAAATAGAAACTTTGAGGTTTGCCGACGACATTATAATTATGTCAGAGACAGCAAAGCACGTGGATGAGCAGTTGAACGGAATGGACAGTGTCTTGAAAGGAAGATATGAGATGAACATCAACAAAAGCAAAACTAGGATAATGGAATGTAGTCACATTAAGTCGGGTGATGCTGAGGTAATTAGATAAGGAAATGAGACACTTGAAGTAGTAGACGAGGTTTGCTATTTGGGGAGCAAAATAATAGATGATGGTCGAAGTAGAGAGGATATAAAATGTAGTCGCAGTGAAAAGGAAAGCGTTTGGGATCACAAATTTAGCATTGGAGTGTAGCGAGGAGGGTAAAAATCGTAGAGGGAGACCAAGAGACGAATACACTAAGCAGATTCAGAATAATGTAAGTTGCAGTAAGAACTGGGAGATGAAGAAGCTTGCACAGGATAGAATAGCATGGAGAGCTGCATCAAACCAGTCTCAGGACAGAAGACCACAACATCAACACATGTCAATAACATTTTGTGTCGTAGAAGAAATGATGTGGTTTACACTTTACACTATACGTGGTGCAGTAAACATATTAAACCTGGGAAAATTAAAAATCAGTAATCTCAAATTTTTTACGATAACCAAACACAGCGTATTGGACACAGAAATAGTAATGGCAATCTAAAGGTAAAAAGTAGAATTGCTATAATTTTTAAGAATCTAATGTAAATATAATTCAACAGTTCTTATTAAAACACTATGTAGCTTATAAATCCCATTACGTATTACACACTTACATAAGTTTTGTTCCTGCTATAACGTTTTTAGAACACTGAAAATTACTGTGAATTGTAGAAAGACTGGAATACCGACAATATCATTCTGAGTTAATTTATGTATGAGCTACACCTGTCCCAAGCTTTTTAGCGGAACACGGTCGTATGCCACTTCTGTGACGATAGTTAGTTCCATCAATTACTTTTTAAGGGGATGATCTGAAGATTTAATCATGTTCTGCATAAAGACAACAGAGCTCCCAGAAAGTCAATACCATTTACGTTTAGGTACTGAGCTCAACCAGCCTTACTCCTTATTAGACATTCTGTGTGATCGGCGAGCCACAGTGGCTTACAAAAAAAGCCCTCAAACGTACATTTGAGTATATCGGCGTAATTCATGTACATAAGAATGGTATCGGAAACTTAACAAAACTTCAGATAAGATATCTCGTTACGATTGTTCCCGTAAATATTCATAATAAATTTTCGGGTGGAAAACGAAATCCTGATCTTCAGTGGAAGTTCGGAAATCTGGTAAAAGTAGGTTTTATTTTCTTTGCTTAAACATGTGTCATCAGCCCACAGTTAGTATGCAAAACTGCTATCATAACTTCCCTGTTTATGTCACACGTGAAACAGCCAGAATTCTCGTAAATCTATTCCGAGAACAATCACGCGAATTTACAGTCACTTCCTACACTTAACGTTGATTTCTTACATAAGTCATACAGTGGCTTTCTTTCAGAAAGATTTGTCGCTAAATATATTCTGTAGTAGAACACAGAACATCGCCTCGCGGAATTTTCTAAGTTCAACAAATCACACGCGTATATCTCCCGAACAAAATATCCCATGACTCTCAAACTTTTACAAAATGTTCGTAGCAACAAAAGCTACCATTACAAATCCATCTGAACGCAACGGACCAAACATTTCTTCATCTTACCCATTTACGGACGGACACATTTAACATGACCTTAGCGCCTCAAAAGCTAGTCCACCACTCTCTCAATGCCGTTGCTCACAGCGCATGTACCACTTGATAGAGCACAGGGAAGACTTCACTCTGATTGGCTGATCAAGTGAACAGCGAATCAGATCAATCTTACAAGATCATATTCGCACCTAAAATGTCTGAGCCAATCACTGCTTCACATTCATTGGCGTCACTCCGACAAGCAAATTATTACTATAAGGTTTATTAATTGAAACTAAACCAAAATTAATCTTGAGATACCTTTAGGAAAACATTACTCTATAAATAACTATTCTGGCTCCCTTCTTACAAAAATAAGTACGCTTGGACATACGTCATCAGCAATGGGGATACAAACATCTTTTCCGCGCTATAATTGCGTAATGCATTGCATAAAATTAATCTCGAAATTTAACGTATGTCCCACTTACACACTCCCACTCACTCTCATTTACTCCCTCAACGACAAAAGGTACAAATAATAATTTTGTCTGAATTTTATATTAAGAAAATGAGAATAAAAATTCAGCAGACTTTGAGTTCTGTTTATGTTTTCAAATAATGCCAAAAGATAAACTATTATAGTTGCTAACTGAATCTAGTCCCATAAGTGTCGGGTTTTGGTATTTTAGGTAATTTTATCTAATTTTGAAAATACACCAGCCAGAAAGCTGAGATTTAGCAATCAGCTTCTTTTTAATAACAAAAGGCTACATACTAAGTTTTATCAAAACTTATTAATACTGACTATCTTTTACTTAGAATTTTAGGTGCTTGAATATTCTGTCGCTGGAACCGACACAAGTACCACATCCCACGGCCATGCTAGCGACAGGTGCGAGTGAATCATGCCGAGATACAAGCGGCTGTCAGCGCCACCGGCTCCAAAGCTACGAGCCCTTACTGCATTAAAACACTACTGCGGACTGACTCGTGACAAAGCAGTGGCACCAGTACATCCGAGTCGTCAGAGACAAATCCAACGGACGACTCAGTGGTCGCAGCTTGGTATCGCATTGTATACTCGACAGCACGAAAAAGGCTGTGGCTGAAATTAGAACTACCCGCGATTTCATACAGTGATATTATTGGATGTACAGATTTGCTCGTCAAAGTAAAAAAAACACTTAACACTTGTAATTGTGAGAGCGCAGAAGGATTAACACCTTATTGACTCATAACATCAGGCAGCACCATCTAAAAACACGCAAGAAAACTGCACCGCGTAATTCATACCATTGTAGATCCTGTAGAGGCTATTTATTTGGTGGTATGGCATCAAAAGCAATACTAACCACCTAAATGTCGGCACCTGCAACATAATGCATTCATAGTTCAGTGGTAGAGTCGGAGGTCTAGTAGCCAACTGCATGGCGACAAAGTTTAGTTCGTATCTCACTTAGTGCAATGTATTGCGGTATTCCATTAATTTGTTTAATCTGCAGAAATCTCCAAATTAATGTAGCTAACAGTTTTCGGTCCTTAGTAAGATATTTTCAGCCCTCGAAAGGGCACAGTAGGCTGTTTGTTTACCATTTAAAATTCCGTCCAAAGACTTTTTTTTATTCAGGGCCTGTCTCCTGTCTGTCAGGAAGGGGGTCTGCGTGGTGATTAATAAGTCTGTCATATTCTGCCACCTCCACAAAGGCAGCTCGGATGACGTCCGAAAGATCATCTTAGGTTCTTAACGTGGGGTCAGGAACATTTTTCCACATGCTCCGTTTCGTCTTTGTTCATACGTTTTCAACAATATATTGGCCTGGCGCTGGAGTAGGCTAGTCGAGGCGAGATATTCTGTCCCGTAAACCACTTAGTCACCATAGCTGGCATGTGTATAGGATGCTGGTTCTGCTGGAAAGAGAGGTAGTTCGCACACTGATGCGACAATAACATTACTTGTAACATGGATATATGGGCAGCATCGAGTCGATCATTTGTCCTGTGAAGCATTCGAAGTCCAGAGAACACATCCAGCCACCGACTGCCACAGGCACACGGCCACTGCGAAATGACTAATGGATATATTTGTGGTCGAAATGGGCACTTTTCAGCCCGCACCCTGATACTGGACCATCATTCGCTGACGACAACACCGGTTTGCTAAGTAGTTCGGCCTCCTGACGCCTGTGCCGAACCGTTCTCACTGACTTGGGAAGTTACGTTTCAGCTAAATCGCATTTAAAAAAGGATTTCCTGTGACATATTATTATTTCTGATATTATATTTTGTATATTATGTTCCTTATATATTTATATACATATTATATTCGTTATATTATATTTACTGTGACATATTCATTATCCCAGACAGATACTGTTACATGTCAAAGTCCATTTCCAACACGCCTTCTTTATTCTACAGTATTTCGAAAAGATTTCATGCACTGTCTCACAGTGCACACAGGAAAACCATACTGTTCTCCTCCCTCAACGCCGTCATATTTCCCCGCAGAAGCATGACCCGATCGCATGTAGCCTATAGACAATGATAATGAAACATGAATAACATAGGAGTGCTAGTTCTGCATAGTTCGCAGGACAGCTTCTGTTAAGTTTAGAAGGTAGGAGACGAGATATTGGCAGAAGTAAAGCTCTGAGGACCGGGCGTCAGTCGAGCTTCGGTAGCTCAGTTGGTAGAGCACTTGCCCGCGAAAGGCAAAGGTCCCGAGTTGGAGTCGCGGTCGGGTACACATTATTAATCTGCCAGGAAGTTTCACGAATAACATAAATCGACTGAAGGAGACGTGGTGCAGGTATCTATCCATATCTGAGTACTATCATTGGAAATTAGAAAATGAATGGTGCACCTGCAAACTAAATAGCAGTGACACAAAGTTTGTAAGTACGTAATATCAATGAATCTCTGGGAATACGTTCTCACGTATTACGTCAAACAAAGGTAGTGAATTTAAATTCTTGACTACAGAGATAACATTCTCCGTCGGAACAGCCTCTCATTGATTATTACACCAAATTTCGTCGCATATTTTGTGGGAATTGCCTGCACATCATCGAAATATGTTTCATACCCCGAGGTGACAACAGTTCGTCATATCCGGCCCCCTTTTGCTTAGCGCAGTGTGGCAACTCGACGTGGCATGGATGCAACAAGTCGTTGGAAGTCCCTTACAGCAATGTTGAGCCTTGTTACCTCTATGGCGGTCCATAATTGCGAAAGCGTTACCCGTGCAGGATTTTCTGTACGAACCGGCATCTCGATTATATCCCGTAAATGTGCGATAGGACTCATTATCAGGCCAAATCATCCCTCACAGTTTTTTCAGAATGTTGTTCAAACCTGTTCTGACACTCCACTCATTTTCACGTTTGTCAGACATCGGCAAAAACAACCTGTGAGTGCATTAGCGTCGCTAGAATCAGTGACTGGGACTACGAGTGGACCCTTATTCTAGGACAGAGCACATTGTTGTTAAGCTGTACACAATTTGTTTAATTTCATAATTATTGTCAAAGAAGTAGATGCACGAATTTACATAGATTGTGGCATGACAATGTTAGGACGTTGTCAAGATAACTCGTTACGTACTGGTTCAAATGGCTCTGAGCACTATGGGACTTAACTGCTGAGGTCATCAGTCCCCTAGAACTTAGAATTACTTAAACCTAACTAACCTAAGGGCAACACACACATCCATGCCCGAGGCAGGATTCAAACCTGCGACCGTAGCGGTCGCGCTGCTCCCGACAGTAGCGCCTAGAACCGCTCGGCCATTCCGGCCGGCGTCGTTACGTACTGTTTAGCCGAAATTACACTGAACACAAGAATATGAAATTCAAACAGAAGGTTCTCTACAAGTTGTATTTGGCCAATATTACGACAAATCATCGGATTCCAGTTCTACGTTCACTACTATTCAGGATGACAATCACGTCTACGGAGGATGGTTAATTTTTGTGAGAAGATGAGCAAACGATTACTCAAGCTCGAGTTCAGAGTGGAGGTAAGCTGGTGAACCAACAAGTTTACGCCTCTGCTTGCGCAATTTACCTTATCTGCTATGAACTGTCGACAGCAGGGCTGCTCTAGACCTCTGAAAATCCTATAAAAAAGCTAATCAAAATCCTTACTTATTTTATCAGCAGAATGTTTCTTGTTAGGCGAGAAAACATGCACTCATCCCAAGTCTGGAAATATGGCGATATACACGTGCATAGACGGAGCAGCGTGCATATTACAATGACCTCTCAGTTCTCGCCAGAACAATTAACTACGTTGCTATTTCGTTCCTCCGCTATTGGAGCTCAGCAGTTCTCCACCTTATTTCTAGCTGAATGTCAGCCGAAGTGCACGCCGTGTTCACACAAATTTCCTCTTTTGGCGTCGTACAGAGCATGATGCGCCCTGTGCTACACTTGACGCTGGTTAAGAGGAGAGTCCACGAAGTTTTCGGGCTTGAGTCTTTCGTAGCAAACTGGCCCCACCTGTATCCTTTCGTGTTTCACATCACGGCTTTTTCAGACCAATGGGAGCGTTCCTTTCATATTGTGCAAACTACCTCTGCCAATTGCGAATGGCCTACCTTCAAATTGCATCGAAATGTCTCCCCTTTCTACTCCTTCTGAGTTTATTCCAGCCAATTGGACATTTTGTGCCCGCTCCTGCCACCTAAATGTTACACGCGTAAATCACGAGCGCACCACGGGCATTTCACGGGTCATCGGCGTCCCTAGTTTGTTTGTATCCTTCTGGAACTTCTCCAACGCTGTTTTCTAAAGAATTTCTTCGTAGCAAGCAGCTCTGGCCTGCTACCTGGTCTCCTCGATGTATCGCGCGGTATGCTCGTTGGCCCTTTCGCCACGGGTCACAAACCCCTTTTTAAAAGCTTTCTGTTGCAGTCGGGCCGTGATGGTGGAACTCGCGTCTGCCCCCAAAAGTAAAACGTTTCCACTAGCAGCGTTTTTCACCTTTTGCTCATTGACATGCAGGATTTGAGTTCATTGTGTTAAAACGGTTGGACCAAGAGTCATCCATTTGCATTACATACTTTACATTTTAATAATCGAATCTGCTCATTATCGCCAAAGTATGTCAGGTGACACTCTCATCTACTTGTTGACATATAAAATCTCTCACGTAAGGTGTGAAATTATCAAATGGTTCAAATGGCTCTGAGCACTATGGGACTCAACTGCTGAGGTCATTAGTCCCCTAGAACTTAGAACTAGTTAAACCTAACTAACCTAAGGACATCACAAACATCCATGCCCGAGGCAGGATTCGAACCTGCGACCGTAGCGGTCTTGCGGTTCCGGACTGCAGCGCCTTTAACCGCACGGCCACTGCGGCCGGCTGTGAAATTATCATTCATTCAGTCTGCCACCTTACACAGTCGCGATCAAATGTCGCCGGTTACATGACAAATTCTCTTCCATAAAAATTTCAGGAAGTGAAAGGCTGTTTACAATTTGTACAGAATCCAGATGGCAATTATAACAATTGAGCGGCACGAAAGGGAAAGAGTAGTGAAGAAGGGAGTGGGACAGTCTTGTATCCTATCCCTGATGTTATTCAATCAGTGTATTGAGGAAGCATTAAAAGAAAGAAAAGAAAAAATTGAAGTAGGAAGAAATAAAAAGTTTTAAGTTTGCCAACGACATTGTAATTCTGTCACAGACAGCAAAGGACGCGGAAACGCAGTTAAGTGGAATGGAGAATGTCTTCAAAGCAGGTTATAAGATGAACATGAATAAATCAAAACGGAGATAATGGAATTTAGTCGAATTAAATCAGGTAATGCTGAGGGAATTAGATTATGAAATGAGACACTTAAAGCAGTAGATGAGTGATGCTATTTGGGGAGAAAAACAACTGATGATGGGCGGCGTAAGAAGATATAAAGTGTAGAGTGGCTATGGCAAGGATAACGTTTCTGAAGTAGAAAAATTTGCTAACCTTGAGTATAGATTTAAGTGTCAGTAAGTCTATTCTGAAAGAATTTGTATAGAGTGTAGCCAGGTATGCAAGTGAAACGTGGACGATAGGTAGTTTACACAAGAAGAGGATAGAAGCGTTCGAAATGTGGTGCTACAGACGTGGTGCAGATCTCGTAACTAATGAGGAGGTACTGAATACAACTGGGGAGAAGAGGAATTTGTGGCACAACTTGACTAGAAGAAGGGATCGGCTGGTAGGACACGTTCTGATGCATCACTGGGTCACCCATTTAATACTGAAGGGAAATGTGGAGGCTAAAAATCGTAGAGGGAGACCAAGAGATGAATATACTAAGCAGATTCAGAAGCATGCAGGTTGCAGTAAGTACTGGGAGATGAAGAAGCTTGCACAGGATAGGGTAGCATGGAGACCAAGAGATAATGCACTAAGCAGATTCAGAAGGATGTAGGTGGCAGTAGTTATTTAGAGATGACGAGGGTTGCACATAATGTAGTAGCATGGAGAGCTGCATCGAACCGATTTCTGGACTGAAAACCACAACAACAACAACAACAACAAAAATTCCATAGTTCTTTGGGAAAATGACGTCCACGAATGGCTGCGAATGGTCTCCAAAAAGCCCTTTTGTGAAACCCAGCAGGCGCCATATTGAACGTTTCTGGTTAAAGTCAATCGTTGCATTTACAGTCCTTATTTCGGATTTAAGTGTATTGATGTTTGCACGTACTTTAGTACATTTTCCAGACTATTTTAAGTTTTTATTTAAATCGGCGATATCGTATGCACCCAGTTATATTTTCACAATATCTTTTTCACCATTAATATCCAGATACAGTTTGTTGTTAGTTTGAGTGATATTTGGGATGCTGTTGTGCATCTTCAGTCCAATCAATCCAATATTCCATTCAACAACGCTCTAATCTATTGGCGGGTAGTAATTAGCACGCAATACTGATGATTGTTGTTTTAACTCCAAAGAGTACGACATTGTATCTGAAGCTCAACTGATGATGGAATGTTTAAGGCTCATCCATATATAGCTTGGTTCTTCTTCTTTGCAAACGTCAGGAGAAACATGATGCATAGATGACCAAAGAGGTATGTATTAAAGTCCTGTTAGCGGCGATAATTGTAGAACACACGTCTTCTGGGAGTGAAGTATCGATGTAGTTCTCGTGGCGGTTGCAGGTCACCAAATGAGTAGAAATAGTAGATGCTATCCGCATTTTTCATAACATACGATACAAAGTGGGTGCTGGGACCTCCAGCAACATCTAAATTCACAATGCCACATCAACCAGTTTTCCACATAGTCTTTGGTAATGTATCCCGCATAACACACCACGGAATCTCGGTGTCTTTAGTTTGTTTCTAACAAACTTAAGAAGATCAGTATTTGTGAGTGGTCGATCTGGTAGGACCGCTAATGGGCATTTTCATTTATGAATAGACCAAGCCTTTTTCTGTACGATTTCTAGTCCTTTTCCGATAGCTGCGGCTTCCATCATGGGGTTATGTCTTCTTGCCTCTTCTTTTGCCCGTTCTTGACCGTTCGAGCGATAGCTGCAGCACCACCAGCGAGGGAACCTACCGCCAAGAGCGCGGAGAGGGCTGGGATGAAAAATGGAAGACAACTGCCAGATGTCTTGGAAACTGGTAGAACTCGAGGTGCTTTAACCGCTCATCTTCTTCTTCTTCTTCTTCCCGTATCATTCTGCTTCAGCGCACTTTTACCTGCATACATAGCTGTCAGGATACAGTTCTTCATATAGGTACGAAAAGGGGGCCGCTACGCTTACAGCTACCTAGTTTCAACTACTTTTCAAGGTCATCCCACCACCCACTTCCACACCCAAAATAAGTGCACATAGATCGTTGTATACAGGAAATGTCCTAGGATTTTCGGTAGCTTAGCAAATAAGATAGGTATATATTCTCGTACAAAATATTTATTAACTTTTGCATATACATTTACGCAAAAAAACAACTCTTTCTTTGTTTTTGTTAGGTGCTGTTTTAATAATGTCCAATTTAATTTTTAACTTGTAACTCGACATCCTATACACTAGCACAGTAACCTACATCTGTCTTATTCCTAACAGTCACTACGCTCTCTGGGGTGGACAATAAACAAATACTTGAGTCCCGGTGTTCTTTTGACGATATACCTTCCGTACATCCTTATGGTCATTGGCGTAGGCAATAAACAAGTATTTGAGTCCCAGCATTACTTTGACCCAGAAAAAATAACCAACCACGTATCTTCCATACTTCCCTACGCACTCTTGCGTGGACCAACAACTGCTCCTTACCATCTCCTCGTAGTGCTAAACACTTATTCATTTATTTAAGAAGGCCCAGAAATCATAAATTCACGACTCGCAACGGAAATGTTCTTTGCAGCAGCTACTAGACAACGCTCTCATTGAAGCGAAAAAAGTTTAGTCATGCTGCCTTCTATCAACCCTTTCAATTCAGCCAGCACCGTTGAGTTTCTTTCGCTTGATGTCTTCTTAACAAAATCCATTAAGTTACATGACTCACCCAAAGCAGACGTCAAATGCGTCTCGAATTAATTCAATTACTCTAATTCCAAAACAACAATCATCACTAAACCTCACCACGAATAAGATAGTTCACTTATCTCTAGCGTACTCTGACTCAGTATCCTATTCAAGGTGTACCATTAACAATAACGCCTACGATGAATCGTGGAGTTCCCGACGGACAGGGTTAGGTTGACCATGACAAAACCTTCATTTATCCTGACAACTGTCACTTAAAATAATTTACATCTAATTTATCACGATTATTAACCACTTTCACGAAGTTAAAACCAGAATTTAACACATGTGCAGAAAAATCGGGCTAACTCTCAAATGTAAAACTTAAGTGATCACATCTGTTACTGGGTAAGGGAACTACAAAATCGACATTTGTCTCGCTCCTAAATTTCACTTACGGATGACCAACGTCAATTTTGATAGTTCCTCTACCGAACACTAGATGGCAACACTTATCTCTAAGCTTTTACATTTGAGTGTTAGCCGTTTATCCGCTCGTTTCTTCAAATGTGGTCTCTCACAGAATCAGGAAACGCGGTTTCTCAAAATTACTGTCAATTTAAATTCTTTTATTACCTACATTTCCCGTTAATCAAACTCTCAATAATACTCTATACTTGACTTAATATTAACTACATGGCGTCTTCCAAACGATTTGCTAATGCCCAAAACACAAATTCCTTTTCCTCTAGGCTGTCAACATCTCTACTTCATTCCAATGTATCCTTCCTCCTTTGAACTCGTAATTTTAAGAAATTATCGCTCACGTGCACTACAAAAAGTAAGCATCATAGTAGACTTTAGTTAGACACATTTACTGTGAGAACACTAAAAATTTACATACAATTTTCCAACTTAAATCATGAGAACAGTCCTAATTCCACCCTAATATGCTATTCCAAACACACTGTAGTAAGGTTATAGTACATAAGGGATTGAAACAGAATTCACTAATATACAGGTCGCCGCTATGACTAACCTACTCGTAACCTAATTCCTTGTATCCATTACATTCTTCAAGTCTAAATTACAACTCAGGCAGACTGTTGTGAGCTTCTTCACATCAGTGCAACTTATATTTGTATCTTCAGTTGGTGAGAGGCTTTTATCACTTCCTTAAATTTGTAGCACTGCCTCCCCGTTTCACTGTAATGGGTTTTCTGATTGTAATATTAGTAATTTTCGCCTCACAAACATTAATATACGCTCAATAGTAAATGCAGAGACAGAGTCTATTATTCTTTATCTTCGCTGTTCTTGCGCGCTGCCTGTAAATCTCTATGTACTTGTACCGATTAATGGTATAAAAAATAATTCTGTGGTTTCAAGATAATTGAGGCTTTTGGCGCCTCACCTTTTACTGTTGGTATTCTATGAAAGGCGGACGCGGACTTGCTGCGTTCCGCAACTGTATTTTATATTTTATGTGAAAATATTGAATAAATATGCGAATTGTTATTTTTTTCAATCAGAAAACATGTAGTTTCTTGTAACTGATTACGAACAGACGGCATCAAGAGGACATTTTGACTGTTATGTATAATGTATTTAACCACAATGGTCATCTATTGTAATTTAATATGAAAAGGAACGCAGCATTAAAAAAGTGTGTTAAAGATAAGTGCGCTTATTTTAGTGAAGTAACATTGATGATTTACATCTCCTCATTTACGTAATTGATAATTATTTTGCGTTAGTTCATCACCAGAAATTACGATCACGCTGATGGGCCGAACGCAGCATGAGGCAGAAGGAACATTATCGTTTTTCTATAATTTCTGAACCAACTTTTTTGTGTAGTGTTGCATTTCTTTTAAAGTCTATAAATCTTGTGGTCCCTTAGTGTTCATCCGGGTATGACCGCATCGCGACTATAAAAATGCACAGAAATGATAATGTTTCTTTCGAACGATCTCAAAAATGGTTCAAATGGTCCCCTAGAACTTAGAACTACTTAAACCTAACTAACCTAAGGACAGCACACAACACCCAGTCATCACGAGGCAGAGAAAATCCCTAACCCCGCCGGGAATCGAGCCCGGGATCCCGGGCGTGGGAAGCGAGAACGCTACCGCACGACCACGAGCTGCGGACGAACGATCTCAAATATACATGGTGATTCAAAAAGAATACCACAACTTTAGGAATTTAAAACTCTGCAACGACAAAAGGCAGAGCTAACCACTATCTGTCGGCGAATTAAGGGAGCTATAAAGTTTCATTTAGTTGTACATTTGTTCGCTTGAGCCGCTGTTGACTAGGCGTCAGCGTCAGTTGATGCTAAGATGGCGACCGCTCAACAGAAAGCTTTTTTGTGTTATTGAGTACGGCAGAAGTGAATCGACGACAGTTGTTCAGCGTGCATTTCGAACGAAGTATGGTGTTAAACCTCCTGATAGGTGGTGTATTAAACGTTGGCATAAACAGTTTACAGAGAACGGGTGTTTGTGCAAAGGGAAAAGTTCTGGACGGCCGAGAACGAGTGATGAAAATGTAGCACGCATCCAGCAAGCATTTGTTGGCTGCCAGAATGAGATTTTCACTCTGCAGCGGAGTGTGCGCTGATATGAAACTTCCTGGCAGATTAAAACTGTGTGCCCGACCGAGACTCGAACTCGGGACCTTTGCCTTTCGCGGGCAAGTGCTCTACCAACTGAGCTACCGAAGCACGACTCACGTCCGGTACTCACAGCTTTACTTCTGCCAGTACCTCGTCTCCTACCTTCCAAACTTTACAGAAGCTCTCCTGCGAAACATGCAGAACCAGCACTCCTGAAAGAAAGGATATTGCGGAGACACGGCTTAGCCACAGCCTAGGGGATGTTTCCAGAATGAGATTTTCACTCTGCAGCGGAGTGTGCGCTGATATGAAACTTCCTGGCAGATTAAAACTGTGTGCCCGACCGAGACTCGAACTCGGGAGAGCTTCTGTAAAGTTTGGAAGGTAGGAGACGAGGTACTGGCAGAAGTAAAGCTGTGAGTACCGGACGTGAGTCGTGCTTCGGTAGCTCAGTTGGTAGAGCACTTGCCCGCGAAAGGCAAAGGTCCCGAGTTCGAGTCTGGTCGGGCACACAGTTTTAATCTGCCAGGAAGTTTCATTTGTTGGCTGTTCCCTCAGCTCGAACAAGAAGCACAACAATTCATATTTCAGCAGGATGGAGCGCCACCACATTGGCACTTATCTGTCCGTAACTACCTGAACGTCAACTACCCGAGGCGATGGATCGGCCGCCAGGCAGCCCATGACAGAGCACTTCATCACTGGCCTCCAAAAAGCCCTGATCTTACCCCCTGCGATTTTTTCTTATGGGGGTATGTTAAGGATATTGTGTTTCGGCCACCTCTCCCAGCCACCATTGATGATTTGAAACGAGAAATAACAGCAGCTATCCACCTGTTACGCCTGATATCCTACAGAGAGTGTGGAACGAGTTGGAGTATCGGGTTGATATTGCTCGAGTGTCTGGAGGGGGCCATATTGAACATATCTGAACTTGTTTTTGTGTGAAAAAAAAACTTTTTAAATACTCTTTGTAATGATCTATAACAGAAGGTTATATTATGTTTCTTTCATTAAATACTCATTTTTAAAGTTGTGGTATTCTTTTTGAATCACCCTGTATATCTATACGCTGCTCTTATTCAGGTATTTAATGCTCAACGTATGTTATTATAATAGTGTAATCAATTCCTGATTCTGTTGCCAAGTGGCCCACCAAAGTATTCACTTTTTCGACATTAAAAAAAGTAACAATTCTTTTTATTTTCGCCCCCCAACAGCAACGCTACACTTGGCGCCCGAACAGGGACTTGATCAAAAAACCATTTCATGTATGTGTTTAAAAATTTTTCGTTGCTTGTTCTAATAATTGTTTCATTTTTTCATGTGGATGCAATTCAACCGAAAAAGAGAAGTGGGAAAACCTTTTCATTAATTCAGAAGAACGATTGATGAAATTACAAAAAAACGCGAGTATCCAGCCGTATCATCATCAAGACAACCATAGTAAGTGAAATTTTTATACGCAGTAGCCAAGCTTTCGTAGTGACGTTGCGTCTTTCGAGTTGATCAGAACGTAAACCTGTCTTTCCTTGCCTTCAATTTGTCCATAGTTCATTCTTATGTAGTTAAATTCAGTGAAAGTGTACCATTGTCGTCAGTGCATAAAAAAAACTACGATATGGCGGATAATTACGCTCAAATCTGGTAAAACGAGTGATATTTCATTTGTTTGTAATTAGTAGGAACCATCTTGTCTTCTTGGCGTACATGAACGTCAGTTGTTACCCAGAGTTAAAATATCATCTTAGGTCCCAGTGAGCCATAGCTCTACGCCACAGACAAACGACTGACGGCAGTGACAAACAATATCTGTAGCATTTTGACGTTTGACAAATAATTCATGAACATGGCTGACGGTAAACAGCGGACACAAACAAAAGCAGACGACAGCAGTGATGCGAATGGACCTCACTATCCATTACGATCACGCGCGATAGGTACACGAGCGGAGGCAGAAGCAGCCTCGACCGAAGTTTTAGAAGCTGGTCCTATTGTGCAAACTATTCCCGCTTTAAAAAAAAATGACTTGGCCCCAATGATCGAAGCAATAATGGAACGCAAGTTCGAAAGTCAAAGACAGAGAGAAGCGCAAAGACAGGAGCGTGAAATTCAGGAAAAATTAGATGAAAAGGCCCGCGAAGAAAAAGAGAAGGCCAAAAGACGGCATAATAAAAATCAGGTCCTTACAAATCTGTGCAATTCGGTAAAAGCAGACATAAATTCAGTAAAAACAGAAACAAATTCAGTAAAACCAGACATAAATTCAGTAAAAACAGATCTGCAAACGTAGATAAATGACCTAAATACACGGTTAAATTCGGTAAAGGCCGAACTAAAGGCAGACATAACAACTAATTTAAATACCCTGTTGGGTAATGTCCAAAGCCAAATCAGTAGTCGGATCACGACCATGAGGCTAGAAATTGACACACAAGTAGAGGTCAAAAATAGAGGATATTTCAAAACGGTTAGAAGAAAAAATCGAAGCAGCCAAGGGAGAGATATATTCAAAAAGTGATGGAATATCAAAAACAAGCTGCGACCTTAAAAGAAGATTATACTGCAATCTCTGATGAGGTCAAGGGAGTTAAAACCGCAGTAGACACGATCGAGAATGTTGTTGATGATCTTTCCAAACAGACTGAGACTCTTAATGTAGAGGATCAAATAAAGAATACTGTTAAGGCACATGCTGAAGCATTGTCCGACCACTACCAAGAGTGGATTAAAAATAAAGACGGATTCATAGAAAACAAGGTCAAGAACGAACTCAGGGAAACTGTCAAAAAGTTGACCTTAGAAATATTGGCAGCCCCTGGAAAAACAGGAGACACGGTGATGTCAGAATTAGGCTAGATAAGACGTACGTTAGCTCAAGATTTACCTGAATGGCGTCAACAGATAATTGATGAAGTTCGTACACTAAAATGTTAAATTGAAAATTCCCCACCTCCCGTGTCAGGTGAGTGGAGTAATTCACCACGATGTAATGAACAACAGCAGGTACATTACCGTTCACCATTTGATTACGCTCAAACTCATAGTTCTATAGAAGCACAATTTAACCAGAGTACCACTTTTGTCAGTTTGATGCAGGAGGAAAGCGTGATCAAACATCGTGTTCTTCCGACCTTTCACACACAGAAAAGAGAAATTCATCCTATAATGTTACTGACAAATTTTTCGGGAATTCAATTTCTTACTGGATTTATCGTAGGCGATGTTGCGTTATGGGGAACCGAAATGGTCAACTCTTGTAAAAGTTACAAAGAGTTTGAACAGATGTTTTTAGCTAAATTCTGGATTTCTGGTGTGCAGCAGCGCCTGAGAAAAGAGGTTTACAACGCCGACGTGGTTAACAGTAAGCGCGGTAGTTTGGGAAGATACTTTGAAAAGCATTTAGCGATAATCAAGTTATGGGATTCGCCGATTACCGCCAAAGACGTTGTTGTGATTCTAAAAACTAAGCTACCGATTGCGATCAGAGAAAAGTTAGTAAACGTGTCTGAGGACGATACGGACACTTTCCTATCTGTGTTAGACTCGATAGATCTGATTTACGAGGACGATAGAGTTGATGTTGGCAACGCCCACTTCAGTGCAGGTGGCCAGCACAATACAGAATACGCAGGCAACAATGGTGGCCGAGCGAAAGCGCGTCACAGCGACGGCCAGTACCAACCCCACAACGGTTTCAAAAATAAACACACTACGTACTCCAACAGTAAATACAAAAATAAGTACAATAACGTCCAGAGATACAATCCAATATGCAATTCGTCACCACCTCAGTACGGAAATGCACTTTATAATACACAGCCCCAGCAATATGGAAACACGCAACCGATCAACGGTAATTATCAAAACGATCAGTCTTACGATTCAAATCGTCAGTGGAAAGGAAATAAATGGCATAATCAAGGTGGAGACCAACGTACACCTTTTAGTAACGGTTACAATCAACACAAGCCACAGCAAAATACCTTTCAGCCACAAAATATACACTTCAAGCAACAAGCGAACGGACCTTCGGGAAGTGTGAAACCTAAACGCCCGCATAGTACGCAAATTTATTATGCGCAAGCGAATACGCCAGGACAACAAGATCCATTTCCAACCGAGTTCGTACCACAAGACCAACACCAGTTCCAGATGGAAGAAACTTTAAGAAATATAAATCAGCAGGAAAGTAAGCGTCGAGCGGAAAATTAAAAGCAGCACCTTTGAGCCTCCTAGAGGATGCTGCAGATTTGAATGGGGGCACCATGTCCCTTAGTCCATACGAAATTAAAGCAATTAGGTATGACAAAGAGACAAACTTACGGGATGATCTAGTAGCAGACACCGAGACGAAAGACAATGATGACGTATGGGGCGAACAAGTTCAAGCTTCCATAAGAGTATCAATTGCCAACATACCAGTAACAGCCATTGTAGATACAGGAGCTAATATAAATGTCTGATCTTTATTTAAGCAAATATCCTCTGTATGCAAAGTTTTATCACTTCCAATTCAAGGTTGCACCGTTTCGGGAGCAACTGGTCCACTAACACAACGTGTAAATCTTCAGACTCAGCTTCAAATCCAGATAGAGAGAGTCTATTTCAGTAACGTGCATTTTTCTTATTGTTAAAAACCTATCAGTGCCATGTATCCTGAGTATGGAATTCTTGAGGCAGACGAAAGCTAAAATTGACATCGAGTGTGGAATCTGTACTCTAGTAGCGAGCCAGCAACTAGTAACTGTAAATTTGTTAATAAGTAAAGTGAAGACAAACTTTGGGGTGCTTCAAATAGCAGTACGGCCATGGACTAAAAGGCAACAATACAGTCAGACAGAAGACATGACAGATCTTGAAAGTGTTAATGACGATGAGTATAAAGACCTAATTCCCGGCCAGAATGAATTATACGGTAAAGCTAGTGAGTCCACTGAACTATCCTAACAACAGAAGAATGAGCTTTACAATTTGTTAACATTACGTTCAAGTATTTTCTAAAAACCTGGACTAATAAAAAGCTTTGAATATTGAATGGATGTCCTGCCCCATTCAACCTACTGTAGAACAAGCTATTCCATTCCATATGTGAGACGCGAAGCTGTCAAGTGCGAGATCAGGAAAATGTTACGCTGGAATGTGATAGAAGTATCTCATTCACCTTATTCGAGTCCCTTATTGTCTGTACTGAAATCAGATGGTGGCGTAAGGCTAGTCCTAGATGCAAGATTAATCAATAAAATTATAGTACCCATAAGAACGAGACCAGAGGCTCTTGAAGAGCATCTGCAGAAGTTTCATGGAGTTAAGTATTTGAGCACCCTTGATTTGAAAAGCAGTTACTGGCAAATAAAACTTGCGCAGGAGTCTAGGAAGTACACATCGTTTAATTTGCAGGTAGATCTTACCATTTCAAGGTTGTACCATTTGGACTAAATGTGAGTTCCGGAATTTTTATTTCTGCCCTTGACTATGTACTAGGTTCTGACTGAACCTTTCGATGAGGTAACAGTCTATGTGGATGACGTTCTTGTAGCATCGAAAAATTGGGAAGATCATGTGGCTCTTCTGCAAAAGGTATTTCAACGGTTCAGAGAGTATGGTGTTACAGCAAATCTTAAGAAATCCAAGTTTGGAAAAAGTGAAATTAAATTTTTAGGACACATCATCACCTCTGAAGGAATTAAACCTGACCCGGAAAAATTGTCTGCTATAAAAAACTTTCCAACCCCTATCACAAAAAGGCAGCTGAAAGGATTTATCGGTCTTACGTCATTTTTCAGACGTTTTGTTCCCAGTCAGGTATTGAACAATCCCGCTCTTCACAACGTTTCAAAAAAGAATTCACATTGGAATTGGACGCCGGAATGCCAAGACGGATTTCAGAAAATTAAAGACAGTCTGGTTAACAGTAACATTCTCCATCATCCTCAGATGAATAAGGAATTTTTTATTACTGCAGACGCTTCCTTTGTGGGTATCGGCGCTTGTCTTTTCCAGATTCAATTAGTAAATAGACACGAGCAAATCCAAGTGGTCAGCTTTGCGAGTCGAGTGTTATCTGAGTATGAAAAGTCTTATTCGCTTACGGAGTTGGAGGCACTCGCCGTTGTATGGGCTTTTAGGCGATGTAACTATTATATCTATGGAAGAAAAATTAGAGTCTATTCAGACCATCAAGCTTCATCATTCCTCCTTACATGCAAGTTGCAACATCCCCGTCTTACTCGATGGTGCTTATTCCTGCAGGAATATGACTTTGACATTGTATATATAAAAGGTAAAGATAATTTTATAGCAGACGCACTTTCACGCTCACCTGAGGGCTTACCAGAAACCAGCGAACTGATGGAACAAATGTTTAATTATAAAGTTTTGTTAATGAAAGATCCAATTCACAGAAAGTATTTTCTTCAGTTACGTAGGCAGATTCAGGTTCTTCAAAATACAGATCCAAAATGGAAAAAGGTTAGACAAATTCTTCACGAAAATCCACCCCAGAAGTTGTCCAAGTTTTATGAAGTTCATACCCAAGTGCTATTTCATAAGACGTCTGAGTCATGTGAGAGGTGGTGTGTTTGCATCCCTCGAAATTTCATTGAACATCTTCTGTGGTACACTCACATTTCATGGGGTCACTACGGACCAGAAAAATGTAAAAGGAAAATGTCGACTTACTGTTATGTTCCGAATCCACGTCAGAGAATCCATAAATTATTGAGAAAGTGTGTGATCTGTGAAAAGGCAAAATCCTTAAACATTTCCACTTCAAGCCCACTAAATCCAATAATTGCTGAAAGGCCAAACCAGCTTCTTAGTATTGATTTGGCAGGTCCACTACCCACCGGTATGGGAGGCGCTAAATACTTAGTGGCAATCCTAGACAATTTTTCTAAGCACATAAGACTGTACGTAGTGAAATCTTCTTGTGAAAAGCCGATAATTCGTCGCATCGAAAATGATTATTTCCCACGATTTGGGGTTCCAGAATCAATCTTGTCCGATAATGCTTCAAATTTCACATCACGCCCGTGGCGTGCATTTCTTGCTCGCCATGGAATCAAACAAATTTTGATATCCCTGTTTCGACCGCAATCGAATCCGACAGAAAGAATCTTCAAAGAATTTAACAGATTTATGAGGACGTACATACCGAATAAGGAATCTAAGTGGGTAGACTTCGTAACACCTTTCGAACAGATTGTAAACCACCTTCCCATCTGTCGACCGGATTCACGCCACATGAGTTAATGTCAAGATAAAAAAAAAGGAATGAATACATAGACCCCCTTCCAAAGTTACAGGACAACGAATTGGACCTAGACGCAAAAAATCAGGCAAGCTCTCATATCATTGACAACGTATGCTAACCTCCGAAAAAAGGCATTTGATAAGAAGGTAAACAGAGTTATAGATTTCAAAGAAGGAGAAAAGGTATTAGTCAGGACTCACTTTAAACCATCCCTGTTGTTAAAGAAGAATCGTAAGTGGCAACACATTTACGAAGGTCCCTTTGTGATAATGAGGAAACCACACATTGGTAGCTATTTGTTATCTAACCCTGCCACGAATAAAATCAAAGGATTGTTCCACCATCATGATTTAAGAAAATTTTATAACGCCAGGAATTAAGTTAATTTATGCTGTAAGAAAATTCTAAGGTATTGGAGATCAGGATTAACCAATGAGTGACAGGAACTGAACTGAACTGACTACGAAAGTTAAACGGTGCTAAAAGGAAACCTTATGTATTAAAACAACGCGTCTGGAAAATAAAATACAGAATAAGTTGTAGACAAGTATTTATTTGTACAATCTTTATGTGAACAGGAGGACATGTCCTAGAGGCGATTTTCAATTTTAATTATAAGTTAATATGTAAGAAAAATGATGTACTCGAGAGGTATTAATTAGCCCCGTGGTACTAAAATGAGGAAAGAGGAAGGAGCGAATAATGCACTTCTCTCGCATAATAGTAATTTGAAAATGAGTAAGAAGGAGCGAATAATCCACTTCTCTCGCTAAATAGTAATATGAAAATGATGATTATATGTGCTTAGTATTAGTAAGTGAAATTTAATCGAGGACAAATTAATTGCCTGTTTTAAAAGGAAATACTTAACTTCCAGACAAAGGAGGAAAGTAGTGTGAGAAGATTCGATTCCGAGAGGTTATTCCCTATTTTCAGATGTGACGTAAAGAAAGCACCACCTGTTAGCGCAAAACAGTCAGTAGATTTAACTTGTAAGTTCCAGCACAGTGCTGTGCCAGAGATAAAATAACATCTCTTTGAAGTAAACAGATTCCTAGGATTAAGCATGAACAGACCGATAACGCGGTGCAATTGTTCTAAAAAACGCCTGACGTTAACCTTAAGTAAAAGCGTGATGGAATAAAAAGGAAGTTTATTATATAACGCAAAGTAAGATGAGTCCAGACTATAAACAAGCTGAGTAAAAGAACATATGAGTAACATGGTTTATTATGGCAACTTCACGGTACTATTGAGCATTAGCGATACGTCAAATTCACAAGCTAGCATCAAGCAGAATTAGAATATCGCCCAAGCTTCACAGGTCGCGACAGCAGCAAACTACAACACTCTAGTGAGAGGCTTATATATACAAATGACAATTAATACCCAAATGCGTAATGCATAAACCTGACTTAGTCTAAGAAATGAACAAAGAGTAGTAAGCAAGCTGCAGCAAGATACATATTAGATATACATGCTTGAAGTGATAGATTTTATTTTATGTGCGTACTGCAATATTTATTGTTTTCTCTGTGATTATGTGATTATTGAACGCCTTTCCTAAGTGCAAATCCTTTAAGATCCTTGATCCTACCCACTCCTCAGGATCAACTTGTAAAGATGCACATGTGCTTGGGAAGTGAGGCACTACGTATAAAAATGAGTAGGTTCGCGACGCGCAAATTGCTTTTGTAATGCGCAATGTAAATTAAATTTTCGACCTGGTTGAGGAGTAATTTAAATTCTGTCGACTATCCGCGAGAAGGCCCGCTTTGCCCACTTCTCTTTTTCGACTGCTTGTATTTCTACAAGAAATCCAGAGGCGGAATTGCTATTTTCAAATCTGTCCTAGAACTTTCTTTAAAGACAAGCACATACGAGAGAAACTTTGACATAAATGAAGCTCCCCTCACAAGTCACTAAATAAGATGAGCATTAAAAAACTGTATTGGGCCTACAAAATGAATAAGCAAGCGTGATAAAGATTACTATGAATGATATTAATTTGTAAAGCAGATTGGAATGAATTTGGTCAAAGAAAAAGGACTTACAATAGCTTACCTGTGACCGTAGGCGTAAACAGTAAAAGAAAAAGACTAATTAAGAAACATTTGTTCTGATTCAAAGTGGTCAATTACATCATTTCTCGATTTAAATGAACTCTTGTAAATATTAGTATGTAAATCAATTTGTAAACACCGTGTGATGTTATGAAGCAAGAATTTCTTTTAATACACCGTTCACGCAGACGCTCACCACAGTGCAAGTGAAGTTTTAAAGTTCGACGATTTTCAGTGGCAGTATTCCACTGCACCATATGTGTAAAAACATTCATTGATGTGTGCAGTGTGTAATAATCAGTGTCATTCCACACATGCAGTTGCAGCGGTAGCTACCACTTACCTGCGAATCCGTTATTAGATAGTGGACAGGAAGTGATGTGAGGCAGTTTCGGTGGCAGAAGCTCCCATCAGCAATCTAAAAAGCAAAAAGCCACGATCCGCCGAACAAAAGCGACGCACGGCATCTCAAACGCGAAATCAACGCTCTGCAAGAAAGCTCCGGTCACGTGCGCGCGCACAGACTGAATTTCAAGATTGCTCGCAACAGTGGAGGCGGACAGCCACCATGTGACGAAATAATGTAAACGTTCAACCGCCAACAGCAGTTGCTGTGCGCTACATTCTGTAGCAAAAACATTCACACCCAGTACCGAAAACATTTTTGTATGTATCATAAACCTTCTGTGAGACTCTAAGATAGAGAAGTTAGCGTAATTAGTATTATGACTGATTGTACACAGAGATAAGTCACAAGGTCACCTCTGAACGTTGTTGAAATGTAAACTTTAACGAGAGTCACGATACGAATGAAAATAAGCACACGAAAATACGTCAAAGGATCCGATCCTTCCTATATCCCATCCCACATGTATATAAAATTAGTTTTGTAAGCTATTCTAATATAAGATATTTTGTCTGTTTCATACGTGAAATAATTCGGAGAGCCACACTCGAGCCCTGAAAGTGAAAGATATGGACTTCCTTGTCGAAGCCATCACCAGTGGCCGCTCTACAATCCAAGTCTATCATGAATAGTGTAGTGCGGCGAAAATAAATGTATAATTAAGTGCGACAACGGACAACGCAATCAATTGACAAGATGATGACAATATAATGAATACAGTCAAAACAGAAAGTTGTGTACCAGTTGTGAAAGTCAAATTACTTTTGCAACAATGAAAAATGAAGTGTCACTCTATTTCCTTATAAATTTTTTAAATATTTGTACTTATAGCCTTAATTTTAAGAATCATCAAGAAAGACTGAATCCATGCAAACACTGATAGAAACACAGAACAAATTCACATGGGAGGCAGTGTAATATTAGTAATTTTCGCCTCACAAACATTAATATACGCTCAATAGTAAACGCCTGATGGCCTAAAGTTATCGAACAATTGTAAAGTAAAAGAAATGAACCATCGCATAGCAGCGACAGAGTCTATTATTCTTTATCTTTGCTGTTCTTGCGCGCTGCCTGTAAATCTCTATGTACATGTATCGATTAATGGTATAAAAAAGAATTCTGTTGTTTCAAGACAAATGAGGCTTTTGGCGCCTCACCTTTTACTGTTGGTATTCTATGAAAGGCGGACGCGGACTTGCTGCGTTCCGCAACTGTATTTTATATTTTATGTGAAAATGTTGAGTGAATATGCTAATTGTTATTTTTTTCAATCAGAAAACATGTAGTTTCTTGTAACTGATTACGAACAGACAGTATCAAGAGGACATTTTGACTGTTATGTATAAAGTATTTAACCAGATTGGTCATCTATTGTAATTTAATATGAAAAGGTACGTAGCATTAAAAAAAAACGCGTGTTAAAATGTGCTTATTTAAGTAAATTAACCTTGATAATTTCCATCTCCTTATTTACCTGAAGGATAATTATTTTGTGTTACTTCATCACCAGAAATTAAGATCACGCTGATGGGCCGAACGCAGCGTGAGGCAGAAGGAACATCATCGTTTTCCTATTATTTCTGAACCAACTTTTTTGTGTAGTGTTGCATTTCTTTTAAAGTCTATAAATCTTGTGGTCCCTTTTTGTTGATCCGGGTATGACTACAACGCGACTATAAAAATGCACAAAAATGATAATGTTTCTTTCGAACGATCGGAAATATATATCAATATGCTGTTCTTATTCAGGTATTTAATGCTCAACGTATGTTATTATAATAGTGTAATCAATCCTTGTTTCTGTTGCCAAGTGGCCCGCCAAAATATTCACTTTTTCGACATTAAAAAAAAGTTACAATTCCTTTATTTTCGTCCCCCAAGAGCAACGCTACATGATTCTCAATACCTACTGTGTCATTCCACGTTGGAAACCTTTTCTTCCAGGTCCGGTATATTTTCCTACTCGGTACTTTCAACTCTGCCAAAGACTACAGCCCACTTGTCTAGGCTATCGTGGCTGTAGACGAAAACGAGAAATGCGAGTATACCTTTACTTCCTTTCATCTACAACCCTATTCACAGTATGCCACATCTCCTCTACCCAACCTTTTAATTTTCATTAATTCTCTCTCTCTCTCTCTCTCTCTCCCAGTCAATCTACATTTGTGTGTCAGAGGTAACTTAGTGCAACAGTATTGTATGATCTCTGATGAAGTAAATGGTTCATCCAAATTAGCACTTTTACACTCTAGCTCATCTAGCAACTTCACTAATTTGAAAGAGTCAGTCTCTCCTCGAGTTTGTAATTCCAACATCCTCTGTTTAAATTGGTCCAGCTCTGCAAGGAATCAATACACCGCTCGAAACGTTTCCTTGAGTTTTGCACATGATGAAGTCCGCAGAGTTATCGGTTGTACACTTTCTAATGCTTCACCGTTGAGGTGACGCCTCATGAAATATTTACAATATCCTGTTCTCCATTTGGGAGGAACGGAAATGTCGAATTGTGTGACCCTACCTTGCAGGTGAAGCGATTTTCCGTTACCCTTAAAAATTCGGAATTTCCGCTTTGACAACAAACACTACTTAACAAAACCTTATACTCTCTCGGACATAACTGCACGATTGTTGACTTTATCTCTAGTTTGGCAAGTCTCACTGACGACTGATGGATCAGTACTTATGTCGTGTTTAGCACGCAAACTTGCAAGTCGTATTGGAAAGAGATACTGCTTAGTTTGCAGATTGAGCTATGTGGTTACAAAACTTGCAAGTGTGATCCTCTACCAGCACTGTTTTTTCAACTGTCGCTGGTGTGAGTGAGTTACTCACTACCAGAGTTGAAGGAAGCGGTAACTGAGAACAAGAAAAGCAGATGAGACTGATGACTGAATTCGGTACCCGAAGTCTTCAGAAGTGGTAGTCAAGCACAACGCCGTTTAGTTAGGACGACATACGTTGGCGCTTGGGATAGAGTGTGTTATGTACTACGTGAATATTTTAGTGATGTTGCAAGGCGCAGTACAAAAATCATATTATGACAAATGTGGGTTTTCTGTTTGTTCTTGCACCAGCCGCACATAAAACACTGCAATGCTCGATAGTCTTGGAAAAATAATACGTTGAAATACTACTGGTTAAACATTACTAAGAAATTACCACAGTAAAAGATATGTTCTTCGTACGGAAAGCAGTAAGCTGTCAGTTTCCTCCAACCGGGTTTACGATTCTCGTCTTCTGGGTTAACTTTAAAATCCCACTGCCTGTATCTTTCTTCATTTATCGGAAACACCACCCTCGTGAACTACGACTTTTAGAATCAATAGCAAATCAATCTGGAATTTCTTTTTATTGTCCTTTACGTAAGCTACATTTGTTACATTATTAAATACGGTTTCAGTCAAAATACAGTACACAACCGTTGACGCGAAAAAGGAACTGTAGGCGCACATTGGACTAACAGCACATATCTTGTACTATGATAATTTTTGCAAAATGTTCCCACCAGGGAAATCGGTCAACGTGCATACTGTTGTGGGTGGGCAGGAGAGCCAACACCGTGTTATTAGAGGAAGCCGAAAGGCACGCGTTTTACCTCACGCAGGCTGGCGTGAGGTCTGGAACAGGACAAGGAAATTAGACTTTAGAAAAAACGAACGTAGCTGGTGGAATACTTAACTTTAATCCATTAATGATGAACGTCGCTCTTGACTGTACATGATTCAGTATCAATAGTAACGTAATGGCGCTTTGCTAGGTCGTAGCAAATGACGTAGCCGAAGGCTATGCTAACTATCGTCTCGGCAAATGAGAGCGTATTTTGTCAGTGAACCATCGCTAGCAAAGTCGGTTGTACAACTGGGGCGAGTGCTAGGAAGTCTGCCGTGTGGCGGCGCTCGGTCTGCAATCACTGATAGCGGCGACACGCGGGTCCGACGTATACTAACGGACCAGGGCCGATTTACAGGCTACCACCTAGCAAGTGTGATGTCTGGCGGTGACACCACACATACTACTCCAATCATGGTAAGCACGACACATGGTGTCCTGAGCCCTCCACCGATCAGCGCCGATATCATCATTGGCCACCATGTAGGCTCGTTATGTGACCTGTTTTGCTTTTGTCGAGAGAAATACCAAGCAACAGTGACAGTTAGGGGGAAATGTTCACCGACGAGGATAGAGGCCCCGGCCGTACAATATATTCTCAACTCCTGGTTAACCACTGTTTTGCTTTACTTTTTTTAAGATAAACCACCAGATACCTTAAATTGATCACTGAGCCGCTATGTCTGGTTGAACAGTGTCAGGGGTACTGATCACAACTACCTCCAGCTCACCCATCCACCCATACAGTCTCCCCATGTCCCGTCCTGTGGAGGCAGGCTTTTTTTTTTATTTCGTCTGTTTATTATTTTATCACCAATGTATTTTAAATCAGTTAACTGAACATAAAAATGGAGATGATATGCCGTTAATACTGTACTAGAAAGAGAATCAAACTATGGTTTAAAGGAAATGTACCAGAAAATCTACAACAGTGCACTGAAGGTGGAGGTAAATGTGAATCAACACAAAACGGAGTTCATGCAGTTAGGAAGGAGACGATAGGCAGAATTTCTTGAGATAGTTGGCATGTGGCTTATGAGAATACATCAATTCATTAAACATGATTAAACGAGAGGAGGAAGAACCATTAATACACTATAAGACAACAAAACAACGCACCAGGATTTTTTCGAATGGGACGGAAACCGGCATATGTGATGTACATGTAAAGACAAGCAAATTACTGACCTAGGAGAAAAAAATTATCCTTTATTCAAGAAAAAGAGCTTCACAAACGGAGCAGTTAATAACGCTCTGGTCCACCTCTGGCCCTCTTGCAATCAGTTATTCGACTTCGCATTGATTGATTAAGTTGTCGGATGTCCCCCAGAGGAATATCGATTCTGTCAATTGGCGCGTTAGATCTACAAAACGTTGAGCTAATTGAAGGGCCCTGTGCACTATGTTCCAAATGTTCTCAATTGGAGAGAGATCCGGTGACGTAGCCGGCCCAGGTAGGCTTTGACAAGTACGAAGGCAAATAGTAAAAATTCTCGCCGTACACAAGCGGACATTATCTTCCAGGAATGTAAGCCCAGGACGGCTTTCCAAGAAGGGTAACAAAACGAGGCGTAGAATATCGTCGACGTACCGCTGTGCTCTAACTGTGCCGCAGGTAGCTACCGAAGGGTTCCTGTTACGAAACCAAATGGCAGCCCAGACCATCACTCCTGGTTGTTGGGCGGGATGACGGGTGACAGACAGATTCGTATTCCACCACTGTCCAGGGCGTGCCCATACGCGTCTTTGACATGGAGTTTCATCGAATAGAATAGATTTGTCTTCAGCAATGAGCCCCGCTTCAAACTGACCAATGTACATGTGTCTGAAGACGCACCAGAGAGTGGTGGGATACCAACCCGACTGTCGTGTACTGTATGGCCTGAGAAACTAATGGTCTGGGATGCCATGTCCTTTCATAGCAGGACCCCTTTGGTTGGTATCTACGGCCGCCTTAAAGTACAGCGACACGTGGACGATATTATACGACACATTTTGTTGCCCTTCATGTCAAGATATCCAGGGCTTACATTTCAGCAAGGAAAGCCCACATGTATACGGTGAAAGTTTGTACTTCTTTCCTTCGTGCTGGGCAAACCCTACCTTCCTCATGGGATCTCTACCCAAATGAGAACGTTTGGAGCATTATGGGTATGACCCTCGAGCCATCTCGAGATTTTGACAATCTAAGGCAAGAATTGGACAGAATATCCTCGATATGCCTTGGGAGAGCATCAAACTACTCTACCAATCAGTGCCAAACCGAATAACTGCTTACATAAGGGCCAGAGGTGGATCAACGAGTTATTAACTTGCTCAATTTGTGAAGGTCTTTCTCTTAAAATAAATCATCCAATTTTTCTACAGTTTAATTGATTGTTTGTCTGAATATGTACATTATCTCTAGCTATTTCCTTCCCATTCAGATAATTCCTTCGTTGTGCTTCGTTTCTTTCATCTTAAAACGTAGTTGAAGAAAGAGTAATGACGAGTAAGTGTGGACCCGCCTTAGGTACAGTGGATGGATGAGAGGGACGAACGAGAAAATCTACCAACCTACAAGTGTACTGGGGTCCCAGAGCAATAGAATCTAGGGGGCGGCCATGTAGCCACATGCAAGAAGAAGATAAGTGAAGAAAACATGTCAGGGGAAAACAAACACCAGACGCGCCACAGGACGACCAAGGGCTCGCTGGATGGACGACCAGGATAAGGACGTAGCATCCCTGGGGATTGAAGACGCCTGGAGAACAAAACGCAAAGGAATCTAGACAGGTTGTGGAAGGGGCCTGTGAGCACTGGATGTGTATGTATGGGTATATACATGTTTTGATGTAGAAGGAGAATAGAAACAGGAGATATGATAGACCAGTTAATGCCGCCAGTGGGGAAGAATAACTGGGAATTGTGGCTTCGAGCCGTTGACTACTAGTCACAATTCTGGAAGTTATGTTAACAGTAGAAAAGACAATAAAACTGATTCAGATGTGTTATTCTATTGTAGTAGATTAACGTCCTATTGTTTGTTGTTCTACGAGTATGTACATGTTTATAGTGGAATTATTGTGGCACTAAGTATCCACTGCCTTATGCTAATTTTACTATGTACAGGTTTAGAGCGCAGGTATTTATCTTTCAGGGTATGCTGTGGGTTTAGTTGTCCAAAGTTATAAGTCATGCTCTGGTTTCTTGTTCTTCTTTTTCTCCAATAACTGTCCTATGGAATCTATCTTGAGGTCACATACAGCCTTGCCGTCTGTGAGCTCTTCATATGCGGCTTTGAAGGTGTTTTTTGTTAATGTATTAAGTTTGTTCTATTGCTCCTTGTTGCTACTTACTGTGCAGATCTGTCATTCTACATGACTGTAGTCTTGATGTATTGTGGTCTATGACGTTTCTGTATTGTCCATAGCAGACGCTGTGTTCTGTGAAACCTTCTTCTGACACTGGCAGCACCTTGGTCACACTTTCGTAACTACCAGCTACAGCGCTGGTCAATCAGCGACATTACCGAGCTATACGGAAATAATGTTGTATGGCACAGCCACAATGAAGCGATGTTAATGGCGACACTATCGCATTCACGTATTGCCGTAAAATATGGCACATTAAGCGGTTTGGCTGTTCTGTATGTACGAGAATCGTGTGTCACGTGTCTAGTGTGGCATTAGCATTTTAGCATCTGTTACGTGGAAATACGCTTAAAATGGAAAACAGTCGACCAACGCACAGCAGTGACAAACCCACGCTGGTGACTGTGCTGGGTGTGTGCCGGCATAGAGAGGCGGACGTGGGTGGTACCGGCCGCCGCACCACCCGGTTCTGCTGACGTCACCGAACTCAGAAGGGCTGAGGATAAGTGCTGTGCCGCTTGCATGGGACACGTTCAGGCTTGTTGCCAACCGACGACGTCATTGTCCTAGCTATGGCAAAAATATAGAAAACTCATGAGGTGAACCTGAGTGATGTTTGTGCTGTAAATAGATCCTTAAAAGAGACTGAGGATAGATCACATTTGTTCGAACAGAAGGTGACGGAAGAATCAGATGAGAGTGAACAATTACCAGAGACGTAATTATCTCAGTCCGATCGGGATTACAGAGATCATGAAAGAGAAAATTCTCGAATTGTGTGTTGAGTATTGGGTATTGAACTGGGGATCAAGAAACGATGGAGAGGCTTCGTCCCGCCGTAGCCCTCAGTGATTCACAACCCCCCAACAGGCAGGCCACTGCAGTCCGCCCACCGCCACCCGACACCGAAGCCAGATTTATTGTGCGGGTTCGGCACCCAGTGGAGCCCCCCCCCCCCCCCCCCCAACACACATCTGGAACGTCTCATACCAGACGATCGTAGCCCGGAATGTTTCCGCCGACATAATGTAACTGGGGCGGAATAAGGGGAACCAGCCAGCATTCGCCTAGGCGGATGAAAATCCGCCTCAAAAGCCATCCACAGGCTTGCCGGCACGCCGGAGCTCGACACTAATCCACCGGGAAGCAGCGCGTTAGACCGCGCGATTAGCTGGGGTGGGGGGGGATTCTCGTATTAGTGGTAAATCTTTTTGCTCAAAATAAGTGAAGCACATAGATGACACAGAAAAATGTCACTAGAAGTGATTTAAGATGTAAGACACCATAATCTACTAAACCTAGACCCATAACCGCTAAGTTTGTATCGAATAGGAAAAGATTTGATAACTTCAGAGCGATGAAGAAACCCGCGAAGAGATAATACACAAGGATCTCACATCTAATAGATTAAACATCTTGAACATTGCAGTCTAGGGATCTGGAATACACAATGTGTTTGCAAGTGATGGTGGGATGATGGCGAAGACAGGCGATGGAAAAAGATCAGTTAAGAATGCCAATGAAATAGAAAGCTTGTGCTTTAAGAGCTGACATGTTAACTCGTGCTGCCGCTTGTTCTGCCTAGCGATGGCAGGCAATGAAAACCTCTTCTTAAATTCTGCAGGTGAAGCAAAAACGTTTTCTTAAAGCAGAATACAAAGTAATACAGAAAGTTGCTACATGTGTAACTGTATAGTAAAAGCCTAGTTATTGACAGATTGGAAAAAACCATGCTCTTTCAAATCTCTCTTTGATTATGGAGTTACTGGTTACAAGAATTACGAGTTTTCACAGACACAGGGAGTTTCATCTGTAATGTAAATATAGGATATAGTTAACCATAATTTACTGATGTACTTACTGACAATATATTTTACATTACGTTGTAACTAAACTCACCTATTATTTCCCTATTTTATTTTGTAACCTTTACTGACATCATTGGTGTTACTCATCTTTAGCACCATCAGTGGCACTCTGTATTGTTATTGCTTTCATGTTTCTTTTAATACTGTTACTTGCAGATTAAATTTGATATATTTACTGAGGTTAGTTTCCCTACGATCCCTTCCCTCTTCCACTACTGATTCAAAACCAATTGACCTTGAAACATCCTGACAGATTAAATTGTATACCGGAATGAGACACGGATCGACGACCTTTGCCTTTGCCAGACAAGTCCACTAACCACTGGCCTGTCGCACCTTGACTCCCTACCCACCTTCACAGTTGCCTTTGTCCGTAATGGGCAGACTCCCATGTTCGAGTCCTGGTTTGTTACAAAGTTTTGATCTAACAGGAAGTATCAAATTAGCACATACTCCAATGTAGAGCAAAAATTCATTCCGGCGGCTGACCTTGCTCTCAAATTCTTCCTTCCTAAGTGTACCTACTGCAATGGGGCAAATTTTGTATCATCTGTGCTAATTCTATACCTTTACTTTGGAAACCATTTGCTACGTTCTCTGGTAAACAATTGTATCTTCAGAAGTAAACTGATGCTTATGTATCTGTTCAGAATTTAATCTAAAGCAGACAGATTACTTCTGCCCACTCACACACACACACACACACACACACACACACACACACACACACACACACACACAAGGATGACGAAATCCAGTACGTATAAGATGATAAAGTCTCTTTTAATGCTCTACCTCTACATTAAATCCATAGATTTCATACACACATAGCCTTTCTCATTCAACTAAATGTACTGTAAATACATTAGTCATATCTGATGTAGAAATCAAAAATATCTACGTCATATTCACTCGATGTAACCGTAGATTAGAACTGGGATCTTTGTCTGATGTTAACTGTAAGTGAATAAGGCTTGTACTATTGAAACCAAGGTCTGTGAAAAAATAAGGTTGTACAGTAAGCGTTCTGTGCTGCTATTGGCTGACTATGTGAATAGGCTCTGCCTCGGGAACAGCACTATGCCATGTGCACCACGCCTTTACGCAATGTATTTGTGGCGTTTCTACTGAAATAATGGAACGTAAGTCGCTATTCTTCTATGCCTGCAATGTTGCTGCTGCATTCTGTAATTTGTCCAGCTTTGAAACAAACACTACTGTCTTCCTGAGGCGCATAACGTCCACTGCAGTGGACAATAGTTAATGGCCGCTTCTTTGGCGTTTCCAATCAGCCCAGCGGTTGCAAATGCACGCAGTCCACTGCAGTAAGCACTCCATACTGGTATTGTGCCTTGCATACATTTGTAGCTGCACGACTGACTGAAAACGCAAGAGAAGAGACTATTAACTACTGTAACTACTGTCCACCGCAGTGAGAACCATGCATCACAGAATTAACGGAACTATCTATCGAACCGAATCATGCAAAAAAGAAAAGAGGCACAATGTGTAGATTGTTTTGCAGTTTTCTATGAAAGTAAATGTTCGAAGCAAGAGGGTAATTTTCCAAGTTGGCTCTGAAAAATCTTATTAACGAGTAAACAATATCCCATGACTTCCATTTTCGTTTCGTATGCATCATAGTCGAAAAGTAACCGCAACTAGGAGGTGGACACTGTCGCTTTCACTCAAGAAATTATGCAGTTGACTGATACGTAGCAAACATTTGAATCAGATAATCTAATGATGAACACAAATTTAAAATTTTACTCACAGCACTATCTTTTGGATTTTTTTTTACCAAAATGACAGCAGAGTGTTAACTAAAATTGTGCACATTCAACCATCTAAAAGGACATCAATTACATGACTAAACAAGGCTGCAAAATACGATTTACAGATAACATAAGAGTATTCGCTTACCGCGTCTGCTGTTCAGACAAACTGGGATGTAGTTTGGGAGGCGATAAGACAGACCCTGCACTATCAGTCTTGGAGTGTTGCTACAGATTTGTTACGACGTCGAACACAAATTGCTCTTTCGGTAACGTTTGTTGATACCGGACGAGACGAACATACGCGACTGTATAGACAAGTAGTTACTGAATGGTTAATGAATATTTAGTAAAATGTTAATTAATGTAGAACCTAAGACTTGTTGCTTCCACAAATAACTGTTCATTCAATAGCTCATAAGCCCCCACGTCCATTAGCACGATAATGACTTGTAAATCGAGATGTCACTGTTTGTAGGACCTCTGAAAGGAATGATTGAACTTTCAAGTGGTGGCTAAGCTACACTCTTGGCTTCTGTCGCATTAACCCTAAAAAAAGTGCAGTCACAACTTCAAGGAAATTGTGGTGAAACGTTTTAACGAAACTGAAACCGTACATCGTCGGAACAATTATCGTTCGAGGGAGGACTTAGACGAAACGGAACAATGTCTCACGTCCGCGTAACCGTGCGAAAAAATCACAGATAATTAATTAAAGGTTCTTCAGTACAAGTCTGACATTAATGTTCAAGAATTGTGAACTAACTAAATTCAGAGTGCAGATCACTCTTAAAATTAACTACAGAGAATTTTAGAAAATATTTTAGAGTATTCGCCAGTGGCAGATATCACAAGTTCACAATGAAACCAGTTGCTCCAAGGTTAAAAATAGTTTAAAGAGTTCACTGTCACACACGTAAATATGACAAGTCCACGACGAAATACTTGCAAATATTCCGATTTTCACGCAAGGTTATATACTGCTGCATATAGGTACTGTCTGTTCCTGGTCTTCACCCTGACTGCTAGACGAATGTCAAGAAGCTCCGCACAAAAATTTCCGCCGCTATTTAAATCCTCACCTTGACATGACTTAGAGGTCGTACGCTACTGACATACGAAACATACGTAAACCGCAAATATAATGCCGAATGGGTGTCATACGCTGGCGCAAAAAAAGCGCAACAGCAAGAAGAAGTTGTGGAACACAAAGGAAAGTAATTAGGAGTGTTTCTAAAAAAAAATGGTCAGACTATAACGCCTAGAACCACTCGGCCACTGCGGCCGACATCCATCCCACAAACTGACATCCTACACCTGTACAACACAAAGCATGTATGTTTGTATGCTTGAATTCAAAATTCTGGCGGTTATACCTGTTATTCATGTACTGCATTTCACACTGAGAATCGCTTATCTCGTCGTTACATTTACTTATGATCTTGAGCGTTAACCACATAATTATGTCATCTACACAAAAGTGTTTCCGAAATTCCAGTGCTAATCCCTTAATTATGTCATCCACAAAAATGTGTTTCCGAAATTACTTTACTCTACTTTTGTGTGTTGGGATTTTTTTCTGTCAATGTATATGAATTTGCATGTAAGTTTCCTCCGCATTCTAGTTCTGTTCTTAATTTTTCTCATACTTATTTTGTTCGATGGCTTTGTCCCTTTAAAGACTACTTAGAGTTGCTATGTTATTAATAAAGATATTAATAAATGTAAAAATTTAAAACTAAGTGCACTTACACATCCCTAACTACATCTACTGTGTGGAAATTTTGGTTTTTATACAAGGAAAGTATATTTCTTTTTGTAATTCAAATTAGTAATATTTATAAGATATCTACTTCGATAGCACTTACTGAGACCTATCTGTAGGCATTTCGTTTGTAAATATCCCTTAAGGCTGTTTAATCATACTTATCTCTGTCCTCCTATCGCCTTCTCTCTCAATGTTATCGTGCTCATTCCACTGCCAGGCTGCTAGTTCGTTCCTCTAGAGCATTTCTTTACAAATGATAACTACCTTTTCTACCAAATTTGCTTGAAATCGTTCCAGAACTTTAGGACGAGCTTTTTACCTGTGACTTTGCCTCCATGCGCACATGTCAAATACAGCTCACATATATTTAACGTATTTCACTTACACTTGTAGATATATTTCACCTCTATCTCTAGAGAATTTCACCCCAATTTCATTTTCATGCAGCTCAGTGTTACGACGTCGTGTCTCCTAAAGTATGTGTCGTAGAATGATATATTTTTCTAGATATATTTAGCGGCATATGTGGATACTGTATGCGGAAAATATTGCAAATAGTAGTACCGAAATAGCAAATTTTTAAGTCCTGCATGATGTGGTAGTTTGACACACCTCTCATTGTTAATGACGTCATATTTTCTTTACTGTCTTGTGCAGTGATATAATTTTGCCCTTACATTAAGTGACATATCTAAATACTGCCTGCAAAATGTGTCGTGAATACAGTTAATAGTAGAAATGTAATAAATTAAAACATCTTGCCGGCCGGGGTGGCTGAGCGGTTCTAGGCGCTACAGTCTGGAATCGCGCTACCGGTACGGTCGTAGGTTCGAATCCTGCCTCGGGCATGGATGTGTGTGATGTCCTTAGGCTAGTTAAGTTTAAGTAGTTCAAAGTTCTAGGGGACTGATGACCTCAGAAGTTAAGTCCCATAGTACTCAAAGCCATTTGAACCATTTTTGAAAACGTCTTGTTCTATGCTGCAGTTTTACTGCATAAACAGCGAAACGCACGATGCAAAACACGAGGTTTTCATGCAGGATACACATCATAGTATTTTGGCTTACGCAATGTTGGCGAGCCACTCGCCTGGAGCTTTTGCTAGGGTTCGTCTTAATATCCTGCAGAACCCGGTCCTCCACGTCTGGTGCACGCACAGTCTGCCTCCTCCCAGCATCATCATCCGTCTGAAACGGCCCATGATCACACAAACGCTCAAAAAGGGCCTGAAATGCTGTATGATGTGGTTGGTGTCTGTAACGGTACTTGTGTTGGTACAGCCGTGCTGCCATCTGCTTGGCCGTACACAAACACCATCTCTGCTCTTTCCCGATATGAATATCGGACCATTCTGCTGCTCACATTAAGCTGAGTCAGTCACACAACTTGCAACACACATTTAACACACAACATGTGGACATAAGAATATTCATTCTTTAGAAATTTCTACAGAGGCAACGACGCATTTCTGGCTAGATATTCACAGCACAGGATCTTCTTTCCTCTATTTCCAGTCAGGAATCCGTTCCTGCAGTTGGTCGGTTTTATTAGTGTTCTCCCTGAGTACACACACATCCATTTTTATAAGATGTATGTATTTACGTTCATACTGTTCATTTATACGCTAAAGCGATGACAAATTCCTGTTCCTTGCTTTGCGATGGTGAGCTGCCTCTCCTTTCTCGGCGTCTTTTAATGGTAGTCAACGCATTTGGATAAAAGGTCTCCTTATGGCGTAAATTTGTAATTGTAGCTGGATGATCGCCTGGTATGTGTGGTACACAGGTTCTTAGGACACCAATTTCTCCGAAAAATTGTTGCATCCATGGATGTGGGCAAAAGTTAATTCAAATTTTCTAGATGTTTGAAGCCTCTTTTGTGAGCGTGCAAGCAAAATCACGCAAGAAAATGTTTGCTCAGTAATTCCAGTGGCTAATGCCAGTGACGGGTCGTACTGTCGGCAACGGTATGGTGCAAATTCAGCCAGATATTTAAAAAACCTTTAAAGCTACAGTCAGAAGCCAATGACACTGATCGCATATCAAAATCTGCTACTACGAGATATAAATCTTCGTTCTCCTTCTCTCCTTCAGCTACTGCCAACGCCTCGGACGTATCTGGCAGGATGCTGCCAAACGCCGTTGATGTCACTAATCTGCTTTCCACACACGATACATTTTTAAGAAGAATATCACGGGCATTTGATCCCAACAGCAACAGTGTTATCCTGCTCTTTACCTCACCTGGCGATGGATTTTCATAAAAATGTCGAAGGTCTCTCATGTTGTTGTTTTAGTCTTCAGTCCAGAGATTGGTTTGATGCAACTCACCATAGTACACTATTCTGTGCAAGCCTCATCATTTCCGTGTAACCACTCCAACCTACAACGTTCTGAGTCTGCTTAGTGTATTCATCTCTTTTTCTCCCTCTACAATTGTTACCCTCCACGCTTCCCTCCAGTACTATATTGGTGAACCCTTGATGCCTTAGAACATGTCCTACCAACCGATCCCTTCTTCTAGTTGTGCCACAAATTCCTGTTCTCCCCAATTCTGTTCAGTACCTCCTCATTAGTTACGTGATCCACCTATCCGATCTTCAGCGTTCTTCTCTTCAGAGTTCTTCTCTTCTCATCTAAACTGTTTATCGTCCGTGTTTCACTTCCATGCATGGCTACACTCCATACAAATACTTTCAGAAAATACATCCTAATACTTACATCTATATTCGAAATTAATAAACTCCTCTTCCCCAGAAATACTTTCCTTGCCATCTCCAGTCTACATTCTATATCCTCTCTACTTCGACCACCATGTTATTTTGCTGCCCAATAGCAAAACTCATCTACTACTTTAGGTGTCTCATTTCCTAATGTAATTCTCTCAGCATCACCTGATTTGATTCGACTACATTCCATTATCTTCGTTTGGCTTTTGTTGGTGTTCATCTTGTATCCTCCTTTCAAGACACTGTTCATTCCGATCTGGTGCTTTTCCAGGTCATTTGCTGTTCCTGACAGAATTATAATTACAGTCGGCAAACCTCACAGTTTACCCGGCCGGTGTGGCTAAGCGGTTCTAGGCGCTACAGTCTGGAACCGCGCGACCGCTGCGGTCACAGGTTCGAATCATGCCTCGGGCATGGATGTGTGTGATGTCCTCAGTTAGGTTTAAGTAGTTCTAAGTTCTAGGGGTCTGATGACCTTGGAAGTTAAGTCCCATAGTGCTCAGAGCCATTTCAACCTCACAGATTTTATTTTTTCTACCTGGATTTTAATTCCTACTTAAAAATTTTCTTTTGTTTCCTTTACTGGTTGCTCAATATACAGACTGAATAACATTGGGGATACGCTACAACCCTGTTTCACTTCATTCCCAATCACTACTTTCCGTTTCACTGTCACCACACACGCAATCATTGGAACTTCCCCCAGCCAGTCACGGGGACAGCTGGATTCGGTCGGTATGAGAAGCGATGGAGTTTGGCAGTGACTCACGGTGGTCAGCAAGTGGGTCAACATCAGCTGCGAGGACGGAGTTCACGCGGAGCAGAATGGCACGTGGCGAAATGGCGTTTTATAGATTATATCTTCTAGAGTGGCCCGCATCGAGTATTTCTGGGTCAGTACCAATCGCAGTGAGTTGGTACGAGTGAGGATCCTGAATAACAATAACAAGAGTACCTCCATGTATCCTATCTCCCTAAGTCCTGATGGGTCGTTTCGCAGTCAGAGGGGATCCACCACAAAGGGTGTTGTGTGAACATCGATTCTCTGCAATAAGCGAGTATTGAGAGTAACCTGTCTGGAGCAAAATCGTTTCTGTACTGGTCAATCGCCCATGAGACCTAGATTTTAGATTCTGAACGCCAAAAGAGGCAGGCAGAAGGGAGTCATAGTCTGAGATTGTGTTCATGGCCGAGTTGTACTCTATTACTTTGATCCATAATTGCTTAAGTTTTATAGATGTGAACTAAGGTGATGGAAGTCACTGACAAGTGTTGCGATACTGTATCTATTTTATTTCATGTAACCTGTGGGTGAGGGCATTTTCTAATGTTGGCGTGAGCCTCCAGCTTCCTTCCGGCTCAGTGTTTCGGGAGAGGGTTGGGGTGGGGGAAGGTATGTTATGACAGTACTAGCTTTCACCACGAGCACGACCATTTGTAATGCCCGCTGCTGGCAGAAGTGTAGAAAGAGCATGTCGCAGCGACTGAGGACGCTGACACGCAGGCTGTTATCAGTCAGTGCGAGGGATATTAGAGACTGGTGGTGTCTCTCGTTGGTCATGGAGGGAAAGGTCGTCATCGCCTGCACGGACGGCGTTCACGCTGTGGAGCCTGGTATGAGGCGAAATGACACGGTTTGGATTCACCTGTTGAACTGGCAGCCATCGAGCTCTTTTAGGTCAGTACTAATCTGAGTGATTTGTTACGGGGACAGTTATGTATAACATAAGCACATCCACGTATCTTGTGGGCTAAGTCCTGATGGTTCGTTCGCAGCTTGTGATCTAGTGGTTAGCGCTGCTGCCTCTGGATTACAGGGTCCCGGGATCGATTCCCGCCAGGGTCGGGGAATTTCTCCGCCCGGGGCTGAGTGTTTCCCTTGTCCTTATCATTTTATGATCATTCGGGAAAATAGCAAGTCTGGGCAGTGGAAAGATTGGGACTTCGTACGACCGCTGTTAACCCCGCCGTTGAGAGCTATAGAAACCATCATCATCATCCTGATGGTTCGAACTATAGTCACAGTGGGTACAACGGAAAAGGTGTTCTGTTGCCACATATATTTCTTTCTTTCTCTCTCTCTCTCTCTCTCTCTCTCTCTCTCTCTCTCTCTCTCTCCCTCTTGGCAGCAATCATAAAATTTGTGTAGTCATATTTCTTCGAACTGAAAATGAATAACGAGTCCACAGGCTAGAGGTTTGTTACTTTCGCTGCTCCCTGAATTGAGCACAACGAAGGTCTCATCCACCATCTCTATGAAATCACTGTAGTGCACTTGTTCACACATTAGACAGCGAATCGCCTCTGTAGTTGTGTGAGATAGTAGTAATTGAGCTGCTAAGCGTACTCGTTGTCAGTGTCCGCCATTGCCTCTAATTTGTTTGTTACTGAGGTAACTTACGGCTAATTCTCATCTCGCCGTTGTCCAGAACTGTTTTACGAACATGGTTGTGGCCATTGCCTTGTTTTTCTATATAATGACTTGATCCACTAAATGTTTGCTTGAGAGTTTGACCAAAAGTGGGGCATCCGAGAACACCAACGCACGTTTCAGTTAATCAGTTGAGTGCAAAACGCAAGTGTTTTTGTTTTAATGTAATAAAATAAAATATGACCCGTGACTTATATAAAAAAGAAACACACATTAATGCAATGGTTCAGAAATAACTAATGTAGGAATATTATTAGCAGTGTAATATGTTGCTTAATTTAGTCCGACGTGTATAAGCACTCAGTAAATTAGCTCATTTCTCGGGGTAGTTACGTAATGGTCGATAGTTAATTGTCCTTTTCTCATTTAACCAACACTAGGCTCGTGAGAAGTCGTGTGCTTATTGCACCAGAGAATATTTTCCAAGTCTGTTCGGTGTACACTACTGTAGTACGTAACTTAATATCGTGGTTTCGTCTCGATTCCCCAATATAAGATAACAAGAGTAGCATCTTCAAATGAAATGCTATAATGGAACTGGAATCCTGTGACCAGACCATTCCTGCCTGGGATGTTATCTCGTGATATAAAGAAAATGTAGCTCCATCCGGTCTCGTGGGATCAGAAATAAAGTTAATTGTCCTAACCGACTGCACGTCTCGTAGATGAGCTGAAAGAAAAATGTTTAAGATTTTTCTAAGATGGCGCCTAACAATGAAAATTCATTGTTAAGTCCCATACCTACTTAAGACAATAAAGGTATCAGATTTACAATAGATTGACCAGATACACAAATTCTGTTGACAAAATAACCACTATATTTTTCGGTTTTTAAGTACAACTTACAGTATCAGTTGGAACAGCAAGATGAGCTCAACACAAGAACGTCCTCTTAGGTCCGAATCCAAGCAGATAAGATAAGCGAATGAGAAAGGAAAGATAGTTCATGCATAGAAGCGCTAGAGTTCATGGAATAAAATGTCCACTGTAGTTCTATCTCTTCTTCTTTGGCGTACTTGTCGATTAATTATAAAATTTATCGTAATATTTAGTTTACATATTTTTTAAAACCCAAGTCCACCCAGTAACGGCAGCAAGGAAGCAATTATGTCGGTCAAGAGCGCAGCTGTCATTTTATTGCCAAAACTGAAGTAAATAGGTGGTTTCCACTTTTCCAACAACGCATGGGGCATAACAAGAAGAACATTGACGTGAAGTCGAAGCGTCCTGTTGTCTCTCTGATCATAACAAATTCTGCTGTCAGTGTTCATTTAATCAAATGACAAAACACAAATACTTTCCCCGTCAGTCAGGGTTCCAGCCTCCATTTTCATCATCAGTAAACATCCTTGAAAATACCTGTATTCCAACTGAAACTGGGGTTTATCCAGGAACCTTAGCTTGACACTGCAGCTAGAGGCTATCCGAGTTTTTTCCATAGTAAACTGGAACTTTTATACAAAGCAACGAGCAATATAAACGACTCTCAAATGTTCTCTTTGCCCCATCAAATTCATTCTGACCCACGTATGGAACCTCTGACATGTTTTCAGTATTGGTTTAATTTTACGAGATACAAGTTTATTTTATTCACTTTCTTTATGGTACAGACTTCCTTTCTGTAAAGGTACTAGGTGTCACGACACGCGTGACCATTGGAACTTCTCTCTGCTGGTCCCAGGGACAGCTGGTGTCGCTCGATGTGATTGGCTCTGCCAAGTGTTATAACAGTATATCTATGTTATTACATCCAACCTGTGGCTAAGCGCCTTACGTAATATTGGCCGGGTAGGTTATCACAGTACTAACTTTCAAGATGTGAACGACCATTTGAAACGCCCACTGCAGGCGAAAATGTAGATAGAGTGCGTCGTAGCGACTAGGGACACTGATACACCGGTTGGTGTCAGTCAGTGCGAGAGACATTGGAGATTGGTGGTATCTCTTGTTGGTCATGGAGTGAGAGGTCAGATCGCCTGCAAGGATGGAGCCCAGTCGGGAGAGCCTGGCATGTGGCTAAATGGCAGTGTTTTGATTCACCTGCTGTATTAGCGGCCATAGAGCATTTTCAGGGCCGCGTCAATCGGAATGACTTGATACGAAGGGCAATTATGAATAACTCATGCACTTCTCTGTGCCTTGTGGCCCTAAGTTCTGATGATTTGAACTGTGGTCACAGTGGGTTCAACTCAAAGTGTGTTGTGTGGAATCGATATAAGAGGGTTATTCGGAAAGTAAGGAACGATCGGTTGCGAAATGGAAAATGTAGTGAAAATCTGATGAAGCTTTGCACAGATGTGTTGGGCACTGTGTGTAGTACGCCCGTCGATCGCATCATGTCACTCTTTTCAATTCTGAGCTCTCAATGGGAACGTAAAGATAGCTAGACATTAGCGTCTCCCGCCAAGTATGAGGACCTGCCGAAAGATTTCGCCTGAAGCTATGTAATCCAAATAACATAACTGTTATGCAGTTCACTCTACACGTCAATTCTCGGCTACACACTGCATGGGCAAAGGAGATGCTCCTGCAGCGTTTTCGGTGGGAAGTGTTTGATCAACAACAATACAGCCCGTAATTGGCTACCCCTGAGGTTCATCTCTGCTCAAATGAAACGCTGGCTATGAAACAATATTTTGACACAGTCAACGAGCTGGAGTCCAGAGTAGAATATTGTCGAAAAGCACTGGCGGCTGTCTTCTATAACGAGGGAATTGAATAGTTGGTCTAATGATAGGACAGATGTCTAAGTCTGAAGAGCGTCTGTGTAGAGAAGTAGCTGGAAGGTGTAGCTAACCGTAGGAGATAAAACAGTTTTGATTTACACTGTGGTTTCCATTTCGCGACCTATCGTTCCTTACTTTCCGAAAAGCTCTGCTATTTCCGTTTTGTGTCTACCTTTTGGCAGCATTTATAAAATTTGTACCGGGATATTTCTTCGACTCGATAGTGCTGCGTTAAGCGTAGATTAACTTTAGATGTAAACAATGGAACCAGCACTTGTGTTATGAACTGTAACATGTGTAGGTTGAGAAACTTGGGCAGATAGTTTGATTAAGAATTTAATGATATTAATGCGGGAATGTTGTTGCTGGAACCGTGCCAGCCTGAATTTGTAAGGCTTGTGTTATGAAAATTGTAACCTTGTAAGGCTATTTTCCCATTTTCCTATTGGAGCTTTGACAAAAGGCACACGGTTCTCAGGTGTGCTCAACTCCTCTGTTATGTGCCGGCCGAAGTGGCCGTGCGGTTAAAGGCGCTGCAGTCTGGAACCGCAAGACCGCTACGGTCGCAGGTTCGAATCCTGCCTCGGGCATGGATGTTTGTGATGTCCTTAGGTTAGTTAGGTTTAACTAGTTCTAAGTTCTAGGGGACTAATGACCTCAGCAGTTGAGTCCCATAGCGCTCAGAGCCATTTCCTCTGTTATGTCATTACGGAATTTTATAAACTGACTTTATCTTAATCATTTCAAACAATATCGTCTACAGGGAGCTCCAAAATACCATTACAAACTACTAGGTCTTGCAGAGGGTACTGAGTAGATAATATTCTGAATTGGAACCCGCTTCATTAAACGTAGCGCTTCCGTGCTACAACAATATGAAAACATGTTGGTAACGTGACCAACCTTACAGATAATTTATTAGGTGTCACCCAGTACGTCACTTGTTTATGATTCCACTCATTAATAACAAAGAAAAGGAAGCGTAATCAGTTCTTACAAACACTGTTATTTACAGTTCGGCCTCTCCCAGTTCGGGCGTGGGGCGTCTCCTTGGTGTACAGCAGTCACGCCTGCTGACGGTGAAGGTATCGTTTCTCAAAGCCGTTGCGTAATTATGGCTAAATGGATCATGATAAAGCCGGCGAGCTGCACTTCCATTACTGTTTACTTCTCCGTGCAGAAGGAAAGGATCATGTCGGCGTATTCTGCAAACGTATACTCAGCCCTGTTGCGCTAACACTCAGACCCGTTAATGAAGCTCTAACCAGGTCAGAGAGGTAGGACAGACGTCAAATGACGTCAGCCAATCCGGTGTAAGCACTGCTCACCATGACTACCCTGTTGGATACATAGTTGAAGAACATCATTTCAAACAGATGTAGCACGGAAACGGTGGGTTTCCGGACAAGGGTTCCAATTCAAAATATTGTCTACTCAGTCCTCTCTACAAATCCTAGATGTCTGAATGGGGAATTTTACAGCACCCTGCTCTCTTCTCCCTTGATGAAAGCTTTCCTAAAATCTCTACACCACACAGCCTCTAACCTACGAGTATGGGCGCGAAATATTTCTCTTTGATGTCATGCTCAGAATGCCAGAAACGCATTTGATTCTGCACAAAGTTTACTGTGCCATCCACCCTTTTTTTAAGCATATTGTTAGTCGTATCACTTGGTACCCAGATACCATTTTGTTATAAAGCACGCCATAAGATAAAAAAGCCACAGGAAACATTAGCGTTACTGTCTATTAACCCAATACGAAGTTTTCTTTGATGGAGGATTACCTTCAAGTTTCCTATTTTCAACTGTGAATTGAAGTGAACTTATCTAGCGTTGTTGTATATGTTTGACTGCCAAAAGTATTGCATAGTCTGTACTGTAACGACCAAGGCAAAATAGCTGCTTCTGTTATGATTTTAGAGCAATATTTTTCATTACTGAATTAATTAATTTTATGTAATTATTTCCTCTGCATTTATATGTCTTGCCAGGATTTGACAGTTTAACCAGGACAACTGCCACAGTTAGCATTACGATAACTAAGTTTACACACTTTTAGAGCGTTCTGTTCTTATTGTTGCGCGTCTCTGACCAGCGATGTGTTTACCATTACCTCCTTTCTTGGTGATGTCGCATGCTACTGTGGCGGGATGCTGCGTTATGTGTGGTGCTCTCCCATAGAAGACGATGGTCTTTACCTGTTACAAAAGGCGGTCATCTGCAACATTTTTGCACTAACTATCTTGAAAATTATTACATCGTATATGTAGAATGCATGGTTCTTATAACCCAAATTTGATGCAATATTTAAGGTCATATAATAACTGAAATGCGGTACGGGGTTGGTGTTGAGTCCGAGGATACTGGTCCATAACTTTAATAACAAAATTATTAAAACCACAAACCACTTATTGCCACATCAAATAAATCCAGAAACTTTCAGCATCTACCACCAGAATTTAATTTACTTGTGACTTTTTCTTTTGAAAGTAAGGCAACTTGTGGTAGATTTTACAACAGCTCTTAAAGAATATGTTGAAACAGATTAACAAAGGAATGTTAAGAAAATTTTTCGGAAATCGTGACTTTAAATCCAAGCCTTAACACAGATGATTAATAAGAACAACAATGTGGCGTTTAGGAATACATTCCAGATGTGAGCTTTAGAAACGTATAGGTACTCTTATGATTAATAAGCAATTAACGTCCGACATCAACAGGTAAGTGAAACAGATCGCATGGAATTAGGGAACAAAGAAATTCAGGATAACAGGCTGATGACAGTTTTAGAGCAATATTACACACATCAAAAAAAGTCTTTCATCACCTCGGTTCCGAGAGTTCCAGAACCTGTACAGAAAATTGGAATACAAATCAACTTAAACATAATTTCCGCCCTTTTTATGACTCATTGAAACCACACATCGCATGTTGTACCACTATGCAGCAAGACCTTCAGAGGTGGTGGTCCAGTTTGCCGCGCACACCCGCACCTCTAATATCCAGTAGCACGTCCTCTTGCATTGAAGCATGCCTGCATTCGTCAAGGCATACTATCCACAAGACACTGTTACTCCAGACTGTCCCACTCTTCAACGACGATTCGGCGTAGATCCCTCAGAGTGGTCGTCCATAAACAGCCCTTTTCATGTCCAGAGAACATGCTGGATACTTTAGTCGAAAGATGTCGTTATCCTGAAGGAAGTAATTCACAAGATTTACACGATGGAGGTGCGAATTGTGATCCATGACGACGAATGCCTCACCAATATGCTGCCGATATGGTTGCACTATCGGTCGGAGGATGGCATTCACGTGTCGTACAGCCGTTATCGTACAGGCGTTACGGCGCCGTCTGTGAGCACCAGCTGCGTACCTCGGCCACACATAATGCCACCCCAAAACAGCAGGGAACGTCCACTTTGCTGCACTCGCTGGGAAGTGTGTCTAAGGCGTTCACTCTTACCGGATTGCCTCCAAACACGTCTCCGACGATTGTCTGCTTCAAGGCATATGCGACACTCATCGATGAAAAGAATGTGATTCCTATCCTGAGCACTCCATTCGGCATACTGTTGGGCACATGTGTACCACGCTGCATGGTGTCGTGATAGCAAAGATGGACCTCGCCATAGACGTAAGGAGTAAAGTTACGAATCATGCAGCCTGTGGCGCACAGCTTGAGTCGCAACACGTCATCCTGAGGCTGCACGAAAAGCATTACTCAACATGGTGGTGTTGCCGTCAGGCTTCCTCTGAGCCATAATCCGTAGATAGCGGTCATCCACTGCAGTAGTAGCCCTTTGGCGGCCTGAGCGAGGCATGTCATGGACAGTTCTTGTTTCTCTGTATTTCCTGCATGTCCGAACATTATCGCTTTGGTTCATTCCGAGACGCCTGGACACTTCCCTTGTTCAAAGCCCTTCCTGGCACAAAGTAACAATGAAGACGTGGTCGAACCACGGTATTGACAGTCTAGGCCAGGTTGAAATATAGACAACACGAGCCGTGTACCTCCTTCCCGGTGGAATGACTGCAACTAATGGGCTGTCGGACCCCGTCCGCCTGATAGGCGCTGCTGATGCATGGTTGTTTACATATTTGGGCGCGTTTAGTGACATCTCTGAACAGTCAAGCTGACTGTGTTCAAAAATGGTTCAAATCTCGGTGAGCACTATGGGACTTAACATCTGAGGTCATCAGTCCCCTAGAACTTAAAACTACTTAAACCTAACTCACCTAAGGACATCTCACACACCCATGCCTGAGGCAGGATTAGAACCTGCGACCATAGCAGCAGCGCAGTTCCGGACTGAAGTGCTTAGAACCGCTCGACCACAACGGCCGGAAAAGTGACTGTGTCTGTGATACTATATCCAGAGTGATCTTCACGAGTTCTGGCAACTGGGCTGATGCAAAACATTTTTGTGGTGTGTATTATCAGTCGGCCGAGCAGACAAGGTGCCGTTGTAGTGCCAAAAGAACTCCGTTTTGATTGTGAACAACTATAAACTTGGTTGATCAGCTGAGATTTTAGGATCTCGCTTTAGTACGGTTAACAGAGAGAGCACCCGCTTTAGATTTAATCATTTCTTTTACTCAAGGCTCTCATTATGGAACTCGCAAAGTAAATTACATGTGTATTCAATCTACCATCTAACATATAAATTACTAGTTACCAAGTTCAGAAAGAGATTGCAACACCGAAAGACGCTGGAGAAAATTTGGAAAAAACAGTCAACGTAATGCTTAGTTTAGATAACGCCAGTTAATGGGGCCAAACTCTGGGAAGAGTCTTCCAACCTCCAGCTTAAGTGTAAAGCATGCAGATTAAAGTGACTTGAATGAAATCACTTCAAAGTTTCACAAGATTGCTTCACACAAGACTATGGATAACCAGGATGGAAAGTAAGAGAATAGCCTTCTAACACACAATCCATAACGGTTGTGTCTGTAATTGAATGCTCATCCTAATGCTCAGGAAGTAGGAACGTACGTCAACTACTGAACCGTCAATGGTTACAGTCGATTGAGCAATCTAGCAGTCGCCCTTGTGTTCAGTCCTTTGCAACTGGCAAACAGGAAACCAACCCAGCACCACAATGGACACAGGTTTCTTGGGAATGCTCCAAATCCAAGTAGTCGCCCAAGCAACAAAGTGAAGTAAATTCTACATCTGGCGATCTCCACTGACCCAGCCGACACAGGACGTCACGTAACTCGCTCTGGCTACCATTATAAATGACGCCACGACGCCTACTACCCGCCGTCGCTATACAAAACCATTGACACCCGACCACCGAGAAAGAGCAACCGTCCCCGCGGTCGCGCTTAAATCGACCTGATCATCAATGCGCTTCCCTCTGGCGGCGCTGAATCGCTGTGACTCTGCCACCCGCAATGATATTGTCAACCAGAGCAATCTATAGATACTGAACAGCGTCTTGATTTAGAGTCTCCGCAGGCCTAAGAATGCAATAACAATTATGTTCGACATTGCGGGTGCTTTGAAAATCTCTGGTGACCAGCAGTCTTCAAGATTTCAGACAACTGGAGATACCCGAAACATTATACAACAGTCTACTTGAGTATTTAAGAACAGAGTTGTCGAATGGCAGATGGATGGCCGAAAAGAAACTAAGCGAATTACAAAAGGCTGCCCTCATGGGTCGATCTGCGGCCCCATCTTCTGTTCTGGGACATAACTGCTGAACCCCTCCATTCTTCCATCAGTTATGACAGAAGTCGTTTTGTTGCCACTTCCCGTAATGATTTTAGAAATTCTGATTGAATGTTACTATCGCTTCTGCCGTATTTGGTCTTAAGACCTCCGCAGCTCTCCTAAATTCTTAATCTAATACCGAATCCCCTTTCCCTTATAATGGACTCCTGTTCCTTCTTCCAGACAGTTCTACCACTCACAGAGGTCTTCAATAGATCAGTCTTGCTTTTAATTTCATCGAAGGTTATTTTGACGTTCCTATATGCTAAGTCAGTTCTTCCCACAATCATTTATTTTTCGATGTCTTCATATTTTCCATGTAGCCATTTCGTTTTAGCTTCCCTGCACTTCCTACTTATTTCATTCCTCAGCAACTAGTATTTATGTATTCCTAAATTTCCCTTAACATTTTTGTACTTTCTTCTTTCATTGTTCAACTGAAGTAATTCTTCCGTTACCAACGGTTCTTCGGAGGTTACCTTCTTTGTACTAATGTTTCTCTTTCCAGCATCTGTGATTGCCCTTTTTAGAGATGTCGATTCCTCCAACTCTACTGCCTACTGAGCTATTCCTTATTGCTGTGTATATCACATTAGGGAACTTCAAGCGAATCTCGTCATTCCTTTGTACATCCGTATCCCACTTCTTTGCGTATTGATTCTTCCCGACTAATCTATTAAATTTCAGCCTGCTCTTCATCACTACTACATTTTGATGTGAGTCTACATCTGCTACTCGGTACGTCTGGCAATCTAGTATCTGATTTCGGAATCTCTGTCTAACCATGATGTAATGTAACTTAAATCTTCCCATAACGCTCAGCCATTTTCACGTAAACCTCCCCCTCTTGTGATTCTTGAACAGAGTATTCATTCACTACATGAAATTTATTACAGAATTCAATTAGTCTTTCTCCTCTCTTCCACTCCTTGGCCTACAACTGGACTCCAGTCCTTCATGACTATTAGATTTACTTCTCCCTTTACATGCTGTATTATCCTTTAATATACTCATATATTTTCTCTGTCTCTTCGTCTTCAGCTTGCAACGTCGGTGTGTGTACCTGTACTATCGTCGTCGGTTTGCTGACGATTCCGGTAAAAGCAAATATATCACTGAACTACTCACAGTAACCCACTCTCTCACCTACCTTCCTATCCATAACCAATCCTACTCTCGTTGTACCATTTTCTGCTGCTGTTGATGTTAGCCTACACTAATCTGATCACAAATGTTTATCTTATTTCCATTTCACTTCTCTGACTGATACTATATCTTGATTGAGCCTTAGCATTTCACTTTTCAGATTTTCTAGCTTCCCTACCACGATGAAGCTGTTGACATTCCACGCCGCGACTAGTAGAACGTTATTCTTTTGTTGGTTACTGAATCTTTTTCTCATGGTCACCTCCCCTTTCGCAGCTCCCTCCCAAAGATCTGAATGTGGGGTTATTACGGAATCCTCTGCCAATGTAGAGATCATCATGACACTTTTTCATTTACGGGCCACATGTCCTGTGGATACGCGTTATGCGTGTTTAATACAGTGGTTTCCATTACCTTACGAGTCCTCACGCCGTTGATAATTGCCGATTCTTCCGCCCTTCACGGGCAGTTTCCCCCTCCACGCTAGAAAGTGCCCTGAACCTCTGTCCACAACTCTGCCCTCTTTTACAAGGCCGTTGACAGAATTAGGGTGACTTCTTAAATCGAATGACTTCGGCCGCCAGTGGTGATTATGAACCAAAATTTAAACAGAGATAGCTTATGAATCCAGGACTGAGAACGTTTCGATTACTAATCATAGACGCTACCAGACCACGGGGTGTAAAGGTTCTGGCACTCCATAAACTTTATAAACCACTGTTCCAGACTTCTCTCCCAATTGGATCAGCACAACATATTAGTAAGGTGAGACTGCATAAACTCCTCTATCTTTTGGCAAAATAAGCAAATTTTAACACGGGAACAAGAGAAATGCGTAGATTTTCCTTGAAATTCTCCATACATGACGCTTCTCTGAAAGTTGCAAGTAGTTAAGGAGTCAAGTGAAAGTAAATCACTGCATATTCAGCGGGGTTCTGTTTGGATATTAAAAAAACGGAAGTGAGAGATCATTTTGAATGATCACCGTGCAAGTGTGGTCAGCGAGGGCGCCACTTAATATTTGCGAAAAATGTGAATGTGGGCATTGGTTTATAATGGCATTTCATCTCCAGCGCTCAGCACTTCAATTACAGCGCTTTCCCGTAACCCCCACCACTACCACTCTTTCCCACTCATGCCCCGCCGTCTGTGTGTCTTCCAGCCACGTTATTTTGCTCAGACCATAACACGTCTGCTTCAATTCATTTATCTGCTCTTTATTTACAACTCCACTTCACTCAAATTATATTCTATTCCCATACAGCGATACCCGGCTCTATTTAAGTTAACATTTCTGATGTCTATTTAGTATTATAATTTATCTTATACACCATTCCTCTAATGGTCACAGTCCATTCACATATTAGCTCCTTTTCCAGCAAGATTATTAATGAAACTTCCTGCAGAATGAAAATTTCACTCTGGAAGATTATTAATGTCTGACTGTAATCGTACTGTAGGCGTACATCTTTCTGCTGCGCTCATCTGCTACAAAACATCTCGAACTTAATGCTGAGGCTATACAACATTAACGTTTCCCAAGTTTCCGATGCTTGCCTTCTCGCTTGTAAAATCTTCCCCAGTAAATGGTTCCATCTGCACTCCGCTTCCCAGTCTAATTTGCTGCCTTTTGGATGTGTTTCAACAGTCCTTGTAGAGTTTTACTTACGCAATAGTTGAGAATTAAGTCCACCGACTTATACTATAACGACGGCATTACACAGTCTATGAAAATACTCTTCTTCACGCGCACAGTATTTCAAAATAAGTTGACATTATGGTCCTTCTCAATAAGCTATTACCTTTAGCGCTCCTTTCATCAAGTCACACTTCAAATATCATTCCAAAGCACTTCCAGTTACTGTGCGGTCCCCTTCTCCTTTGCTTCAAGTAGCTGTTTCCCTCTTTGGGTGGGATTTGGAAGTTTAGTTTGGAGCTATCATCACTTACCTCGGATTAGGCGACATTTCTTCAATAGACTTCTTCAACCTAATTTCTACCTGTCAAGGCTTCTTCTGCACTGGGTAATCCATTTGCTTTTGCTATTGTCGAAAACAAGTTTTCTTTCGTCCGACATGCTTAAATCTGACAGAATCTCTTCGCATATAAGACTACGCTCTTCCATTTCATTTTGAAAATGAAACGTATTTCATCTCCCAGTTTGCATGTTCGCTTTTACTTTGAGCGTGAGTCTTAATTGTTGGTTAATGCACGTTTTAATTAATAAGTAATTTAGGCTAAAGGACACATTACATCATTAACCACATCATTACGAAACATTATGTTCCTCTCACAACGCTTATGGTATTTTTTAAGGTCTCTCAAATTGTCCCGGTTCAATATCGGAAACTTACAGAGGTACATTAGAGGGAACATCGACATTTTCTCTTCCTCAGCTTCGTATAAATGAATCGCAAGGAATACAGATTCATGCCTGTCTGAGAACTGTTGTATCCGGGAAGTGCGGAACAACAAATACCGCAGCCACGAGAGGAAAAACATGTTTAATCTCTCAACTGAAGTTCACACAAGATCTGAATACAAACACTGTCAGACGGAAATGTACACGGAGTCCCTATAACAATCATAGAACACTGTCGCTTCAAGTCTGTGTATCTCCGTAGTTATAAGCGGTGAGTTCAAACACTTCACGAGAATGCTGCCTGACTTCACATTGGCGTCCTTGGCGGGGAGTGCGCTTTTAACAATACCGGGCCCGCAGGAGTAAGCAGGCCTCCGTGAGTCGGTAGGTTGTAATTTTCCGAATTTAAGCCGGCTGCCGTTGCCGTTGCTAGGGTTACCGCGGAAGCAGCTTAGGCCGCGTCCTGCGTAAGCGACAGAAGCGATCGACAGCGCACGACAGCTTCAGACGACGAAACACCATCGCAGGTATGTTTACGGAAGTGTCCTACGTGGGCGACGTCCATGGCGCTGCTTGTTCTCTGCTACAACTAGTGACGTTTGAATTCAAACGTGTTTGAATCTCGCCGCTGCATCACGCGCGACAGTGAGAGCGACAGCTACGAGTCTTCTCGGCAAAGCAGTGGTGCGGACGCGCCGGCACCTATGAAATATTTATCATCCGATATTAACAAACTATTCGGTGAATAATTTTACTCTTCCGCATCCTACAGCTTGATATCTTTGCTCGATAAAGGTCTGAATTTATTTTCGTTATTCGTCATAGTTATTTTACAGCACGAAACTGAGTACATGGCTGCACGAAATTTTTAACAGTTTGCAGAGGTATAATAACACTGCGTAGACCTTCTGTATAGTTCTTTTTCGGCAATACATTATTGCATAAGAAATGTAACCAATATATCTAAATTGTATTTAAAGTTGAGAGTAGAATGATATTTCTTTTAATTCTAGAGTTATTGATTGTTATTTCCGCGCACACGTCGCCCGCGGCACGTCCGAATTCTTTCCTGTGCTCGCAAGAATCGTAGTACCTCATAAACGATTCAAGATATCGAAACGTAATTTTTTGGATGACTATTTTATTGTATGATGAATACAGGATACGTGTTTGTCAAACGTGTGAGCAGAGCGAAAACAAGACTCCTTATAAATTACATCATAGCCAAACAAAGAGAGAGAACCAGACAAACGGGGTATCAAAGTGACCAGCGTGATGATGTTTGCTTTGGGGGCGCTCAACTGCGTGGTCATCTGCACACAGACAAAGTCACAATCTTTACACAGTCCAGTATAGCCACTGTCATGAATGATGACGATGAAGAAATGATGAGGGCAACACAAACACCCATTACCCAGGCACACAAAATCCCGATCCCGGCCGGGAATCGAACCAATGACCCCGTGATCCGGAGGCAGCAACGGTAGCCAGTAGCCCACGAACAGCAGACTAATTGCTTGAAAGTAATCAGGGTAATTAAGGAAAAATTAATTACTAAGTTGAAGAAAAATTGAAATGTTTCACGAAAAGCTGCTGACAAGCTATGTAAATGAAGTGTTAAAAAGTTCATCTGTTCAAGGCCTAGATATTTTTGACATAAAAAGATACATTGGTGCGACGTTTAATTGTCAAAAAGAGTTCCTTCGAATCAGGTACCAAGCTTATGATTTTAGAGAAAAGTTTAGGAAGGGAAATGAGGTGTCAGTAAGGTCGTGCTTTCTCAATAAAACTTGAAAATAAAAAATGAAACAAATCGGTCAAACACTTTGTAAAATGAATCGGTCAAATATTTTGTGAAATGATTTGTGTAAAAGAAATAAATAGATCAGAGAAACATTCTACGTGCATCAGAATGATGCTCCAAATCACGAACAGAAAATGAGGTGCCTGAAGAGTTTCTCTAATACTTTTTATTTCGTACATTTTGAAAAATTATTCCACAAAACATTTGACTTTCTTTTCAAAAAAATTGTATGCTTTACTTATAGAGACTATTTATATTAACTGAAACGCTTGGCCTTAACGTTGACTGCTGATGAATTACGTTCGCAACATCGAAACCCAGTAAAATTTTATGGTTGTTCATTGTATTTTATTAGAAATTTAACGTTTGTGAGGCAAGTGCATGTATACTTAAAGATGAAGTAGTTTGACAAGACCTTAAAGCACTAGCCAGTGCAAGGCAAAGGTACCGAGTTCAAATTTCGGTCGCGCACACAGTTTTAATCTGGAAAGAATATTTATACCAGCGACACTCCGCTGCAGAGTTAAAATTTAGTACTGAAGGTCTAAATATGTATTTAGCGATACAGTATAAACAGTATACATAAAACTTAGTATATAGAACTGTAGCTGAGTCAGTTGAAATGTAAAAAATTACCGGGACCGAACCCATGTCCTTCTCTCAAATGAAACATCAAATCGTGAACACCATTTTCAGCACATTCACAAATCGTGAACCATTACACCACTGCTAACTCGCAGATGGCATCCTCATTGTTTTGCATTTAAGGGCGTCAGTCACTCTTCCTCATTTGTTGGCTGTTGAAAGTTCTTGATCGTGTAAAAAACATTCGTCTTTAATCTATATATAAGACAGTCGACTGCTCCTCTACTCATTCACGTGCATTCTTCGAAGAATTTGTCTGGTTGTTTTCGTAGTTAATGGTATGAATCATGTGTTTTCCATGAAGATTCCTCCCTTTGTAAACTCCATGCTGAGCTTTATTTTTTGCTTTGCTTTCCTAAGTGAAGGTAATTTTGTAGGCTTACTCTCCAGCTACGTGTTCTTGACCATGTAAAAAATATTCGCCTTTAATTTATTGATGAGATAGTCGAATACTTCTCTGCTCATTCACGTGCATTCTTCAACAATTTGTCTGCTAGTCTCCGTAGTTAATGACATCAATTATGAATTCTTCATGACGATTCCTCCCTTTGTAAATTTCATTTCGCTTTATTTTCGAAAGTAAAGCTAAATTTGTTGCCTTACTCTCCAGCTACGTATCGAAACTGACTTCCTGACACTATGTTATTCATTTAAGTTCTATTACTTTTAGTATTGGAATCAGTTGTTGCGCACACGCGACAGAAATAATGAAAAAGAAGCAGTTTTAAGCAGTGGTCTGCGAATGTTTTCAGTTACTTAAAAAGATGGCAGGCCCCGCGCATTCTGTCTGGCTTCAAAACAACATATAGTGCTAAGTCTGCAGTGCCACCTCCCTTCTTTCTTCTCCTCCATGGAAGGAGGCGATGGTAAACAACTCGCTGGTCAGATACCCGTAACGACAAGAACCGAACGTTCGAAACAGAGTGTAAATTCAGTTACTGTTATTCCACCTGTGGCAGCTACTAACATAGTCAGTAGTATCACTTAAAACTATTAAATCTCGGGAAAACATTTAAAAGCAAGTAGAAATAATTAAATAAAATAAATTAATTCAGTAATGAGGCATTTACGACAGATATACAAAACAACCTCAGTCAGGATACCGTATTTTTTTTAACATGCGGGTAATATTACAAAGACCCTTAAATACCATAAAATATTAGTATTAAATGGAAAATCGGGTCTGTTCGGTGTGTTATTTGCCATGATATTGAAGCACAGACAACCAACCTCTCAACTGCAGTACCATCAAATTATGGAATCACTCGGCACCCCAAGTTGCCGAAACCGCAACGTTCGAGAACGACCATGTGCAAAATGGCTCGCAGTCGTCATACAATATTCTCGATATAAGACCGTGTGCACGAAGGGTGCTTTACGTAAGAGCAACGACATGTGAACGACCATCCAGAGCCAACAATTCTCAGGTATATAAACCGTACGCGAGCGCGAGCGATCAGTATTCGGTGAGCATGGTTCCGCATTCATGGAACGACCATCCAGAGCCAACAATTCTCAGGTATATAAACCGTACGCGAGCGCGAGCGATCAGTATTCGGTGAGCATGGTTCCGCATTCACATATGCTCGTTATCGTTCGCTTGTTGTCGGTCTTCCAGGTAAGTTCGCGAGTTCTCAGCTGTGGCGCTCGCTTCTATATGGGCGGTATAGAGAGCAGTCTGCAGTTTTCGTGCCTCTACTTATTTTGAATAAGTTCCCCAAGGGCGTTAGACTGCTTCATTATGAAGGACTAACAATCTATGACACGGTTCTGTTTAATGCTACTAAATGTCTGGATACAGGGGATGGTCTTCACCATGCAGGGTGACCTGGAAATACACTGATAAAATTTCGAAAGTTGCTCAGGAATATTTTAATTTGATGTAGGGGTTCGGGGATCTTGGATTCTTTGTTACAGAATAATTGCATTCAGTTTGATTTCTTACCTTCATTTAACTTCGTATCTATCTTGCGCTGAAAAGTTTTGCACAACAGTGCAAATGACAATACTATGAGCTGTGTGTCTTGTTTGAGAACGAACTTGACCCATTCACTGAGAGTTCCTGTTATTGACAACAGTTAACGACCATTCCAGTTTGTACATGAAATGTGTTCGCAGTTACGAATATGGACAACCTTCAAATGTATAATGGAATGACTACAATGAAAATCTGTGCCGGACCGGGACTCGAACTCGGATTTTCCGCTCAACGCCCATGGTCACTTTAGCTTAGACTACTGGAATAAAACTCACAGCTAGAGCCAGACTTCTTCATTTCGGCGACCACGTGTCTACAGTGTGTACTCGTACGTTCATTGGCGTGCAGGGCAGACATTTTAATTGACTGCAACGACCTTCTGAACAACACAGACTTTTCATTATCGTCAAACAGTCCACATTTCACCATCAGTCTTCCATTCTGTAGTGCTCCCTTATGTCTCTGTTTTTTGTTGCAGTGGTAATTGTACAACTGCGATACTCAACAATATCGGTCGTTTACTGATGAGGAGATGGCCGATTGTACCTCGTGTATGGTATAATATGCTTTTGCATATGAGTGTCGTTACATTACTCTGTGTGTAGTCTTTTGAGTTTCAGTGATTATATATTAAAGAACTTTTCACTGTTGTGAAGATATTTTCAGAGAGGCGAAGTTAATTGGTGCAACAAAAAGTTCAAATGGCTCTGACAACTATGGGACTTAACTTCTGAAGTCATCAGCCCCTAGAACTTTAAACTACTTAAACCTGACTGACCTAAGGACATCACCCACCTCAATGCCCGACGCAGGATTTGAACCTGCCACCGTAGCAGTCGCGCTCTTCCGGACTGAAGCGCCTATAATCGCTCGGTCACAGCGGCCGGCGCAAAAAAGAATAGATCACAATCATTTTATTACTCTGTAACGAAGTACCATTGATCACAGAACTTTCTACCGTTGTAGTAGAGAATTTCTCTGTACAACCTGATAAAAATTTCGCTGTAATTCTAGTGCTCCTCTTATTTACCACTTTACTTTGGTTGTCAGGGGACTAGCGGCGTAACGTGTTGACTGTGGAGCGGTGGCAGCACTGTAGGACTTTGTTACTCTAGCAGGTGATTGGCATACTTCAGAGAGTCGACAGCTTGTACCCATAGGTTTGTGGAAGTGCACTTACAGCCTAGGAGGCTTATACGTTGCGTGCTGCAGTTCGTAACTGTTTGCGTGGTGAATGATGAGAAGTGAACAGGATGAATAATGAGTCGGGTGGTCAGACGACATCTGTTTTCGAAGGGGGAACCAAAGAGATCGTAACTTTCCATAAAAGTCGTCATGATGTGGAGTGTATGAAATTACATGGCGGCATTCAGATTCGTTGGTTTCGACAAATCACAAGAGAACTATAAAATTGGAATTCGAAACAGTATCCCAAGAAAACCTGTCACATAACAGGAAACGTAGAATGCAAGAAAAAATAACACGAAAACCAGGAACCAAATTTACAACTCATGACAGCCCGATCAATAATCGTCACGCCCTCGCTATCCATATTGAAAACAAAAGTCATCAGTTCGTATGTTCCACGAGTGACTAGATTCAGAGTTTCTCACTGACCTAAGAAAATGGCTCTAAGCACTATGTGACTTAATATCTGAGGCTATCAGTCCCCTAGACTTAGAACTACTTAAACCTAACTAACCTAAGGACATCACACACATCCATGCCCGAGGCAGGATTCGAACTGCGACCGTAGCAGCCGCGTGGTTCCGGACTGAACGGTCGCAGTTTAAGTAGTTCTACCTCTAGGGGACTGATAGTCTCAGATGTTAAGTCGCATAGTGCTCAGAGCCATTTGAAACATTTTTGAACTGGACTGAAGTGCCCATTGACCTATTTTATCACCTGATGAGCTACGACTAAGGGAAACGAACTGCCAATAGCAGCACACAACAGAAGAGTCGCCGATACTGTAAGTGAACGGTAATCCATGGGTTTTTACTGCAGTAAGACCAAGCTAACGCATATGAACGCACGTTTATACTGGTGAAACCAAATCTAGTGGAGCTACTGGTTGGCGAACACGTGCGGACCTTTTCACTCGGATTGTGGTCAGGCAGGCCGTTGGCTTCTTGGACTATTCTTCCTGTTCATGTTGTTAGGATGTGGAATTATTTCGATGGACTTTATTATTTTCCAGAGAATGAAGGGCGCACGTGAGCTTCTTCAACACAGAGGGATCGGCACGCGAGTGGTAATGAATCTCCCAGTTTCGCCGTCGCAGACCTCACTGCATTCCCAATGGAGTTGTAAACGTCTGTGGCGTGGACAGCGTGAAAGGGGTCCCTCCGTCGAGCAGCACCTCCTCTGCTGGGTCTGTGACATCTCTCACGTAAGGGAACAGACAACTAGAGAGGTGTTTTCTCTTGTCGTTGTACTTAAGCATTTGCAGACACCTCTCAGGTAAGGTAGGACAACAGCAGAGAGGTGTTGGTCTGTTCTTTGGCCTTTTTTGTATTTGCTCTAAATTATCTTAGATCGTTGTATATTCTGAAAGGCAACCCTGGTGGGACTATATAAATGATCGAGAATGTAGGCACAAGTTAGTGTACTAAAAACATTTATTTTCCCAAAACAGACATACATTGTGCCGAACAAGTTATTGATTGAGCACTGTAAACAACTAAAAGGATCCTGGGTGGCAGAGACAGTTTAACTAGTGGAGTGAGTCAAGTACTCTGGCCCTATAAATGTGGATAGCGCAATCTGAATTGATTTGACGCTGAGCAGACTTTGAATGATCAAATCTACTGAAGTTTCTCTACATAGGTGCAGCTGAGAGCAAGTGGCGACTGGCATCTGTAGACACTGACAATGACGGAGTAGCAGTATGTTACCCTGTTTGCTTCGTACAGTGATGTAACCTGCAGTTCGCGAGATGTGTGCGGCGGAGGTGAGACTTGGAGGCGGCACCTGTGAATCGATCGCGGACAGAAAGGAAATGCAAAAATCTCACGGTCTAGCGATCAGGCAGACGTATCGCAATTTACTCTCTAACAGAGCCCTGAAATCATGGTAAATTTCAGTGTGTGACACACCCGTTCGCTGGTCATACAAAGGATCAATTTGGCTCACTTAAACAATAGAGCGCACAAGGATACCAAACGTTCAGACTGGTAAACCAAAAACGAATCCGTTTTCCTACAAAGTACATGAACGACACTGCCTTCACCCCATCTTGAGCCAATCGCATGGCCCTAGAAGCGCTAAATCTCCCCTCCCACATGAGAGCACAAACTCATGACGAACCAGTTAAGAAACCTGCGTCTCTGGGTAAAAAAGAAACCGCCGATTACTGACTTTTTTAACATTTCACAGAAGGGGAAGATAATTTTTTCTGAAATCGTGTCTCTTCCCACGGCAACAGGCAAACAGATGCGATCTGAAATATCTTTATCTAAATCACATGTGCCTTGGAGCTTGTTAGTCCTAGCTATGAGGTGTAATAAAGAGTCTATCTCCAAACGTTCCGCAGATGCCAGATTTTTCTTATACAACAGAGGCATCTGGTGGAAGTGGTTCACTGGCCTATTTGTGCTATCAGCAAACATGAAAACATATGAATTTCTATTACGCATCGCTCTGTGCACAATGCCCGGTTTACGACTCCACTGTGTAGATGCATTCCGTCAGATCACAGCTTCTGCTGGCGCTGCGGCAGGTATCGCGGCATTATTCTGCTGCAGTCCTGTCTTCACAAGGGGCTGCCCCGTCTGGCTGTGGACCTGTTCGGCTAGATGTAGAAAGGGATGGACTCGCCGCCAATTGCTTCCAACTCCCAACATGCCGTTTATATGAGCTAAGAATGATTAAAATACCTCATGTTTTTAGCACCCTACAGGCTCCATCAACATCTGCTCAGGCCATTAAGTTTCTAGAGTCTCACTCAAGGTGCGTCAGGTTGTGATGAAATTTTTAATGATTTTCCGTATGCAAAAGATAGATGAGAGAGTAACTTGTCCTCTCTCAGTTGACCTTCACACAGAATGTTGTCCACAGCGCGTTTAATTCACATTGGAGGTAATCATATAAAACTTCTTACTTGACGCAAGAACCTCCCCCAATGACTGGAAAATTGTACAGGTAACACCAATATTCAAGAAGGGTAGTGGGAGTAACCCACTAAATTACAGGCCCATATCATTAACGCCGATATGCAGGTGGATTTTGGAGCATATATTGAATTTCAACATCATGAATTACCTCGAAGAGAACGGTCAGTTGACATACGGTCAATATGGATTTAGAAAACCTCGCTTATGTGATATACAAGTAGCTCTTTTCTCACACAAGGAGTTGAGCGTTATTGACAACGGATTCATATTGATTCCGATTTTCTAGATTTCCAGAAGGCTTTTGACACTGTACCTTCCAAACTCCTTGACATCAAATTGCATGCATGTGGAATATCGTCTCACGTATGCGACTGGAATTGTGATTCCCTGTCAGAGAGATCACAGGTCTTAGTAACAGACGAAAAGTCATCGAGTAAAACAGAAGTGAATTCTGGTGTTCCCAAATGTAGTATTATGTGCCCCATGCTGTTCCTTCTCTAGATAAACGGATCAGTAGAAAATCTGTGCAGTCATCTTAGATTGTATTCAGTGGATGTTTCTGTTTAGACTCTAATAAAATTATTAGAAGATCTAAACAAACTGCAGAAAGATTAAGAAAATATACCTACAAGCTGAGAAAATTGGCAATTGGTCTTTAATATTGAAAAGTATATCATCCACACGAGTCTAAAAGGAATTTGTTGAACTTCGGTTACAAGATAAAGAATCAAATCTGAAGGTCGTAGATTCAGCTAAATAGGTAGGAATTAGAATCACAAACAACTTAAATTGGAAAGCACACATAGAAAATGCTGTAGGCAAGGCGAACCAAAGATCAAGTTTTATTGGCAGAACACTTAGCAGATGCAATACATGTGCTAAAGAAACCGCCTACACTATGCTTGTCCGTCCTCTTTTGGAGTACTGCTGCGAGGCGTGGGATTAACGGAGTACATCGAGAAAGTTCAAAGAAGATCAGCATGTTTCGTATTGCTGATAGACAGGGGAGAGAGTGTCACGGACATGATACGAAATTTGGGGTGGACATCATTAAATCAAAAGCGTTTCTCGTTAATGCGGAATCTTCTCACTAAATTTCAATCACCATCTTTCTCCTCCAAATCAGAATATTTTTTTTGATACTGATATACGTAGGCAGAAACGTTCGCCATAATAAAATAAGGGAGTTTAGAGCTCTTAAGGGAAGATAAAGGCGTTCGTTTTTCCCGAGCGCTGTTCGCAATTGGAATAATAGATAATTATTGTGAAGGTGGTACAATGAACCCTCTATCAGGCATTTAAGTGTGGTTTACAGAGTGTCCATGTGGATGCAGATGAAGATAAGCATCGCTTATTTGCTGAGCTCGGGCTTGGAGAGTGGGAAGCCTAATGTCTGAATGGTGGTGCAACACTGCATGCACAGACCTGTTCGTGTTTCCCGGTATTCTTCACGGCTTAGTTTGATTCTGCCACTACGTGATAACGTACAATGCCACATTTAGTGAAGGAATAGTACCATAATTCTCTACTAGCAACACACCCAGGCTTCGCATGGGTAGAAATAGTATGTAAAATGTAGTGAGGAGCGAGATAATGCATGACGTCTCAATCAGTGTCAGGTCTCGCCTCGCTTTCGGAATATGTGTTCCTAGAGTGAGGTAAGTCCTAATGTTCTCGAGTCGGTGGAAGCATCGCCTCACGTCCTTTATTTGGTTCTTGAACCCGAATAGTCCTTAGTCTTTCAGCCGTTATAGTACATAGAGAAAGACGCGATCGTTTTCATCCATAAGCAAAACGAAATCAAAATGTAATAACTAGGCATCCAAATCACTAAACAAACCCAATAAATTCGTTTCTCATGGCCCATCAAAAGAAGGAAAGCAATATCGTCAAGCTCTTAATACACAGTGCGAAATCATTAAAATCATATATCCTAGTCCAGTAAGTTCAATATTAGCTGGTATTCGTAAAGAGAAAGTTGCTGCGCTTAATCCTGTCACTGACGCAAACATCCAAAAATACTTCACTAACTAAAGTGAAAAGAGCTAACAGCGTAATCTATTGATACTTTGATGTGTTATCCTGTGATGATCGTGTCATTAAGATAAACATCGGAATCGCTAAACTGACCAGACTCTTAAATTTTAAATTAAGATATATTTTTTCCGTGATACGTTTTTCATTACATAACGGCTATATGTTGTTCCAAGCTACGCTCAAGTTACCTGTGAAGAGGCCATGAAAATTCGTCTAATACTTTTGGAGATTAGCGTGATCGAACAAACAAAGTTTTTAAAAATAGTCGTAATGTATTCCCTTACGCTCCTTACATCACCCGCATTTTTGGCAAATATTCTCAGTGTACAGACACGAAGTTGTACAGTTTTATTATAATTACAGATATACGAGTATGTTTGCAGAGCTCAACCTGGGTTCGGTGTTGGGCGGCGGTGGGGTGAGTGGACTGCTCTAGCCTGTTGTGCCCCCATCTCGTGGTCGTGCGGTAGCGTTCTCGCTTCCCACGCCCGGGTTCCCGGGTTCGATTCCCGGCGGGGTCAGGGATTTCCTCTGCCTCGTGATGGCTGGGTGTTGTGTGATGTCCTTAGGTTAGTTAGGTTTAAGTAGTTCTAAGTTCTAGGGGACTGATGACTATAGATGTTAAGTCCCATAGTGCTCAGAGCCATTTGAACCATTTAGCCTGTTGTGTGGTTGTGTACCACTGAGGGATATGGCGGGGCAAAGCCTCACCGTCGTTCCTAGGTCCCCAGTTCAATACAGTACAATACAATACAATGTTTGCAGAGTCAATTTTATAGTTTGAAATTTGCTAGTCACAATGGCAGTTTCTAGAACTGTTATTTCTTACGCGTATTATAAAACTGCGGGGATACTTCAGACACGCTTCAGTACATGGCCGTCCGTAACTGCCAGTATCAGTGCCTTTGGCGAACACAGTGGGGTAAACCCAAGTGGAGCACTTCGGTCAGAGTTCAGCTAGCCAATGTGAAGTCAGCGTGATCGCATGTTTTGCTGCGAGCTGGCCGTTTGGACGGAACATTACGAGTCGAGTGTAGTCTGTTCTTGTCTGTGTTCCTTGTCGGCGCTTTACTGCTGCAGCGACGCTGCTATGCCTGAATAATGTATTAAGTTGCGCTGAGTTTGGTTTATGTTGATCATTCTCAAAGTACGTGTCCCGAATGTTTTGTGAGATCCTGGCTCGCATTGCTAAACTTGGGGTAACAATATTTACAGCATTTGCGATTCTTTAACGTGCGTTTATCGATGTTCAAACTTCACGTTCATTGTCCGGGGAAGTGGTCAGTTTTTGAGGTAAAATACAGAATCCGGTTTACACTACTCCACCCGAATACTAAAGTCTTGAAATTCATTACATCCAGAACTAGTGAAATGTTTTCAGTAGTTTCTAAGGGACGTGGAATCCTTTCTGTTCAATTGCTCCTTTTGAAGTGATCTGTTACACTCTAAGTTTCACTACAAACACGACTCTGTGTTTTATTATAGCAATGACTATGCTTTGGCTGAAATAACAAGCATTTGCATCAAATTTCATGTGGTTCGATAAGGTAGTTCTGGTGTTATTCTGATGACGATGCATTGGCGACCACATCCATTACTAAACACATCAGATGAATTCCCAATTGCTAATAATGGCTACCACTAGCTGTACAATGGAATGAAGACAAAGAAACTTTCTGCCGGAGCAGGACTCGGACCCGGATTTCCCGCTTATCGAGAGCGGTCGCCTCACCATTTGGCTACCCGTGCACGACTCACGGCCAGATCCAAACTTCCATATGTCCTCAACCATACGTCTACGACATGTACTCGCACATCCACTATGTGTATTCCCCTACAGATCAGACGTTGTCATCATTCGCAACTGCGAATTCATCTGGTGTGTTGAGTAACGGCTGTGGTCGCCGCAGTGCATCGTCACCAGAGTAAGTCAGTGCAATATCGTATTTATCTGCCCATACCGGGCATGCGACTTTGAAGCACAGCGTCTGATCTGTACGGGAATACACATAATGGATGTACAAGTACGGATCGTAGACGTATCCTTGAAGACGTATGGAAGTTTGGGTCTGGTCATGAGTCGTGCAAGGATACTCAAATGGTACTGTCGGCCTCTGGCTGTGATGGGGAGCGCACGCCTTTTTTGCGTCTCGCCTGTTGTGCTGCTTGCGAGCGCGTGCGCGTTTGTTTACGTCCTCGTAGCGGCTTGTTTCAAAGTCCGATTTCATTGACCATCGTGGAGTTTTCTTACAGCCAAGCCACGATCAAATTAACATTTCCATTGGATAACGAACTATCGAAGGCGTATGAAGTTGAACGTGTTATACGGGATGAAATGCGTCTCCCGCCACAAGGCGGTCTCGGAATACACGTTTCGATACTCAGTACTACTGCGTACATAAAGCTGGCGAATGACGAGCTGTGCGCCGATGTTGTGTGGCGCAACGCTAACGATCTCAAATTTCGATAATCTGACGGACGTATAGGGACTGTGGTGGTTGATCACGTTTGTTTTGGTCTCCGAACGTTGCGGGTTTTCGAGCTCCAGTTTGAAGTACCTTCGGACGCTGTAGTGACCGCTTTTAAACCTTACCGCAATGTCGTCAGTCTCGTGGCTGAAACGTGGAAACGAAACGTACGTGTCCTTGGTGTGTCCGTCAGATACACATTGATCTACGGTAACACGTGCCTTCCTACTTGGTTACTGGCGGCTGCAGGGATATCGTCAGACCCCTTTTCAACCTTCCCCCCGAGGGAGGACTCGAATCTCCGACGCGAGGGGCCGTGCAGTCCGTGACATGATGCCTAAAACGGCGCGGCCACTACGTGCGGCTCCTCCTCATCCCTAATACAAGCACATATTCTCCCGTAATCCTTCTTTCTAGTCCTTTACCATCAACTGCCCTCCAAACTACCATGACTATTAGACTTTCATCTCCTGTTACGTTCTAAGTGACCTATTCAGCGTCCTCACATTCAATATCTAGATATACATTGTTTATCTGTTCCACCTATGAAACTTCCTGGCAGATTAAAACCGTGTGCCCGACCGAGACTCGAACTCGGGGCCCTTGCCTTTCGCGGGCAAGTGCTCTACCATCTGAGCTACCGAAGCACGACTCACGGCCGGTACTCACAGCTTTACTTCTGCCAGTATCTCGTCTCCTACCTTCCAAACTTTACAGAAGCTCTCCTGCGAACCTTGGAGAACAAGCACTCCTGAAAGAAAGGATATTGCGGAGATATTAGCCACAGCCTCGGGGATGTTTCCAGAATGAGATTTTCACTCTGCAGCGGAGTGTGCGCTGATATGAAACTTCCTGGCAGATTAAAATTGTGTGCCCGACCGAGACTCGAACTCGGGACCTTTGCCTTTCGCGGGAAAGTGCTCTACCACCTTTTTTTTCGTTTAATTTTTTTTTTTTTTTTATAAGACCTGGAATGAAGAAAAGAGGAGCCCTGTAGCGGTTAAAGAAAGGCACTCATACGTAGTCGTATATATCAAGGATACTTGAATCTAAAACAATACCAAAAAGTTAATATAAGATCAGATGACCGGTCGTGGCCCATATGCTACGTATCTGCACAAAATCAAAACATAGATGAATGGTAAATGCGCCTGCGACAGAATGAGCATTTTGGAGGTTACTTTGTAGGACTGTGGGCTGTAGGAAGATGCAGTGGGTAATGACAGTCAGGTAGTATGGATGATAGGTCCCAAAGTGTCACTGAAGAACCAGTCGATCTGGCGCATCTTCGACAATATTGCAGCCGCAGTATCCAGGAAGGGCAAGAAGAAACTCACGAGGCATTTAACCAACTGTCAGCATGCTGCTATCCCGTCAAGAAAACATACTGTACAGATGGACAGAAGGCAGCTGAGATCGGCGACGACTGAATCAAATGATTTTCAAAAGTTTCCCATTCGTGGAATCGATCTTTATCGTTAAATAAACAGTCTTTATAATGGAACTTCCTGTCAGATTAAAACTGTGTGCCCGACCGAGACTCGGACTCGGGACCTTGGCCTTTCACGGACAAAAGTGCTCTACCATCCTTTTTTTTTAACATATCCTGTTTTCCTTTTTTTTGTTTTTGTTTAAAAATTTGTATTGAACAAACGAAAAGTACATATATATTCACTACGCAAGAGTTCTTCAAGGTACCATTTAAAAATATACAAATGACTGTTAGTTAAACAAAAAACAAACAAAAAAATATTAAAAAAGAAAAACATTAAATACAACAAAATATAACATATTCTGTCTTCTTCCTTTTTTTGAAAAAAAAAAATTGTGTTTGTTTTTGGTCGATGCATGAGAACGTGGATAAGGGTTCAAATGGCTCTGAGCACTATGGGACTTAACATCAGTGGTCATCAGTCCACTAGAACTTAGAACTACTTAAACCTAACTAACCTAAGGACATCACACACATCCATGCCCAAGGCAGGATTCGAACCTGCGACCGTAGCAGTCGCGCTGTTCCGGACTGAGCGCCTGAACCGCTAGACCACCGCGGCCGGCGTGGATAAGGGTGTTGGATCATGTGACAGGTAGGCATGGTACACCCCAACTTTGAGAGGGGTCAAGGAAGACGCTGCGGAGATAACCGGCAAAAGTTTGTCGGTAAGATGATTTTCGGGTGAGGGTGCTATGCGCGGTCACAACTTTGTACCAGAAGTCAAGGACTGTATGCGGACCACTCCGAAAGAGATATTCTAAAGCCTGTCCTCGAAACCAGATTAGGGTATGGTGCTTAGCAAGAGGGTAGTGAAATGTCTGGGGCAACAACAGGAAATCCGGGGTTACCGTCATTGGTGGGGCACGGAGGTAAAAGCCCACAATTCGTTGGATGAGGAGCCATACGTTTTGTTTCAGGGGGCACGTAAGACGGTGCTCGTCGGTGTCTTCGAGCTGACAGTCAGGGCAGAGTGTGGAGGTGGCCAGTCCTATGCGATAAAGTCGACTATTAGTCGGGAATTTTCCATAGACTAAAACATACCAGAGTGCAGACACAGACGACGGGAAAAAGGGTGCATGCACACACCCCCAAACCGTGCGCCAGTTAAAGGCAGGATGCTGTAGCACCATGGGGTCGCAAGGGTTGGACAGCATAAACAAACGATAATAATCTTTTGTACGGGGAGGACGGGCGACTGGAAGATCGGCCCGAACGTAGCTGAGTTCTATGAAACAATTGGCGACGTAGTACAATAATGGAGAAATAGGTGCCACATTGATCGGTGGATCGAGAGAAACTGGTCGGAGGATATCTAAGAGACTGCGTGTTAAAGACGGGACCGGCCCCTGCCAGTGCCGCAACAGAGTGTGGACAAAGAGTGCAGAAGAGCGTGCCCGCACGTTGATGAGTCCGAGGCCACCTTTTGCAGGAGGCAGTGTTAGAGTGTTGTAGCGGAATTTGAAAAGTGCCCCTGCTGACACGAAATATCCAAAGACTGATTGGATGCGGCGGCCAAGGAGTAACGGCATTGGGAGGATCTGGGCGACGTGTACCAGTTTAGGGGCGACATAGATGTTGACATAGGACACACGTTGGAGTTGGTTTAAGTTACGGTGCACTTGACCGCGGACATGGTGCCGAATCGACTGCAAAAGCCGCCGGAAAGCCAGGGCCACTGTGCGGTGTGTGGAGCTCGTAAATTCGATACCCAAGTAACGAAGGGTGGCACTGACTGGGAGTTGGGTCGGCACCCTAGCCGGGAGGCCGCGCCCAATGTGCATCATAGTCGATTTACGGACATTAAGAATGCTACCAGAAAGACGTCCATACTGGTGGATCCATTGGATGGCGTCATTGAGTTCCGTGGAGGAGCAGGTGAGAAAGAGGAGATCGTCCGCATAAGCCCTACAGTAAAAGGTGTGGTCACGCAAAGTGAGGCCCTGCAGTCTAGAGGTAAGTCCAGTGATGAGGGGCTCAAGTGCAATGGCATATAGTAAAGTAGACATAGGGCATCCTTGACGCACAGAGCGGCGTATAGGAATCGGTCCTACAAGCCTCCCATTGACTTGTACCATCGAGACCGCGGGAAGTAGTAACCGGCGAATGGCATCGACAAAAAGCAATGTGAACCCCATACGTGTCGCCACCATGAGGAGGAATGGGTGTCGAACGCGATCAAAGGCACTCGTGAAATCGACGGATACCAGTGCTGCACGAAGGTGACCAACCGACGCCAGTACAATGAGGTCACGGCATTCTCCTAGGGCTGTTTGTAAGGTGGCCCCACATCCACGTGCAGTCTGCTCAGGTGAAAGGACCGTAGGTAAGACGGTGCGTATGCGCGCTGCTAAGAGGCGTGCATAGATTTTATAGTCTGCATTCAGTAGTGTAAGGGGGCGATATGCAGAGACATGAGACCCTCCCTTCGGTTTAGGCACAGGTAGAAGAATGCCAGTGACGAATTCAGGTGGAATTGGGAAGGACGGAGTAAAGAGTTCCTGAATCATTTCCGTCCAGCGAGGAAGCATTAACGTGGTGAACGCTCGGTAAAACTCCTCTGGGAGACCATCTGGTCCGGGTGATTTGTTCTTGGCCCCTTTGTTGATCGCATCTACCACCTCTTCTGCGGTGAATGCAGACATCTTGGACGTTGACTCCGCTACGGTGAGGGTCCGATCAGGGGAAGGACGGAGATCATCAGGAATGGGCGTCGCCATCGGTTCATCATCATAAAATTGGCGATAATGTTCAGCGAAGGTGGACACGACTGCCGCCTGTGTTGTGTGGTGAACACCATCGGAGGTCGTGATGTTGGGGACGAAAAGCTGACGTCGACGACTATGGTCGGATGCGGCATGGATTGAGGATGGGGTTTCGTCGTGGAGGAGGTCTTGTCGTCGGGTACGCACCACGACACCATGCAGTCGTGCACGTTGAAGAGAGAGGAGATGAGCTTTAGTACGTTGTCGTTCCCTGTGGGTGTCAGGTGATGGAGGGAGCGCATCGAGCTCACGGAGGACGGCGTAGTGAAAATTTGTGGTGTCTCGATGCCATGCTGCTGCTTCCTTGCCACATTGTATGAAGGCCTTTCTGATCGCAGGTTTGGCACATTTGGGCCTCCAATGGAACGTGGATGTGTACTGCGGAAGGCGTCTTTCGCAAGACGCCCATGTAGTGGCAATACATTGTCGGCAGTGTGGAGCATTAAGGAGGGAGGTATTAAGCTTCCAGTAACCTCTGCTGCGCCACACTGACTGAGGTGGCAGAGCCAGGGAGCAAATGACGGCGCAATGGTCCGAAAATGCAAGGGGCCATCGTTCAGCTTGGGCGACTTCATTGCCGAGGTGAGTAGAGACATAAAACCGGTCCAGTCTGCTCGCATAATGTGCTGTATAATGGGTAAAACCGTGGGTATTGCCATGAATTTTCTCCCAAACGTCCACTAGATGAAAATCTTCGATTAAGGTGAGCAGCGCCGAGCATGGCGAATGACCAGGTACTTTGTCCTGCGGATGGAGGACACAGTTGAAATCGCCTCCCATGATAAGGCGATCATAGCGTCCAGAAAACAGGGGCGCCACGTCATGTCCGAAGAAAGTAGACCGCTGCCGACGGCTCGTGGAGCCAGACGGAGCGTAGATGTTGATGACGCGCGTGTCGAAGATGGTAACGGCCATGCCTCTTCTACAGGGAAGGATTGTCGTGTCCGTGAGTGGGATTCCTTCGCGTATGTAGAAAGCCACTCCACGCCCTGATTGATCACATGTGGACGTGTATGAGTCGTAGCCGTAGACTGGTGTAGTGTGGCAACGCGTACTTCCTGAAGAAGGGCGACGTCGACGTCAGAGGCCCGAGGCATGTCACATAGGAGTTGCAGCTTGGGTGCAGTGCCGATCACGTTGATGTTCAGTGTGGCAAACCGGTATGTTTGTTTCAGTGGTGGTGGACGCGCATCTACCATCACCAAGGGAAGTAAGAGGAGGGCACCGACAGGGAGTCCCGTCCCACCAGCTGCAATGCCCCGCTTTTGATGTTAACAGGCAGACTCGTCCGGCGGAGGCAACTCATCCGGAGGAGGGGGCGCACCTTCCTCAATGTCGTCGGCCCATGCTCCTGTGCCGTGGGTCTGTCCAATGTCCATGGGAATTGCGTCGTGGTGAGAGAGATCTGGAGTTGTCGGCGGAGAGACAGGCGTCTCAACCGGCGCACCGATCGTTACATTGTGCGTAGCGACCTTCATAGTGGTCCCGTCCTGCGAAACGTCTTGTTCATCGTGAAAGTTGTCCGCCGACCGCTGCGTGGAAATGTCGGCTGCTTGGGTGTCGTCTTCGTCGTCGCGGGTGGCAACGCTCTGAGAGCCCGTGGGTGAACGGCGACGGCGTTTGCGCCTACGTGGCGAGCGTTGTTTGCGCACGTGTTCCTCAGTGTCGGACGACCGCAAGGAGGAGCGTCGACCTGGTTCGAAGGCGTCGGTGGGTACAATGAAATTGTCAAACAGGTGTTGTGAAGATGTAATGGTCTCCTCAGCGTCCGGTGCGGGAGACTGTTCGGCGGCAAGGTTGTCAGGTGGTACGTCTGTACCGTCCGTTGGTGACTGGGACGGTGGGACGTGCCGATCGGAAGGACCGAGCGACGGACTGGACGAAACTGTAGACGTGGCAAGAGCCGTTGCGTAAGTGACCGGTAGGGCGGTCATCGTGGGTGTGACGGACGCTTCCGACAACGGGAGCTGCGCGACACGTCGTTGAATGCATTCAGACCGTAGGTGACCTTCTTTCCCGCAACCGGAACAGGTCCGAGGTTGGCCGTCGTACATTATAATGACACGGCAGCCTCCGATACGTAGATAGCAAGGCACGTGTTTCTGCGTCTCGATGCGGACGTGTCTAACACCGTTTAAAACGGGATAGGTTTGAAATTGTACCCATCGTGCGGCAACATGTTCCAGAACGTTGCCATTGGGACGGAGCGCCTCGATGACGACGTCTGTAGGTAGTTCGAACGGCAGTTTGAAGATCCTTATCGTCCGTGTGCCGAGACCTGAGTGATCGACCGTAATGGGTCCGACGTTGCCGTCGGAATGACAGAAGCGCAGTCCACGTTTTGCCTCTTGAACCACCTTGTCGCACGCCACATCGTTGATCATTTTGACGTAGACGGTACTGCTAACTATGGACAAGTGGATACCAATTAGATCCGTTGGTGGTATTTTAACTTCATCGCGTATAAATCGTTCTACCTCCAGGGCCTTGGGTCGGGCGAAGTCGGAACAAAAGTCGAAACGTAATGTCTTCTTCCGATAGTTGTGCGCCATGGTGGTTTAGAAGGAAAACGGCACTTCAGCGGCCGAAGTAAACACAAACACACCCGCAGCGCTCTGGCGCGTGACCGCCTCGCAGCACTGCCGGCGGCAGACTGTCCACCTGAGCCACCTGGCTTCGGTAGCTTCGGTAGCTCAGATGGCAGAGCACTTGGCCGCGAAAGGCAAAGGTCACGAGTTCGAGTCTCGGTCGGGCACACAGTTTTAATCTGCCAGGAAGTTTCATATCAGCGCACACTCCGCTGCAGAGTGAAAATCTCATTCTGGAAACATCCCCCAGGCTGTGGCTAAGCCATGTCTCCGCAATATCCTTTCTTTCAGGAGTGCTAGTTCTGCAAGGTTCGCAGGAGAGCTTCTGTAAAGTTTGGAAGGTAGGAGACGAGATACTGGCAGAAGTAAAGCTGTGAGTACCGGCCGTGAGTCGTGCTTCGGTAGCTCAGATGGTAGAGCACTTGCCCGCGAAAGGCAAAGGTCCCGAGTTCGAGTCTCGGTCGGGCACACAATTTTAATCTGCCAGGAAGTTTCTTATCAGCGCACACTCCGCTGCAGAGTGAAAATCTCATTCTGTTCCACCTTTGCTTGCGACGTTGGCATGAATACATGAACTATGTTTTCGTCGTTGGTTTTCTGTCGACTGTGATAACAACCGTATCATAGGACAGTTCACAGTATCTCACTCTCTACTTGCCCTCCTACTCATAACGAAACCTACTCCCGTTACACTATTTTTCTACAGCTGTTGATACTACACTGTACTCATCTGACCAGAAACCCCTGTATTCTTTCCGCTTCACAATCTCCCACTCCATCTATAATGAGCTTTGGAACTTCAGTTTCTTGTTCTGAATACTGATTTCTCATGATCTATGCACCCAAATTGCGTGAAAATGTAATCACATGTCAGTTCTAGTACAATATATTTGCCCAATGAATACCCGTTTATCATCAGCATTTCTTGTTGGTGTAGCAATTTTAATGGCCAGTAGTGTGGAAGAAAAGATTTTTGTGACTTTATCGTGGGATAACTAGCTAATTAATTGGTATTTACAGTGATTTTAAATTTTAGTCAGAACTGTAGGTTATGTGTTCGAAGCCAAAAAAGATGAAATGAAAACCAAAACGTTGCTCCACGAAGAAATTAACCGAATGGGACGGATTTTGGTAGATGTGATGTATATGTACATACAGACAAATGATAACTTATTTAAGGGAAAGAGCTTTAAAAGTTAAGCAAGTCAGTAACGGGTTGTTGTACCTCTGGCGCGTATGCAAGCAGTTGTTTGGCTTGACATTGGTTGATAGATTTGTTGGATGTCATCCTGAGGAATATCGTGCCAATTTATGTGCAATTGGCTTGGTGCACCGCCAATATCCCGAGGTGGTTGTAGGCTAATGCCTGCAATGTTCAAAATCATTCTCAACTGGAGAGAGATCCGGCGACCTTGTTGGTCAAGGTGGGGTTTTGCAAGCATGATATCAAGCAGCAGAAACTCCCACCAAATGTGGACGGGCATTGTTTTGCTGAAATGTAAGCCCAGGACGGCCTGCCATGATGGTCAACAAAACGGGACGGTGAATATCGTCGACCCACTGCTGTGCTGTAATGGTACCGCTGATGGCAACCAAAGGGCCGTGCTATGAAGTGAATTGGCACCTCAGACTATCACTCCTGGCTGCATGGCGGGCTAAGGTCAGGTTGGTGTCACACCACTGCCCATGACGTCTCCAGACAAGTGTTGGACCTGGAATCTCGTTGACTGGACTAGAATTGTCCTCAGTGACGAGTGCCGCTTCGAAGTGAGCCTCGATAAACAACGAAGACCAGTCTGGAGATGAGGTGGGATACCAAATTGACTGTCGCCTGCCATACGACCTTCGTGAAAAGACATCTTAAGCTTACATTTTAGCAAAATAATGCCCGCCCGCTCACGGCGAGGATTTCTACCGCTTGCGTTCATTCTTGAAAATGCTTATCTTGGCCTTAAAAGTCACTGCATCTCTCCAAAACTGAGCAAGATCGGGAAATTGTGGGCATCGCCTGGCAACCAACTCGTGATTTTGATGATGTAACGCTACAACTGGACATAATTTGGCACGAATCCCTCAGGATGATATCCCACACATCCGTCAACCAGTGTCAAGCCAAATAAATTCTTGCATACGGGTCAGAGGTAGGACAACGTGTTTTTGATTTGCTCAATATGTGAAGCTTTTTTCCTTGAGTAAATCATTCATTTTTTTTTAAACTGCAATCATTTGTTTGTGTATACATGTTCATCACATCTACTGCGTTTGGCCCCATTCCACTAATCGCTTTGTTAATATTTTTTTGTCTTAGAGTGTAGACAGAGATGATTTTTCAGTTATTATTTCAAACGCTCTGTATTATACACTCAAATATTACACTACCAATAGCTGAGTTCAGTCTCATTTGTTTATTTGTCTCATTTCACAAAATAATTGAATACGTCTAAAATGAAGTGTGTCAAATTGCGGGTCTCTTCTGAATCTCATAGGTAAAAAAATTCCTTGTTAAAACCAACCACAGCGCACACCTGGAATTCGAAGAAAACTATATAATTGCGAGCGGGAGGCAGCGCGTAATGTCTCAGCTGGCATCCTAGAGAAGCGGCCATAAGCCACTGTTCGATTTTCAACACAACCTCTTGCCCGCAGCTCTGCTGGCAGTGCCCTCCACTCGGATAAACGGCAGGTGCCGAAGGCTCCATTGCGCCCCATGCGTTGTGGCTGGCGTCTGTGCTAGTAGAGTTACAGTGACAGTCAAGTGCGGTCGGACCTGAGGCGGAGTGTCATGGGCTGCGTTACACTACTCTCACAAAGCTTGCTCTGAACATGAATATCACTTTGACACAGCATTTACTATCTGACGATCACTCTTTAATAGCGACTGGGTGTAATGTGGTGGTGGTAGTGGTGGTGGTGGGAAGGTACTATGGGACCGAAATGCTGATGTCATCGGTCGGTCGAACGAAGAGCTGCACGCTTGGGTACAATCATGGCTCCTTAGACAACAGCAACATTTTTCCATGAAGGCATAAACCGTCTTGTCTGACAATGGGGGCTGTATTTGGCCTTGCTTTGCTGTAACTCAGTCTCCTTAAACAGAAAATATATCTTCTAATATACATGGCAATTTGATATACGTCATAATTCCTTTCTCTCCGTGCCTCTGTTCATCTCCCCTCCCCCTTTCTTTCTCTATCATTTCATTGGTCCTCTCTCTGTCCATCACATGCTCCCCCTCTTTCTGTCCATCTTGTCCAATACCCTCTCCATCTCCTCCATATCCCTCTCTCTCACCCTCTCTAAGTCCATCGCCTCACACCCTTTACCGGTTTATCTTGTCCTCTTCTATTTTCTATCCATCTCCTTCTAACTCTCTCTGTCCATCACCTTCTTCCCGTTTCCTACGTATATTTCCCACCAACTCTCATGTCCATCTACTCTTCCACGGCCTCTCAAACCTTGAGCCATGTTTATCGTTATAGCAAATGCAGATTCCTTAGTAGCATTCTAATCATATACCAACGAGCTATAAATACAACTTTCCTGTTGGCGAATATTGCACACACACACACACACACACACACACACACACACACACACACACACAACTAACGTGTAAAAATTCTAAGTAAATCGAAAAGGTACAGTGCGAAATTTTGTTAACAAAGTTTTTCTTTTATATACATATTAAAAATATACATATATTAAAGAATAAGGTATCTAAAAATACCCCCATGTTAGAATTCAGCGTTAACGATTTTGAGCATACCAACACTTATATTTTATAACGTTTCCCTTTCTACTACATATATATTACATATATACCACATTGTGTTCCAGCAGGTATATAAATCACTTGTACATTAGAACGCAACGGCAAAGGCGTTGCAGCAGTGGCTACACTGGTTCCCGTGAGATCACTGAAGTTAGCGTTGTCGGGCGTGGTCGGCACTTGGATGGGTGACCATCCAAGCCGCCATGCGCTGTTGCCATTTTTCGGGGTGCACTCACTCTCGTGATGCCAATTGGGGAACTACTCGACCGAATAGTAGCGGCTTCGGTCAAGAATACCATCATAACGACCGGGAGAGCGGTGTGCTGACCCCACGCATCTCCTATCCGCATCCTCCACTGCGGATGACACGGCAGTCGGATGGTCCCAGTAGGCCAGTGGTGGTCTGAAGAGGGAGTGCTTTTATTAGAATGCAACGTTGTGTCAAAATTACAGAGCAATCCAGAAGAATTTTCGGATATTTGAGGAACGGGAAAAACGAGCATCTAAGTTTGTACCTAAGGGAAAGTGGGCTAAGGTGGCCAAGTTGAGAAAAGTTACCACCGCTTATTTAATCTCTTCAACAGATTTTATTCCCACCCTGAAGTAGCCACACTAGGTGTTATGGACACAGTAGGTTCACGCAATGTCTTTTGGATTACAAATATAAGTCACTGCCGTTACCTTCGTTTGTACTGTTTTGCGTGTGAGCCACTGATACATACATGGCGTCCGATCAGCAAAACTGGCCGCGCTACACGTCGGAAAAAGTGGTCAAGGTGGCCGTTTTCCCCGACCATTTCCAGTCTGTTTATCTCAGTGAGAATTACTTGTTTCAGTATTTTATACATAGTAGAAAAAAAAGGTTCACATGGCTCTGAGCACTATGGGACTTAACTGCTAAGGTCATCAGTCCCCTAGAACTTAGAACTACTTAAACCTAACCTAAGGACATCACACACATCCATGCCCGAGGCAGGATTCGAACCTGCGACCGTAGCGGTCGCGCGGTACCAGACTGTAGCGCCTAGAACCACGCGGCCACCTACATAGTAGAACAACTGAAATTAGAACATATCGTTTTATACACAAAACTAACATCAGTTATACTATTCTTCTGCAATGGCTTGCGAGAGTTTCAAGATGCCAAGAAAACACATCCGGAAAACAGGGCAACAAACATGGGACACTGAAGTGAAGCAAAAGGCAATTGAAGCATTAAATAATGATAACATTCCTTTTGCAGCAGTAGCTTAAGGGCGGTGTTCAGCGAAGAACAAAAGCAAGAAATCCTTAACTAAGTTTTTGAAATGGAAACGCGATTTTATGTACACTCCTGGAAATGGAAAAAAGAACACATTGACACCGGTGTGTCAGACCCACCATAATTGCTCCGGACACTGCGAGAGGGCTGTACAAGCAATGATCACACGCACGGCACAGCGGACAAACCAGGAACCGCGGTGTTGGCCGTCGAATGGCGCTAGCTGCGCAGCATTTGTGCACCGCCGCCGTCAGTGTCAGCCAGTTTGCCGTGGCATACGGAGCTCCATCGCAGTCTTTAACACAGGTAGCATGCCGCAACAGCGTGGACGTGAACCGTATGTGCAGTTGACGGACTTTGAGCGAGGGCGTATAGTGGGCATGCGTGAGGCCGGGTGGACGTGAGGTCTCCACAGTACATCGATGTTGTCGCCAGTGGTCGGCGGAAGGTGCACGTGCCCGTCGACCTGGGACCGGACCGCAGCGACGCACGGATGCACGTCAAGACCGTAGGATCCTACGCAGTGCCGTAGGGGACCGCACCGCCACTTCCCAGCAAATTAGGGACACTGTTGCTCCTGGGGTATCGGCGAGGACCATTCGCAACCGTCTCCATGAAGCTGGGCTACGGTCCCGCACACCGTTAGGCCGTCTTCCGCTCACGCCCCAACATCGTGCAGCCCGCCTCCTGTGGTGTCGCGACAGGCGTGAATGGAGGGACGAATGGAGACGTGTCGTCTTCAGCGATGAGAGTCGCTTCTGCCTTGGTGCCAATGGTGGTCGTATGCGTGTTTGGCGCCGTGCAGGTGAGCGCCACAATCAGAACTGCATACGACCGAGGCACACAGGGCCAACACCCGGCATCATGGTGTGGGGAGCGATCTCCTACACTGGCTGTACACCACTGGTGATCGTCGAGGGGACACTGAATAGTGCACGGTACATCCAAACCGTCATCGAACCCATCGTTCTACCATTCCTAGACCGGCAAGGGAACTTGCTGTTCCAACAGGACAATGCACGTCCGCATGTATCCCGTGCCACCCAACGTGCTCTAGAAGGTGTAAGTCAACTACCCTGGCCAGCAAGATCTCCAGATCTGTCCCCCATTGAGCATGTTTGGGACTGGATGAAGCGTCGTCTCACTCGGTCTGCACGTCCAGCACGAACGCTGGTCCAACTGAGGCGCCAGGTGGAAATGGCATGGCAAGCCGTTCCACAGGACTACATCGAGCATCTCTACGATCGTCTCCATGGGAGAATAGCAGCCTGCATTGCTGCGAAAGGTGGATATACACTGTACTAGTGCCGACATTGTGCATGCTCTGTTGCCTGTGTCTATGTGCCTGTGGTTCTGTCAGTGTGATCATGTGATGTATCTGACCTCAGGAATGTGTCAATAAAGTTTCCCCTTCCTGGGACAAAGAATTCACGGTGTTCTTATTTCAATTTCCAGGAGTGTAATTACAGTGGATGACATGCCAGGTGGCATACCACGAAATCCATACTGTATCACTTCAACAAAGAGTCTGAAATGGCAGGCAAAGAATGCGTGGCGTGCTTTAGAGAACAGAATCCCTATATCAGTCTTAAGAAGCCAGAATTTACCGGAATAGCTAGAGCACAAACGTTTAACAAGGTGAATGAATACAAAATTTTTTGATATCCTTAATGCATTGCAATGTAAACGATTTCATCCCGCTCAGAGTACTTTTAATGTAGATGAAACTAGTTTCCTGCCAATTCAGACGAAGAACAGCAAAGTGTTTGTACTCGAGGGAAGATGACGAGTCGGAGCCGCTACTTCATCTGATAGACGTTGCTATCGACGTTTGTAGTGTGCAAGTCTGGAGGTGGAAATTTCATTCCCCCTTTTGTAATCTTTCGTAGGCGCAGTATGAACTTAAAAGTGATATTCCGCCGCCGGCCGCGGTGGCTAACCGGTTGTAGGCGCTTCAGTCCGGAACCGCGCGACTGCTACTGTCGCAGGTTCGACTCCTGCCTCGAGCATGGATCTGAGTGATGTTCTTAGGTTAGTTAGGTTTAAGTAGTTCTAAGTTCTAGAGGACTGATGACCTCAGATATTATGTCCCATAGTGCTCAGAGCCATTTGAACCATTTGATACTCCGCCAGGAACCTAATAAGCGTGCCACTGTAGTGGGTGGATGCAGAGTGAAAGATTTTGGGACTGGTTTGAAAATTTTTTGAAACATGCAAAACCAACTACTCAAGGTCTAGATCCACTGATCTTAGATGGTCACTCTACCCACATTAAGAACACAGGTTTCATTGATAAGGCCAGAGAAAATCATACAAATGTTACGTGCTTGCCCCCACAGCGTAGCCATAAGCTGTAACCTTCAGATGTGGCATTCATGGCCTCTTTTAAAATCTTCTACACACAAGCTTTGAAAAAATTGCTAAGAAATAATTCAACAAGAACTATTACACAGTTTCAAATAAGTGCACTCTTGGGTGAAGCGTTTCTTTGTGCAGTCGTTACAATAACAGCAATCAATAGCTTCAGAATGAGTGGAATTTTTCCTCTAGGCACTGTTTACTAATGAAGACTACACTGTAGATGAGGTTACTGATATTCCTTTGGATAGGGACACTAACATTGTGCCTTGTTCAAATATTGGTTCTGCTCATTGAAAAACTGGTTAATCTACAGCAACTGCTGGTCCATCTGGGCACCAAACTGGTGAGTCATCATCAAATAGGCATACTGATTCATTTTCGGAACCAAATTACGAGCTGCTTTCAAGTGCAGGTGCCTTCACATTATAGGTGATAAGCCTTCTCCGAGGGTCCCCTCAGCGTCCGACCATTGAGGAACGTCCCTCTTAGTGGAAACAGATGGGTTCCACACAAGCCCAAAGGACGTAAAATCTTTGTCGAAGAAGTGAGAATCAAAGACAAGCTAGTAGTAAAACAGGAAAGACTACTATAATCACTTCACGCCCTAATAAAATACTGTTGGCTGAATCTAAAAGAAAGATTAAGAGCTTTTAATGAAAAAAGGACGTTCGAAGGAAAACAAACAGATGACGCCAATATTCTACAATGTAAGACAACACAAAATAAAGATAAGAAGCTAAAATTTGAAAAAAACGCTTAGAGAGTTTTTGCTAAAAAGAAATGTTTTTAAGAAGAAACGGAAGAGGGAAATTCCACTGAGAACAGTGTCGCAGACTACTTTTCCTGCGAGGAAGATTTTACTAGAGCTAAAGGAAATGAAGGATGGATAAAATGTCGTAGGTGTAAGGCGCTGAGCTCGTGGACTGTGAGCTGTAAGTGATGAGGGTGAAGACAAGTTAGCGTGCGAATTTGGCATATGACTTAATGTTGTTTCTGACTGGATAAATTGTGACTAAATCAGACTGAAGTAGCAAGCCCTAGTTAGTCATTAGTTTCTCTGTTTACATCGTTAGAAATAATTAATACTTCTGATTTGTTGATCTGTTTATAGTAACATCGTGTTAGAAAACGTTTCTTTCTCATTTGTATTATTGTTCTCCTAATAATAATCAGTGGTGAAATAAATACTATAAGCTCATAATTTTTAAAACTATACAGTCTATTTGGGAATGGGAGCAAAGGACTGGCCACTTTACCCCATTAGGCAGGGATAATGGCCATTATGTAAGCACTCAGAAGGAATTCAGTTTCACTTGGAGCGGCCACTTTACCCCACTTTCCCCTACGTAGATAGTGTAGATGTTTCTAATTGCATACCTACGACAGTTTTTGACTCATAGCTTTGAAATTTTGACTGGTATAAGTGCGTGTTTTTATTTACCTACTTTTTAAAAAATATGTAATATATAATAATAAGCAAGCGTTGTCACAAAAACCTAAAAAGTTTAGTTTATGTTAAGGAAATAGCTAAAAAGAAGCCTGTATTATAAAACAGCGTTGTATCAAAATTTCAAAGGAATCGGCCAAGGCCATTCGAAGATTGTTTCTACAAACAAACATTTACACTTTTATTTGTATAAAATATATCCAGTTTTGAAATAAACATTTTACTTATCTTTTCTTCCATCTGTCTCGTTTTCATTGGACTGCCCCTTATAAGCAATGGGCAAGAGTTTTGCAAGATGGCAATTTTTGCACAAAATAGACTTGTCTGGAGCGATTCAAGAAATCAGTCCTCGGATTCCATTACAACAGTGACTCGGATGAATCTTCAGTGACGTCATGATTTTTTTTTTCGATGCTTAATGGCAACGGCGAGCATTTGAGTTTGCACACATCGTGGTAAGATTAATTTTGAGATTTGCCCACACGTAGACAGAACTTAAAAATACTCCTACATTCATCTTCTGAGGACACTGAGGACGATGTCGTCAACAGGTGTGTAGAGAGGGGGCAGTGAATGCTTTTCTTGTTTTCATTTGCGACCAGTAGGAGTTGTGAAACGCCTCATCAACGAGATTTACTGGCCTGTCGATTCAACGGAACAATGGAGACTGATCAGCAACTGTGTGGGTTTCCTGTCTCGGCACTCCTTACCGTGGAAGTGTTTGCCGAAGGCGAGGACACAGTTCCCCTATCATCAACAGTTCGAGGCGGTACTTACCTCTTGTGATACAATACCTCGAAAGTGATTTAACTAAACTGTTGTGGACTTTGTAAACGGCAGGAACATGCTCTACCTTGCTTTTGTAATAAATGATATTTCGTTTAAGGGCAACGTATGAACTTTCGTTCACCAAATGCCGCCCATACCACTTGACGAAGGCCCTTTTCGGCTAGAAACGGCTATGACTGTGTAAAAAATAAATATTACTGTATGCAAAACATTATCACAGTTAAGTCAGACATAGTACTACAGTTCCAGTTGTTGACGGCGGCATTTTCGGAAACTATTCAAACAATATTACGACAATTTGATGACATTCGTCCTTGTCTATCCACCACCGTTGGTATGTGTTATGTGACTGGTCGGTACCGAACGCAGACAGCACTTAAAATGGAGAAAACGAAGTAGTCTACTATGATTTACTTTATTTCTTTATTGGTATATTTATCTTGGCAGGATTACGTCCATCAGGCCGCCTCTTAAATGTAACCAGGTGTCCTACATACTTCACTATATATTCATTGAGATAAGCATGTTTTCCACACCCGAGTAGTTGAATACAGTCCTAATACTGACGTCACGTCTTAGTTAGACTATGCGAAAACGTTCGCAAAATTTTACATGATATAACATTAGACTCACACAATTTCCGTCCCAATGAGGAAGGATGGCGACAGTAGACGCATCCAGCCACTCCCTGTCACAAAAAATTGCCAAATCGAGATCATCATGCCGATGCCATGAAGATACGAGATAGAGCGAGGAAGAAGGAAAAGAAAGACAGGCAGACAGATTCAAACTACGGGCGCTAACAACAATAAACATAAAAAGAAATAAAAGAGGAATGTGATAAAGAACAATTCAAAAAGATAAGAGGTAAGAAAGTGATGCAACTGAAATATTTACCTGAAAAATTTGATAAACAGCATGATTACCACCCGGAGCTGCTGAGAAACTCTTTCTTTAAGCAACCAGTTTCGGTTCACTGACCATCTTCACATTTTTAAAAGCATTTACTGCATACTTGTAGGCGAATATAATATCCTTAACGTCAGATAATAAAACCAAGAATGCGTAACTTTTGTCGCACTGTACTGTAAATTACATCGTAAAGATATAAACTTTGCTAGGCATTGAAATCTTATATTAAAGTGTTACAAAATGGAAAAATTCACGGTATTATTAACTGAAATTAATGATTTTGTATTCGCCTAGTACGATGCTGTAGATGCTTTTAATAATCTGATGATGGTCAGTCGACAGAAACTGTTGTTTAAATAAAGATATTAAAAAAAAATGGTTCAAATGGCTCTGAGCACTATGGGACTCAACTGCTGTGGTCATAAGTCCCCTAGAACTTAGAACTACTTAAACCTAACTAACCTAAGGACAGCACACAACACCCAGCCATCACGAGGTAGAGAAAATCCCTGATCCCGCCGGGAATCGAACCCGGGAACCCGGGCGTGGGAAGCGAGAACGCTACCGCACGACCACGAGATGCGGGCAAATAAAGATATTATCAGGAGCTCCAGACAGTAATCATGCCATGACAGACCTCTGTGGTACTCCTGAGAGGGCACACCTGCTGGGCAGTATTTAATTCCCACAGTTTGTTTTGCAAGTAGCTTTCACACCACTTCAATCAACCAACTGAAAATTTCAGCCGTCGTATTTTACTGAGCAATATCTTAGAGTTAGCGGGATTAAATACTTTGCTGAAGTCTAGTGGTGACAATATTGTGACCTAACGGTTATCAGTGGCATATTTCAGTCCATCGCTTAACTAATGCAGCGTTTGTGATATGATGTTTACGAGTGCTGAACTGATATTGGCCGTATACTTTGAATTTGTGTAGGTATTCCGTTATTTGGTAGTGAAAAGTATGTTCTAGGACTTGAGATACAGCCGGTAAGATGCTAAATGCCCGGTAATCACAATGTGACCATTGATCTATGTTCTTAGCGGCAGGAATGGACTATGCTTCCATTCCTTTGTGTAGGTATATCCCATTCACTAGAGAAAAATAAAGTTTTCAGTGGAAAAAGGCACTAGATTATCTGTAATAATGCTGTCCTGCCATGATTGTGCAGAAGGAATTCTCGTTATTTCGTCAGATGATTTATTTATCCTAACATGTTTTTGGCGGAAAGTGTGAGGATTAGGTTTGTATTCTAGGGGCTCCAGCGAGTGATAATTCTTTGCAACACTGGGACTGACTGATACCGAGACATAATAATTCAGTTCGTCAGGCGAAAGTTGGAAACTATTTCTGATTTCGCCTTTCAGACACACAGCCTATCGAGATTCTTCCACAGAAATGCGGGAGCTGCATCGCTATAAGTAAAAACATTGAACGTAGCATTTGGCTTTGCGAAAGCATGGCATTACCCTGTTTTGTAGCTTTTTTATTCTTCGTTACATTTCGGTTTCGGATTTACCTTGAACTGTTTGTGATCAGCATCAACATTTGACGTCAGTCAGTTGTCAGCAAAGGACGAGGAGATTGTCTCACATGGACTGTACCTACAGAAGTGTTCAAATGGTTGAAATGGCTCAGAGCACTATGGGACTTAACAGCTAGAGTTCATCAGTACCCTAGAACTTAGAACTACTTAAACCTAACTAACCTAAGGACATCACGTACATCCATGCCCGAGGCAGGATTCGAACCTGCGACCGTAGCGGTCGCGCGTTTCCAGACTGAAACGCCTAGAGCCGCTCGGCCACAGCGGTCGGCTACAGGAGTGTGTCTGTCGTTGAAAGCCGTGATCTTGTCAGAAAGAAAATGAAATTTCCCATCAGTTGTGGGATGTGTATTTTGTACCATTCCGTAACTCAGCATTCAGCTGTTAAAGCCTCCCGATCGAAAGTAACGTGACGCGATTGGAGCTTTGGCTTTGTAAGGAGTTGAAGAGGAATATTACATTATGTACTAACAAGAGCATTGCGTCTAAATTTATGGTATACGCAGGGCATGGACAGAAATTAGTGTGGCAGAAATGGGAGCTCAAGACGACCAGGTGTTCAGAAAAAAAATTATCTTATGTGCTGTTGAGGTAAGGCCACAGCCATTTATTTCAGACGAATGAGTGATGAGTGACGAGTGCGTGGTGTTTGTTCTTTCGGACATACCACAACCATCAGTACAGAGGCCCATTTACGTACGGCCTCCAGGGGAGCACAGAGGATATGTACAGCCGTGCTCAAAAGTATCCGAACGACCTAAATTGCATTTCGCCTGATTCGCATGCAACCGGCATAACGCAGCTGTCTAGCAGGTCCTCTAATCGCTCCTTGGTACAGTCGTTTGACTGTTGAAAATGGTTCCAACAAGTCACCACTAGAAAACACTGCTCTGTGTCGCAATACCTCAAGATGTAAAGTAATACCAAGGTATTACATAAACCAGGGAACACCTGATCACAGATAAGACTATCCTTAAGGCTTGTCAGCTCACATTTATTACAATAAACGACATACTTGAAATGTTAACATTCTCATTATTACGTCAGATAGGTAATGCACGTAGTAAGTTCGCCGTATTCATGATTTACTCTTGGAAGTAACATACCGTTCTAATTATTTAACACAAAATGACATTAAAAATTTAAGTTATTCACGAGCAGATAGTTGAGAATATGTATGAACTTCAAATGACACGACGAACCGTCTCGTTCTGCATATGGATTCAAACCCAGGTCATGCAGACTTAGCAAAGATTTCGTGACTGACGGAAACTAACAGTCATTCCTGATTAGGCATACAGAGAGTAATATACCTCGATTTTAGACAGTATCAGTTAACAAATATCAACTTTAAATTACATAACGCAGACATTTTTAACGGACGCGAATTTCTAACCAGCATCTATTGTCCCTGTTAACGAACTACGAGAGATGTTACATATTGCTTCTTCACAAGTAACTTACTTGAAATGGCGTCAGGTATAGCTTTGTGGTGGACAGGGATTCGAACCCAGAACCTAATCGGATTGATATCGAAGCACAGTCAACTGTGACATATCGGATTTTCGCGGCAGTAGCTAGATGTTTTAACTGAAATGACGAGACGAAGCTTTAATTTTTTCCTTTCCAGGACTCCAACCCGGCACCTAACGCTGTTATATTCTAGAGAAAACGAACGTAAAATATGGGTTTGTTGCACCAGCAGCGACATGGGAGCACGTTTGACCTAGAAATAATATGACGAAGAGTTTGGTGCTCACTGGGAATAGAGGCCCACACGTATCGTTGTTGACTACACACAAAGAGACGTCAGCTACCGAATGTTTCTCCACCAGCTGCACGGAATAACGTCTTGAAATTACAGTCATCTCGCAAAAAGTTCTGTGTCTCACTGGGAGTTAGAAACCGCAGATATAGTTAGTGTTGACAACGAATGAAAATACATAAAAATCTAAATTATTATCCACCTACAGATAGGTGTTCTCATGCTAGAGCTTGATTATACATAATGAGATCTTTAGTGCCGTGCCAGGATTCGAACCCATTCACGCGTAATATTTGGATATGTTGCAGAATCTGCAGATCTGAACAAACAAATTGTAGCCGAGCTCTATTGTCGCGAAGGGATCAAATTCCGCGTTAAGGGCGGTCTGATCTGCATTCCCAGTTCAGAACCAATTTCATCGACATACAGAAGCTCAGATAGAAGATGGAATAAGTGTCGTGTGACCATACAAAGTGTTTGTTTCGTCAAAAATAACTAGTATAAGAAAGGTTACTGGTGGTAGAATTTCTACATGTCATCACTCCAGACTTTACTGTGGTTCAACCTTACGTTTACTTCGTAGAGAAGGATTTATATCTTCTTCACTTGGTGTAGCCAGAAGAGAATGGAATCTTTCTCTCCCTATCTAAAATCATTGACAGAAGTGGGAATCGAACCCAGACCATAGGTATAAGTACCTATCATCAGTCCAACAGACCACCACATCTTCTGCTTTGTGACTCATTTTTCTATCATAACGCTGTTGCGCCACACTGGATGAGAATTCTGACACACAGGCGTCCTGTAGTAATTTGCACCATGTTCAGTAAAATCATTTACTTGGTTGACCGAATCACCATGAACTAGCTACCTCGGCTACCCAGTGCATACATTTGACTCTATTTTGTAATCATCGAAATAAAATCATGTAACTGCCACCTACACAGAACTGCCAACAGTGTAGGATGCAGAAATTCAAATAGGAAGTGTTCCTTTCCACTTGAGCTATTCAATTGCGCTATCTGTTTGTAGAAAACGTCGTTCAGTGCAAAAGAAAAGCTGTAACTGTTTGTCTCTCAGAAGTCAAGACCCGGCCATATACGTTATCTCACAGTGCTGTGGAATGCAGATGTTCCCGAGGAATTGTTGTTGAGCTCTGGAGCTGTTGAAGCTACGTGTCAGCTAGTAGTGTAGATAAGATGTCGTGAGCTCGAATACATTCACTGCTACATTTTTTTAAAACGCAATTCTGATGTCTGCTGAGGTTATCAATCTAATGGAACATTGAACATAATTCCCTTCACTTCTCAACCCAAAGTAATCGCATGTAGTAAAAGGACTAACTTCGGCAACATTTTGTTCTATTCAGGTTTAATAGACACCAGGCAGCAGATGCATCTCGAAGATGTGTAGGGAGACAGCATCGTGCCATAATATGTCAGAAAAGTATTTTCTACATTAGCTGTCATGTGGTAGTGGCATTTTATTCTTCTCCAAACCTTGTTTGACACCTTTAACTCAGACCAAGTTTTCTACATGCTTACAATCAATGAACTGCATGTGCATTGTCAGACTTTTGTAGATAATATCAGAGAATTCGCATATATCCTTGATGATTAATTTTTCTGTCATGTTTACTATTGTTTTAGAAACACTAAAGGAAACCTTACGAAAATTGTGCACTGTATTATGAGAAATGAAATAAAACTACCCATTATAACCTTACGACGAAAGTCTGTTTTAATAAAACTGAGAATCTGTACACAAGCGTGCCTCTAATGACACGAATTAGTAAAATACTACTCACTTAGATTTTGATTGGATCTGTGTTTAACTGGAATGCTGTTTCATACTCAAGAGGTAAGCAAATGTGGCATTTCGTAAAAATAATTATGTATTCCTGGAAACCCAAAATTTGCTTGTCAGCAGTGGAAAGAGGCGTTACCTATTGTGCAGCATTGTAAGTTTTATCACCATTTCACTATGAACCGAAAGTATTTTCTTGTGATTTCCATATAGATGTTTGAGCAGACTCCTTGTAACTCTTTCAGAGAAGGGATAAAAATGTTACAGTCAGTGAGACTGGAACTGCGAACCACAACTGAATCTTCATCAGAGGTCAGCATGTTACCACAGAGCTGGCGAAGAGGTACCTGTCTTAGATTCCTCTTATGAGGCTAATAGAAGCTACAACTCGCAAACCGCAATTTAAAGGACGAGATTAGTTGCTATTTCCACGTGCAGCGACTTTCCTGGGCTGAAAACCGTAAATTGTCGCCCACTGGAAGGTCATGTTGGTTTACTTAAATGATTACAAAATCAGATAAAACGAACAGTCAGGTTGACAGTATAAGCACATTGCTGTTGTCAGTATAATGTTCCACTGCTCAGGGCCTGTAATGATAAAGGGCCCGTTTAGGTCAGGTATATTATATACAGAAGTGGAAAAGAGAGCACCACTAAATTCTACAACCTGTATGCATTGCATACACACAGAAATTACTGTTACAGTGTACTTATGGAGCCAAATGAGTGAATTGCGTATGTTTCAGTGAGAGAGAGCACTGGCAAACAGTCTTCGCTACATTAGGTTACTTAAACAGGTGTCACTCTGAACTAGAATGTATGGTCAGCGTCTAAGTGTAAGGTCAATAAGTTGGATGCGAGTTTTGCAACTGTGGAATACTTTCCTAGATTATAGAAGCGAATATTAAATTTGAACTAATATTGCGAAAATTTTGTACTTGGATAGCTTAGAATGAAAATCTTTCTGTTTATTGCAAAAGAAAACAATTGATTTTCTAAAGCATTGACTGTCATACACAACTTGAAGCAGGTCATGTCGACCAAGTCATGTGGAAGAACTGACAGCAACGAATATCTGAAGGCAGTATGATCTCTTGCCTTTTGGTTTGGCAGTACTCGATAGCCATTTCTAGGCGCAAGTAAATGAAGAAATGCAGCGCGTTTTTGTTATCAAGTAACGTCTTCAACAATTACTTTAGTTTTAATGTAATCTTCGAGTAATTACTGATGTTTGATATTAACATGAAAAGGATTCCGCAGACAGGGAAAGAACCTGATCTTGGGAAACTACTTCTACAATGACCAAAAGGCAATAAATGATCTTCAAGCACATGTGTTCAAGCAACGGTATGAAGAAAATGATAGTAATAATGACGGTAATAGTCGAATTATCCTGTAACTTCACACTTCACCGTGGATTTTTTCGAACTAAGAAATTTCCTGACTTTGGGAAAATTTCAAAATGGCTAGCCTATGATGCCTAGAAGTGTCTTTACATTCTGCTGACATGAGAATAGCATAATCTCCGCGTCAGAAGCTTGCTTCTACTTAACCATTGAATAGACGCACATTTTTTCCACCGTGACTAATTTTGTAAGCTAAGCACATCATCCGTTGCAGCACACTCATGGGGCTGGGAAATGTGGCCACAATGGTCTGGTGGAACGAACTATCACAGGTACAAAACGTGGGTTAAGGCATTTACTTTTAAGAGACACAAACAGATTTTCTTTACCTCTGGTAACCTCAAGAGAAAGACGTTATAATCCAGAATCCGCATTAAACATCACGTTCCTTCATTACCAACTGGGCATAGCCGGTTTACGTTGGGAAATGATATAGCGGAAGTCATGGTAAACAGACATACAGTCGCCAGTAAACTTACTTACATTAGAATATTTTATTTTATTTGATGAACCGATAGACATTTAAAGGAACAGGGCTCTTATTTTACTGATACTTGATTGAACTGGAAACGCTGAAAATTTGGTGGTGGACTGTGATTCGAATTAGTATCTCCTCTTTCGAGGATCTGAATCTCTCGGAACAGTATAGTTCAATCATTTCGTTCCTTTTCCCAAGACTGCAATCTTCTCTAGGTCCCCTTCAAAGGTAAGTATGTAGGTCCGAATACAAATCCAATAAAAAAATATTCAGAATATAATTTCAAGCCCTATCACGTGCTTACCGGCCTACTAGTGAAAATTAATGTGCATTTTTAATGTCTGTTCATATGCTGACAACAATCGCATTAGGTGCCGTTATTTCTGGTCAAACACGCACACATCTTCCTGTTGGTGAGTATGCAGCTGATACTTAAGCTATATTCGTGAAAGCAAGGTAGGTGTGCAGTTCGATTGTCGCTTATGCACGAAAGTTTGTATCCTTAGTTTAGATTCAAACACCTAGCAGCTGGTAAGAAAAACCGATACGTAACATTTGATTTTACTTTGTTGACAATCCGATTATATGTTGGGTTTGTATCTCCGTCACAGAACTCAGCATCATGCATTTCATCTTTAAATGCATGCACACTTTGTTACTTCAGAATGGAGGTATATCAGACATATTTCGTCGTTAGTTAACGGGGACGAAGGGTCTTGATAGGAGTCCCGGTTTATTACAAAAATTGTCGTCTTTTATTGTCAAGTTTAGATTTGGTTAATGGAATTGGCAAAAGTTTAGGTAATTCATGACTCTTCATTGCTATTTCTCAATATGATATGATTAGATTAAATTACATTAGATTAATTCTTGTTCCATAGATCATGAATTCGACATTTCGTAATGATGTGGAACGTGTTATTTTAATGAAAGATTTCTTTACATACCATGATTAAATTTCTTTACAACAATTTTTAACTCTCTCTCTCATTATTTTTGATTTTTATCTCTCTCTCTCTCTGTCACACACACAGACACACACACACACACACACACACACACATTCTTTTTTTATTTTGTTTGTTGTGCTTGACTATCAGCGAGGCACGAAAATCTCTGTGAATGAGTTGAATGAGTTCTTAGTTTTGAGAACATTTACGAAAGAAATATAAAAACAACTACATGAGTTACTGATTTATGATGCTTAGTTTGCAGTCAGTTCTCAGTCTTCTACATCTACATCTACATTTGTACTCCGCAAGCCACCCAACGGTGTGTGGCGGAGGGCACTTTACGTGCCACTGTCATTACCTCCCTTTCCTGTTCCAGTCGCGTATGGTTCGCGGGAAGAACGACTGTCTGAAAGCCTCCGTGCGCGCACTAATCTCCCTAATTTTACATTTGTGATCTCCTCGGGAGGTATAAGTAGGGGGAAGCAATATATTCGATACCTCATCCAGAAACGCAAACTCTCGAAACCTGGCGAGCAAGCTACACTGCGATGCAGAGCGCCTCTCTTGCAGAGTCTGCCACTTGAATTTGTTAAACATCTGCGTAACGCTATCACGGTTACCAAATAGCCCTGTGACGAAACGCGCCGCTCTTCTTTGGACCTTCTCTATCTCCTCCGTCAACCCGATCTGGTACGGATCCCACACTGATGAGCAATACTCAAGTATAGTTATTGGTAACTACGCTCCAGTCTCTAAATCTAGTTACAGAAATGCGAATCACACGTATTACGTATTCCAGGCCATAGCAGCCGCGACTTGGAGACACCAGTTATGATTACTTCGCAGCCCACTGTAGGATCACATCGGTTCGTCTTCTTCCTGCTGGTACTGTAACTGAGATTTGGCAACAAGGCACGGTTGTTTGGCAACTCTGTGATCGACGAGTTACTTCCTGGTGTGCACGGAAATAAGCCTCTAAGTTCAATTGATTTTACTTGTCATTTCCATTGAATAATCTGAGTTATTATCGGTTGATGTGTAATAAAAGATTGAAAATTTACGGTTTTCAGCCCAGGAAATTCGTTGCACGTGGAAATCGCTACCAATCTCGTCCTTCAAATAGCGTTTTTACGAGTTCTAGTACCCATTGGCCTCGTAAGACGAAACGAAGACACGTACCTCTTCTCTAGCTATTTGGTAACGTGCTGACCTGCGAAAAAGCGTCTGTTATGACTCGCAGTTCCAGTTACACTAACAGTAACATTTTTATCCCTTCTGTGGAACAGCTACAAGCAGTCAGATCAAACATCGATAAGGAAATCGCAAGAAAATACTTTCAGCTCATAGTGCGTAGTTGAAAAACTCACAATGCTGCGCAACAGGTAACGCCTCTTTCCGCTGCTGGCAAGCAAATTTTGGGTTCTAGGAATATGTAACTTTATTTATTAAATGCCACAGTTGTATACCCCTTGAGTATGTCACAGAATACCAATTAAACACAGACCAATCAAAATTTAAATCAGTAGTATTTCACTAATTCGTGTCCATAGAGGCACGCTTGTGTACAGATACTCACTTTTTTTATTTCAGACTTTCGTCGTACGGTTATCGTGGGTAGTTTTGTTTCATTTCTTATAATACAGTGCACAATTTTCGTAAGTTTTCCTTTAGTGTTGTTAAAACATTAGTAAACATGAGAGAGATATTAATCATCAAGGATATATGCGAATTCTCTGATGTTATCTATAACAGTCTAACAATGCACATGCAGTTAATTGATTACATGCATGTAGAAAACTTGGTCTGAGTTAAAGCAGTCAAACAAGGTTTTATGAAGAATAAAATGACACTGCCACACGACAGCTAATGTAGAAAATACTTTTCTGACATACTTTGGCACGATGCGCTCACCCCATACATAATACAAAAGTTTTGATATGTATCTGCTGTCTGGCTGTCTATTAAATACCGCAGAAGTTAGCCATTTTTTACATGCGACTATTTTGGGTTGAGAAGTGAAGGGAATTATGTTCCAAGTTCCATTAGATTGATACCTTTAGCAGACCGCAGAATTTCATTTTAAAAAACGTAGCAGTGAATGTATTCGGACTCGCGGCATCTTATCCACAGTGCGCGACACTTACCATGAACTCAGCAATTCCTCCAGAACTTCTGAATTCCACTGCGCTGTGGGATAATGCATATGGGCGGGTCTAGACTTCTGAGAGACAAACAGTTACAGCTTTTCTTTTGCACTGCACGACGTTTTCAACAAACAGAAAGCGCAATAGAGTATCTCAAGTGGAAAGGAACAATTCCTATTTAAATTTCTGCATCCTACACTGTTGGCTGTTCTGTGTAGGTGGCAGTTACGTGATTTTATTTCGGTAATTACAAAATAGAGTCGAATGTATGCACTAGGTAGCCGAGGTAGCTAGTTCACGGTGATTCGGTTAACCAAGTAAATGAATTTACTGAACATGCTGCAAATTACTTCAGGGAGCCTGTGTGTCAGAATACTCATCCAGTGTAGCGCAACGGCGTTATGATAGATAAATGAGTCACAGAGAAGGGGATTTGTTGGACAGTTGGATTGATGATAGGTTCATATACCTACGGTGTGGGTTCGATTCCAACTTCTGTCAATGATTTTATATAGGGAGAGACAGATTCCATTCTCTTCTGGCTACACCAAGTGAAGAAGATATAATGGCAATGTGGTCTGAAATTTACATTAATAATGATATTCCTTCTCTACCAAGTAGACGTTAGGTTGAGCCACAATAATGTCTGGAGTGGCGACATGTAGAAACTCTATCACCAGTAACCTTTCTTATTCTAGTTATTTATTTCTAGTCACGAAATAAACGTTATGTAGGGTCACAGGACACTTATTCCATCTTTTATTTGAGCTTCTGCATGTTGATAAAATTGGTTCTGAACTGGGAATGCAATTCAGACCGCCCTTAACGCGGAATTTGATCCCTTCGTGACGATACAGTTCAGCTACAATTTGTTGATTGTTCAAAACAGCAGATTCCTCAACATTTCCACATATTGCGCGTGAATGGGTTCGAATCCTTGTCCGTCACTAAAGATTTCATTATGTATTATCAAGCTCTAGCATGAGAACACCTATCTGCTGGTGGATAATAATTTTGATGTTTAATGTATTTTCATTCGTTGTCAACACTAACGATATTTGACGTTTTTGACTCCCAGCGAGAAACAGAACTATTTACGAGATCACTGTGCGTTCAAGACGTTATTTCGAGCTGCTGCTGGAGAAAAATTCGGTAGCTGACGTCTCTTTGTGTGTAGTCAACAACGATATGTGTGGGGCTCTATTCTCAGTCAGCACTGAAAACTTCGTCATATTATTTCACGTTCAAACATGCTCACATGTCTCTGCTTTTGCAACAAACCCATATTTATCGTTCTTTTTCTCTAGAATATAACGGCGATAGGTGCCGGGTTGGAGTCCTGGGAAAGAATTAATTAATGTTTCGTCTCGTCATTTCAGTTAAAACATCTAGCTACTGCCGAGAAAATCCGACATGTCACAGTTGATTGCGCTTCGATATCAATCCGATTAGGTTCTGGGTTCGAATCCCTGTCCAACACAAAGCTTTACCTCACACCATTTCAAGTAAGTTACATGTGAAGAAGCAATAATTAACATCTCTCGTAGTTCGTTAACAGGGACAATAGCAATAGATGCTGGGTAGGAATTCGCGTCCGTTAAAAATGTCTACGTTATGTAATTTAAAGTTGATATTTGTTAACTGATACAGTCTAAAATCGAGGTATATCACTCTCTGTATGCCTAATCAGGAATGACTGTTAGTTTCCGTCAGTCACGATATCTTTGCTTAGTCTGCAGGACCTGGGTTTGAATCCATATGCAGAACGAGACGGTTCGTCGTGTCATTTGAATTTCATACGTATTCTCAACTATCTGCTCGTGAATAACTTAAATTTTTAATGTCATTTTGTTTTAAATAATAAGAACGATATGTTACTTCCAAGAGTAACTCACGAATACGGCGAACTTACTACGTGCATTACCTATCTGACGTAATAATGAGAATTTTAACATTTCAGGTATGTCGTTTATTGTAATAAATGTGAGCTTACAAGACTTAAGGACAGTCTTATCTGTGATAAGGTGTTCCCTGATTTATGCAGTACCTTGGTATTACTTTATATCTTGAGTTATTGCGATACAGAGCAGTGTTTTCTAGTGGTGACTTGTTGGAACCATTTTAAATAGTCAAACGACTGTACCAAGGAGCGATTAGAGGACCTGCTAGACAGCTGCGTTATGCCGGTTGCATGTGAATCAGGCGAAATGCAATTCAGGTCGTTCGGATACTTTGGAGCACGACTGTACAGGACTGCGCATAAGTGGTAGAGCTAGGTGGGAATGTGAGTCGGCCAAGGAGTCTGCGCACGTCCGATAAGCAGCGTGTTCGTGTGGCACCATAGTTAACGCAGGTACCTAGTAAACAATAGATTCAAAGTTCGAGATGCTCTTCGGTACACATTTCCACTCGTCGCCGCTAATTCGCCCTGACATTTAGTCTTTAGAAGCAAACTGAGAAGGGTTTGCCCCTTGTTAATCGGAAATAGATAATTGATAGCACAAAGTTGCTTGTTGAGGAAGTGATAGGCATGCGAATTAAGAGTGCTGTGAACAATGCAGAAACAAAATGTATAAACCAAGTTTGTGAACGAATAGTCAGGAACACATATGTTGGTGTTAACTGTAAACGCAATAATGAAACTGTCAGTACAGTCTTAATATCTGATGCAGATACTGGATTGTGCTCTATGGGGTCTCCAATTTGTCGTTCGAATTGCCGATCGAGAAGATCAGAGAAGTTCTTAGCTTACACGGGACCGTTTATGGTATCATGGAAGTATTGTGGTCTGATAACTTCTGTCATAACAAGTTAAATTACGACTGAATAGCAGAAGTAGAATTACAAAACACATACTCTCTTCAGTGACTGCGGAAATACGGCATACGTCATGTATAAAAACCAAACACAGCACATGTTCCATATGCAATTCCTTTGAACATCTGATAGGAAATTGTGCGTATTGAAACAAAAGTAGGGGTAATGGCATATGCTACACTTCTTTCAGGGCGGCTGGCCACACTTTGGATGGAGCAAGACCTGAAAGTGGGAGAAACGTGAATGATGAAATTACATTAACTATTGTCGAAGAGCAAGGGAGCGGAGTAGTAAGCGATAATGCTGACAATAAGATTGTATGTAAATTGAATAAGGAGGGGCAGAAAGGACAGGAAAGGGATGGGAAGAAATTTTTGCTATCAGCTCCTTCAGGACTTTGTGCGGCATCAGCGACGCCGAGCGAAAAAATTTGTGTTGGACAGGAATTCGAACCCAGGATCGCCTCCTTTAATGGCGGTTGATTCAAGTACTGCGCCATCCAGACACAGACTAACGCTACTGCGCAGACTATCTCGCACACTTCACGGCCGACCCGCATTCCCACCTAGCGGCACCTATCCCCAGTACCTGTCCGTGTCCTAGATAATAACCACACTACTGACCATTAAAATTGCTACACCACGCGAAATTTAACCGACAGAAATAAGATGCTGTGATATGCAAATGACTAGCTTTTCAGAGCATTCGCACAAGGTTGGCGCCAGTGGCGAAACCTACAAAGTGCTGACATGAGGAAAGTTTCCAACAGATTTCTCACACACGAACAGCAGTCAACCGGCGTTGCTTGGTGAAACGTTCTTGTGATGCCTTGTGTAAGGAGGAGAAACGCGTACCATCACGTTTCCAACTTTGATAAAGGTCGGATGGTAGCCTATCACGATTGCGGTTTATCGTATCGCGACGTTGCTGCTCGCGTTGGTCGAGATCCAATGACTGTTAACAGAATAGGGAATCGGTGGGTTCAAGAGGGTAATACGAAACGCCGTGCTGGATCCCAACGGCCTCGTACCACTAGCAGTCGGAATGACAGTCATCTTATCAGCATGACTGTAACGGACCGTGAAGCCACTTCTCGATCCCTGAGTCAACAGCTGGGGACGTTTGCAAGACAAAAACCATCTGCACGAACAGTTCGAGGACGTTTGCAGCAGCATGGGCTATCAGCTCGGAGACCATGGCTGCGGTTACCCTTGACGCTGCATCACAAACAGGAGCGCTTGCGATGGTGTACGTAGTGATGCACCTGGGTGCACGAATGGCAAAACGTCATTTTTTCAGATGAATCCTGGTTCTGTATACAGCATCTTGGTGGTCGCATCCGTGTTTGGCGACATCGCGGTGAACGCACATTGGAAGCGTGTATTCGTCATCGCCATACTGGCGTATCATCCGGCGTGATGGTATGGGGTGCCATTGGTTACACGTCTCGGCCACTTCTTGTTCGCATTGACGGCACTTTGAACAGTGGACGTTACATTTCAGATGTGTTATGACCCGTATCTCTACCCTTCATTCGATCCCTGCGAAGCCCTACATTTCAGCAGGACAATGCACGATCGCATGTTGCAGGTCTTGTACGGGCCTTTCTGGAGAAAGAAAATGTTCGACTACTGCCCTGGCCAGCTTATTCTCCAGACCTCTCACCAATTGAAAACGTCTGTTCAATGGTGGCCGAGTAACTGGGTCGTCACAATACACCAGTCACTACTCTTGATGAACTGTGGTATCATGTTGAAGCTACATGGGCAGTGTACCTGTACACGCCATCCAAGCTCTGTTTGACACAATGCCCAGGCTTATCAAGGCCGTTATTACGGCCAGAGGTGGTTGTTCTGGGTACTGATTACTCAGGATCTATGCACCCAAACTGCTTGAAAATGTAATCACATGTCAGTTGTAGTATAATATATTTGTCCAATGGATACCCGTTTATCATCTGCATTTCTTCTTGATGTAGCAATTTTAATGACCAGTAGTGTACTTCTACATTCCCACAGGACATCGGACATGATTTTGTAGTCGCACGTAATGTGGTGGATACATTACCCATCGAGACGAAGCAATTATATGATTGCGTGGTGTCTGTTCTTGTGCCTATGGAAGTGGAAGGTCATACGGAGATGACAGCAAGTGCTAATAAAAGCTAAGAAAAATTGAAACGCAGTGAAACTTGGTATTCTGTGAATAGAGAATACAAATGCGAGGACAAATCTTGCACTGATGGAAGCGCTATGCTTCAGAATTCCGTTGGAATGGAAGCAATTGCAAAACTTGTTTCACACTGCGACACACGTCAAAATCTTTGCTGGGGAAGTTCAAAGCAGACAAGACAGGAAGCGAAAAAGCTGAGAATAGAATTCCAAACTCCTGTCTCCAATGTCGAAATACATAAAAACGAAAAGAAGGATGATGAAATTGTACCACTCTCTGTGTTGCATATCAAAGAATTCCATGAGCTTCATAAACGACTGGGGAACAATCAAGTGTACCATCGACCACCAGACCCACCGAATGAAGCCGAACTGCGATTATGTCACAAGAAATATTTGTGATCTGACGCAGATTGATACTGATGCTGTTGCAATGGCTATGTGTGATGCTACGAGAGAGTGCAACTCGACTGAATAGGTGAAATACAGAAACAATGTCAATACAGAGTGTAAATTTTAGTAACGAAATGTTTCTGGAGTATCATATTGGTTCTGAGTCGTTTTATGGTTGAGAAAATGGCTCTAAGCACTATGGGACTTAACATCTGAGGTCATCAGTTCCCTAGACTTAGAACTACTTTAACCTAACTAACCTAAGGACATCACACACATCCATGCCCGAGGATTCGAACCTGCGACCGTAGCAGCAGCGTGGTTCCGGACAGAAGCGCGTAGAACCGCTCGGCCACCGCCGCAGGCTATGGTTGAGAAGAAGTGCGATTTGTTATGTTGTTTCTGTAGAACCTGTTTTTCTGCTTCCTCTTTTTTATATTTCCTAATACTCTGTGTGATATGACATTGCTATGTTGTTTTCATTCTACAAAAGATTTGAATATTCTTGAGTCCGTATTTTGTTCAAATGGCTCTGAGCACTATGGGACTCAACTGCTGAGGTCATTAGTCCCCTAGAACTTAGAACTAGTTAAACCTAACTAACCTAAGGACATCACAAACATCCATGCCCGAGGCAGGATTCGAACCTGCGACCGTAGCGGTCTTGCGGTTCCAGACTGCAGCGCCTTTAACCGCACGGCCACTTCGGCCGGCCCGTATTTTGTTATGACGTTATATACAACATAAAGATGCCCCATTGATTAAATGTACTTACAGATAAGGCATGAAAATTTCTTCCTAAAACATAGCTTTTGTAATACCTGTAAAGTTTTACCGGTATTAAGCACTAGCAGTATATCTATCACAAAAATGCAAATAAACGTTTTGAATAATAACAAAGGAGTAGGGGTAGGGGAAAGAATACAGAACAGGAACCCGAGAGTCATGAACTCATGACTTTTTGGCGAAACTATTTTTTTTTCAGTTCTCACATTATTTTCATTGCAAATAAACGGAAATAAATCTCAGTATACTGATTTTATTAATATTTCATGAAAGATACGGAAAAGAAAGGCAGAGGAATATTTTGGATCGCAAACAAATTTCCGATAAATAATTGTATTTATTACGTTTCCGAGGACTCTGCAAATAAATTTCTGAGAAGGGATTTTGATTAAAAGGTCCGATCAAAGAGTTCAGTTGAGAATGTTCATTCATCGACGTCGATCGAAATGCTTCTTTCAACACCAAGTATAATAAAATATTTTCATTAATATGTTCCATTTCCAGACTGCCAGCACCCATAGGCATGTGACCGAGCCCCGGACCATCCACGAGCTAGAGGTTCGCGTGAATCGATGGGATGTAAAAGCAATCCAATGGTATACGCTTTTTCACACTTTATATAGGAATCTTGTCTTTACTTCCTCAAAATCTGGGAAACTTGCAACAGCATTAAAGACTTTTTTTTAATGTTGCGATGAAGTCCTACATGCACGAGAACAAATTCCTGCTGTTAACTGACTCTTGGGGAAGACAAACGTATCCACAGTAATGTGACAAGAATTTTCAGAATGGAGGAGGATTGTTACCGTGGTGTATTAAAATGATTGTCCTCCAAATGCACTCCTGTGATGCAACTCTGCGATGTATGTTTTACGGACAGGTTAAGAACTTCATAAAAAACTTTGAAACTGCTCTTATCTCATGAAGAGTGAAAGAAAATCGCCTCCTGTAAAGACTGCATCAATGTACATTCCGTTCATTGTGCCCACCCGGCTAGCCACGCGGTCTATCGCGCTGCTTCCCTGGCAGGAAGGCGTGCCGTCCCCGGCACGAATCCGCCTGGCGGATTACTGTCAAGGGCCGGGCCTGTGGATTGTTTTTAAGGCGGTTTTCCATCTGCCTCGGCGAATGCTGGCTGGTTCCCGCTATCCCACCTCAGTTACACTATTTCGGCGATTGCTGCGAACTCTTTACCACGCAAACATTTGGGGAAGGGGGTGGGGAGGTGGGAGGGGGGAATTGTCAACTGGGGGCCGAACCGCTCAATAGCTCTGGGTTCGGTGTGGGGCTTTGATAGGGTGAGTGGATTGCTGTGGGCTGTTGTGGAGTTGTAAACCACAGAGGGCCGCGGCTGGACGAAGCCTCTCCGCCGTTTCTAGGTCCCCGGTTTAAATACATAATACACACGTTCCATTGTACAGCACCAGCTATCCTCGACAATATTTGGGAACGTGATGCGTAACGTTTGGTTTGCTGCCAAACTGTACGGTAAGAGAGAACCTTTTACGAATGTTAACCAAATCTGTTTTCCTACAGAAACTTAAAGAGAAACCTGTAATAACTGCAAAAATGTAGCGTTTATAACGTGTGCAAGATGCTGAGAAATCTACAACTTTCCCTGTTTTTACTATTAATTTCTTCCAGAGTGTGTTAATCACGCACTGTAAAATTATAAAAGTATTTAATTTTGTATTTGAAGTTCAGGTGTATGCCTTACATTCCGCCGGCCACTGTGGCCGAGCGGTTCTAGGCGCTTCAGTCTGGAACCGCGCGACCGCTACGGCGCAGGTTCTAATGCTACCTCGGGCATGGATGTGTGTGACGTCCTTAGGTTAGTTAGGTTTAAAAAGTTCTACGTCTAGGGGTCTGATGACCTCAGATGTTAAGTCCCAGAGTGCTCAGAGCCATTTGAACCACTTGAACCTCACAGTCCCTTTCCGGAAAACGAGATGAAATAATCGTATGGTACTGATGGCCGAGAGCAAGTGCAGTGTCAGTTCGGCCGGCGACGTGAATAAGTTATTTCAGGTGACGCCACCTTGGGCGACTTGTGTCGATGATGATGATGATGATGATGATGATGAAATGGTGACGAGGACAGCACAACACGCAGTTCACGAGTGGCGAAAATCCGGCCAGGATCGAACCTGGGCTATCTGCGTGGCACTCAGCGCGCTAACTACACAGCTACAGGGTTAGGTTCCCTTTCTGAAAATTTGCTTATAAGTCAATATTTTTCTTTAGCTTTCATTTTTATGCCTTTTACGAAAACATTGATAAATACAATAACAAATACAGTAAATAATAAATACAAAATATATATATATATATATATATATATATATATATATATATATTTTCAGTTTATCTACAGCGTGAGTAATGTAAAAATTGAAAATAAAAAAAAAATGTTTCGCACAGGGTTGAAGTCTACGACTTTCATATTGCTCATTGCTCTTTGCTACCGTTTCCACTGACACAACCGCTGCCTCGAAGTTGCTCTAATGTAAATGTCTCATGCCTCCCTATACGCCTGGCCATCTGGAGTTCCCACTTCCGTCCCTTTAATTTCTGACCAAGTACTGAGTATATCATAGACTTGGACAAAATCGGTTATGACGACCACGCGCAGTCACTTTGCAAGAGGTCTGGAGCCCAAGCATGTTCTACATCAGTCTCTGACCTTGCGATTAGGTGTATAGCCACATAATAACGTACACAAGGACTGAATGAAATACGTAAGTATTGTTATTTTGTCCTGCTATTACTGTGATGGAGGCAGCTTATTCGGGAAGTGCGTTTGTTTTGTGGCTGTTCTGATACAAATGGCGAAATTCATAATAAAAGAATTGACAGGTGTACTTCCGATAGTTGGCCTGCAAAGGGCACTATATGTTGACAACCTATCCTGTCGGCACGTTCATCTGTGCCATGGTCTGTCCACTTCATAACGACTGCAGGATGGATTACCAAATATTGGTTCAAAAAATGGTTCAAATGGCTCTGAGCACTATGGGACTCAACTTCTCAGGTCATTAGTCCCCTAGAACTTAGAACTAGTTAAACCTAACTAACCTAAGGACATCACACACATCCATGCCCGAGGCAGGATTCGAACCTGCGACCGCAGCGGTCTCGCGGTTCCAGACTGCAGCGCCTAGAACCGCACGGCCACTTCGGCCGGCACCAAATATTGTGTCGTTTGGATACCAAGAACCGGAAGTAAGCGTTTCGATTGTTTTGCATTGTTTGTATCTCCGTATGCCAGCCCATTCGCTCAGATGTCATCTCAACGTCACGGATCTTATGCTACGCACCGTATGGTGCGAGGTATATTTTCTGAGGATTTCGGTGTTAAAGACTCGTGAGAAGCTCTTACATTTGGAAAGCTCTTCCATTCACTCACGGTTCTTAGCACAATGGTCATGTACACTTCTCGTTCTTAAGCTTGCATTTAGTACTTCTCGGGTTGTTCATTAAGATACTATTACATTGAAGAGCCAAAGAAACTAGTACTCATGCCTAATATCGTGTGGGGCCCCAGCACTTAAGTAGAAGTTCCACACACGACGTGGCATTGACTCGACTAATGTCTGAAGTAGTGCTGGGGAGAACTGACACCACGAGTCCTGCAGGGTTGTCCATAAATCCGTAAGAGCACGAAGGGGGGTGCAGGTATCTTGTGAATAGCACATTGCAAGGCATCCCAGATATGCTCCAAAATGTTCATTTCTGGGCAGTTTGGTGGCCAGCCGAAGTGTTTAAACTCAGAAGAGTGTTCCTGGAGCTAAAGTCCGTCGGAATGCACAATGGACATGAATGGATGCAGGTGATCAGACAGGATGTTTACGTGCATGTCACCTGTCAGAATCGTATCTAGACGTATCACGGGTCCCATATCACACCAACTGCACACGCCCCACACAATTACAGAGCCTCCACCAGCATGAACAGTCCCCTGCGGACATTCAGGGTCCATGGACTCATGAGATTGTCTCCATACGCGTACACGAGCATCCGCTCGCTACAATTTGAAACGAGACTCGTCCGACGAGACAACATATTTCCAGTCATCAACAGTCCGATGTCGGTGTTGACGGGCCCAGGTGAGTCGTAAAGCTTTGAGTCGTGCAGACATGAACAGTACACGAGAGGGCCTTCGGCTCCAAAAGCCCATATCGATGATGTTTCGTTGAATGGCTCGCACGCTGACACTTGTTCATGGCCCACCACCGAAATCTGCAGCAATCTGCTAAAGGTTAGCACCTCTGTCACGTTGAACGATTCTCTTCAACAGTCGTTGGTCCCGTTCTTGCAGGATCTTTTTCCGGCCGCAGCGATGTCGGAGAGTTGATGCTTTACAAGATTCCTGTTATTCACGCTACAGTCGTGAAATGGTAGTACTAGAAAATCCCCACTTCATTGCTACCTCAGTGATGCTGTGTCCCATCGCTCGTGCACCGACTCTAACACCACGTTCAAACTCACTTAAATCTTGATAATCTGCCATTGTAGCAGCAGTAACCGATCAAACAACTGCGCCAGACACTTGTTGTCTTATATAGGCGTTGGCGACCGCAGCGCTGTGTTCTGCCTGTCTATGTATCTCTGAATTTGAATACGAATGCCTGTACCAGATTCTTAGGCGCTTCAGTGTAACTATACGTTTACAATGACACGTGGCAGTTGGGATAGGTGAACCGATGATAAGTTGGCCGATACTCAACCCTTGAATGGGTTCGCTGAATAAAGCGGAAGAGCGTCACGATGCCGCTGTCTTGTTACCACAGCGTCGGAAACAATGCAGTACGTTTCCAAATGTCTAAGAATTTGTGCATTACACTGTTCTTTGTGTTGCAAATTTTGGTGATTTCTTATTACAGACATTTTTTATTTCTTTTGTGAAGCTATTTTCACTGAAATATAGATAAATGGGGTAACAAAATTACTCTGGGACATGCGACGGAGACACTGGGTCCCTTGCACCAAAGCATTCAGATCGTCTCCCTCAGCAACCTGCGAAATTTAGTCGGTGGTGTTCGGCTTCATACTGGCGGTTTAATTACAGCACAGACATATTGTATGTCATTTCACTTATTAATTGTTTGTCTCATCCCTTTCTAAGGGGGATGTGGGGACCGACGCGACATTTCGGCTACGGGCAGGCGAGGAAGGACCATGCAGATCTCTCAAATAAGAACGCAAGCGTAGCAGATCACTGGTCGTTAGACCGATGCACAAGTTAGATCTACCTCATCCTGCTTTTCGTGTCACACTAACGCGCCCTTCTCGTGTCACATATACAAACTATTCTATTCTCTGCTTTATTTGAGCATGTGAAACATATCTGTTCAACAACACTACGGAAGGCGGAGTAGAAGCAACACAGTTGCTCGTAGTAGACTTTTGCTTTCGCGGGCTTTCAGTCAGTTAACCTGAACTCGATGGCATCTAACCAATAGGTAAAATTCCAACTACCCACGTTCATTTGCCCAGTGCCTCCTGTCTTGCTTTCTCTTGTTCAGATACCATACGGTACAAACACAGGCAATGGAAGCAAATGACATTTTAATTTATCTACTCTTCAGCAGGTTTCGCGCTAATAACGAACTATATACACAACATTTTCTTCTTTGAGTATCCATTTGATTTATAGTGTGTGATCTCGTGCCAGGGCATGTTTGTAGGCACGAAATTTCCACTTGCAAAATGACTATCAAGTCAGTATTTCAGTAGTAGTAATCGAAATAAAACTGACACTCTAAAATGAAAAACTTACACTTCATGGAGTGAAACGTCTATAAAGTAATTATAATTAGACTTTATAATATAACTTAAGATTATACCATATTTTAATAAAAAGTTCAACATTACCTTGATGAATGGATCGATTCTGTCAGCACAGAAGCAATCCTTAAGTCACGTCTGCCACTGCCATGATCTTAGTCCACAAATTAATAACAGCATAACAGCGCCTCCCAATAGAAAAAAATAATGAACAGGTTACCATAGAACTGGTAATCGTGATCGACTGAATCAAACCAGTTAGAAAACTGATGAAAAAAATTAAACATTGACGTATTTTACAAATGAACATTGGAAATTGAAAAAAAAAAAAGAAATTGTAAACGTTTTAAATGCTATATCAACAGAAAACGTGTTTTCAGTGGTACGCTGTTGCATATCCTTAGACATGATCCAGGTGCAAAATCATGATGAAAGTGCTTCAAACGCGCATTAGTAGAGGGCGCAAGTTGCAAAACAGTGCTTCTGTCTGGCGTTCTATGTGTTCTGCGTTAAGATCTCCTCCATTTAGCTTGGAATGCTTCGAAGAGATAAAACACGAGATTTTGATGAGTGTACATAGCTTTACAAGAAGCAACGACGATTTTGCAGGTACAGAGAAACGAAGTAAGTTTACCAAGGCCCTTGTTCCGTAAGATTTACATTCGACTGTGGCTCTAATGCTTCGAACCCATTTCGTGTTATTCTCATGCTACTGCGGAACTGTGGTCAATGTAGGCGTGTAAAATCTCCCACTGTAGGAAGAACAAACTGTCTCACATTCATCCATCTCAAATATCTATCAAACAGTCTTACTCTGAAACAGAAGAATGGAAGCATGTCAGTGTATGCAAACAAGGAAAGAACGTGGTTGATGTACACCATATTGTACATGACCGGAGAGATCAGTCGAATTTATCAACTGTAAATGTTGACAATGTTCCCATTTTTTCCTCCACAGCGCAGGTACTTTCATAGTAAATGTTGCACCATTTGATCCCAAGAAAGGTCAATACTGGCGAGGAGAACACGGCAAGTCCCATAAGTCGATTTCCCGGAAAGTTCGCTCAGTGGAAGAGGGGTCAAAATAAGCGAACATGTCTCTCGGTTTATCTATGGATACTCGATCGTGTCTGAGAAAACTAAGATCCAAGTTCTAGATGTACTTTTTTTTTTTTTTTTTTTAGCGAGTGAGCAGTGCAACAGCAGAGATAGCACAGCGGCTAGCGTCGCAACTGTATGCCTCTGCGTCCCCGTGTTAAAAACTTATTATTAATTTTATTTTAGCTTTTAGTTTATCTACCCATGTCCGTAGATTACCACAAGAGTGTCTTCCAATGTATATTGATGTACTATTGTCTTTGTTCGTCTACTAATTGCATGTCTGGTGAATAATTTAAAAAAAAAAGAAAGAAAACAATACATGAATGAAAAAATTGTTCCGGCGTAACCACAAGTGCCGGCACGAAGACGAGGAACGCAAGAGCAGAGAAGGCTGAGAGACGACGTCAGCCAATAGCCCGCTAACTAGGATCGCACCACGAAAGGAGCGGCCTTTATACAAAGAGAATATAAACGCCGCTTCTGCCAGCCTCGGGCGGATATTAGTAGGAGAGTAGCAGACGAATAGATGAGTAGTAATATTAACGATAACAGTGACTTATGAGCGAGTGTGAATGCTTACAAGGACATTGTATATAGTGAAGGACACTGACTGTTTGCTTCGCTTGCGACAACCCGTTGTAAATCCGAAGTTAAGTATTGTCAATCTTCTTTATTGTAATAAATACAATTAATGTGATTTGCTTGAATTGTTGTATAGCTATCCGAGAAAGTAGCATCCTTTAGGTACCCTGTAAGGTACGTGTGGGCAGGACCCCTCAAAAATTATTTGAAACTGTTTTCGGTGAAATGCCTATATTGGATCTCGAAGCATCATAAATTGGAAGAGCCCGTTTTTGGTAAAGTGATCTGTTATCCACTGTCTGCCGCGGACATATTGCAAACACATGAAATCTTCAGTAATGTTAACGACGTGTCTTTCTCGAGTGAAACTGATGTAAAGAAATGTCACTGGGCTGCAAACCTGCCTTCGCTCGATTCTCGTCGTATTCGTAACTTCATTGTTTCGAATGTTTCTGAGACCTGCATATTCCAAGGGGATTTACCGAATATTCCTGAAGAATAAACATTAGAATAAAATGTAATAATTAATATAAGAACTGATAAAAGAATGATATATAAGAGCAGGTCGCTATGGCCGAGAGGTTCTAGGCGCTTCAGTCCGAAACCGCGCTGCTGCTACAGTCGCAGGTTCGAGTCGTGCCTCGGCTATGGATGAGGGTAATGTCCTTAGGTTAGTTAGGTGTAAGTAGTTTTAAGTCTAGGGACTGATGACCTCAGATGTTAAGTCTCATAGTTCTTAGAGTCATTTGAACCATTTTTGAAATGTAAGAATATGAGAGTCTGAAACGCCTTTAACCCGTGAGAATAGTGTACACACTTATTTTATATGCTAAACCTACAGGGAAAGAGACAACTCGTTTTGCCAACTTATTTATCAAGAAAACTAAAATAAACAACCAACAGTAACACACTCTTCAAAACCAACAAAACAATAACGATTCCCTCTGCGGATCAAGCAAATAACAACTAATTCCTACAATCAGAGTTCACTTCGACTCTATACCCGTACAACTGTTCCACGTCCAAGTCGGATGTTAGCAACTGGTAGATAGCGTAACTCGACGAGAGCGACGTATCCCAATCGATGCGGAAGAGAGGATGGTCGAGGTGGCAGGTGGCATACCGCTGGACCGGCCAATCTTCTCTGCACTCGGCGAGAACCGCCCGCTGAACGGCCGGGGGCTGGCTTATCCAGCCACGGGCGGAAGGATGTTTTCCGGACTATTTGCGCATACGTGGTCGCCAGGAAATAGTTCGTTGATCGTCGTGACCCCTTCCTCTGCTGCTGGTTGATGCCTGCTGATGGACGTTCGACTCGTCTAAGTGTTTGTTGTCATCTGTGGTATCGAAACACTCTAGATTCGGCGAGACTTCGCGGCGGAATCGGCAACCCGCATCGCTGATTTGTCTGCTGTGTTGCCGCTGCAGTAAGCGTCTGTAGTGACAGCAGCATTATACAGGGCTATTACAAATGATTGAAGCGATTTCATAAATTCACTGTAGCTCCATTCATTGACATATGGTGACGACACACTACAGATACGTAGAAAAACTCATAAAGTTTTGTTCGGCTGAAGCCGCACTTCAGGTTTCTGCTGTCAGAGCGCTCGAGAGCGCAGTGAGACAAAATGGCGACAGGAGCCGAGAAAGCGTATGTCGTGCTTGAAATGCACTCACATCAGTCAGTCATAACAGTGCAACGACACTTCAGGACGAAGTTCAACAAAGATCCACCAACTGCTAACTCCAATCGGCGATGGTATGCGCAGTTTAAAGCTTCTGGATGCCTCTGTAAGGGGAAATCAACGGGTCGGCCTGCAGTGAGCGAAGAAACGGTCGAACGCGTGCGGGCAAGTTTCACGCGTAGCCCGCGGAAAATTGGCTCATGCCAGGACTGGAGACCGACAGCGCCGACTTCATCTTTCAACAGGATGGTTCTCCAACGCACTTCCATCATGATGTTCAGCATTTCTTAAACAGGTGATTGGAAAACCGATGGATCGGTCGTGGTGGAGATCATGATCAGCAATTCAGGTCATGGCCTCCACGCTCTCCCGACTTAACCCCATGCGATTTCTTTCTGTGGGGTTATGTGAAAGATTCAGTGTTTAAACCTCCTCCACCAAGAAACGTGCCAGAACGGCGAGCTCGCATCAACGATGCTTTCGAACTCATTGATGGGGACACGCTGCGGCGAGTGTGGGAGGAACTTGATTATCGGCTTGATGTCTGCCGAATCACTAAAGGGGCATATATCGAACATTTGTGAATGCCTAAAAAAACTTTTTGAGTTTTTGTATGTGTGTGCAAAGCATTGTGAAAATATCTCAAATAATAAAGTTATTGTAGAGCTCTGAAATCGCTTCAATCATTTGTAAGAACCCTGTATAATACGAGGGCAGTTCAATAAGTAATGCAACACATCTTTTTTCTCGGCCAATTTTGGTTGAAAAAACCGTAAATTTCTTGTTAAATATTTTCAAACATTCCCGCTTCGTCTCGTATAGTTTCATTGACTTCCGACAGGTGGCAGCGCTGTACAGAGCTGTTAAAATGGCGTCTGTAACGGATGTGCGTTGCAAACAACGGGCAGTGATCGAGTTTCTTTTGGCGCAAAACCAGGGCATCTCAGATATTCATAGGCGCTTGCAGAATGTCTACGGTGATCTGGTAGTGGACAAAAGCACGGTGAGTCGTTGGGCAAAGCGTGTGTCATCATCGCCGCAAGGTCAAGCAAGACTGTCTGACCTCCCGCGTGCGGGCCGGCCGTGCACAGCTGTGACTCCTGCAATGGCGGAGCGTGCGAACACACTCGTTCGAGATGATCGACGGATCACCATCAAACAACTCAGTGCTCAACTTGACATCTCTGTTGGTAGTGCTGTCACAATTGTTCACCAGTTGGGATATTCAAAGGTTTGTTCCCGCTGGGTCCCTCGTTGTCTAACCGAACACCATAAAGAGCAAAGGAGAACCATCTGTGCGGAATTGCTTGCTCGTCATGTGGCTGAGGGTGAAAATTTCTTGTCAAAGATTGTTACAGGCGATGAAACATGGGTTCATCACTTCGAACCTGAAACAAAACGGCAATCAATGGAGTGGCTCCACACCCACTCCCCTACCAAGAAAAAGTTTAAAGCCATACCCTCAGCCGGTAAAGTCATGGTTACAGTCTTCTGGGACGCTGAAGGGGCTATTCTGTTCGATGTCCTTCCCCATGGTCAAACGATCAACTCTGAAGTGTATTGTGCTACTCTTCAGAAATTGAAGAAACGACTTCAGCGTGTTCGTAGGCACAAAAATCTGAACGAACTTCTCCTTCTTGATGACAACGCAAGACCTCACACAAGTCTTCGCACCCGAGAGGAGCTCACAAAACTTCAGTGGACTGTTCTTCCTCATGCACCCTACAGCCCCGATCTCGCACCGTCGGATTTCCATATGTTTGGCCCAATGAAGGACGCAATCCGTGGGAGGCACTACGCGGATGATGAAGAAGTTATTGATGCAGTACGACGTTGGCTCCGACACCGACCAGTGGAATGGTACCGTGCAGGCATACAGGCCCTCACTTCAAGGTGGCGTAAGGCCGTAGCATTGAATGGAGATTACGTTGAAAAATGGTGTTGTGTAGCTAAAAGATTGGGAATAACCTGGTGTATTTCAGTGCTGAATAAAACAACCCCTGTTTCAGAAAAAAAAGTGTTGCATTACTTATTGAACTGCCCTCGTAATTTTACAGTTGATATAAAGCACCTGTGTCCTCTATCTCGGTAAGAAACCTTCGTGTAGTAACCTTGTAAGGACATAGGTAGGTAAGTGAAAATAAAATGAAATAAAATAAATAAAAATATAGTTGGGTTCTGAACACAGGGTACAAAAGTGGCCGGACGCATCGCTAACTACTGCGCCATTATTTCGGGTAACATTATCGCGCACTAAAAGGCGTCTAGCTGACGTCGAAAAATTTCACCGTCGTTTTCTCAGAAACAGTCGAGTATCTCTGGGTAACCCAAGGCATGTGTTCGCTTACTTTGATTCCTCTTTCACTGAGCGATATTTCTCAGAAATGGGGAATGACACTTGCCGTGTTCTCCTCGTTAGACATTTGTCTCTTGAATTTAATTTAGTCATTTTTTTCTACAAATTTTAAAAGATAAGAAAAAAGTTTTTTTGTCGGCTACACTTCTACCAGTTTGAGTATTAACAATGTATTTCTCTACTTGTATTACCACAAACAAAACATATTGGCTGTATTATAATGACGCATGGGACAAAAACTTCCATGTAGAAACGTATAACAGAATCAGTTTCCTGATGTGGTACTTCAAACCATCTCGATAAATTATTTATTTTCAAATTTTTTGCAGTGATTAGGTCGGCAGCACAATTCTGTGGTATCAGAACACCACGTCCATTTTTTTTTGGAAAGGAATAAATTAAGAGCAAAGAAAGATAAGAAGGTGGTTTGAAAAGGTCTCCGAACGAAATAGAACAATGTACTTACATCAACGAAATTTTTTTTTATTTCTTAATGTAGTCTCCCTGTAGGTTAATGCACTTGATCCAACGATGTTCCAGTTCCTTGATCCGATCTCGAAAATGAATTTCCTACAGGCCTGCAAAATAGCTGTAAACTCCAGCTATAAATTTTTCCTTTGAAGTGAACTTCGACTACCAAGAAAGATCTTCAGTTTTAGGAAGGGATCGAAGACTGACGGAGCCATATCAGATGAAAAAGGTGGGTCTGGTTACAGTTCATACCTTAGTTCGTGTAATTTTGCCATGGCGATGGCACGCGTGTGCGATCGCGCGTCATGAGTCGCGGCACCCATCTTGCAGATAATTTTTTCATTTCTAATTCTTCAGTTAAAATGTGATATACCCTTTCAGATGACATCTGGCAAGCGTGAGTAATTCCACGCACTTTCGATTGGCGATCCTCCATGACCATTTTATGCACTTTTGCAATGATTTATGGAGTAGTGACACATCTTGGCCAACCAATGCGTGGATCATCATCTAACCTCTCCTGACAAAATTTAAATTCATTTGTCCACTTGGAAACTGTTTAATATGACGGAACAGAGTCTCCCAGTGTATTCTGTAAATCGGCATGAATGTCCTTTGCTTTCACATCTTTCTTTATGAAGTACTTAATCACTGCTAGAATGACGATTTTTTCCTTCATCGCAAATCACTACGCGGGAACGACAACAGAGCCACGTCGCCGCCACACCTCTCTTCCAAGAGCACTGACGTGGCCCGTGTTTACAGGTAACAGTCCAATGAATATCACGCGAACAAATCGTTGCGTTAGCGCTGACCTCTCGTGGTGACTCTGAGAACTCTTCAAACCACCCTCGTGCATAGTTCGTGGTATCAGAACACCATCTCAGTCCGTCTGGAAAGGATTGGGTTATAAACGAAGGAAATTACATGGCTTTTTGCTTCTATTGACAAACGTGAGAACTAACAGTTAGAATCATTTCAGTCTGCCCTCTTAAAAATGCGGGAGAGAGCTCCGTTGTCCGTATTCTATTTCGAGAAACATTTTCACTGGTTTTCACCTTCATCACACTGTATAAGCTCTCTAAATAATTATAGCTTGAATATACAGCTTACTTCGATTATTGCGTGGCACAAGACGAAACGTAGCTGAAGGCAGAATAGTAGCATGCAGGAAGCCTGTTCGCTCTGAAGGATTCGGCAGCTGGAATGCCTGCGGCTGATATCGCATTCCCCTGTCAGGCGGAAAACTCAGTTAACGATATCCGTCCCTCGTTCCGCTTGTCGACAGTAATCGCCAACCAAGTTATTCTCGCTGGTGTAGCAATCATCGGCTTAGCACTGAGAAATTTCGTTCCGTCATGAATGGCCGGAATTGGCCATTTATGAAACTGCAACGTAGAGTAACCTAGATAGTAGCTATGAAGCGATCACTTTCACCTAGTGGCAAGAGACATATCAAAATGCTGGTCTTAACAGGGCTGTTATTACTTTATTGTACCGGATTAAGGCCGACAGTTTGTGACAAGTGGAGTGATTGAAGAATTCCATAACGTCTTCCTGGACGAAACACTAGGGTTCAAAATGGTTCAAAAGGCTCTGAGCACTATGGGACTTAACTTCTAAGGTCATCAGCCCCTAGAACTTAGAACTACATAAACCTAACTAACCTAAGGACATCACACATATCCATGCCCGTGGCAGGATTCGAACCTGCGACCTTAGCGGCCGCGCGGTTCCAGACTGTAGCGCCTTTAACCGCTTGGCCACCATGGCCGGCGAAACACTGGGGATAGAACCCAAATAAGTGAAATCAAAACCCAGTGAGGCAAACATTTACAACTATCATAGTTGGTGAATCAATGAGTAATATGTCACTGAATAAGAAATAACATGATAGGGACGACTAATTACTGACTCAATCTTCCTTCGTTGCGTGCCATATCACGGCATGTTGACAATTATTGCCAGCCGGGGTGACCGAGCGGTTCTAGGTGCTACAGTCTGGACCCGCGCGACCGCTACGGTCTCAGATTCGAATCCTGCCTCGAGCATGGATGTGTGTGATGCCCTTAGGTTAGTTAGGTTTAAGTAGTTCTAAGTTCTAGGGGACTGATGACCTTAGAAGTTAAGTCCCATAGTGCTCAGAGTAATTTTTTTTGCCAATTATTACTTTCCGATCATCTATACCTATAAATTATTACTACATCCGGTTCTAGGCGCTACAGTCTGGACCCGCGCGACCGCTACGGTCTCAGGTTCGAATCCTGTCTCGGGCATGAATGTGTGTGATGTCCTAAGGCTAGGTAGGTTTAAGTAGTTCTAAGTTCTAGGGGACTGATGACCTCAGATGTTAAGTCCCATAGTGCTCAGAACCATTTCAACCATTTTGTAAACTAAATGGGATAAAAAACGTAGATATACGAGGTCAGGTCATCGAAGATGCCTTGCCAAGAATAAAGGCGAAACGTGTATTACACAAAAATAGTGTTTTATTCAGTTGTGCTTAGATGGTCCTAAAGTCATAATAATCAGCACACCGTAGAACTGAGTTGTTGTTCATAACATCCTTTCTCCAAAGTCAGGAAGCTGGATGCAGCCTTTTTTCACATTTCTGCTTCTACTTTTGAATTTATTTCTTACCTTATCACTCTACTAATTTCCAACATTCTCCCATGCCACCGCGTCTCAAACGCGTCGATTCTCTTCAGCTCCTGTTTTCGCACTGTCAACGTTCCACTACGATTAGTCCTTATTCCAAATGTACATTCTCTGAAACTTCTTCGTGAAATTACAGCATGTGTTGGATACCAGCAGTCTTTTATTGGCCATGAATGCCTTCTTACGACACTGTTACAAGATTGTCTTCCAAAGCGCCGTGCCATAGCCGGGCCAGCGGAGTAACTCCTCACCACCAAGGACAGGCCGGCTTGTGCTCTTCTAGGAGTACCGTCAACACGGCGAATTGTCGGGTAGCTGCTGTTACATCACGGATCGGCCTTCCACCCGCGCAGTCTGGCCGCCTTCGGGAGTCTGGCACCTGGTCCACCTGAAAGACTTGATGGTATACAACCACCAGGGCCCCCCTTAACCCTGCCCTCTCCCCAGTCCCGAAGACAGATGACGGACAGCGTCCATGTCACGCAGGTAAGCCTGTAGCTGAATTGCAGCATGAAGGTGGTCTCCGCACCCCATCAGTGTTGCCTCGGAGGTTGACTGCAGTCGGCAGCAGCAGATCCTTTCAGCTGGACTCGTCCCATAGTCGATCAGAGACCGCTACATGTGCCTCATCTCACACTAGATAGCTGCTGCAGCTGACACAAAAACTGAGACTACATACTGGGCCGTCAACACTCAGAAGTCAGACATTTGTTAAGAACGGTGGGGTATTTATATTGGCGCTTCCCATGCATTCTGCGGCGGTGGGGATGGCTGTTGAATGTGTTATGGTCTCCCTTCTCTGTAATTCCTCTTAGTGACTTCACACTTTCGGAACTTCACTTTTCCTCTAGTTCGGTGTCTTATTGTTGGATTGCACCTAGCCTCTCTTACGACACTCTCCCTTACGACACTCTGGTCTACTCTGCCACTAATTGGCAGTATCTCTCGGTTTCCATTACGCCATTATGCTTTGCTTGCTGACTTGAGTGCTCTGTCGTTCCCGCGTACTACGCCATCTTCCGTGTTCCCAGCAACTCGCTCAGTCGTAGTTGGGTGGGATAGCCATCAGCACACTCGACTCGCATTTGGGACGACGGTTGAAACCCCCGCCTGGCCATCCAGATTTAGGTTTTCCACGATATCCCTAAATTGTTCCAGGCAAAGTCCGGAATGGTCCCTTTGAAAGGGCACAGACGATATGCTTCCCCATCCTTGACACAATATGAGCTTGTTCTCCTTCGCTAATTATCCAACCCAATTTCCCTTCCTTCCTCATGCAACTCGCTCATCATTCTCCCCTAGACGGCAATCTGCTGGTCATTGTAATTGCGGTTCAGCTTGCGGGAGCTACCATCACAAAACTAGGACGAATTTTTAATGTTTGTCGGGGACACTGTCCTGGGAAGTAACAACTTACTCCTATTTTTCTCAGATTTTGGAACATCTTACATTGTCTAACGCTTCTTCTAGGCTGACAAATTCTATGCACGTGTCTTGGTTTTTTTGATTAGGTTTGCTGCCATTATCAACCCTAATGTCAGAATTTCAATATGTTACCTTCATCTCTGCCAAAGCCAAATTTATCTTCATCCGACAGATCCCAAATTTCTTTTCGGTTCTTATGTTTATATATCGTATCATCAGCTTTAGTGAATGAGGTGTTAAGCTGACTGTGCGATGGTTCTCAATCTTGCCTGCACTTATACTGGATGGATGACATTTTTCCGAAAGTCTGATGGTACGTCGCCAGTCTAATTGATACTACACACCAGTTCGAACAGCTGAATGGTGGCCACTTTTCCCAATGATTTTAGACGTCGTGATGGAATATAGTCTATCTTATCTGCCTCATTTGATTGCAAGTATTCCAGACGTCGTTTAAATGTTGGCTAAAGCTGGATCTTCTATGTCTTCCGTATGGCCTTCAGTTTCTTCTGCGATCATGTCATTTGTCAAATTCTACCTCTCATAGAGGTCTTCGGTGAAGTCTTTCCACCTGTTCGCTCTCCGTTTGACAGTAGAGTTCTCGTTGCATTCTTAATATCACAATACCTGGTTTCAGTTTCGTCTAAGGTTGTTCTGACTTTTCTATATGCTACGTTAGTCCTACAGACGATCATTTCGTTTTCGCTTTTTTCACGTCTTTCCTGCAGAAATTTCGTCTTGCACTTCCTTTTTTATTTCATTCGTATGGGTTTATATTGTTGTATTCCATTCTTTTCCTGAAACCTGTTTATATCCTTCTTTCGGTGATCACTTAAAGTATCTTTATCTGTTACCCGAGTTGTATCGTAGTTACCTTCCTTGTACTTATGTTTGTCTGTCCAACAGCTGCTATTGCCCTTTCTTAGGGATATGCACTTCTCTTCAACTGAAAAGCTTGCTGTGGTATTTCTTGTCTCAGTATACACAACCTTAGAGAACTAAAAAAAAAAAAATGGTTCAAATGGCTCTGAGCACTGTGGGACTTAACATCTATGGTCATCAGTCCCCTAGAACCTAGAACTACTTAAGCCTAACTAACCTGAGGAAATCACACAACACCCAGTCATCACGAGGCAGAGAATATCCCTGACCCCGTCGGGAATCGAACCTGGGAACCCGGGCGTGGGAAGAGTGAACTCTACCGCACGACCACGAGCTGCGTACTTAGCGAACTAAAACGCGTCTTGTTATTACGCAATACAACAGCAACTAACTTCCTTCCGCGTTTTCTTCCGGACGTTTCCCATGAAATTCCGTTTTAATAACTGCTAAATTATGATTAGAATCTGTAGCAGCACGTGGTATGCCTTACAGTCCTATATTTGAATTGGGAATCTCTCGCTGACCGTGATACAATTCAGCTGGAATCTTCCCACGTCCCTGGGTCTTTTCCAAGTATAAGTGCGCCTCTTGTGATTTTTGGACACAGTATTTGCTACTACAATTTGAAATTTATTGCAGAACTCAGTTAATCCTACTAACCCTCTCATTGCTACTGAAAAGCCTGTATTGTCCTGTAACCCACATTCTGTGTCTTCCACTACAACCGGAATCCAGTTCCCAGTGGTTATTAGATTTTCAACTCCCTGTGCGTACTGAATTATCCGTGCATTATCCTCATATATTTCTGCATGTCTTCATCTTCTGCTAGTGACGTTGGCACGTAAACCTCAAATATCGATGTCTGCATTGGTCTGCTGTCGAATCTGATGAAAACAACCCTACCACTAAACTCTTCACAGTAGTTCACTCCCTGTCAAATGGTTCAAATGGCTCTGAGCACTATAGGACTTAACATCTGAGGTCTTCAGTCCTCTAGAACTTAGAACTACTTAAACCTGTCTAACCTACGGACATCACACACATCCATGCCCGAGGCCGGCCACATGTAACAGGGACGTCAGTTAAAAGACCGGAGTTTCGAACGTTATCCACGACATAAATTATGCGTTATTAACAGTGACCGCACGGCATGCACTTCCTAGGGGTGATATCGAAATTGCTTTTCTATTTGAGTATCTCCTTCGCTTAAGAGCGGAGGTCTGAGTTATATTTAGTAGAATGTCCTGAATCCAGTCGTAAAGCTGGTCCGATTCTCCGTAAGCTTTATCTTCGTTGACTAAGAGACTGTGCGAAAGCGAACCTAAAGCTTGCGAAGTCGGGCAACACGGAATCTACTCTGGCGCTTTCCTTTATAATGTTCCACCACTAATGTCAAGTGCTATTTTGGAGACCGAATAACGTGTAACAGTTAAGGTAAGCAATTGCTGTACTTGATATTTAATAATTATTCGTGTGCCACCACATTTAGAACAGAATCTTCGCTGAATCAGAAGCGAAAAAAGAAGAAAAAGAATTGGACCTGTTTAAGTGAATTTTTCGTCAGTTTCAGATTCTGTCAGTCTTAGATCACTAGAAAAATTTTAACATCGATAAAGTTGCTTTGAAGCTAGGGGTGACGAGTTTACCAGATCATAAATGTTAATGAAAAGTTACTATTGCAAAATAACAAGCTATTCAGTCAGCCATTTTCAAATAGAACACGGAGCAATTACTTTTTTTTCAGCACGTGTTAAATTACTGAAAACATCTGAGGAACAGGAGGGACGCTTCCACCAAAATATTTGCAAATACGAATGGAGATAAAGAGGCCAGTACAATGATATGACGCTTAGTGATTGTATATGGAGACTAATAAAGCAGTTTAAACTGTTGCACAATAGCGCACTCCCATCCAGGTTTTACAGGCCGAAGGACGTCAGCCAGCCGCCATGTCATCCTCTGTCTTGTGGAGTCACTCAGATGCCGTATGGACAGGGGCATGTGCTCAGCAAACCGTTCTCCCAGAAGCTCTGCCTACTTTCCAGACCGTGAAGTCGCTACTTCTCATTCAAGTAATTCCTCAACTGGCATCACGAGTGGACCCCGCAACTGTCCTGCAACCAAGGACGAATTCTTCGCACTGCCGGGAATAGGACCCTGCTCATCCGCAAGACAGTCGTCTAAGCTGACAACTCAGTTACAAAGGCGGACTGTTGTAACAAAGGAAAGAATAGAAAAATCACGAGAAAGAGAAAGGACGGAAAAATCTTGCGGTTGTCGTTTAAAACCTGACTTCGTCATCTTAGTAGCAGCGGTTCCGTATGTAACATTCGTCGCAGAATACTAGAAAGACGACGAAGAATAACCACTACTCTTCAGTTCAGACATCTTGACACAGCAGTTGTACATATCTGATGATGTCTAACTCTAGTGTATGCCTCGGAAATGGATGTTTCGCGACACGTATTGTCAGAGTCTAACGTTCTTCATAAAATATTTTTGAATGATTGCGTTGAAAGTGGAATAGATACAGAACTAGAGTTTTCGTGTAATGTGTTGTAACTACAAGTGGTGTCCTTACTCTGTGTTATTGTTAGCAAAACTTTATACGAACTGATCCGATTGGGCAATGCAGCTCCCATACCAATGAAGAATTACAGTTACTGCGAAATAGTTTCAGTCCCTCAGGCACTGATTCCTCCGGCCCCGTTCAAAGCTCTGTGCACATAACAAATAAATTGTCATACCTTTAAAGCAGCAACGGCGGAACGTGATATATTCTGGTCTCTCATAAAAAAAAAGAAATATTCTAGCTGCAGGCTCAGCAGTGTCCAAAGCTGGACACAGTAATTTTAAATGCACATTTTGGCTGAGAAATGAAAACTCTTAAGAAAATTCTAATTTCTTAAAATCCAATTTCTTTGAAAAACATGTGACCTGTACAGGGAGGCGGTACTTATTGTGGTGAACTACTAACACTGAGTTTTTTTAGCAAAATTATATTTCTTTTCAAAAATATCTCATAATTGAAGCTATATTAGTCAGAAGAATACATCGTATTTATTAATTCGTTCACGAACAATGAGATTTATACAGCAAGTATTATCTAACCTCACTAAACCAGCATAAATGCAAATCATCAAATTACATATAGCTCTGTTAACAAATCTTAGAAGTGTTACAGAAGTGAAATATGTAACCAGTATTTTTATCAGTCACTGTACGTACATTCTGGGGCTACTAGACAATTACAAATTATCAGCCAACTCATAATTAGCAGCCAAGTCATAAAATTACCTTGCTTGCATGAAGACTTCTTCTTTCATGTTCTCGTAATTCCTACATTAATCTAACGCTTAGTGGCTTCACAGAGAACACCACAAAAACTGCCTACATCATCCTCTTTCGTTCACAGACAGCTACCTACAACTGTACTCTAAGCGCTCTCTTCCTCCAACGCAGCCGGCCGGTGTGACCGTGCGGTTCTAGGCGCTTCAGTCTGGAACCCCGTGACCGCTACGGTCGCAGGTAGGAATCCTGCCTCGGGCATGGATGTGTGTGATGTCCTTAGGTTAGTTAGGTTCTAGTAGTTCTAAGTTCTAAGGGACTGATGACCACAGATGTTAAGTCCCATAGTGCTCAGTTCCATTTGAACCTCCAACGCAACTATCTCAGACCAGGAGCAGTATATTTGGCTCTGCCATCGTGCACAGTCAGTGATCCGCATTATTAAGTCAACAGAGACATACATCGTTCATAAGATCATGTACTAGTTTCACTTTAGTTTACAGTAATATTATTATCTTTTTCAGGTGCCAAATACAAGTGTGTCCCAGTAGACACATACTTCGTTCATAATATGCTAGCTTCACTTTAGTTTACATTAATATTATTATCACATTCGGCTGCAACGTACAGGAGGTTAGAGCAGATATTCTGCAGATATCTGTGTACGTCTCGGTTTCTGCATTTCATTCACCATCAGCCAACATCAGCCAACTGAATCTCTTCACGGTTGGAAGAAAGATGCATTGTCTTCACATGGCAATGAGACTACTACTTAGGTCCATCCTGCTTCCAAATGTGAACCTGCTGGCTGCTTCTCTTTCGACGTCGTCTCTGATAACTTTCCCATATGGTAAATCCCAGGCAGCGTTTCGCTGTTCAGTCTACAAACATTCTGTGCAGTTGACTACATGTAGTTCTGAACGAATGTCTTCGAAATGCTTCCCAAGTACTTAAATGTATGACGTGCAACACAAGGCAACCATTACATTTCATTAGCTTCTATCGTGCTCATCATTGGTTTAACCAGAGTCTGTGTTTCTAAATCAAATTAAATTTCTGTTACCCTTAAAAGTCCATAATACTTCCGAAGATCTTTTCCTTACTTTCCTGGTTAGTTCTGCCTTTAAGGTACTACATAATTTTGGAAATGTATGCAGTGTATTGTTAAACCCTTGTCTCACTTGCAATGTGTGTTGATTTACAGTCAGTTAAAATATTTCACTTGCTTTCGCACGATGTGTAAATACAAACTTAACTTACAATAATTCGATTCCCTGGCTAATCATAAGCTTCGTTTCTCCTGCAATAATTTCTAATTTGTATTCTGCTGCGGATCTACCGTGAACGAGGACTGCACAACGGATGTGATCATCAAAAGGCTACATAGTTGTCTTTTGCGTTAACACAACACTATCTACCTGCTTTCTTCACAACTAAAGCTACTTGTCTTTGCACTACAGCGTATCTAGAGCTCCAGTCAAATACCACGAGTAACACTGACTACCACTAATGACATCCAGACTAATCAAAATTCCGCTATCTCAACTTTGTAGTGTTTTCGCCTCCTCGATTCATGTGTTTTCATACAAACTTGGAACTGGTCTAAACAAGTGGCTTGAAAATCCTCTTTTAACTAATTCTAAAGTCTCAACTTTGACGCAGTGAACAATGTCTATTTATAGTGGAAGGTTCAATTCTCTCTATCAGTGGCACATGTCACTAAATACATAGCTCTTGAACGATCATTGTTAATAAAATTTGTTTTAAGCTTGCGGCGATGAACATCATTTACGTTTCTGGCGGGATTTGTGGATTTTTTTAAATCTAAATTATAGAACAGTTTATGCTGGCCAGATCCATTAAAATTCTCACACTCCTTACAAATATCTCCTGTCTTTTGGTACGCTTCCTGGTTCCCAGAACGCATTAGTTCATGCAGGGATTGTGGAACATATTTTATTTTTTCCTCTACTTATTGGATACGATACTAGTAATTTTCCATTTTTAATTAATTCCATACTCTATATGTATTCTTGTAGTATTGTAAAGTCGACGGATTCTTTGTTTTCTTCGAGTCAAATTTTAAATTCCTTCTCACTTGAGAAAACTGAGATTAAATTTAAGGTGTTAATTAGATTCTAAGCTCCATCCAGCCTCTCATGTAATCGTGTTGGACTATTGGTAAACTTTTCAGTGCAATTTCGACTAGTTTTTACATTTTCTCTTTTTTGCTTCTGTACACAATGTTTCATATTTTTACTGTTTTCATCATTTTTTCACCCTTATAAAGCAGATACTTGGCTTATTTTTCATTAACCATGTCTCAGAGTTTTTCTGTGCGGAAATTAAGTCCTCGTTCCCTATACTTTCTGTAGTAGTTTAGGACTTTTAGTTTCTTTCGCTAAATTTTACCTATTTCATTACAATATCCCAAGTTTCATTGGTTAGTTTCCGTCCTTCACTTGCTTTGAAATCCCCCATTACGATACTGTAGTGGTATTAGCTATTATTCATCAATTTCTGTGCCTCTTATACCTTCTCATAAGAATATCATAACATTGACACACAGATGCTTATTTTCTTTAGCATAATTTCCGTTGATTTTTAAAACAGACTGAGCTTCTTTCAGTATCCCTAACATTATTTTTAATATTCATGTAAAGAAAAAGTCACTTGATTTAACTGAATTTCTTTTTCCTTTCCGTCCTCTATACTTCTAATAGTACTACACTCAAATCGTTTTCTCTCTCAACTCCACTACCCTATCTTCATGTTCGTAGTACAAGAAATTCTTTAATTAATATCCTTGACATAATTTGTGTAGCATGGTGTGGGCGTGAAATTAGCTAACTGTGCGCCATTTGCCTCAATTCTGTAAGCCCTCTGCTCACTGATCCCTTTCATTTTGACCGGAATACCGATGTCACAGGGTATCGAAAGTGAAAGACGAGCCGCCGAGAATCCTATCCCTGGCAATCTAAACTTCCAGAGTCCTAAGAACTTGGGGAGACACGTGAGCACAGTAAATACTCGGCAGAGCTCTATGATCACTGAAGTTTCGGTCCAGACCAGTGGATTTCTGAACCAGGGAGCATGGAATCAACAGGACCAGATCCAGCACTTATCACTTTCCAGCAGAGCAACAACAGACTCGAAAACTGAACTTTCGTCTCACCAGTGTTCATCGAAGACGTTCCAAACTTCGGCTGATCACACGGTCTGCGGTGTGCATTGGTCGGAAGTCCATACATATTTCTGCCATTGGACAGAACACTGAAACTGCATCGAAACAAGGCATCAGGATTTGACATCATCCCTCAGAATTGTTGAAATTCCTAGGAGCATCAACCATGACTGAATTATTCCAGCTGTTATGCTAGGTATGTGAGACAAGTAGAATACCGTGACGTCCAGGAAAACTGATTCACGGCAATTATAAACAAAGCATACACCTACAGTGGTGAATATTACCGAACCATAAGTTTAATAACTGTTAGCATAAAAATACCAACATGAATTATTTACCGAAGGAAAGGGGAAGTGAGACGGAAGTCGACCTCAGTGTTTGGTTTGGAGAAATATAGTAACACTCAGGGCATTGCTGACTTTACACTGGGGTGAAAAAAGTAATGGGGTTACGCTCTAATATCACGGCGGACCTCTTGTTCCCGGTGTAACACAGCAGCTCGACGCGGCATGGCCTCAACGAATTGCAGGAAATCACCTGCCGAAATATTGAGTCCTGGTGCCTCTATTGCCGTCCATAATTACGAAGGTATTGCCAATACATGATTTTCTGCACGAACGGACTTCTCGATTATATCCCATAAATGCTCCATGGAGCTCATGTCGGGCGATCTCGGTGGGCAAGTCATTCACTCGAATTGTCCAGAATGTTGGTCAAACCACTCGCCACTGTTCTAGTAATATGACACGTTCTCATCGATAAAAATTCCGCAATTCTTTTGGATCATGAAGTCTATGAAGCCCATAAATGGCTGCAAGTGGTATCCAGGTAGCCGAACATAACAAGGACCCTGTCCATTCCATGAAAACACTGCCAACACCGTTATGGAGCCAACACCAGTATGCACAGTGCCTAGTTGACAATTTTGATTCAGGGCTTCGTTGGGTCTGCGCTATACTAAACCCCTACCATCAGATCCTACCAACTGTAATCAGGGGACTATTCCGACCAGACCACGGTTCTCCAGTCGTCTAGAGCACAACCGATATGGTCGAGCCGCGCGGTGTAGCAGCGTGGTCTGAGGCGCCTTGGACGGTCCGTGCGGCTCCCCGAATCGGAGGTTCGAGTCCCTCCTCGGGCCTGGGTGTGTATGTTGTCCGTAAGTAAGTTTAAGTTAGATTAAGTATTGTGTAGGCTTAGGGAGCGATGACCTCAGCAGTTTCGCCCCATAAGACCTTAGCACAAATTTCCAGATGTGGTCACGAGTCCAGGAGCGGCACTACAGGCGACGTCACGCTGTTAGCAAAAGCACGCGCGTCGGTTCTCTGCTTTCACTGCCCATTAATGGCAAATTTCATTGCACTGTCCTAATGAACACATTATTCGTATGTTCGAGATTGATTTCTCGGATTATTTCACGCGAAGCTGCTTCTCTTTCTTCACTGACGATTCTATGCAAACACTCATGCTCTTGGTCGTTAAGGGGCTCCGGAACGCCCTATACTTGCAATGTTAAAATAACGCTTATAAATTACATCTTTCCTCACAAAGTATTTGAGGTAGGAAGTTGAACATTTGACAGATTATTTATTGGAATGTGGGCTACAACTTAACACAGGGATTTTACAAAATTTTAGTTCAGTTATTAAGGATGGTTTTTTTTCAATTGTAATGAAAATTCACACCATTTTTTTGCAATTTTTTATTTATATATTCAAAAATATACAGTTTTTTGGAAAAAGGCTGTGTTAAATTATGCAGAAGGTACTGTGTAACATTTACTGAAAGTTTGAAACAAATATGTTTGGAAGATCCTTAGAAAACATGTAATTAGTATGAGAAAATAAAAGTTTTGGGAATCGAGCGACAAAGATTGGATTAATTTTTTAGTGCATTCCAGGTCTATAGGATGGATTATCTTCATCCTCTGCAAACTCCTCCTCCAGCTTCCTCTTGTTCCTCCTCCTGTTTACTCTTGCTTGTATTTCTAGACTCTTTACAGCCCTGTCTGCAGCCCGAAGGCGTTCCTTGTCTAAAGCAAGCATCGCACGTACCATGTTAGAACCTACCTTCGTTCCCATATTTCTAAATATCTTGCACCTTACAATGTTGCCATCATTGAAAGTCGCAACAGCATCATACACACCAAAGTGAAGTGTTTCTATTCCAACAAATACAGTCTTGGGGATTCTCGACCATATAACACTATTTACACTTTCATTGGGATTATGAGTTTTTCCGTGAATACACTTTTTCAACAGTTCAGGTGCTGCTAAGTCTCTGAAAATAGGTTTTGTCACCTCCATACTTTATCTCACATCACTAAAATGTACCTGATGAACACGGACGTTAATAATAACACCATTTGACAGCAGTTTAACAGCGCCACAGTGGGTCACGCCCATGTAGAACACATTTCAAAAAAAATTTAAAAATAGTTGTAGTCTTCGGAATTGAATAAATTATATATCTATTAAAAGGTAATAGTCTGCAGATTCAGAAAACGCAAAAAAGTAAAAATTGAACTTTTCATGATTTTGAGCCTTTCCGGAGCCCCTTAAGTGAAGTCCGTCTGCCATTGCGTTGTCTATGGTAAAGGTAATGCCAGAAATTCTATATTTTCGGCACACTATTGACACTATGGATCTCGGAATGATGAATGCTCTAACGATTTTCGAAATGGAATGCCTCATGCTTCTAGCTCTAGCTGTTGTTCCGCGTTCAAAGTCTGTCGAGACCTGTCGTGCGGCCATTATCACGACGGAAACTTTTCACACGAATCACCTGAGTGCAAATGACAGCTCTGCCCTTTTTTTTACCATGGGTCGTGATACTACCGCCATGTGTACCATACATATGCATATCACTATACCGTGACTCTTGTCACCTCACTGTATGACTGATCTCAGAAGATAGACTGAAGACTGACAAATGTACGTTTAGAGTACTCCCAGACTTCGGAAAGCATTTGACAATGTTTGCCGGGATACATTCTTTGAAATTCTGGAGGTAGCAGCGATAAAAGTCCCGAAGTAGACAGGATATAAAATGCAGAGTGGCAATTAAAAGAAAATTTGTTCTGTTAACGCTGAATGTAAATTAAAGTGTCAGAGCATTTTATCTGACGATATTTTCCTGGAGTAAGGCACTGCGCAGAAGTGAAATGTGGACGATAAATAGTACAGACAAGGAGAGAAGAGAAGCCTACGCAATGTACTGCTACAGAAAAATGCGGAAGATTTGATGGGTAGACCACATAACTAATGAAGAGGTACTGAATCAAATTCGGGAGAGCATTAATTTATGGCAAAATTTAAAGAAGGAATCGGTTGATAGGACAGTTCCTGAGGCATCAGGCAATAGTCAATAAGTTAATGGTGTGAGTTGTGTGGTGGTGGCGATGAAGGTTAACTGTAGACGGAAACGAAGTCTTGATTGCAGACAGCCGGTTCAGGTGGATGTAGGCTGCAGTAGCTTTGCAGAGATTAATAGCCTTGCAAGGTATTGACTAGCATGTAGAAAGTACTGAACGAGTCTTTGGACTGATGATCATAGCGCTGTTACCGTCATCAGCTATTTGATGCCCACTCGTGGAAAAAGAGTTCTTCGACACATTTCCACGTATATCTGTCCTCAACGATAAGTATCCGTGGTTCTCCTACTAATGTGATTTTCTCGTCTATTTGGGAAGTCGTCCGGCCTTTCCTTACATCTTTTAAACTGGTGTCTTAATTAATTCTTTTACCCAATTTTATTTTTGTTACAACCGTAATTATGTCCCACACCAGCATGTTCTCTGATTCATTTTTCGTTTGTCTTGTTTTTCTGTCTCTCGCACTGATTCACGTCCCTCTATTGCTGGGAAATGCTCTGATCTTATGAATGGCTTCCACGTCTCAGTGTAAAAAAACTGGTATTTCCATAAAAAAGCAGACTGAAGAATGAGCGTATTAGTCCAGTTTCAAATGCAACTATGTTATAGCACTGAAAACCCGTTCAGGTACCTACAAATGATTCAACCCATTTTTGTTTTTTCCTCGTCTTCACAGTAGAGTCATTGTAGTTATCACCTGACATAAGTAATATTTGCTACTTGCAACTATTTTTCCTGATTTGGTAAATACCTGAGTTCTGGAACTCTTCTCAGTAAATAAGTCGATATTTTCTCGAATTACACGAAGACAATACACGTACAACAGATTTCGATAAACAGAAATAGCCCTGAAAACACGAATTGTAGGTCTGCAATGAAAATAAAATATAGAAATTGTTCTGTATTGAAGCATGGCCTATAGAGTTCATTTGCCGATACCAAATCGAATATAAAAATAGACTGTTACAAATGAGCCGTACAAACTGTCTCATTGACTCATTATTTCGGTCATAAGGAGAGACACAGCCCATTGTGAGGGTTGGAGAGTAGAATGTTAAACCCTTATGAGAACAGGCAGTTTAGAAATTTAAAAAAATGGAAATGAATATTTGAAGTTACATATAGTGGGGATTATTCTAAGTTCAGTATCATGAAGAACAGGACTTATAGCCAGATGAGAACAAGGTTATAAATGAAAAATCGAAGACAAGTATTTGGGTAGATCTAATAATGAATAAGAAAACAGGATTGCAGCTAAGCAGCTATGAACAAAATAGTGAACGCAGTATCGTAACCAAGATAGGCCGAAGTAACTCCCACTACACTAGTACAAGTAGCTTCGCTTATGATGAAGAGGTTGAAAGAGTGTGTGATGAGATAAAGGAAATTATCCAGAAATTCAAGGGAGACGAAAATTTAATTTTGAGGAGTTGAGAACTCGAATTTGGTAGTGGGAAAATAAAGAGAAGGACAAACAATAAGTGAATATGGAGTGGGGAAAAGGAATAAAAGAGGAAGTTGCCTTGTAGAATTTTGCACAAAGCATATTTTAATCATTGCTTACACTTGGTTTAAGAACCATGAAATATCGATGTGGAAGAGAGACACCAAAAGGTTCCAGATTGATTACACAGGGTTAACATTAATAAAACCGACAATCGGCAGAGGCGGATTCCTGACTGTAAATGGAGGGAAAGAGGTCCTATGAACATGTGCCCGAAAATGGACGTTGTGCGTGCAACGACAACAGATCGTCGCAGAAACAGTAAAGAGCTGCGTTGCATTCACGTCACAACAGATGTCCAAAGTGTTCTCCTTGCAGGTGATGCGGGTAGTAGCTATTGTCATGCAGGACACACGCAACCGAACTTTGGCTTACACCATGTGGGAACTTATGCTCGGGTTCGTCTCAATATCCTGTAGAATCCGGTCCTCCAACTCTGATGTACGTACAGTCTGCCGCCTCCCTGGGCGTTCGTCTGTCTGAAAGGACCAATGGTCACACTGATGCCCAAAAAGAGCTTGAAATGTAGTGTGATGTAATTTATGTCTGTGAGGGCTCTTGTTTCGATATAGCTGTGCTTCCTATCGACCGTTTGCTTCTGCTTGCCCGTACACAAACACCACCTCGGCTTTTTTCCGATATGAGTGTCTGACCATTCTGCTGCTTACTGTACGGTGCGTCAATCACACAGCCTGCAATACAGAAGGAGCACATGGAACGTGGTCAGAGGAACTCCCATTCGTCAGCGCCATCTTCTGTGGCAAAGATCCTGTTCCGGACAGATGTTCATAGGACCTTTTTACCTCCATATCCAGTAGGGTAGCCGTCCCTGCAGTTTGTAGGTTTTATTCATATGCACCTTGTATAATGATAAGATAGAAATTTCTGAACCAGATTTTAAGCTGCAAGACGTTTTCAGGGGTAGATGTCGACTCTGACCACTAATTATTGTTTATCAACTGTAGATTGGAACTCAATAAATTTTAGGGATGCAGGGAATGGAGGAGATGTGACTAGAAGTATGTTTAAAGAACCAGAAGTTGTTGAGGTTCCAGAGGGAACATTACGCAATGGTTCACTGAAACAAGGGAGAGGAATACTGTAGCAGCCAAATAGGTAGCTTCAAAAAATGGAACAGTGAAGGCAGCAGAAGGTTAAATAGGTGAGTAGACAAGGCCTAGAGGGTTTCCTTGAAATAAGCAACAGCTATTGAATTTACTTGAAGATTGGAGAAAACATAAAAGAGCGACATATGAGGGAGACAAAAATGAGTGCAATCGTATAAATAATGAATTAGACATGAAGTGGAAGACGGTTAAGCAGAAATGGTTAGAGGACAAATGCAATGATTTCCAATATTTCATTTGGGAAAAATCAGACAGTGCCTACAGGAAAATTAAAGAGGTCTTTGCAGAAAAGAGAAGCAGCTGCATGATGGCAAGAGCTCAGATGGAAAGCAGTCCTAAGCAAAGAACGGGAAGTTGAATGGGAAAGGAGTAAATGGAGTGTCCATACAAGGGAGATGGACTTGGAAGGCAGTGTTATAGAAAAGGAAGAGGACGTGTAGACGACATCCGTCAGACCTACTGATGTCTGATAGATATGGCTACGAAAAAACTGTTCTATATGGTGTGCAAGATGTATGAGACACGCGAAATACCTTCAGATCTAAAAATAATGTAATATTTTCAATACCTTAGGAAGCAGGTGATGACAGGTGTGAATATTACCGAACTATCACTTTAACGCTCCGCCCCCGGTAGCTGAGTGGTCAGAACGGCAGAATGTCAATCCTCAGGGCCCGGGTTCGATTCCCGGATGGGTCGGAGATATTCTACGCTCAGGGACTGGGTGTTGTGTTGTCCTAATCATCATCGTTTCATCCCCATCGACGAGCAAGTCGCCGAAGTGACGTGAAATTGAAAGACTTGCACCAGGCGTACGGTCTACCCGACGGGAGGCCCTGGTCACACCACATTTAAATATTTTGTCAGTTTAGTAAGTCATGTTTGGAAAATACTAACTAGAATTAATTACAGAAGACTGAAAAATTTATAGGAGCCTACCTTGTGGAAGATCACTTTAGACTGAGGAGGAATGTAGGAACACGCGAAGCAATATTGACCCAATCACCTCTTTTGAAAGATAGATTAAAGAAAGGCAAAGCTAGATTATAGCATACAGGAAGCGAAAGCTTATTTACAAATTCTGCAGAAACCGGACGGCAGTTACAAGAGTCTGGAGGCAGGAAAGGGAAACTGTGGATGAGAAGGGAGTGCTACAGGGTTGTATCTTACTCAACCTGTACAACGAACTGAAGTTCAGAGAGAAAAAATAAAAACTTTGAGATTTGCCGATGACGTTGCAATTCAGTCAGAGACAGCAAAGGGCTAGGATGAACAGTTGAACAAACGCACAGTGTCTAGAGAGGAGAATTTCAGACGGAAACCAACGAAAGAAAAAAGTGGATAATGGAATGTAGTCGAACTGTATCGGGTGATGGTGAGGGAATTAGATTAGAACACGAGACACGCACAGTAGTGCATGAGTTTTGCTATTTTGACAGCAAAATAACTGATAATGGTCGAAGTAGAGAAGAGAATGTAAACTATTGAAATGAGGTACTACAAAGAATACTAGATAGTAGATGGTTAGGTAGCTCAGGTAATGAGGAGGCACTGAATGGAATTGAAGAGCACAACTTGACTAAAAAATGGAATCGGTTGATAGGACGTATGCTGAGATGTAAAGGTATTAGCAGTTTATTATTGATGGGAACTTTGAGGCGGGGGAGTATAAAATCGTTTAGAGGGACTAAAAGACGTATACAAAAAGCCTTCGAAGGATGTAGATTGCAGTAGTTGTTCGGAAATGAAGATACTTGCAGAGAATAGAGTAGCATGGAGAGCTGCATCAAACCAGCCTTTGGACTGCTTTGGGCAACAGTAAATAATAGGGTATTTGAAATGTAACTAAACATTATTTTAAGTAGTTTCTTTCAACCTCTAGTTTTCTTAGGTGCTACCTTTGGTTGGATGTATTAGCTGACACCTAACCACTTTCGTGATCAATTGTGTGAGCGGAGTTTCAAGCCGTTATTAGAGTGCCTCATACCCTCACAATTATTGGTCACGCCATAATCTGCCTTTCATCACCTTGTACTGTTCGTGGCAGCGGTTGCGCGTTGTTGCAAGGGCGCCCATTGCGCATTCAGATAATTTTCTTTGAATAAAAGATTAAAAGTCGGTATCACTAGGCTTCGAACAGCGTCGGAACTAGAATATTTTTTTGGTTACTTACAGTTCACCATTCGTCTTCCAAAATATCAAAAGTACTCAATACCCCAGGGTATAGAACCCTCCCCTTACGACATATCGACCAGTCTCGGTGGCCGAGCGGTTCTAGGCGCTTCAGTCCGGAACCGCGTGACTGCTACGGTCACAGGTTCGAATCCTGCCTCAGGCATGGATGTGTGTGATGTCCTTAAATTGGTTAGGTTTAAGTATTTCTATGTTCTAGGGGTCTGATGACCTCAGATGTCAAGTCCCGTACTGCTCAGAGCCATTTTTACAACATATTGCATGGGCGCCCATGCATCGTTCGCTAATTGCAAGCACGGTGTAGACACTTCTAGAGAACCAGCCTTATGTAACGATTCTACGTCACCATCTTTGTCCATCTGTCCATATCAGTACCGTTATAAACTGCATTCCTTATTTGTCAGGAATTCACATTTTGCTGGCCAGGTCAAACTTCTGTTTTCTGGGTGGAAGTAGTTTTACATGATTGCTGTATGTAAATCGACTGTCGGATTTCGTCTCCACATTGAAGTAAGTTCATCAGTGTTTTCGTTATTTTTTAATACTATGAGTATACGATGTAATTATGGATGTCACTTAATTTGTAAGGAAGAAGGGGAGGGGCCTGTATGGTGGCTTCTGGAAATCCAATACATTCGGAACAGTTAATGACAAGATGTTCAGAAGCGATGTGTATTAAAAATGTTCCTGGAAACAATCTTATAAGGGTGAACACACAGTTCATATGTAAACAAGCCCCGATTACTTACCACGAACCGCGATCAATGAAACGTACTATGCTTTCACAATGTCACTGCTTTTAAGTTCTTCATTACTCAGCTCCATTTATATAAAGGATTTTCCACATCCTAGCGTTCTTCCTCTGAATACGCGTTGCAGCCTAACACACTCTCTGTTGCCTTAAATTAACTGAATCCCTGTTTATCTTAAACATCACCATTCGAGCTCCAGCGGTCTGCGGTCTTTTTGACGGCGTCCTCTACGTTAACGTTCCGTGTCTCTCGCGCATTGTGTAACCTACCTGGCAAGCAAATGCCATTCCTTTTCCTCTAGAGCATTCTGTTTTTCAACTCTCCTAAGCTCCCTCTTCACCTGAGTTTACATGCATGATAACCTTTCTGGTCAGCGTACTCGTATGACACAAAATATATGTGTACACTACTTTATACGTATGTTGACATATGTTGCAAACAAAGATGGCGTTAATGAAATAAAAGAAGGAGAAAAAGTAACAAAAACACTCGACCACAAAATGAATAACTTCTGCTCATCACAATACTCTTTCTTTTCCTTCAAGTAAATTAACTTCCGTTCATGTTAACCAACGTTACTGAAAGTAATACACGATAAAATCGCATTTGAAAAACAGTTGAGGTTTTTAATGAGAGGAAACATCGAATGTGGAACAGCTCGATTCCCTTTACAGGAATAAGTACAGGAATATTTACGACAAGTTTTGGTTGGCTACATTTTCTCTGTTTTTTTCCTTTTTTCTCAGCAGTTTGTAGTCGTCGCGACTATTGGTTATTGGTTGATTCAAAAGAGGAGGCGAATTAGCGTGTGCTCATGATGGAAATTGCTAGTCTGTACATTTGAAGCACTTGATGCCACTTAATGGCTAGAGACCATTCACTGTCGGAGTCGCTTTTTCAGGTACACTATAAGCAGAACGATGTAAGGATTCAGTAATTTTGGACTGAGACACTACGTATAAGTTGCCAAGTGAAAATCGAAAGTTCTTTTTATTTTTAAAACGAATAATAGTGCAGCCGTTGTTGTGACGTATTAACGTAAGTTAGGAGTCAAATTACAAATGGTATTTAGTCTGCTTCAGTCGGATACAGAAAAATGGAGGCGAATACAGATCACGTGGTCAGAGCTAACATTTCAAGTCGAAAACATATTTACCGCAAAGACTCAAATCTTAAGGTTTATTAACCATCTTGAACCATGAAACTGACTGACTATGTGGTTATGATATGGCATTAAAGATTATTCTGGTGATATTGTGTAGGAATACGAAGTGACGTAATGCGGCTGCCCACATCTACGTCATATTCCGAAAGCCACCGAAAGCGGAGGCTACTTTCGGTACCACTATCTGTTCCCTCCAACCCTATTCCACTCTCGAATAGTGCGTTTGAAGAATAAGTGTCGGAAAGCCTCAGTATAGGCTCCAATTTCTAGAATTTTCTCCTCATGTTCAATACGAGAGATGTATGTGGGGGGAAGTAATACGTTGTCTGTCTCCTCCTGAAACGTGCTGTTCCGAAATTTCGAATATGAAAGCAGTATATTTTCTGGAATCAGGGGAAATGGCCACTGGCCAAATGAATTTCTCAAGTCTATCGTGGAAAAGCACTTAGCATCTAAAAATTTATGTAACTGTTCCTCTAAATTTTCTGGTTTAGTGCATACAGGTAGTATAATTTCATTTATGGACCCTGCTTCTAACACCACTCTAATATTTCCGTTGGGTTTCTTGACGACAAGTAATGGACTACAGTAGGGAGATGCGGAAGGTTCAGTGATCTTCCACTGCAACATCTGTTTAAGTTCTTGCCACACTGGAGGTCGTTGAGGTAGTGGTATATTATAGGGTTCGTGATAGAAAATTTGGTTGATGCTTGACTTCCATTTTGTAAACGTATCTCTAAATGACACCTGGTCGTTCAGTAAAGACCTGTATATACTTAGATAATACTTGCTAAAGCTCATTGCATTCATCACCGGTAATAGCAGTGGTTTCACTTAACATACGGCTAAACAGTATTTTCAAATCATTATATTCTCCATCAGGTGGGAGTGTCTGTGTGTATTCGCTTCCTCGCTCTCTTGCAAAAACTGAATTTTGTGCCCAATACAATACTTGTCATGTCTAAGAGCCAGCCTGCCGGAGTGGCCGAGCGATTCTGGGTGCTACAGTCTGGAATCGCGCGACCGCTACGGGCGCAGGTTCGATTCCTGCCTCTGGCATGGATGTGTGTGCTGTCCATAGGTTAGTCTGGTTTAAGTAGTTCTAAGTTCTAGGGGACTGATGACCTCAGAAGTTAAGTCCCATGGTGCTCAGAGCCAAATGAACCATTTTAGAGCCCTGGTACCCAAGCCAATCGTAATTTCCATTCCCTTATGTCTAAGGAAAGATTTACGTTTCGAGCAGTCAATAAGACTCTCCTGCTCACATAAGATATCTGAATCTATAATAGAATTTGTAACTAGTTTTTTTAAGAGGAATGGCTATTCTCCTGTTCGATTACCTATCTTAATGATCACAAAAACCAATTTGAAACTCTACGAGACTTATTACATACGGCAGTTAAGATCTTACACGTTTGTACTGGACATTTTCTTATGGAAATTATCCAACAAGACACTCACAGCTGCTCCTGTGTAGGAAACAATATTTGTTGGAATATGTTGAGAGATTGCAGGCCACTCTTAGTTCTTATTCGGTGTTATGCCACTTCATGTTCTTAGGGAATATTATGTTTATTGCAGTTTGACTTCACACATCATTATGAAATGGTGGGCAGTAGTTAATGCTCATGCTTGTGTGCTCTAGGGAAGGAATAGTGGTCAGCTTTAGCTGCATTCAAAGGAATAGAGTACTGATTTAAATGACTGCAGTGAAGGCACAGCGACGGTGGGCTGAGGGAAGTGCGTTTCTTCTGCGGAACCTGGGAGAAAAAATTTCCGGATGGCCGAGTTCCACAGTCTCATTGTGCAGACGCATTGCTTGGCGCTGGTCAGTAAGGAGCCACGTCCTCTTTTTTGTTATGGTTTTAGGGCACAAAACTGCTACGGTCATTAGCGACCGGTCTGTGACTTAGGAAAAGCTAAAAAAACGAAACTGGAAACCAGCAGCAATGGGAGCAAAACTCAAAAAAGTGGTGAAACCAAAAACAGAAGGAAAGCTTAAAAAACCACTATAGAAGGGGGGTTGTTTGTCCCTAAAAAGAGCTTCAAATGACTGACGTCATCTCACTGACACTAATGAAATCGAGAACACGAACGGCTGATCGTGTGTCATCTGCTAAAGTGGAAGATATATCAGGAGACAGCTGTAGACGGGCGCGGAATGGAGTGAAATAGGAGCACTCAAGTAAAAGGTGTCTTACCGTCCACAGTTGAGAGCAGTGGGGACAGAGTGGGGGAGGATCGCAGCTTAAAAGATGTCGACGGCTAAAAAGACAGTGCCCTATCCGGAGTCTAGTCAAAATTACCTCCTCCCGACGACGAGTTCGGGAGGAAGAGGTCCAAGCACAGGGAAGAGCTTTCACGTCCCGCAGTTTATTATTGGGAAGTGTCGACCAATGTGCGTGCCATAAAAGAGCAACACGACGACATAAAACATTTCGTAGATCGGCGAAGGGAATCATGCGAATAGCTGGCCGAAGAAGAGAGACTGCAGCCTTGACCGCCATATGGGCCGCCTCATTTCCACAGATACCAACATGTCCTGGGATCCAGAGGAACGCCACAGAGACACCCCCCAAGTGGAGCAAGTGGAGACAGTCCTGAATCCGGTGGACCAGCGGGTGGACAGGGTAGAGAGCTTGGAGACTGAGGAGAGAGCTGAGAGAGTCCGAGCAGATAACATACTGGATCCGCTGATTGAGACGGATGTATTGGACTGCCTGGAGAACAGCGTAAAGTTCCGCAGTACAAACTGAACACTGGTCGGGAAGCCGAAATCGATTTGGGGTGTCGCCAACAACATAGGCACTCCCAACACCAAACGATGTTTTTGAGCCGTGTAAATAAATGTAGCATTCTTCATTTGTGCGCAGAGAGCAACAAATACCCGACGATAAACAAGAGGAGAGGTACCGTGCTTGGGAAACTGACGAGGGTCACGGAGCAGGCAGGTCCTGGCAGACTGACTAGCGCCGAGAAGTCGCCACTGCAATGGCCAGCACATTGTACACCAGCAATAAAGTATAGTGTGGGTCCTTCTTAGGCAGGAAGTCAACAGGACAACTGTGAGAGTTCTACGAATTTCCGTATGACAGGTCACTGGCGCACAGACGTCCAGACTCTGTTACAAAACATATTGTAAGAGCACTAGGCCTTTAGCAAGTTTATGACCGTTCTTTGGAAACTTCAAAATGTACGCAACAGGGGAGATAACAAGCTTTACATATAGGGCTGTGGTCCCACCCTAGTCAGGTTGTTAGCAAAAGACAAGGTGTAAACGAGTGGGAAAGAGGCCGCAAAGCTGAATCTCTTTTATCTTTTCACAATTGTTTTAAAGTCTCTGATTGGTGAAATTTGTGTAATCCAAGCAAAGGGCGCTCTCCGAACTTCGAATGCCGCGCTCCAGCTCGTGACTGGCTTGTGCTAAAATGTAGGATGTCTAAGATGTAATGGGCTTTTGCTACCGAGCTGAGGAAGAAAGTGGACAGAAAGAGATTACTCTTGTACTGGTGCTTCACTAGTAAGAAACTACAGGTCTTGAGTCAGCCGTCTAAACATTTGACATTTTCTGTCGTGCATAGTCGTGACACAGAGTAAAATTTCTATGGTAGACGAGCAAACGGGTTCACCAGCACACTGGATTCCACTAGGGTTCCAGATGCACCTAGGACAATACCTCCATTCCGAATTACCTGAACGCCAAACCCCATACTTGCATTTTTCGGGCGCACATTGCAGCCGTCCATGATTTCAGTGGCTGAGCGCATCGTGGTGTGACTCCCCGACCAACAGGAGGGTAAAGTATTCGCTGCTACGGCGTAGGGCTCCAATATATGTTTTTCAGCACCCTGTTGTTTCGAACAATATTTTTCCTTTCTTTTGGTGTGGCAGAGTGTAGATTCTCGATTGTGGGCAGTTGTTGTGCCATACGTCCGATTCACGTGTATGAAGTCAGATAGAGTGATTAGTGTTCTGGTTAGTGTCGTGTGTCGATCACCAGCTAATCACTTTGTCCGGCATAGACCCCATGTTAGTGAAAGTGTTTTTCAAATAAAAATGTTTGTGTGACGTTTCTTTAGTCTTTTTTTTATCTTGTTATGTTGACATTGAATAAATATATTGTCATTTATATCGCAACTTGTGTTCTGAGTAACATTACCATTCCATTTTTATTGAAGTCCAGAGTCTAAAAGAGAGTAGCAAGCTTGCAGTTGGCGAACCGCTGCCATGATCCATGTCCTTGGCACTTCTGTGATGCTGTGAGTTTGCGTACTTGCCATACAAGTCCACATTATGAGGAAATAAAAAGGAAAGAAAAGAAAAAGAAAAATATGGTTCATTTGTAGGCTGCAGATATTTAATGCTCTGATTGTTTTGTTTATGTGTTTATTTGTTTTATTTATATTACATTGCGTCAGCGTCTTCCGTATCATTTGTCTCCCGTTTTCCCGTCGTTGCTAACGGCGTTATCGTATTATTTTTGTGGTGTTTACTATTGTATTTTCTTTGTATATGGTTAATTTGTATTATAGTCAATGTATTGTACTGTGTATATGTTGTGACTTAGGTGATACGGTTGTCCCCTGTTGCACAGATAATTGAAGTATTTTGTTGATAGAGGATTTGAATTTTAACCAGAAGAAGAGCTAGACAAGTAGACTTTGAACGGTAAAATAAAGAATGCGTCATGGAGGAAGAGCGCAATGATACGGTTGACTCAGAGTTTGAACGTAGGGAGGCGTTGCTGTTGAACGTTATTAGCAACAACGAGGTCGTTCAACAAGGAATTCAGGGAGACGATAGCGATATGGCTTTTCTTGAGGGGATGGGCAGTGTCAGATCGCGTGTGATAGAAGATGTGAGTGTACCACAACATATCGAAGCAGAGGCGCTTATTAGAAATCCGGACAGAGAAGACAGAGCGATATCAGAACGCAATATTGCGGATACGACACCGCAGAAATCATGTATGAGTTCGGACGATCACGATACTGGGGGAAATGAAGAGGTCTTCAGTCTAGTGGCATTCTTAATGGGAATGGACAATAAACTTGATAGACTAAAGGGAATGGAGGCTGGACCAAAAGGAATGGAGAAAAAGATTATGTGACGAAAGCGGGCATAAAAAATATCGGTGCTCAGGTAAATCAGATGCGAGGGGAACACACGTCATGGGCAACTAAACTCTAGGAAAACCTACGGAATGTAAAAACCAAAGCAATGAAAGGTTTAAAGATTGCACATGATACTAAGAAGACGGCAGAGAGCGCCATGACAGTTGCAAGTTTCGCAAGACGAGTAGCAGCTAAAGAATCGAAAGCGAGTAAACGCATTCAATTGCAAGGGCGAGAGGCGGTGATCAATTTGAACAAGAAGGTCGAAAGCGTGGAAAAGCGGCAAAATGACGCAGAGCAGCGTATCGACACAAAACTACGTGAAGCCACAGATTTTTATGCGACAGCGGCAATGGACAAATTAGAATCTGAGCTGCGCAAATTAGGGACTGGTTCGGAGGTAACAACTGTAACTCCAGTGAGCGAGACTGAAGAGGTCAGGACTCTCCTTTCGTTCAATTCGGAACAGGAAGCGATCAACAAGCGTGTGGAGAAGAAGTTGGAGGATGCGCTAAGGAAGCAAATTCAAATGTGGCGAAGGGCGAACGCAACAGGACCAGAAAAAAATTCAGACGGGACGGGTAACTGCATACCGTTAGCAGCGAGCAGAGAACATGGTGAGATGAGCGTCGCATTTTCTCGAAGCCGAGGAGGGAACACAAATGTGGGGACGTCGAATGAGGCTATCCAAACGTCTGATATTTTCCGTAGGACGGCAAATGTCGATGAAGCGCCATTTGATATTCAACACAAGTACGAGAATTTGAAGTTTTTCGAGATGAGGGTAATTTCTAACCCACGCACAATTTGACCTCTCTTTAGCTCCAAATTGGCCTTTAAAATACAAGCTGGACTTTATTTGTGGACACTTGAAATGGTCAGTTGAGGAGAAAATGCGCGGAATGTTAGCAACGTGTAGAAGTTCTCAGGAGTTCTAAGACAGCTTCCTAATTATCTACTGGTCCAAGGAGACGCACGAGTGCATGATATACGAGATGATTGTTGGTAAAGATTCGAAAGTTCCGGCTACAAAAGCCCAGTCAAGTTCCTTGATGCAATGATTGACAAGAACTAGTACTTTGACGTACCATGCTCTACCGGTGAAATCATTCGTCATTGTTATACCAAACTTATGTCAGCATATCAACAAGTATTAGCAGGCAGACTGTGCAATGTGGAGCTCAGTACTTTCCGTAACACACTTTACGAATTATAGAACACATTCAGATCAGACAATACCAGAGAACACAGACAAAAGTCTGACAGATACGTCGCAAGCCCTATGTCGCGTCCACAATATAACGATTACAATAATAGGAACGGAAATGCGCAGAGTGGAGCGCCTCACGGAAACCATTCACGGTTGGGAAATTTCGGGAATAATGAAGTTGAACAACGAAGAGACTGGAAAGGGAACCGCAATAATTATGTACTACACAACAGAGGCTCGAATGGAAGGAGGAATGAAGGCTACGGACCACAAAACAGCGGATGGCGAAACCATGGCTCCAGTTTCGATGACAATGGAAGATAGGCGTGAATGAACAACGGAGGAAACGGAACTGGAGCTCAGATCGAGGTAATTGAGATTCGGGGACCTAACCCAGGTCGAGGGACGCGGGGAAATGACAACCAACGCCTCTGACCTGAAGAAGCCACAGATAGTTTAATGGTCGATGACAGCTGAACATAAGCATAGAAGCATAAATTTTGTCTAGTTGTAGTAGTTTTAAACACAACAATGATTTCTTTAGATTTTTTTTTTGTAATCCCACTATGGTAATTAGCATAGTAACTTCTCCCATCGCTGCTAATCGTAAGAGTTAGGCATTGTTAGAATTTCACTGTACAAGTATTTCTACGTAACATGTAGCAAGTTTGTAGATATACAGTTGATCATCCCAGAGCTTAATATATTACATTTGTTGAGCGTAGAAGTGTGCCGATTTCTTGACAGAAACTTCGTTGATCATTTGTGTCCTATTTCGCGCAAGTTAATATGTTCTCATAGCAGTTTTGCTGTTCGCACGGAACGACAGAATCAGGTTTCACAACGACGATAGAATTTTATATCTTCGAGTCCGAAACACCATACAGTTCAGCTGCAATCATATTTAAATTCTGTTTATTGTGTATGCATCGCAGTACACACCTTTGTACGATCCGGTATACAATTCGTGGTGTAGTGTGTGCGAGCTTGAGACAACCTTGGAGGTATTTTGGAGGATGGTCGTGTATTGGTCACGCGAGAGGCGGGTTGACTTTCAAGTGTGTTTCGCCGTGGTTTGACACCAATGCTCAGTGCAATATGTCTTTGCTGTGTGATGAGTATTGTTATCGCCAGCGGCGCGATGTATTTTTGGTGTGTTTTTTGTCTATGGATATCGCGTTTGGTGCGATGTTTCTCGCGAATGGGATATTTTATTCGGGTGTGGTTACACAGATGAGCTAACGTGTTTAATGCGGTTGTTGTTCACTGTGGTTATTCGCTTGTGGTTTTCGCATGTAGTTTTCCGCACTATTGTGCGATGATATTCGTGTGAGCTTCCGCGAGTAGTTCGCGAGCGCCTGAGTAGGTAGATCTTGGGCGACAGTTTGCACTATGTGACGTGAACACGGAATGTGAAAGTCACTTTGGTATGTATTTGTAGAGTGAGCGAGGAACACCATCAATTTGTGCGAAAGACAAGAACGGAGGATATGTAGCTTTGCAGCCAAATGTCGATAATACCTCGTGCTTTTTGTATTAGTTGCAGCGGCAGGAGTGGATAATTTGTACACCAGCCTGAGAAAAATTTGTGTCAGTTTCAGCAAAAAGAGAATTTCGCTTTTTTTTCATCCCACTTAGAACAGTGAGCAGATGGTCATGTCAGTACTCATCGAGATTCACGCCATACCCCAGCGTTAGTGCCACCGTAATGACAACAAAATGGTAGTACAGTAGTTTGCATCTCTTTTATAGTAGTTGGGTTTCATGAGTAAGCAGCATAATTAGATGGAATGAGAATGACTGAAGTGAATATGTAGTCTAAGCTGGCTTAGTACTTTGAGTGCATGAAGAGTTATGGGAAATTAACACTATACTATCGTACAGTACATCACCTCACCACTAATTAAGATTATAAAGATTTAGACACAGAAAATCAATCATTTAGAATTATTGCTGTAATAATACCCAATTTTTGTGAAACAGAATAAGATTATATTTTTGTGAAAGAGCTGTAAACCATTTTATTTATTTTTATTCTTGCAGTAATCATTCACTATAATTCACTGTATTTATGCTGTAAACTTATTTGTAAAATTCACGCACTAAGTTTCCATGTCAGCATTGTGCAGACTATGAGTGGCTGAGTTGTGGTGACATATCAGGCAGTTGGAGAAGTCGCAGAACCAGGTGCAGCTGCAGCAGATGGGCAGACGGACCACCATGCAGACAAGACAGCTAAGGCAGTACGCCAGCCCTGTGAGCAGGTGGTGATGCAGCAGGCGATGGTGACCCACTTAGTGCCCCAGGGCAGGTGGTCAACATGACGTCATCGGGCTGTCTTAATGGAATCAGGAGTGGGCAAGCCCCTTTGTACCTCGAGCTGTCAACAGGGGGCTGTGCCCAGCTGACACCGGAAAACTTTCGCCACCACTGCCACTATAAGGTCCCGAGGATCCTGCCACAGAATGGAAGTCTGAGTCCCGTACCAATGGGGCACAATAGGGAGCACTGATGGGAGGTATTTAAGTGCCTGGAGGCACGGTCGACGGTGATTACAGGAGGTGATTCACCTCAAACCTGTGTCCATATGCTGCCCCTCTTCCCATGATCGTCTTCTACAGCGGCAATGCATTTCAGACCACCACGTCACCCAAGATGGCCAGTAATCGTGACACCACTGATGGCTGCCACAGACAAGGTCCTGCCACACTGAGGGTGCTGCCTATACTGTACATGCCGAGCAAAAGGAGTAATCCATTCTGGCAAACTCATCCCACATAGCTGCCACGCTTAATCTGTTACTTAACATGGGTAGTGCAGTGTTTTCATGTGACAACTGTAAATTAAAAAAAAAATCGGACTCCCTAAAGACCTTTGAGAAGGGAGCTGTAGGAAACGTTTTAATTAATTGTTTTATGTATGTTTGTTTTCCATATGTTTTATATGTGCCTTGCTGTTTTCATTTTTAGAAGATTACATGTATTTGCTATGTTTTATTATCAAGTTTTATTTTTTCTTTAATGAGCACATGTATTATTTTTTCGTTTTGTGTAAGGTTTCACTTGTTTTATGTCACTCATATGTTGATTTGTTATGTTGACACTTAAGGGACAGACTGACACATTATAGAGAAATAAGTTGCACAGATAACACATGTAAAATGAAAACTAGGAATCTTTTATTTTGGGTGAATGTGAGAGCATTTGTAATCGATGTTCTAGCAAAGAATAAATGAACCCATACATATAATTGAGCGGGGGTAGTAAGTTCCCATGAGGTAGAGAATCCTCAAGACAACAATATTACTTTCAGGTTAGGGAATAACCTTCTCTGGCCCCAATTTCATGATGAATGAGTAGATAAATGTATGCAACTGTTTAGAAATTGTCATTTTAGTCTCGGTCTTCAAGAATATGATCCGTGGTATGCCAATCACACTTTTATTTCCCATTATAATTCTGTAGTTATGCAGTGGAGAGTATATGGATGACCCCTGGTAGAATGTGGTACAGACAGGGAATAACATTGTGCTGGGTTTAATGGTGAACAAAAATTGATTCATGTTTATTTCTTTGATAATGACCCAACTAAATTATGTAAATAGATTCTGTTCTGTGTTACACTAACATTTTAAAGCGTGACACTCTCCATCAATAAATTTGAGAGGAACGGGGAGATTGTAGGACTGTCTCTCTTCTGATGTGGTGTTATGCCGCTTCATGTTCTTAGGGAATATGACCTTTATAGCAATTTGACTTCATACATCATTATGAAATGGTGGGTAGTAGTTAATGCTCTTGCTTGTGTGCTCTAGGGAATGAATAACGGTAAGCTTTAACTGCATTTAAAGGAATAGGGTGCTGATTTAAACAACTGCAGTGAAAGCCTAGCGATGGTGGGCTGAGGAAGCCCGTTTTCTGCAAAACCTGGGAGAAAAAATTTCCGGACGGCCGAGTTCCGCAGTCTCATTGCGCATAAACGCTGGTTGGCGCTGGTCAGTAAGCAGCCGCGTCCTAGTAGACTGACTAGCGCCGGGAAGTCGCCACTGCAATGGCCAGCACATAAGGCAGAGGATGGGTCCTTGTTAGGCAGGAAGCCGACAAGACAACTGTGAGGATTCTACGAATCTCCGTATGACAGGTCACTGGCGCCCAGACATCTAGACCCTGTTACAAATCATATTTGTGAAAGAACGAGGCCTTTAGCTAGTTTATGGCCATTCTTTGGAAACTTCGAAATGTACGCAACAGGGGAGATAACAACCTTTCTATCGAGGGCTGTGGTTCCATCCTGGTCATGTCGTTAGCAAAAGACACGGTGTAAATATGTGGGAAAGAGACCACAAAGCAGAATCTCTTTTTTCCAATTGTTTTAAAGTCTCTGATTGTTCAAATTGGTGTCTGGAGCGGAAGGGGCGCTCCAGCTCGTGATTGTCTTGTGCTAAAATGGAGGAAGTCTAAGATGTAATGGGCTTTTGCTACTGAACTAAGGAGGAAACCTGACAGAAAGAGAAGATCACTTTTGTGCTGGCGCTTCACTAGTAAAGAACTACAGGTCTCTAACTAAACAATGAGACTTGGGTCCTTTACTAGTGTGCCACTTAGATCCTGTGCGATTCACCATCTGAACCATCAGAGGTACTGCTTCTAGCATGACGCACACAGCGAGTGATGCGGGGCGTACTTATTTGTCTTGAGTCGGCCGTCTAAACATTTGACATATTCCATCATGCGTAGTCGTATCACAGAGTCAAATTTTTTTGGCAGACCAGCAAACGGGTCCACCTGCACACTGGAATCCACGGAGGTTCCAGATGATCATAGAAAAGTACCTGCATTCCGAATTACCTGAACGCGAGACCTCATACTTGCATGTTTTGGGCGCGCACCATTTATAACAGATTGCAGCCTTCCATGACTTCAGTGGCTGAACGCATCGTGGTGTGACGCCCCGACCGGCAGGAGGGTAAAGTATTCGCTGCTACGGCATAGGATTCCAATATATGTTTTTCAGCACCCTGTTCTTTTTTTTTTTTTTTTTTTTTTTTTAATGGTAGAGTATAGATTCTTGAGTGTGGGCAGTTGCTGTGCCATACCCCGGATTCACGTGTATGAAGCCATGAAGCCAGATAGAGCGATTAGTGTTCTGGTTAGGATCGTGTGTCGATCCCAAGCTGATCACTTTGTCCACCATAGACCCCATGTTAGTGAAAGCGATTGTCAAATAAAGATGTTTATGTGAAGTCATTTTTTTGTCTTGTAATGTTACTATTTAATAAAGCAATTGTCATTTAGATCACAACTTCTCCTGTGTTCTTAGTAACATTACCATTCCATTTTCATTAAAGTCCACATTCTAAAGGATCGTAGCAAGGTTGCAACCTTCTACTATACCATTAACTTCACCATGTGATCAAACTATCGGGACACCTGGCTCAAAATGACTTACAAATTCGTGGCGCCCTCCATCGGTGATGCTGGAATTCAATATGGTGTTTACGTACCCTTTTCCTTGATGATAGCTTCCACTTTGGCAGGTGTTGGAGAGTTTTCATGAAGTGCTGCACTGAGGAAAGATATCAATGTCTTTCCGTGAAGGCCGTCCTGTGTGGCCGAGCTGTTCTAGGCGCTCCAGTCAGGAACCGCGAGACCGCTACGGTCGCAGGTTCGAATCCTGCCTCGGCCGTGGATGTGTATGATGTCCTTAGGTTAGTTAGGTTTAAGTAGTCCTAAGTTCTAGGGGACTGATGACCTCAGATGTTAAGTCTCATAGTGCTCAGAGTCATTTGAACCAGTCCGTGAGGCCTGGCACAAAGTCGGCGTTCCAAAACATCCCAAAGGTGCTCTATAGGTCAGGATTCTGTGCAGGCCGGTCTATTACAGGCATGTTATTGTCGTGTAACCACTCCGCCACAAGCCGTGCATTATGAACAGGTGCTCGATCGTGCTGAAAGATGCAATCGTCATCCCCAAATTACTCTTCAACAGTGGGAAGCAAAATGGTGCTTAAAACATCAATGTAGGCTTGTGCTGTGGTAGTGTCACCCAAGACATAAAGGGATGCAAGCTCCTTCCATGTAAAACACGACTACACCATAACAACATCACCTCCAAATTGTTCGGTTGGCATTACACACGCTGGCAGATGACGTTCACCAGGCGTTCGACATACCCTCATCCTGAAATCGGATCGCCACATTGTGTAATGTGATTCGTCATTCCACACGACGTTTTTCCTCTGTTCAATTGTCCAATGATTACGCTCCTTACACCAAGGGAGGCTTCGGTTGGCATTTACTGGCGTGATGTGTGGCTTATGAGAAACCGTTCGACCATGAAACCCAAGTTTTCTGACCTCCCGCCTAACTGTCATTGTACTTGCAGTGGATGCTGATGCGGTTTGTAATTCCTGTCTGATGGCCTGGATAAATTTCTGCCTATTACACATTACGACTCTCTTCAAATGTTGGCGGTCTCTGTCAGTCAACAGACGAGGTCAGCCTGTACACTTTTGTGCTGTACGTGATCCGTCAGGTTTCCAATTCACTATCATAACGGGAACAGTGGACATAGGGATGTTTAGGAGTGTGGAAATCTTGCGTACAGACGTATGACACAAGTGACAACCAACAACCTGACCAAAGTAGAAGTCCGTGAGTTCCGCGGAGCGCCCAAATCTGCTCTCTTACGATATCTAATGACTACTGAGGCAGCTGATATGGAGTACCTGGCAGTAGGTGGCAGTAGGTGGCAACACAATGCACCTAATATAAAAACGTATGTTTTGGGGGTGTCCGGATACTTATGATTTCATTGCCAGACTAAGGGCATTGTGCATTTTCCTGCAATAGTTCATCGGATAAGTTTTCATCATGATTGTAGCGTAAAAGTAACAGTGGTTGCTGCTTGAAACTATCTGCTACAAAATCATTGCGTTGTTCACCGGTGGGTGGCCGGCCGCGGTGGTCTCGCCGTTCTAGGCACTCAGTGCGGAACCGCGCGACTGCTACGGTCGCAGGTTCGAATCCTGCCTCGGGCATGGATGTGTGTGATGTCCTTAGGTTAGGTAGGTTTAAGTAGTTCTAAGTTCTAGGGGACTGATGACCACAGATGTTAAGTCCCACAGTGCTCAGAGTTAGCCAACCAGTGGGTGAAACAAACGTAGTTATTTTCCAGTTTTGTTGTTGTTTTTGTACAGGCTGATAATTGTTTCTGTTTTTGTTGTTTCCGTTTCTGTTATTTCCATTATAGTCGTTGCGGCATCTCTGGTGTAGGCTGTCGCTTGTTTGTAAGATATGTTATGATTATTGTTATTATTGGGGTGTGTCTGCTGATTTTGGTACGTGTATTGGTTTGCGGAAGGAAGCTGTTGATTCTGCTGCGCTACGTAGCCGACAGCGGCCGGCGCGCCAGAATTAAGTCGGCTCGCCTGCGGGTTTTGCATACCACTGTCGTAAACATTGTGGCAGCTGTTTTGCCGCGCGGATCGTTGATCCTCATATAACATATCAACAGAATCAAGCACAGCCAGAAAATATTCTGCATAATAATATGGAATGTACAGTAACTTCTCTGTAATGTTAAAAGGCAATCTGGCTGTCAATGCGCGGAGAATATCGCGCGTAGCTATAGGTTCGTCGAGAAAGTGTCCCATATTCAAATATTTCTCAAAATATAGGCGGAGACTGCCATGTTTAGCATTGAAAGCCTCTGGCTCAACAATCTGTTTCTTAAGACGTTCTTGTACTAACCGCGGCCAAAATTTGACCAAGAACTCTCTTTGAAATTGCTCATATGTCACGCATCTGTCGGTTTCATTATAGGCCCAGACAGTTGTGTCACCCTGGATGTAACCTACAACATAAGAAATTCTATTTCGGTCACACCATGCTCTTGGGCACGCACTACTAAACGCTTTCAGGAAAATTACAGGTTATACAGTACATTGGTCTGGGATGAATGGTTGAAAATGCCGATGTTTAATCAGACTTTCTACATCTTTGGCACTGTAATATCATTTTCTTTCACTGTATTTACTGTAGCGATTGGCTGGTAAGTGGAAAGGAATGTAATGCCCATGTGTGGCCGTGCGGTTCTAGGCGCTTCAGTCTGGAACCGCGTGACCGGTACGGTCGCGGTTTCGAATCCTGCCTCGGGCATGGATGTGTGTGATGTCCTTAGGTTAGATAGTTATAAGTAGTTCTAAGTTCTAGGGGACTGATGACCTCAGAAGTTAAGTCCCATAGTGCTCAGAGCCATTTTGTAGTGTTGTTGCTGTGAGGAGTGTGTTGTGTACGGGGGATACGTGTCATGCGTATAATTGTTTTCATTACCAAAGAGAGCATTTTCATTATTAGCATTACTACACTCCGGTCGCATGTCATTGTTTAGTTGTTTCTGTTGTGCTGCGTTTGACTGAGCTGTCCCAGATATGACAAGTTTATTATTTTTGACAAATTCGTCTACTGTATCGTGCACAACCGTCGGTAATTTTTCCTCTTTACATTGGTCAAAATATTTATTTTTCTTATCAATATTTATTTTTCAGATCAACCCAGTAATGAAATTCTTTATTAATGTTGGCAAAATGGCTGTCAGTGTGTAACTGCAGTTTGTCTGTGAGTTATTTATCCATCTTATTTGATCCATTATAATGGATCTGAAAGCCTGCGACTGTGAAAACAATAGGTCTGCTAACAGTCACGATTTCCTTTATTTTATTTTTCGCACGACGTGTTTCGGGAAATGATTCCCGTTCTCAAGTGCGCTTTTTGTGTTTGTTACGCCATTTCTATGTGATGTTGTCGATGTGTGAGAGTCTGCTTCATTTCGTTGACTGTAAGTTTCCTTATGGTCCATACAGCAAAGAAAAACATTATAGTAGGTGCAATAAAAGTTCCAAAGTCACCAGTTTCATTTATCGTGGCTTTTCCTGTCTGGTTAGAGAATATTAGAGAACAGAAAAATAATAACAGATGATGATAATAGTATCTGATCAGTTTATACAAACATTGCGCGCTTGACAATGGCTTTTTGCGTAAGGTCCGTTCATTGTTACTTTGACCGTTTGTGATTTTTCTGAAAATATATCTCTATCGGACTTCTTAGATTGAATAATTCCAAAGGTTTGATTCGTGCTGGACCTTTGACAATATTTGAAACACGGAACCTTTAGCCATGCCAAGACGCCGTTTAATTGGAACAATAGCTGGCAACGTAAATGAAACACAAGATTAAATAGTATCACTGTATTCACAAAATATTATACCATACTAAATTACATAGACACTTACATTAATTCTGTTGCTGTGTCAACTATGAGTACGCCAAATGAGATTGCGTCCCAATAAAATATAATAATGGCGGTGTCCCATATAATTACCTGCAGCGATGGCAGATATGCGTCCGATAAGGATTGCTTCCTGAACACACTTCTCGGTAAGACAACTGAACTGCGTAATTATTCTAATGTTTCAGCGGTTGCACGCCACAAATGATACATCCGCTCATACTAATTAATATCTTAAATAATTCTTTATTTATATTCTGAACTTATATCTACTTTTTTTGCAACATATCCATGCCCATCCTGCAAATGTGTCTTTAAACAGTCTAAAATCACGTGCAGTTGATCAGACTCTAAACTCTGTCGCTAACGTGCCGTTCATACCGTTGACCCGCTCGTAATGACAGACATCCTTACCACTTGTGATTGATTGACTGACTGGTACCTTCGCCCTCATCCTCGCGGTCTTTTATAGCCGCCGAAGGTGCCTCTACAGTGTTCAGGGCCAGCAGAGTCACCTTTGATCTCTCATCCAAATTTGACGCATTTAATATGAGCACATGATCTATGCATGGATTCGTCTTTTGACCATGCAGGTTGCTACATAATGAGAGTTTAGATAAGCTCTTTTTAACGGTAGTGATATCATCTGAAACAGAATGAATCGACTTCTTGTCATTTGCAGTTAATCACAAAGGCAAAATCGTGATTTTATAGTTTCATGGGACAGAGTAGATCATCTGTCCTTGTGTGTCACTGGGAGCAGGACCTATTTTTAGGACATACTTTTGACCTTTGCAATATGATCGCTATCTTTTACACTGCAAAATTCCGATTTCTAGACAATAAATCGATGTGCTCATTGTGTTGAGCCACATCAGTCGGGTCGACAATGCCAATAGCAACAGCGTGGACCAGATGGTGGCATAGCAGCATGGAACTTTTTTACGTACTGCTACTTCTCGGCTCCTCCGAGGGCAATGATCTGCAGAAGCGCCCGTCAGCCTGATAACCTGGGGCTATGGAGCAACAGCGCTCTTCCAGAACGCTGTCGAAGCAGACAACGCCAGCCTGCACCTGCGAAAGCAGAAGTTCAGACATCTTGTACCACTGGGAGGGCTTCTGTACGAGCTCACTAGATAGAGAAAATGGAGTCTTCGTCGCCCAATGGTGACGCTTGGCCGCTCCAGTCTGCTGTAAGTTCCAGGGTGGGCGTGCTGCCGTTGGAGCAGCTCTAGCCAGCCAGCTCACATCACTACCACCCAAACCAGACCCTCTTTCTGTGATTCTCAGGTTGTGCCCAACTTATCCAGGGTTTCACAGTACGATGAGCAACGCCGTGAACGCTTTCAAAATGCCAGCCAGATCGCAGTTTAAAATGAAGCAGGCAGCTATCATCGCCAGACTTCGCTGTCAACAGCTGCAGCACTCTGCCTGAATTGAAGTCTGCATGCAGAAAACTTGGAGTCGTAGCAGAATCGAGTGACATGCTGTGTGAGTACCTGTTCTGACAGCCACCTCTCTGGTGGGGCGTGAGTTCAAGCCGGGACCACCTAGCTCTCCAACTGCTGTACTGTTGTCCATCGGATCATGCAGGTCTACATGGTTGCTATCTAATGCCAGAGTGGATGCACACCATCGCCTTCAGTCAAGCCAGAAGCTGCAGGTTAGCACCACCTAATCTGATGTATATTATACGTTCCTGCTACGGGAGCAATCAACTATCCAGAGCTGTTCTCTGTCCCCCGTTGCTGACAACTCACTCCTTACATCAGATCTCTGTAGCTGCACTGACAGCAGCGTACGCTCCATGTGCCACCTTCCTAGCGTATTATCGTTGACGCCAGCTTGCTCCAGCAACTGTGGCTGGCGTCATCGAGGTCACAGAGCTCCTCTCCAGATTCCGTCTCTGTAACTATCATCAGTACAGGTTTTTCTTAGCCCGGCATATTCTGCTTACAGTTCGCCGTTAAACTCCTGCTCTAGTCACAATCACGTACTGCTTCAGTCCTAGTTTAAATTCCTTCGTGACTAAGAGCTCTTTGTTCTTCCTGTATTGAAGTTTTTGTCGTTGTTGCGCCTGCTTAACTTCTTATGCATCCGTATTTTCGTCACTGTGTCTTTTTGTAGGACTAATTCTATCTCTTAGATGATGTGACACTTGGGGTTTTGCTGTCACAACTGGGACGTATTTACGGCCTTTCAATTGTAACCTTTCTTCTGGTTCTGACAGTGTCAATGTTAAGTTTAGAATTCTATCTGCAAACTGGATTGGTATTTTTGGTATTAGAGTTCTCTACAAGAACAACAATTACTGTTCTAACTTCATCTTTTGACAGGAAAACATAAATTATGTTTCAAACTGTGAATTTATCCAGTAGGATAATACAGTTTTTAACAAAGCGTTAGACCAGCTGAGAGTAGTCCTAGAATTAGCTCTACAGCAAGATATACCTACGAATGTACAGTGTGCAGAATAAATTAAGCTGGTGCAGTAGCAACATCGTCTTCTTCAGGAAGTACGAACTTAAAATTAGGATTCATAGCAGTAACATAATCGTGACAAAGAAGGGACTGCAGTGGTGTTAATTTAAACAGATTATCCAAGCAAAGTGGAAGAATTTTTCCATTCAGTGCAGCTACAAAACCCACAGAAAGGACCAAAAGTTAAATACAATGATCAGGCTAAGTAGTTAGCACCAGCCAGTATGTTGTAGACGTCCACGCTAGTCTATCCTGTGCCTGCCTCTTCATGTCTGAATAACTATACCATCCTACTTCCATTTGTACCTGATCAGTGTACTCATCCATTGGTCTTCCTCTACAAATTTTACCCTCCATGCTTTCTCCATCACGAAATTGACAATTTCTTCGTGCCACAGGATGTGGACCATTAACCGATGCCCTCTTTTAATCAAGCTTTGCCATAATTTTCGTTTTTCACCAGTTCTGTTCTGTACACCGTCATTAGTTACCGATCTACCCATCTAACCTTTCAGCACTGTTCTATAGCACCACGTTTCAGAAGCTTATACGAGTACTCTATTATTGTTTGCCATGCTTATCGTACAGGGCTACGCCCCAAACAAATACTTTCCCATTCTTTTGGAATATGTTTGCAACATCACTCTTCGAGTAAAATCTAGTTCTACACAGCTGTATGGGCGAACCAATCGTATTTCCAGTGGAAGCAACAGTACACAATTTTACAGGCAATATCAACATCATCTGAAGGAAGAAACCGAACTTCATAGGAAAATACAACAAAGAAAATTTTAGATCTAATAATCATGTAAACAGCTGTTAAGATTACAACAAATGCAAAATTAGGCTGTTTTGATGAACGCAACTTGTTCTCAAGCGTTCCTGTGAATAACTGTATACATACAGTGTCAAAAGCAATGTATTTTCACAACATTAATCCACAAGAACAACTGAGTATAATTAGTATAGTGGAATGTTGTTTACTTAAAAAATACTTCCGATATCAAAGGAGCTATTGTGAGTAAGCAGATGGTCATACAGTGGCCTCATCCCTATCCCCTTTGCTAGCAGAAATGTTCGTGGACAAATGGGAGACCCATTTTCTGAAGGGTGTACCGTAGATGAAACATGTGTACTGGTACATAAATGTAGATTACATTCTCTGTATGTGGAAAGGCTCCACTAGAGAGCTGCAGAAGTTCATGAAAAATGTGAGTCATGACATACTTGTATAAGTCAGAATGGACTAACAGGATTTCTCCATTAATTTCATAGACATCGGCTTATAGGTAGTACACAGCAATCACAAATTTAAAATTTGTGGAAAAGACTCCATTAATAACACATTAATTCCAGCTTCCTCTCAACATCTTACAACCATGCAGCTTTCCACCAATTGTTCCAACAGCTCCTCTCTATCCCCATGTCCCAAGAAGACTATGACCAAGAACTCAATGCAAAAAAAGCAACAGCAACAAATAACGATTTAGGTTCCAATATTAGTCACAAAATTTTCAATAAAAACTGAAAAAGCAATGTGTCCACTGGGCAACGTAAATGTTTGTGGATATGTTGTGACTTACCTTCATTAGCTAAAACTTCAAATAAGACAAGCTGCATTTAGAAGGCAGAGGGTTTCTCTGTGCTTTCTACTTCCTGCAAGCGATAGGTAAATGACTCTCAGATTCAAGAGATACACAGTCTGCATTATGGAATGTGGGGTTTGTAAGATCATCTGCCGAGAGTGTCAAGCTTGTTGTATTGGGCAGACCGAGAGGTCAGCCTGCACTAGGCTCAGAGAACACCGTAGAAGCTGGAGATCAAAGAAGCCAGTTTCATCCTTTTCCAAACGTTGTTTATATGAAAACCACAAATACGTAATAGATTTAGAAATGTTGCACACAGAGGGAAAGGGGGCAAAGCTAACACAGAAATATTAGAAATTAAGAAACATACGTGTGTATCTCCACACTTGTTACTGAAATACTCAAATTATTAACAACTCTTAGTCAAAAGAGGTAGCGTTTACAGAAAGGACACTTTAGAAGTTGACATGTTTATCTTTGCCTGATTCTGATCTCTGGGATCCTTTATGTTCTAGAAAACAGCCTTGTAACCCGAAACCTAGGTGGTGCAATAACAATAAAGATTGCCAAACGAGTCTAAAAGACTGTTTCCTTTAGTTAAAAAATATACAATGTTAAATCAGTAACCCAAAGCTGAAACTATTGAAAGGTTGAAATTTACTGGTAGATTAAAACTGCCGGACCGAGACTCGAACTCGGGAACGTTGCATTTGACGGGCAAGTTTTGTACCAACTGAGATACCCAAGCACAAACGACACGTCCTCACAGCTTTACTTCGGCCAGTACATCGTCTTGTACCTTCCCAACTTCAGATAAGCTCACCTGCGAACCTTGCAAGGCGAGTACGTCTGGAAGAAAGAATACTGCAGAGACGTGGCTTAGCCACAGCCTGGGAGATGTTTCCAGAATGAAATTTTCACTCTGCAGCAGAGTGTGCGCTGATATGGAACTTCCAGCAGATTAAAACTGTATACTAGACCGGGACTCTAACTCGGGACCTTTGCCTTTCGCGGGCAGGTGCTCTACTATCTGAGCTACCCACGCATGTCTCACGGCCCGTCGTCACAGCTTCACTGTCGCCAGTACCTTGTCTCGTACCTTGCAAACTTCACAGAAGATCTCCTACTCTCCCACTTCTCTGGCAGCCCACGACCAACCGTTACTACTCCATCCAAGGAGCATCTTTATTAGACCTCCAACGTAACCTGCTTGCAGAGAACAGTCGCAAGTTGTGATGGATATGCACGTTTCCAATAACAGTCCCGGGGTGTACAGGCGTTCTGTTACAACAAGAGACCGGGGCACGTCCTGTTAACAAATAGGTAGTGTTGTACGCTTCCTCAAGTATTTCAACAGCTCCCAAGGAATGTCGCCTAGTCCCGTTGCCTCCAGGTGCCAGATGCCATCCCATCGTTGACCTATAATTCCATTTCTGTTACAATGTTTAAACTTCAGTTTCCTTATGTACTTCTTTTATACAAGATCTTCAGAGATAGTCTGAAAGGTTTGCAAGCGTGTTGCAGGGTACGTTGTGCTGTAAAATAATTGTTAAGTTTCCTACTTAATTAGAACTGAAGGTAACCACCAGTCCGAAGCGCGCGCAAATTCAAGTGCCACCAAAACTTGGGTATGGGATGGTAATGAGGATCAAACCCGAGCCACAGGCTGAGCAGTTTATTGTGCTATCATCTACGCTGTGAGAACAACTGACAATAATTGAATCTGGCGGGCCACTTGAGTCTGCACGCTCAACAGCCTGATTGGCTAACTTCACTGCTAATTAACTCTGAAACGGCGCAGCTTATTGAATTTTTAACAATTATTTCTCTGCACAACGTACCCTACAACACGCTTACATGCATTTCAGACCGTTTTTGAACATCCTTTATATTCGTTCCATCTTTCAGCTTTCCCATCATTGCTTAGTACCCGGCTCTCATCTCAGCTCCTGATATTCACACACACAGGTAGCCTTACAGTCATCGACAGCGTTACATTTGCCTTTTTGCAACATCTGCTCAGCAACTTTTTGCCCTGCATCTATTGCGGCGTCAAATAGCGGACGATGCCACACGGAAAAAATAGTGTTTATTACTTTAAAAGCAATCTCCACACATGCTCATACATTTATCCCGTGAGAGTACCAAGGGCGTCATTTCCTTCATGGAAATATGTTTGCGGTTACCTACGGAAACATGATTATACCCAGGCATGAACCTCTTTGTCCGAAACTAGGCCCACATGTCGACAAGGCTTTTTAACTACGCTGCAGCAGTCGCCTTAAAGTCTTTCACATACTCCCGATATCTCACCATGCGATTTCAATATTTTTGGAGCCTTCATGAAAGACATTAGTGGCCATCGATTTTCTCTGGACGAAAAAGAGCACACTTGAGTACAATCTGTTGTGACTTGGCAAGACAGCCAAGCCACTACGAGGTGAAGCCGAAAGGCACGCGTTTAAGCTCACGCAGGCTGGCGTGAGGTCTGGAACAGGACACGGAAATGAACTAGCAAAAACAGGACGTAGCTGTGGACTACTTAACTTTAATCCATAATTGGTGAACATCGGTCTGACGGTACATGCATCACAAGATAAATAGCAAATGATAATGGCGCCTTGCTAGGTCGTAGCAAATGACGTAGCTGAAGGCTATGCTAACTATAGTCTCGACAAATGAGAGCGTAATTTGTCAGTGAACCATCGCTAGCAAAGTCTGCTGTACAACTGGGGCGAGTGCTAGGAAGTCTCTCTAGACCTGCCGCGTGGCGGCGCTCGGTCTGCAATCACTGATGGTGGCGACACGCGGGTCCGACGTATACTAGCGGACCGCGGCCGATTTATAGGCTACCACCTAGCAAGTGTGGTGTCTGGCGGTGACACCACACAATCCACAAACGTTTTTCCATCACGGCGCTGTCCATCTCGTCTCACAGTGGCTTGAATGAATTAACGATTATGGCAATTACTTTTGAGTTGGTGAGCAGTTTACTTACATTTCCATCCGCCCTCGCTTTCATTTGACTGCTCCTAGAACATCTACACCCATACGCCTCCACCCACCATACGGGGCATAGCAGAGAGTACCTTGTACCAGTTTTAGCCATTTCCTTTCGTGTTCCACCCAAAAATTTAACGACGGAAAAGTGACTATCTGAGCCGTGTGTGGCTCGTGTTCGAGCCCTATCTCATTTGGCATCCCGTTTTTTCACTGTACTACCACCTAGTTATATTAATTTGAATTACTGGTGTCACTGAGTTGCCGCCTTGCCTGCCCGTGAGCGGCAACAGCGGCACTTATCGATATAAGCCCTGGCGTATTATCTTTGCTGCCTGCTATTACTTCCCGGCTGTCATGTGTTCGGAGTTAGTTCGGATCTGCCAGGGAGTTGGGAAGCGCTAACAGTGCAGTTCGGACCTGGCAGTGTTTGACTTAGGACGCGGCAGAAGTTCAGTCGGGGCGCGCCTGCAGTGAGGTCCGGACAGCCATGACTCGCCCGACGGTTGCCGATACATATCACTTGAGTGCGGACCACCTTAGTTGGACGTCGGTCGGTCGCCTTGTCGGGTGACGTGTATGTTGGTCGGCGATCGCTTATGGGTTGCATGCGTGTGCCGACTCGTGATTCGTCCGTGTTACTGCACAGTCATTGCCGTTAGTACTGTCTAGTCTTTCGTGCAAGTGTTCGTGAAACTCTGTGTAGCTTTTGATGTCGACTGCTCAGTTATTTTAATGCTGCCTCGGTGCTGATGTGCGGCAGTCGGTCGGTTGGTGTGGATCAGCCAGGGAATCTCTGCACGGCACAGTGGCCCGGACCCGTGGCAGTCTCTACGCAGTGTCGGAGTGTGTGAGAGCTGTTCCGATTGCTACGAGGTTCTTGGCTCACTGACCCAGGACATCAAAGTTGAGTGGTGATTTATTTACCGAAGCCACTCTGTTCACATCGTGCCGTTTGTTTTCAAGGTTGGCTGTTGGGGATATTCCCGTGAGCAACAGCGAGTGTTCGAGGTGGCGAAAGTTTTGCCACCATCCGGTGAAGTTTAACTGTGTTTTGGTTATTTGAAGTCCAAGTGCACCAGAGGAATTTTCTACCTTGTGGCCGTTACCATTCCGATTACTGCCCTGGCCGCTGACGAAAAATTCCGGCAGAGTCCTTTCCTCACCGTGTTATCGCTGTCCAACACGTGTGTGTAGTTTTGACAGCTTAGGCATACTTGGTTGTGAGCAGCTACACATTTTACGTTTTGGCTTTGGAGTTCCCTGTGTACTCGTCAGGTGGAAGGCAATTCGTCTTGTCGGTGGGTCCGTTGACTGTCTCTTGGTAGGACTGTCGGCGGGTCGGATATAGTTCGGCCGACTACCGGTCTCCCTAAGCGAACGTTAATGTTTCAAGGGCAGACTGACCCCCGAAAACTTCGGAACGTCACTGGCTGTACTGCCTTTTCTTATTGGTGTTTGTGTATTTTAATGGCTCATAGCTGATGGTTTGATTTTGTACGCCTTTAGTTGGGTATTAAACAATGCGCCTTTAACCGTTTGAAAACTGAAAGTTCCTTACTTCTCAAGTCTGGCGTTGTTTGGGCCTTCAGCCTCATTTAAAATATTTTTTTTATTTTTATAAAGCTTTGGGCATTCTGCCATTTGAAACTTTATTGTAGTTGTGTTTCGCAATCATGGACCATCAGCCGTCTTAAAATTTAAATTCCGTATTTGATAAATCTTACATTGTTGGGGCCTTCACCCTCATTTAAAAAAGTTGTTTAAGGATAAAGCCTTGGGCATTGTGCCTTGTAAAACTTTATTGTAGTTGTGTTCTGAATGATGGCACTTCAGCCGTTTTAAAGGTGAAATTCCTTATTGTTAAGTCTTAGATTGTTTGGGCCTTTAGCCTCCTTTTTTAAAATTATTTAAGGGTAAACTTTTGGGCCTTCTGCCTTGAAAATTTATTGTAGTTGTGTTTTTAATCAATGGGCCTTCAGCCGTTTTAAAATTAAAATTCCTTACTTGTCAAGTCTTAGATTGTTTGGGCCTCCAGCCTCATTTGAAATGTTATTTAAGGATAAAACCTTGCGCTTTCTGCCTTTTGATAATTTATTGTAGTTATGTTTTAAATCATGGGCCTTCAGCCGTTTTAAAAATTCAAGAGGTTTTGCTCTTAAGCCATAATCTTATGTGACATATTCAGTCGACAGTTAAGCTAGGATATGTTCGCTGTAGTGTTTGGGCTACTAAATAATGTTATATGTGTTAGAGTATAATTGACAGCCGTTAATTTTTGGCCTCTTTTCACAATTCCAACAGGCTGTTCTGCCCTGAGGATTTAACCAGGCGTTTCCCTATGTATATACCTCCGTGGAAGCCCTAATGTCTCTCAACTTATCCTCGTAGTCCTTACGCGAAATTGGCGTTGGCGGCAGCAGAAGCGTTCCGCAATCGGCCTCATATTCCGGTTCTCTAAACTTTCCTCAATATTGTCTCTCGAAAAGAACGTCGTCCTCCATTAACAGAGTCCTAACTGAGTTCACGAAGTATCTTCACAATACTTGCGCTGATCAGATCTAGCGGTAACAAATCTAGCAGCACGCCCCTGAATTGTTGCTATGTGTTCCCTGAATCCGTCTAGGTGCAGATCCCAAACACACGAGCAATACTTAGGAATGTGTAGCACTAGTGTCCTGTATGCCGTCTGCTTTATAGATGAGCAACACTTTCTCAAATTTCTCCCAATAAAACGAAGTCGACCGTTCACCTTCCCCACTTCCCGTTCCATTTATTATCGCTTTGCAACATTACGTACAGGTATTTCATCGATGTGACTTCGTCAAGCTGGGCACTCCTAATGCTGTATTCCAATTGATTCTCCTAATCATTCGCATTAACTTACATTTTTCACCGTATAGAGCAAGCTGCTGTTCACCACACCAGCTAGAAATTCTGTCTAAGTATCCTGTACTCTCCGACCGTAACTCAATGGAGACATCTTCCCATACCTCACAGCGTCATCAGCATACAACTGTAAAATGGTTCTCCCCTTGTCCGTCATATAATTTATGTTCATAGAGAAATAGATCGGTTCGTTGGCACTACTCTGGGAGCACTCCTGATGATACCCTATCAGTCTCATTCAAAATGGCTCTGAGCACTATGGGACTTAACATCTACGGTCATCAGTCCCCTAGAACTTAGAACTACTTAAACCTAACTAACCTAAGGACATCACACAACACCCAGTCATCACGAGGTAGAGAAAATCCCTGACCCCGCCGGGAATCGAACCCGGGAACCCGACCGCGGGAAGCGAGAACGCTACCGCACGACCACGAGCTGCGGACTATCAGTCTCATTTTTTAGATGTCTGTGTGACCTTTCGGCTGCCTCGTCTGCTAATTTTTATATTTTTGTTCCTTTTCCGCATTAAATATAATAATTCCTACGTTCTTCGTGTATTTCCTCTGGGTTTGTGTTTTCGCCTATTTCATCAACTGCTGCCTTAACTGAAGCATCTCTCATAGCTACACTTTCGTTTTATACTGTTTTCCTTTCTCCTGGTTCGTCCAATAATTGTTACATAATGTTCACTTTGAAACTCAAGACAGCCTCTGGTTTTTTGAAAGTATCCAAGAGCATGTCCTTAATTTCCTACCGTTCCACAACTTCCTTAATTGTAATTAGTAGACCATAACAAATAAATTATTGTGAGAGTCTATAGCTACCCATGAAAATGTTTATCAGTTTAAATCTTGTTTTGAACGAGATGCAGCAAAGTGAGGGCCACAATAGTTGGTGGCTGTGCTTCACGACTTAAATTACTTTCCTGAGTTCACTCACTGCACTACTCCGAATGGTCTTTCACTGAAACCGGAGTACAGACTTACAGAACTTGCCATGTAGCGTTAGATCATCCAACAACGGCACTGTTTTGACGTAGTTCGAACTGTAAAAGAAAGAGTGGCACTCGCAATGTAGAATTTTTGTAAACAAAATTGGAGTAACAGATACTACACTAGATGATATAAGGAAAGGAGTTAAGGGAAATGTGAGCCAATTAACATACAAATTCCTACGTAACAAAGAAATGGCTTACATTCGTACTTCAGTAAAACTTCGTTAAGTATGAAAAATTAAATTACGTTGGCTCATAGTTGCACTTGGTTTGGTAATTTCGTGCACTGACTGACGTGCGACGTAAACGAAAGTTGATAGGCGAGTTTCTACATTCGAAATATGATCGCTATTCAGATTTCGCTCGATTCGCATAAGAGCGATATTAGAAGCACCACGAAAAGGGTGCAGATCAGATGTGCTTTGCCTACAGCTGTAACGGTCATCAGCGTAAGTTATCTTTGAGGATATAGGTGACGAGTTGATGTTAGTCAAGGGTGCCTTTAAGCTGACGAAGACATCATTGTCATCACCTCATGGGTTGGAACGAGGTGTGCAATAGGGGTGCGAGAAACTGGGTGTTACTTCTGCAATACTGCAGAAAGAGTTGGCAGAATTGTAGCCACTGTACGTGACTGCTTTCAGCAATGGTCCATCATGTACGGAGTATGGCTCTGGCGCATCATATTGTATCTGTAGCCGAAATTTGTGCAGTAATTGGCACCACAGTGCACAACGAAATGTTACAAATCGCTTAATTCAAGGGCACATCAGAGCTAGAGGCCATATAGCGTGCTTTCCACTGAACCCAAACCACCACCATTTCTAACTTCAATTGTATTAAGTGGGATCTCATTGGAGGGCAGGGTGGAGGTCCGTTCTGTAAAAAGATGGTTCCCTTGGTGCCATGATGGCCATGTGTTGCTCAGAAGGAACCAAAAGAGGTCCTGCAACAAACTAGTCTGCATGCTAGGCACACTATACTGACATCTGGAGTTACAGTCTCGGGTGCGGTTTCATATGACTCAAGGACCGTTCTCGTGGGTATCCCATGCACCCCGACCGCAAATTTGTATTTTAATCTGGTGATTCGACTTTCTGTGCTGCCGACAGTATTATAGAGAGTGTTTTCCAACAGGATAACGCTCGCCCAAGTACGGCTGTTGTAACCCAACATGCTCTACGTGCTCGACGTGTTGCCTTAGGCTGCTCCATCACCAGATATGCCTTCAATCGAACACATATGGGGTATCACTGGAAGACAACTCCAGCGTCATCGACAAACCTTAATCGTCCCTGTATTGACGAACCAAGTGTTACAGGCATGGAAATCAATTCCACGTTTGCATGCTTGAATTCAACATTCTGACCGCTACACCGGTTATTAAGGTACCGGCATTTCACATTTACAATGGCGTATCTTTCGCTTTTATTAACCAGTGATCTTGCAGTGTTAATCACTTACCTAGACAAACGTATTCCGAAATTTCATTAGTTTACATTAATTACTTTTTGGTGTTGCGAATTTTTTTCCGTCAGTCTATTTTATAACGAACTGTAATTTGGACAAAACTGTAGAAGAAAGGAAAGGTAAGATATGGATTCAGTGTGGAGGAAACGTGGCATTAAACTATTATTCAATAAGACTTAATCAAATGTTGGCTTTTTTCGTAAGCCTGCGTAAAATGTGTGTTACTGCAGTATAAGAAACGTATTCCTCCGAAAGAGAAATAATAGTTTATGCAAAACTTCGGACATTTAGATACCACAACTAGTATGTGGAAAATGGACAATTCGCAAGTTACCCAAATATAATGACCCTCTTTCTAAGATATCGTATAGGAACCTTTACTTGCTGTTACTTAAAGGACATCAATGGAATTCTGTACCTAACGGCTGTAATAAACAAGCCCAAATGAAGAGTCTAAAGAGTAATAAAATTATCATCGGTCTGCCCAGACAGTTTTTGTACAGCGTTGTAAACTGATGGTAGTGGCATGAGGGAACGATGAGTATCGATCATATGCAGTGAAAATGAATTCGTTGTTACCGACATGGGCAATCTGCATCAAATCAATTAAAAGCGAAAAAGTTTTATATGTTTCTGAAGCTTACATTTTAGCAAGCCATTTCCAGTGAATAATTTGTTCTTTTTAGATAATCATATACGTTCAAGATGTGTCGCACAATTTGCGTAAGCATTCGTGCATCTCGGTTGCTCATACACAGATCAATTGGCTTTAACGAAAATTAAGTCATTATAGAGGCTATTCTAATGTTTGGTAACTGAGACAAAACTTTTAAAAACTCACTTTCTTCAGAGGATTTTGGACCTCTAAAAGGCGTTGAACAAAGTAACATAATGTTAGGTGTTTAAGACTGCCAGAAAAACTGGCATAAGTTAGAGATAAAATATAAGACGTACAATAACCAAAAGGAAGATGTATAAGTGGAAGGCCAATAGAGAACTTGGATTAAGGAGGGATCAAGACATGATAATACAGTACGTAAAGGGAGATGAAAATCTAACAGTCTTCGGGGACTAGAATGCAGTTGTACAAGAAGGAGTAGAAGAAGAGGTTACGGGAGAACGTGGAATTGGGACAAGGGATGAGGGAGGAGAAAGACAAATTGAGTTCCGTAACAAATTTCTGCTAGTAATAGCGAATAGTCTGTTCAAGAATCACAAGAGGAGGAGGTATGCGTGGATAGGGCCGGGTGATAAGGGAAGATTTCTATTAGATTACATTATAGTGGGACACAGATTACGAAATCAGATAGTCGATTGCAAGACGTGGTCAGGAGCGGATGTAGACCCACATCACAATGTGGTAGTCATGAAGAGTGGGCTTAAGCTTGCGAGAGTTGTCAGGAAGAATTAATACGGAAAGAAGTGGGATACGGTAATGCTAAGGAATGACGACATACGCTTGAAGTTCTCTAAAGCTATAGACATAGCAGTCAGGAAAAGCTCTGTAGGCAGTAGAGTTGCAGAGGATTGGGGATTTCTAAAAAGAGCAATCATTAAAGTTGGAAAGAAAATACTAGGTGCAAAGATGGTAAATGCGAAGAAATCATGGGCAACAGAAGAAACATTGAAATTGATTGATGAAAGAAGAAAGTACAAAAATGTTCAGAGACATTCGGGAATACGCACATACAAATCGCTGAGGAATATGTGAAGGGAAACTAAGACACAATGGCTCCATGAAAAATGTGAAGAAATCGAAAAAGAAATGACTCATCACATAGGAAAGACAAAACAACCTTCGATGAAATTAAAGCAACGGTGGTAACATTAACATTACAACAGAATTCCGCTGTTAAATGCAGAGGAGAGAGCGGATAGGTGGGAAGAGTACATTGAAGGCCTCTATGCGAGGGAAGAGTTCTCTGATGTAGTAGAAGATGAAACGGGACTCGATTTAGATGAGCTAGAAGATCCAGAGTTATAATCAGAATTTAAGAGCGATTTGGAGGACTTAAGTAAGACAGAAGGGATAAAAAACAATTCCATCAGGATTTCTCAAATCACTGGGGGAAGTGGCGACAAAACGACTATTCACGTTCGTGTGTAGAGTGTATGAGTCTGGCGACATACCATCTGACTTTCGGAACAATGTCATCCACACAATTCCGAAGACTGCAAGAGCGGACAGGAGCGAGAGTTATCGCACAGCCAGCTTAACAGCTCATGCATCCAAGTTGCTTACAAGAATAATGTACTGAAGAACGGAAAAGAAAATTGAGCATGTGTTACATTACAATCCGTTTCGTTTTAGGAAAATCAGAGGCACCAGATAGGCAATTCCAACGTTCTCGTTGGTAATGGAAGTAAGAATAAAGAAAAATTAAGACACATTCATAGCATATGTCGAACTGGAAAAAGCTTTCGACTGTGTAACATGGTGCAAGACGTTTGAAATTCTGAGAAAAAAATGGCAAGATATACGGAGGGAGGGGTAATACACAATAATTACAAGTGCCAAGAGGGGATAATAAGAGTGGACGACTAACAACGAAGTGCTCCGACTAAAAAGTGTAAGACAGGGATGTAGTTATTCGTCCCTACGCCCCACCTGTTCGATCTGTACACTGAAGATGCAATGACGAAAGCAAAAGGAAGGTTCAGGAGTGAAATTAAAATTCGAGGTGAAAGGATATCAATGATACGATTCGCAGATGACATTGCTATCCTGACTGAAAGTGAAGCATTCCTGGTTAAGAGAAGTCTACTAGTATCAAACACATGCCTTAATTTTTGGAATAAATTTTTGAGAATATACGTTTGGATCACAGCATTTTATTGTAGTGAAACGTGGACTATGGGAAAACCTAGAAGAAGAGAATCGAAGCATCTGAGATGTAGTGCTACACTATAACTGGTAAGGTAAGGAATGAGGAAGTTTTGTACAGAATCGGACAGGAAAGGAATACGTGGAAAACACTGACAATGAGAACGGACAGGATGTCAGGACCTCTATTAAGACAAATGGTTCAAATGGATCTGAGCAATATGGGACTTAACTTCTGAGGTCCGCAAGAACTTAGAACTACTTAAACCTAACTAACCTAAGGACATCACACACATCCATGCCCGAGGCAGGATTCGAACCTGCGACCATAGCGGTCGCACAGTTCCAGACTGAAGCGCCTATAGCCGCTCGGCCACATCGGCCGGCACCATATACGAACGCTGCAGAACGTACAGTAATTAGACGGCTTGATTTCAGTGTCATTGATCATCCTCTCTATAATACCGACTTGGTCCCATCCGATTTTCATTTCTTTTCAAGATTTTAAGAACTCCTTCGGGAGCTTCAATTTGATTCTTATAAAACTTTGCAAGCAGAGGTGAAGATGTGGATCTGTCGAAAAAGGCAAGCATTCTACAGTGACAGTGTTCAAAAATTAGTCTGTCGTTGGCAGAAATGTGTTCGTCGCCAGGGTGACTATGTTGAGAAATAAACATGTTGACATACTTTTCAGCAAACTCTCGTAGGTTCTATTCTGAAATGTAGAGGATAGGATAGGAAGCCGTTGTGGGAAGGAAAGGAAGTCAAACGACATAAAAATAGGCCATGAATAACAGGATTAGTTTTACAGTATTGCTGCCGATTAAAAAGAAAAATCGAGGTTGAATAGCACAATACAACACCTCCGTGATATTTTAGAATACTTAATGCCAAATATGGCAATGATAAATCACTGAGGAGTAACTGAAGTTAAGGAGGGGTAGGTGCTTCGGGACTGTATTTACTCAGTTTTCTTTTCACTCGCGGCATTTCTCTTTTATCTGTGTAGTTCCCCTGGTTTCTCCGTGATTACGTCTTTTCCCAGCACCCGGATCACGAGCTGTGCAGTTCCTTGGAAAGTCAGGAGATCAAAGGAGCCTGGAGGTTCAACACCGACGGGAGAAACTAGGTTCGGTACTGTCGGCAACACGAACAAACTGAAGGGCTGTATTAATGAATATTCCTCGTAATTTTACTCGCGAGTAAAACTAAACGCTGTGAAACGGACGGTTTCGAATATTCCCGGAGGCGGCAATTAACGGTACCGAGCATTTCCCAGGCGAAATGTATTACAGTTCTCGAAGCAACCAACCAGAATTGTCGCATACAATGAATTCGTATGAGGGGACACGATCTCGTTTTAATCCCTTTCAAGTCGAGTGTTTTTGTCATTTAAGTGTAGAATATGTCAAAAGCGCACGTATTTCGTGTAGCTTGCTATGTCTGTCGTGGGCAGATCGACGAAATAACGACTCGTTAGAACTATCAATGTTGTGAAAAAATTGTTTCGGACCAGTTGTTTTTATTTCTGGGGAGATAGCATGCTTAGTAAGTAAGGAACTATGAAGCATGCTAGAAAAACTAAACGAAAATGCATTGTTGTTGTCAGTATACAAAGCTGGAGTAGTTGTTATACAGGTCGTACAGAGGAGGTTGATTAGCCGTCCTTGTGTTAAATCTAATGAAAATACTATGACTGGAGCAAATGCGGAGTTTCTGGGGAAAATCAACACTCATATAAACTACAGACACATGATTGTTTTACATCAGCCATTTAACTACACTTTCCACTGCAGATAAAATGTGCGAAAAATTACTACAACAGTACTAGTTTCGACTTGACTTACCGAGACAGGAATAAATGATACATTCTTAATTAAAGCACTCACGACACTAGTGTAATGTTCTACGACATTTATTATTTTCTTAACAAACCACTTTTCGTCTGTTACGCCGTCATCAGGTGCAAAGATAAATTTGTAGTGCAGTGAAATTTTTGAAGGGTCAAAGATGATGATGGCGTAACAGCTGAAACCGGATTGTAATATAAATATTGTTTAATGTTACACCGTTAGTGTGAGCATTTTCATTCATGATCTTTAAATAAGCTACCAAAACCGGCGGAACAGCCCATCAGTGCAAGAATTTATAGTACAAGAAGTCATAAACATACTACACTTGTTGACTGTTCATGTATGTTACTATAATTTACTTCGCGAGTCAGCTAGGAGACGCCACATCAAAAATATGAAGAATGAATAAATATATCGCGGTGCGTTTTTCAGCAACTTAAAGCGGCCGAGGTCACGTACTTGCTGAGGTATGCCAGTAATTTTTAACGTTTATTTTCTTTGGAACCATATACATTGTTCTTTTGCAAACTAAATTGCCTTCGAACTCTACTTCAGTGAAATAACTTTGTGGCACTCAATCATCTGCTAGTAGAATATCATTACCACCCGTTTTCCCCTATGTTATCAAGTCCTTTGCGTGTACATTTCCGCAAACCATTGCTTCCTCTTTAATGTTCCCATATGTGTTTCCGACCAGAATCTGAAACCTCTTCCTGCTACGCAACTTCTTCACTTCCACATACCCCTCTATGATTGTTTTCAGAAGCTCGTCTTCTTTCTTAACTTATGTCCTATCCATATCCTTTTCCTTGTTTTATTATTATCGGTAATTGTCCTTGTTATCCCACGCCTCTCAGTATCTCATCATATCTCACTCTATCCATTCTCCAACTCCATCCATTCATTCTTTCCATCCTCCACCATATCTATATCTCATAAGGCAGGGTTTCTCTGTCTATCTTCCTCACTGTTCACGTTTCAGCACTTCAACGAAACATTTCATTAGTCTCTCCTCAAATCTTAGTTCACACTGCAGCCATTGGAGTGATTACTTTGCAATGTAACATTTCTCCTTCTTGGATCAAACATTTTAGTACTTCTCCTGGCATCATATCTGACCTACTGCTTTCCATTTCCCATTGCTGCTATTGTACTCTTTGCTTCTTCCGTTAACGATTGCAGTCCTTTCTCAACACCAACCTTACTGTTCAGGGATTCAAGTTCGTAGTTGTTCGTTTTTGATCTGTATCACAGAGGTCTTTTAAACAGTCCTCCTGGATCTGGACGACATTCTCGTGACCATTGCAAACTACATTTCTGGTTTATTGAGAATCTCCATAGTAATATGAGTACCTCCTGGTCTGTTGTCTTTTCATGCTATGTATCGATTCTCCATTGTACTCTTTACCCTGTTGTACTGTGAATCGTATTTTCTCTTCCCGTCTAATGCTCCAGTTGCATTGCGCTATGGTGTCCACCATAGTGTGCTCTGCATTTCTACTCAGTTCACCATTCAGCCTGCGGTGCATACAGTATTTCTTGCATTTCGTTATTCTTGTTATTGAACTTTCTTCTCTCCTCCGCCCTGAAAAGCATTTTCCTTACGGACCATGGATTTATACCATTGTTCCGTTTACAGAGTGCTGTATCTCCTCAAGACGCAGTGCACAGCGTTAATTAGAGAGGACGCTTCACACCAGGCGGCAACAGCATGGTGCCTCGGACATGGTATGGGCGGTCGCCTCCAACTGGCACTCATACTCAGAACTAGGTTGTGTTTCCGCTCTAGGATTTTCAAATAGACCTTGAATCCACCAATAATTACTTCTGCCACCACAGAGAGCTCTGACGCAATGAATAATTCGATACTTCTGCCAAATACATTAGCGTCCAAAATTAAACTTACAAACCACTAATTGGTCGTCAAATTCACTATGTAATCATACAAACTGTCAACAGATGTCCGTATAATCTTATTCTGCATTCCGGTCAACGAAAGACTACGCCAACAAAACGAACAATCAACGGGGTAGCGTTTGCCGAGTAGTCCAAATCCACTTCACTGTGTGCACTGCCACTGACGGTGTTGTGTGGCACGGAGAAGACGCGTATCAGACACTCTGCGGTGGAGGGACATTGGAAGAATGGAAGCAGGACTGTCGCGAAATGATGTGGCCTGATGGGTTAACGTGAATCGTTCTGTTGTTATTCGGATGCGGCGATAGCTCATAGAGGCATGAACTGTATCCCGAAGACCAGAGCAGGGCCGACCAAGTGGGGCATTAGAGAGAACCGTTATTTGGCTGTAAGGGGACGACGGTACGGCCCTATTAGTGAACGGCAACTGGCATCTTATCTCGCAGCAAACGGCATGTCGAGAGTAAAGTCGTCAACATACCACCTGGACGTTCGCACGGTGGTCTGATGTTCTTTTCACAGATAAGTCCCGATTTGATATGTAGAGTGATTCTTGACGGATTCTCATCTGGAGGCAACGTCGAGCACGATTTCGGGATGCACACACTGTTGAAAGAGGCCGATATCGAGGAGGATCCCTAATGGTGTGGGCGGGGATTATGTTGACCAGTAGAACACCTCTTCATGAAATTGTACTGGTGAAACGGTAAGGTGTAACTGCTGACAGGTAGCGTCACGAAATATTGGGACTTCGTGTGCGGTTGTTGCAAGGTTCTGTGGGCCCAGACTTCGTATTGATGGGCTACAATATCTGACCTCATAGAGCAAAGGTGACTGATGTTTTTTCGGAAACGAATTTGTACTCATGGTGTGACCTGTCAGCTTTCCCGATTTGAATCTCACGGAGGAAGTCTGGGATTCACTAGGGCCACGGGTTGCATCACGTTACCATTCACCAACCACCTCCCAAGACCTGCGAGCAGATCTGCTGCAAGAATGGGCGTTTTTGCTTCAACATGAGATTGATGAAATCATTTATAGCATGCCCCGATGTTGTCAGGCCTGTACTGCTGCCGGAGGGGATCATACCCCATAGTGAGCACATTAACCAGCTGTCGATATTTGTGTCTAATCTGTTAAGACAAAAAAAAGTTGTTTACTTTCTGTATTCTTTACATTGTTTCTACTTCACTGTCAGCTGTTTATACTGTGTTGTGTTAAAATAAACGCAACTTTGCAAAATTTATGTTTGTTGATTTTATTATTGACACCAGAGTAGTTCACAGAATGAGACTCTCGTGAGAAGCGCATCATTTAAGCGATCGCACTCCGACATTAGGCAGTTATCGCAGCCAGTGCTTAGCAGCTATCTGCCAGTAGTCGTCTGCTGTCAACACAACAGTTCTCTACGGTTGCCTATACCTTATCTGCAGTGCTGATCGGTCTATAGCATGTGTGATGGTTGGGAGAATAAGCATGTGTGTTGTAGCATGGTTGGGGTCTCTGTCATCTCTCCTGTTACGATTCTGAATTAATTGTACCAACTATCATTGCTCCCTGGCAGATCACTCACGTGCTTATCTTCTGTCTCAGGTGTTGGGCTTTGTTTATTACAACAGATGATACGTCGCCTAGTGAAGAGTTGATTAAACTCACCAGTGAAATCAGTATTGTGTGGTAGCGCATATGTTCAGAAATGTACTCATAAATCAGAGATGTTCCTAACGCAAGACTCATAACAAAGCAGCCGCTAGAGGAACGGACTTGCTGTAGCACAAATCAAAAGAACAAAAGTTCACACAAACAATGTCTTAAGTACAAAGACCAGTCAAATGACTCTGAGCACTATGGGACTTAACATCTATGGTCATCAGTCCCCTAGAACTTAGAACTACTTAAACCCAACTAAACTAAGGACAGCACACAACACCCAGTTATCACGAGGCAGAGAAAATCCCTGACCCCGCCGGGAATCGAACCCGGGAACACGGGCGTGGGAAGCGAGAACGCTACCGCACGACCACGAGCTGCGGACAAAGACCAGTCCTTAGCGCAAAATGAAGTAGTGAGAATCACTATAGCAAGATAACCAGCCATTGATTAAGAATGCGGTCGCAGTAATACATGCTGGACAATAGCGCTTGCCACGCTACGTCCCGATCTGCAGCACCGGTATCTCGGAGTGCAAATATAACGACGGCACAGACGCACCCATTATAAGTGCAGCCTGCTTTGTAGTTGTAAAGACTACAAGCAAGTAACGAATATTAGCACAGGGCTGCTTCCAAGGCAATGGAAGACAAAACACTTGCCACAGAATGGCGGTGACTGCTCCAGAATGAGACTCCCGTTGTCGACATATTTAGTAACTGCAACGGAATGGGCTGGAGAACCGCTCTCCGGACTATTTAAAGGCTCAGTGGAAGACTGCCCTCCCAGGGACACTGCCTTATCGTAGGCACCTTCATTGCTGGATGGGACGGTTTACGTGGCTCGATGAAGTCGAGAGCTATGCCGGCAGTAGCGTAGCTATTGGCAGGGTCACCCAAGCTGGACTGGTCTCGACTGAAGAGCCAGACGAATTATGTCCCGCAACATAGGACATGGGGGGGGGGGGGGGGGGGGACGCTCTGTAGCCGTACGGAAGCCGACCTCCATAGGGGAGTACAGCAGTCCGTCTTCAGGCCACAAGTGGCCCATTGGGACCATGCGACAGCCATGTCGTCCTCAGCTGACGATGCAGAAAGGAGGGGCCTGTGGTCAGCACACCGCTCTCCCGGTCGTTATGATGGTTTTCTTTGACCGGATCCGCTACTGTTCACTCGAGTAGCTCCTGAGTTGGTATCACGTGGCTGAGTGCACCCCGAAAAATGGCAACAGCGCATGGCGGCCCGGATGGTCACCCATCCAAGTGCCGGCCACGCCCGACAGCGCTTAACTTCGGGGAGTCAGTGAATCTCAAACGTTTGCTTGGTGTGCTTTCACAACTTCTGGGTCATTCAGTTTTTCTGTGTCACAGTTTGTATTATTCTTCATTCCAGGTTTAAGTGTTACGGTTAGTTTCTCTCTCAGTACAGCTTTTACAGCATAGTGGTCTGGTCACAGTTACGGCTCCTGCAGCTCCTCACATCGCTAACTGTACGTAGTATGTCGTGCCTTTACTAACACATGATCTGTTTGATAGACTCCTCCACTTAAATTTGATTTCCATGTCGCGAGATGTCTTCTTTCATGTGGGAAACATGTGTTCCTGATGACTGGATTATTTCTGGCAGTGAACTGACATAACATTTCTCCATCCTTGTTACTTTCTTCATGTAATGTGTATCTCCCAGATACACTCCCATATTCTCTTCACCCAACCTGAGCATTAAAATCTCCCATAACCAAGAATATATCACGCTTTTCTACTTTACTTCATGCGCTTTCTAGATCATCACAAAACTTTTCGTTTGTTTCTTCTTCTGCTTTCTCTGTTGGTGCATATGCTATTATTATTGTTATATTTCTGTATTTCCCTTTCACTCTCAGTCTGCTAACACTTTTACCATCCTCCTTCGTTATAATGAATCAAGTTCTGGCTTGTCCTGTTCTTCTGTTTGGCTCGCTATACGTCAGAGAATACTCGGGCGTATGTATTGTCCTTGCCATCTTAATTCTTGTAGCGCCACAATGCTGTACTAGAACTTCATGAGCTCATCAGCAATTTCTTTCATTTTTCCAGATTTAAACATTGTTCGTACATTCCATGTTACTATTTCTCTATCTTTTGTCGTTTTTCTTTGCCGTGGTCGCGTTTTTTTTTTTTTTTCTCCTTCATCATCAGAGGCTCTTGTTGAAGTCCTGTAATATGTCAGTTATACAATGTGTGGTTATCGGCCCCACGCCCAACCCCATGGAGGACCTCGATGTCTTTAGGGTTTACTCTCCCAGGGGTAACGGCCTTGTCGCAGTGGATACACCTTCTAGAGTACGTTGGGTGGCACGGGATACATGCTGACGTGCATTGTCCTGTTGGAACAGCAAGTTTCCTTGCCGGTCTAGGAATGGTAGAACGATGGGTTCGATGACGGTTTGGATGTACCGTGCACTATTCAGTGTCCCCTCGACGATCACCTGTGGTGTACGGCCAGTGTAGGAGATCGCTCCCCACACCATGATGCCGGGTGTTGGCCCTGTGTGCCTCGGTCGTATGCAGTCCTGATTGTGGCGCTCACCTGCATGGCGCCAAACACGCATACGACCATCATTGGCACCAAGGCAGAAGCGACTCTCATCGCTGAAGATGACACGTCTCCATTCGTCCCTCCATTCACGCCTGTCGCGACACCACTGGAGGCGGGCTGCACGATGTTGGGGCGTGAGCGGAAGACGGCCTAACGGTGTGCGGGACCGTAGCCCAGCTTCATGGAGACGGTTGCGAATGGTCCTCGCCGATACCCCAGGAGCAACAGTGTCCCTAATTTGCTGGGAAGTGGCGGTGCGGTCCCCTACGACACTGCGTAGGATCCTACGGTCTTGGCGTGCATCCGTGCGTCGCTGCGGTCCGGTCCCAGGTCGACGGGCACGTGCACCTTCCGCCGACCACCGGCGACAACATCGATGTACTGTGGAGACCTCACGCCCCACGTGTTGAGCAATTCGGCGGTACGTCCACCCGGCCTCCCGCATGCCCACTATACGCCCTCGCTCAAAGTCCGTCAACTGCACATACGGTTCACGTCCACGCTGTCGCGGCATGCTACCAGTGTTTGCGATGGAGCTCCGTATGCCACGGCAAACTGGCTGACACTGAAGGCGGCGGTGCACAAATGCTGCGCAGCTAGCGCCATTCGACGGCCAACACCGCGGTTCCTGGTGTGTCCGCTGTGCCGTGCGTGTGATCATTTCTTGTACAGCCCTCTCGCAGTGTCCGGAGCAAGTATGGTGGGTCTGACACACCGGTGTCATTGTGTTCTTTTTTCCATTTCCAGGAGTGTAGATTAAAGAGGTAAGTAAAACAAACTTATTTAAAAACAAATCAAAAAATTCTGTACATTGAGAGATTCCTTTCTCGAAACACTTTCTCCCAAAAGTTACGCAGTGTATCACCTTACCTTCTAGCTGAGCTCAATATCTCACTCGTTATGGAGGGATACATTCTCAGGCTGTAAATAGAAAGTTCCGGTAAAAAGATTGGAAATGAGAGTTCGTTACTATGGTCCTCGCATCAACTGGTAGTGTTAAATTAGGAAACAATGTGCGTATAGTGTGTATATTGTGCACAGTGTACGCAGTGACTGGTAATGAGAATTGAATTAACAGTATGGCACTAGCGTTATACATTATTACACAGCTTCTTTTTAGAATAGTATTGTAAACTAGAGATAAACCGAATGAGGTAACATAGCTTAAAACTGGTAGGCCTTGTACTCAGGAGGCAGTATTCACCTGGCAATGCTTATTCAGATTTTCCTGATTTACCTAAAGTACTTCAGGCTAATACCGATGAGCTGTGGCGTGCTGGCGCCAGTATTAATTTGATCATGTATCGTTGAGATCGATTCTCTTTGAGTTAAGCTATCTTTGATTTTCGCTTGTCTGATCTTCCGGTTTGACGGGCTAAGGGATTAAGTTGTTGGCCTTCTACGGGTAACCCTCGAGATCTCGTGATATTCGCTGGGAGACTAGTGTCAGCGGCTGCCGAACGAGCGTGATGACCATTATATGTTGTGGTGTGAAATTGATCGGGCGTTTTGTGACATGGGCAGCTTGGAGATAAAAGTTCTGTGACTCCGCTGGGAATAAAATTTGAAGTGAAGCGGTGAAGCTGTGGAACCCAGTCATTCGTATTGTGTACGTGATAGGAAGTACGCGGTCGTAATTGTGTTTCGTTGACCGACGCACTAAAAAGCATTTAAATCTTATTATTATGGTGAGACTTTCATGGTCGAAGTTTAAGATGGTGGAAGAGTTCAGTTGGCCTAGTTAAATGGTGGCCGTTATTTGAAAGTTATCTCCGAAGTTTCAGCCGGCCGTTGTGGTCGAGCGGTTCTAGGCGCTTCAGTCTGGAACCGCGCTACTGCTACGGTCGCAGGTTCGAATCCTGCCTCGTGAATGGATGTGTGTGATGTCCTTAGTTAGGTTTAAGTACTTCTAAGTTCTAAGGGACTGATGACCTCAGATGTTATGTCCCATAGTTCTAGTTTTACTAATGCTCTGTGTTTCTTGTAATGAAATGATTTTATGTTGGCGTTTTCAAAGCCTGCCCTCTGTTAATAGAGTTGTCCTTGTGTAAATTACTTAAGGTCAAAGTTGTGAATTTGTCAGTAGCGCTCCTTAACACGCTCACCCATATATAGAGTCAGAGGTTCTGTCGAGTGTTTCTGTGTTTCAGAGTTATCGTAATGTACTTGTGATTCGTGCAAAAATCTTTGATTGTGCCAGCGCCCTGGCGGGAAGTGAAATGTCATCGGAGGTCTAGGCCTGGCTGGGTTTAAGAACCTGGCCACTACCGGGAGTTGTTCACATACTGCCTTCCAGAGTTTAGTATATATCCTTCTCCCGCCAAGGCGGGTTAAGCTGGTAGATATATAAATATACAGAGTGGTCCATTGATAGTGGCCGGGCCAAATATCTCACGAAATAAGCATCAAACGAAAACACTACAAAGAACTAAACTCGTCTAGCTTGAAGGGGGAACCAGACGGCGCTATAGTTGGCCTCCAAGATGGCGCTGCCATAGGTCAAACGGATAACAACTGCGTTTTTTTTTTTTTTTATAGGACCCCATTTTATTACATATTCGTGTAGTACGTAAATAAATATCAATGTTTTAGTTGGACCACTTTTTTCGCTTTGTGATAGATGGCGCTGTAATAGTCACAAACTTATAAGTATTTTGTATCACGTAACATGCCGCAAGTGCGGACGGTATTTGCTTCGTGATACATTACCCGTGTTAAAATGGACCGTTTATCAATTGCGGAAAAGGTCGATATCCTGTTGATGTATGGCTATTGTGATCAAAATGCCCAACGGCCGTGTGCTGTGTATGCTGCTCGGTATCCTGGACGACATCATCCAAGTGTCCGGACCGTTCGCCGGATAGTTGCGTTATTGAAGGAAACAGGATGTGTTCAGCCACATGTGAAACGTCAACCACGACCTGCAACAAATGATGATGCCCATGTAGGTGTTCTATGTGCTGTCGCGGCTAATCCGCACATCAGTAGCAGACAAATTGTGCGAGAATCGGGAATCTCAAAAAAGTCGGTGCTGAGAATGCCACATCAACATCGATTGCACCCGTACCATATTTCTATGCACCAGAAACTGCATGGCGACGATTTTGAACGTCGTGTACAGTTCTGCCACTGGGCGCAAGATAAATTGGGGGACGATGACAAATTTTTTTGCACGCGTTTTATTTAGCGACGAAGCATCATTCACCAACAGCGGCAACGTAAACCGCCATAATATGCGTTATTGGGCAACGGAAAATCGACGATGACTGCGACAAGTGGAACATCAGCGACCTTGGCGGGTTAACGTATGGGAGGAAGTATAATTGGCCCCCATTTTATCAATGGCAGTCTAAATGGTGCAGTGTATGCTGATTTCCTACGTAATGTTCTACCGATGTTATTACAAGATGTTTCACTGCTTGGCGGAATGGCGACGCACTGCCGACAAGAATGATGTCCGGCACATAGATCGCGTGCGGTTGAAGCGGTATTGAATAGCATATTTGATGACAGGTGGATATGTCGTCGAAGCACCATACCATGGCCCGCACGTTCACCGGATCTGACGTCCCCGGATTTCTTTCTGTGGGGAAAGTTGAAGGATATTTGCTATCGTGATTCACCGACAACGCCTGACAACATGCGTCAGCGCATTGTCAATGCATGTGCGAACATTAGGGAAGGCGAACTACTCATTGTTGAGAGGAATGTCGTTACACGTATTGCCAAATGCTTTGAGGTTGACGGACATGATTTTGGGCATTTATTGCATTAATGTGGTATTTGCGGGTAATCACGCTGTAACAGCATGCGTTCTCAGAGATGATAAGTTCACAAAGGTACATGTATCACATTGGAACAACCGAAATAAAATGTTCAAACGTACCTAAATTCTGTATTTTAATTTAAAAACCTATCTGTTACCAATTATTCGCTAAAATTGTGAACCATGTGTTTGTGACTATTACTGTGCCATCTATCACAAAGCGAAAAAAGTGGTCCAACTAAATCATTCATATTTCTTTACGTACTACACGAATATGTTATAAAAAATGGGGGTTCCTATTTAAAAAAACGCAGTTGATATTCGTTTGACCTATGGCAGTGCCATCTAGCGGGCCAACGATAGCGCCATCTGCTTTCCCCCTTCTAGCTAGGCAAGTTTCGTTGTTTGTAGTTTTTTCGTTTGACGCTTATATCGTGAGATATTTGGCCCGGTCACGATGAATGTATACGAACATGTTTCTTTAAATATTAGCGACTGGCAACTGGCTAAACTCTAAACTGCATAGCATCTGCTGAGTTCCTTGCGCAGCTCTTTCTAGTAGTCTTTTATTAACACGTCTGATCACGTGAACATTCATTTTTAAAGATCAGTGTTTCTGCTGCAATTTTGTATGTAAGTGGTTCTATTATGATATGTAATTGGATATTAGCATGGCACTAGTGCTGAAGTGTCATTAAGTCACCCTTTATTGGTAGGTGTTTTGATTATATATATATTGTGAATGAAATTCTATATGGGAGTTTGAATTTCTGAAATTTGTCAATAATTGTGCTTTCTTAATAAGGGAAAATATCTAAGGCGCTGCAGTCATGGACTGTGCGCCTGGTCCCGGCGGAGGTTCGAGTCCTCCCTCGGGCATGGGTGTATGTGTCTGTCCTTAGGACAATTTAGATTAAGTAGTGTGTAAGCTTAGGGACTGATGACCTTAGCAGTTAAGTCCCATAAGATTTCACACACATTTGAACATAAGGGAAAATAAAGCGAGGGTTATTAGTGCCCGGCAACGTTAAGCTTGTCTTTGACCTTTTAACAAGTGCTTCTTTAACGGAGTCCGCAGCTCGTGGTCTTGCGGTAGCGTTCTCGCTTCCCGCGCACGGGTTCCAGGGTTCGGTTCCCGGCGGGGTCAGGGATTTTGCCTGCCTCGAGATAACTGGGTGTTGTTGTGTCGTCTTCATCATCATCAATCATCCCCATTACGGTCGGAGGAAGGCAATGGCGAACCACCTCCGCTAGGACCTTGTTTAGTAAGCGGTGCGGATCTCCCGCTTCGTCCCCTACGCTCTGTCAAGGAGTATTTCACTTCATCATCATCATCTTTAACGGATTGAAACAGTATGTTAATAAGCGTATTTTAGTGAAGAATGTTAAGTGTGGCCATCTTAATTTCATAACTGGTTTTAAGGAGTTTGATGAAGTGGCTACGTGAACTAATTGATAATTGCTGTGCTTGAGATTTCTACAAATGCCTGGCACATTTAGTTTCTTATAACTTTCTGTTAAGGGGCTGTTTATTTGAGTACTGAGTACCCTTGGTTTCTAACTGTATTTGCAAAACTTTATCTAGTGACTCGTCCACAATTTATATTTCTCAAATTCCTTAAAATTCGTAGTGTCAATAAACTGTCTTAATTGTTAATTGTGACTACCAACCATGATTCCATCCCGCTTCATCTTTTGTGGTATCTAAGATATGGTGTTTAAGTGTGGTACGAAAAGGAACCATGTACCACTTGGTAGCAGTGACAGAAGGGGGAGGTGGGGTTTGCTTTTCCTATTCTCTCCTATGGTTGGTAGTCGTTGCTTAGTAAGTTGTAAAATTGTCATTATTGTGTTTTGAGATTTGTCTGCCTGTTTCAGGAAGTTACGTAACATGAGTCTCCGAGCTTGCTCCGGCATAACTTATTTACTGAAAGAGCAGTTGATTTATAAACTCCGTGTCTGATTTGGTGGCCAGGCTTCGGGCAGCGGTAGACATTCCTGTTGCCCTGTCGACAGACATCGTTAGCGAGGTAGACGACTTGTTTTCGAATATCGAAGCAGTTTAAGTGATGTAGGTCAGACAATTGAATTTCTGTCGTCTACTTAGCTGACGCATAAACAAAGATGTAGCGTGCAGGTGCATTTAGCCCATTACTGTAACTGTTTATTGGATATAGCTTCAATCGATGTCAATGATGCAATGAGTGCTCTCCGTCAAAGTTGCTTGGTGTTACCGGAGGTTTGCAGTCACGCGCCGTAGTTCTTGCCTTAAGCGGGGGAGTTTTAAGTAGTAATTCTGAGCCTGAAAATGTTAGTGAGGTCACACGTGTTAAGTGTAACTAAAAACATTTTCCAAATTACCTAATCCAATTATTAATGTCTTCAAAGTTATATCTATCTTGTATATCGAAAATTTGAACAAGATTCAATCCATTCCGTGGTTGTTAGTCCGTTTTCAGATTCATGCTGTTGCTTTGCATGTTCCATAGTCTGTCGTATTAGCATTATTATATATTATATATTATTATATATATATTAGCATTATTATATACGATGGCTAAGGGTGTGCTTATTAGCATGATAGCCGAGGAACTGGAACAACAGGGGCTCCGTCAGCGCATTATTAATGCAAGGCTCTCGGCGCGCATGCGCGTCGAATTAGAGCGGGAATGTCATTGGAAGGTTCAAGGGTTTAACGAAAACTTAGCGCAGTATTTTGAGAGGGTTCTCACGGCCGCAATGGCATTGGATATGCTTGTGTCCGACCTTAATTGTATCTTACGTACGCTGGAAGGCATGCAGGTACAGTATCGCGCCAGGTTGAACCTTGTACAGCGCCCTTGCTTCATGGAACAGTTCCAACATTTATTGTTATTTTGTTCATCTATCGTTGGGATGGATATTGTTTGAGGTAAGCTGTCTTTGTTTTTCGCGTGTCTTATCTTCCGGCTTGGCGGGCGAAGGGATTGGGTTATTGGCGTTCGACGGGTAACCCTCGACATCTCGATGCATTCGCTGGGAGACGAGTGACAACGGCTGCCGAACGAGAGTGATTATTATCTGATCTGTTGTGTTGTGAAACTGGTCGGGCGTTTTGGCGATATGGGCAGCTTGGAGATAAAAGCTCTTTGACTTCACTGCGAACAAAATTTGAAGTGAAGCGGTGAAACTGTGGACCCCGCTCCATCGTATTGTGTACGTT